>NC_051063.1:180367695-181112140 GCF_004664715.2 Peromyscus leucopus
TGTGTCCAACATGGGCTGGCAGATTCTGTTTCAGGAAGCTGCAGAGGTCACAGGGGGATGTGAGGATTTGGGGTGGGCGTGTCTTATAGATTGCAAGCTCCAGTTGGAGGTTTGGGTGTGGGGCCTGCCTGCACGAGTCTTCACTGCTGGCTGGCAACTGGGGGAATGTTGGGTTAGGGGTTCCTGGGCATGGGTTGTGCCCAGAAAGGAGGTTTTTAATTATAGATGTTAAGGGGAGAAGAGCCAGTGGGATCTGAAGAGTCCAGAGCAGTGAGAGAAAGTAGTACACTAGAGGTGCCCAGTATACCTAACTGGTAATAAGAGGGGAGATGGGGAGAAAGAAAAGAGTTAGTATGGAGGACCAAGGGAGCCAAGAGAAGAACCTAGAGAAGGAAGACCAAAAGAAGAAACAAGAGCCCAAGAGGATATGGAAAAGAATGTCTGTGTTTATAGGCAAGAGAGGCTGAGAGAAGGTAAGAGAAGCTCAGAGGCTAGAGAGGTTTAGGTTGGGGAGGGTTGAGAAGTGCTGAGAGGAGTCTGTAAGAGGTACTTGCAATTCTGTGAGGTTGTAGCAGCCAGCATCTTCGTTCACATGTTAATAGGCACCTCAGCCATTTTTTGAGTGTCTTTAGGGCAAAATAATATTGAGATGTTGAAATATCTAGACAGGGAAAGGTGTGACAGGGAAAGGCCCTCCAAGGGCAAGACTATGCCACTTGCTTATACTTTAATAGCAACAAAGTCTTGTTCCTTCTGCATGATTCTCTGACATAAGCTTTGTGCTCCAAGGACTGACAGAAAAGTTTCAGTCCTGATTCCTAATTGCTCTCTCTCTCTCTCTCTCTCTCTCTCTCTCTCTCTCTCCCTCCCTCCCTCCCTCCTCCCTCCCTCCCTCCCTCCCTCCCTCCTCCCTCCCTCTCTCTCTCTCTCTCTCTCTCTCTCTCTCTCTCTCTCTCTCTCTCACTCTCTCTCTCTCTCGTTTTGTTTTCTGACAGGAATTCAGGACCAAGTTGTTTAAAAGTTCCTTAAGACCCTTGTGGAGATGCTGTCATGTGTCTTGGGTTGAGCTGGAAATCACCACTCCTCCGGGAAAGAGCACCAGGAGATCATGAACATTTAAAGGATGGAGAATATCTCATCACAGTCATAGCAGAGTCTCACTTCTCACGGTGATACACACCATCATGCTACCATCCCGCACTGAGGTGAGTGACCAGAAGTAAAGACATTAGAAAGCACTCCTCGGAGAAGCCACGCTCATCTTCTTGAAATCACCTTACTTTCTTCACTAGTGCCCCTCTTTATCTTAGTTGTACTTAATATCTACATTAAGAATTATTTCAACAGCTCTGCTGAAAGGAAAGGAGATGGGAGGGTAGGAAGGAAGTAGGAAAGAAAAGAAGGAAGGAGGGAAGAAAAGAAGGAAGAAAGGTGGGATGACAAACAGATACAGCAATTGAGAGAAACAAAGTTGATTAAAAAAAAACAGACATGGTAGGGACAAGGGTCTCAGGTATTGGTTTTGAAGGTGGGAATTTGAAAAGGCTTTTGCATAAAATTGGAGCTATTTTCAACTCAGGGAAAAGTAGATGGTCTCTAATTCTCCCTAGCATGTGTAAACACTTTTCTTCCATAAGCTGTTACCAAGTTTCTCTTATCACTGATATCACCGCCTTCCATGCTTTTATCTTTAGTTAGTCAGCCTCTGTCTTTGTCTCTGCCTCCATCTCCATCTCCCTCCCCCTTTCTCTATCTCTTTCTGAATGTCTCCTCCAAGTTTTCAGTTTTTTGTTCTGTTTTGGTTTGATTTGTGTTTTGGTTTTTCATAATAACATTTTCTTTCTTTCTTTTTTATGTTTGTAGCTGTGAGCTTATTTTAATTTTTTGTTAAGAAATATTTTATTCATTTGACATACTGACCACAAATCTCCCTCTCTTCCCTCCTCCCACCCCCTCAGGCTTCACCCCCAACCATCACCCAAGTCCTTCCATGGAAAAGGTCAAATGCAGGACAGTTGTGCAGCTTGATCTGCTTAAGGGGCCCCCTCGCAATAGGATAGAATCCATCCCTGGTGCATGAGCTGGCTTTTTGGGGCACGTTACCTATGTTGGGACACTTTGGACAGCCTTGATGTTCTGGTGGAGGGTTGGAGGTGGGGAGGGAGTGTTGAACCTGCCCCAATAAAGTTAGGGTTTCTTTTTGTAGCTATGGCTGTCCTAGAACTGTCTTTGTAGACCAGGTTGTACTCAAAACTGTCATTAGTATACAGCATAATTTACATTGAAAGCATAATCTTTTATTTTAGCTTAGAGTTTTATTAACATATATAGTATTAGCTTTCATTATGACATTTTCAAACAAGTTTATTTTCGATTCTCCTCTTCTCTTCTGTTCCTCCAATACCCTCTGAACCCTCTACCTATTCTTTAGAATCCTTTTCACTTTAATGACACAATTGCCCTGTTTCCCCTCCTCTTCTTTCCCCAATAGTTCCCTTTCCCTCATCTTTTGATCGCCTTTCTGGTTGCATAGCACAGAACCACTTCTCTATGTAGTTCCAGAAAATTTCATGATTTCATTTTCCTTTACAGATGAACAAAATCCTACTGTGTGTGGATACCACAGTTCTATTATCTGCAGATGAACATCTAGGATGGACATCATTTCCTCACTATTGTGAGTACTGCAGCAGCTCACGTGGATGTGCAAGCATCTCTGTGGTAGGACATTGAGACCTTTGGGTGTACGTCCAGAAATTACATAGCTGTGTCATATTGTAGTCCTATTTTTATTTTGAAAAATCTTTGTATTTATCTCTACACTGAACATAGCACTTTACCCTCCTACACATATAGAGTGAGGATTCCTTTTCCACATCATTATCAACATTTGTTGTTGTCTATTCTCTTGTTGATCATTTTCAGGGGGACAATGGAGTCTCAAAGTATTTGTAGTTTGCATTTCTCTGGTAGCCAAGTGTGTTGAACACGTTTTTCTTTAAAAAATCATTCATTTTACATACCAACCACAGATCCTGCTCTCATCCCTCCTTCTGCTACCCTCATCTCCCCCTCATCATATACTCCATTCCCTCCTCCAAAAAGATAAGACCTCCCATTCTGTCTCAACCCAAAATATCAGGCTTTGCTGAATATTTTTAAAAAAGCATTTACTTGGGAAATGTGTGGTTATTCTTTAAAGAAATTCTTGTCCATTTCATTAACTTGTTTGTTGACTGGAAAGTTTGTGGAGTGACTGTTTATTCTTTATTTTCCTTTATACAGTCTATGTTTTAAGCCACTGAGTGAAATACAGAAGTCCATGATTTTCTTCCATTCTGTAGGTTATATCTCCACTCAGCTGGTAGTAACCTTAAATGTGCAGAAAGCATTTAAATTCCCGAAACTCCATGCATTTATTCTTGGTGCATTTCCTGCACTTATTAGCCTTGTTGTATCTACCTATATTTTATATTACTAACATTTTTTTCTCTGAGAGTTTTAGTATTTCAGTTTTTGTTTAATTTATCACTATTTTTTTCTGCAGTGTGAGGGGATATAGACCTAGGCCCATTCTTTTACAGGTGGATATCAATTTACACATACTCATGCTGGGTCAGCATGTCTGACAACCAACTGAGTCACACCAAACATTCAATAAGGAAGTGACTGTGTCTTTCTGAGATTCTCCATGAGAACAGCTGAGACTTAGCAGGGCAGTCGTAGGGAATACCAGATCTCTCATTTATTGTTCTTGCTCAACACTAGTCATTCCTTGTGTGGCTTTGTATCTGCTCATGTCTGCAGATCCTTGAACAGCATTTGCCATTAAGAATAAGAAAAGTTGATGACACAACATGAGGGAGATTCAGTAACACTCCAAATGGATCTTGGTAGCTATTTTCTAATTTTGTAGAAGAATAACAATACTAAATTATAGCTTCTATATTTTATTTTCCTATGCATTCTACACTAAGGTTCTTTTCCTCCATATGCTCAGCAGCTTTATCTCCTATATTTATGTTTACCTGTTTTAATTATACCTGTTTATACAGTATGTGATGATCTCTCATTGCAATTTAGATGTGCATCCCCTCATTGTATTCCCTTAATTACTGGTGATGATGAGCCTCATTTTGAAACATGCTGGAAATCTCTGAAGTGATTTTAGGAATTGTAACAAAGTCTGGAACCCAGTTTTTTTTTTTTATATTTCAGATTTTCAAGTTTATTTTCAAATATTCATTTTATGGTAGAGTGAGTAGTCATTGATTAATAGTACATACATCTGTTAATTTGGATCTGTGTTCAGTTCCTAGCTCCTACCAGTGGCTCACAACTGTCTACAAATCCATCTGTAGAAGATGCCAAGCTTCTGGCCTCTGTTGTCACTCACACTCATTTGGGGGCTCCCAAACACACACATAATTAAAAACAAGATAAATCGTACAATGAAGTATTCTTTAAATAGTATGAATATTTAATCAATCATTGTAAATATGATTTTCAATATTTTCTGTTGTTTCTCTGGGTGAAATTTGAAATCTGTTTCATGTGAGTTTCAGGAATGATAGCATGTTTTAAAAATTAGCTCTTTGAAAATTAACCCAAAATCATTGTGTTTAGTCAAAAACAATGAATAAAATAATATTCTAATTAATTCATTTACTTTAGATTTTTAAGAATGGGTTTCTCTGTGTGTGGAATTCACTCTCTTGGAACTGCCTCTATAGATCAGATTAGCTGCAAATTTATAGATCTGTCTGCCTCTGTCTCCTGAGTCCTAAAATTAAAGGTGCTACCATCATGTCCAGGGAAAACATACATCTTTAGTAAACATACCTAATATTTCCCCTTACAATAACAGAGAAAACTCTCCTTTAACATTCTTTTTCATTGAGATAGCTATATAAATCCAATAAAGTGGTGAATGTTGTATTTAAGCTAACTTCATGAAATAATGTACACTCCTAATGTATTTCTAGAGTCTGTTGACTGGGATACAATTATTTACCTTTTTCATAGGAATGAAAATGACTCCTGCAAACTTGGCAATGGGAATTTTCCTCTTCTCTCAGATTACAGTGGGCATGCTTGGCAATTCCTCAATAATATTTTACTATGTCATTTTGATATTCACTGGAAAGCATTTAATGCCCAAAGACCTGATCCTAGAGCACTTGACTTTTGCCAACTCTTTGTCTCTCATCACAAAAAGTATTCCACAGACAATGGCACACTTTGGATTCAAGGATTTCCTGGATGACATTGGATGTAAATTGGTAATGTATATTTACCGAGTAATGAGAGGGATGTCCCTGTATGCCATGTGCCTATTGAGTAGCTTCCAAGCAATCACAATCAGCCCCAACAACTCCAGGTGCACAAGTTTAAACACAGAATCACCAAGTACATTGGTCCCTCCTGCTCTCTCAGCTGGCTTGTGCACATGCTGTTAAACATCTTGACTCCAGCAAGAGTATTAGGCCCCATTTACAAGAAAAATATGACTAACTTAGTGAGTAATGGGTACTGCTCATGGTTTGTTTCTGGCAATGTGGCAGTTGCACTGTACATGTTCTTACTGTGCTTCTCTGATGGCCTGTGTCTGGGTCTCATGGCCTGCTCAAGTTTCTCCATGGTGAGTCTCCTCTACCAACATAAGAAACAAGTCAAGCATATCCACAGTGCTCACCACTTTCTGAAAGTCTCACCTGAGGACAGAGCCACCCAAACTATCCTCATCCTGGTGTGCACATTCGCCATCTCTTACTCAGTGTCATCCATCCGGCTTGTCTTTAGGACCTCCTCCAAAGGTCCAATGCTATGGGTAGAAAGTGTATTTCTATATCTAGAAATTTGCTTTCCCATAGTTTGCCCCTTTGTTCTCATCAGCAATATCAAGTCTATTTCTAGCCTGTTTTTACCCTGCTGTAGTAAGAGATAGCTTCCTCCAAGTATGACATGAGCCCTGTTTATTTGTCCTTTCATATATATTGGCATATTTTTTTTATCTTTTTTATAATGCTAAGACTGCCTTTTGAAGATATTGAGCATCCCATTCCTGTTTCCTGTGTCAGATGGTCTGATCAATAATCATTTTATTATAGCATTTTCTTACAGAATTTCCTATCCAATAATGAGAATTGTTCATACTTGTGGAATCATCATATTATGCAAATTACTAGGTGACAATTGTCAAAGTATAGGTCAATATGAAAAAATATGTATGGGAGTCCTGATATTATCTGAAGTAACAGGAACTTTTTCAGCTCTAATGGGTGTAGATGAGGTGTTTTTATTTTGCATGCATGCATATTTTTTCCTACATGAATGTCTATGTACCACATGCAAAACTGCAGAGGTCAGAAGAGGGTGTTCAACCATTATGGACTGGAGTTACAGGTGATTTTGAGCCACCATTGAGTGCTGGACATAGAGCCTGTATCCTCTGGAAGAGCAATCAGTGCTCTTAAGCACCAAGCCATCTCCCCAGCCCTGAGAAGTTTCATTACATTTTTTTTTATTTTGTGTAGCTGTGTGTGCCTCAGCATATATATGTTACCATGTAAATCCTGCTGCCCACAGAGACAAGAGGAGCATCCTGGATTCTCTGGAACTTGAATTACAGGTAGTAGGAGTCACTTAATGTGATTGGTGGAAACTAAACTCAGTTCCTCTAGAAGTTCACTAAATGCTCTTTAACCACTGAACCTGCTCTCCAGCTTCATACTGGTTTTTTTTTTCGCTTCTCATATGTAGAAACTATAATCCTTCAAGTATCATCATCACTAGTCTGAAAGTTTTGTAGAAAAATGGAGGGATCAGAAATCAGCTTAAGAAAATTAGCCTCAGAAATGCAAATATTACATTTTCATTCATGTGAAATCAAGGAACATAAAAGAGTCAGAGTGAAAAATGAACTACTGAGAAGAGGAAAAGAACTAGAGAGCAGGAAACAGGGACATAGATGAGACAGTGAAGAATGAATAGGACACAAACAACTAATGCACATGTGTGAAAATATCATGATGCAATCTATTGCTATGTACTATTAAGACATGCTTTAAAATAAAAAATAAAGCCTGTCTCCACTTGAGTCACATTTGTTTTATTTTATTCACATGACTAACTCCATGACTCTAGCTGCTCCATGCCATGTTCTATAACATCCACTCTCTAGAAGGTTCATCGAAATGTTTTATTTGTGTATAATTCTGTTTGTTACACAAACTCATTTCTTCCTGAAAATATTCCTCTAACCTCTGGCTTTCCCTGAGGAGTAAAATTAATAATATACTTTATTTATAATAATTTTCCTTGGAGAAAATTTCTCTTATTCTGCAAACTGGGTCTTCTGGTCCCTAGAGAATGTACACCCTAATCACCCAAGTCCTTCCCACTGGGGGATAAAACCTTCATCTTTTCCATGGTGTGGGGGAGCTACATGTTAACACATTTAAATAAAATAAAATAAACAAGCCAGGCAGTGGTGGTACATGCCTTTAAACCCAGCACTCAGGAGGCAGAGGCAGGCAGATCTTTGTGAGTTCAAGGCCAGCCTGGTCTACAGAGAGAGATCCAGGAAAGGCTCAAAGCTACAAAGAGAAACCCTGTCTCCAAAAAAACCAAAAACCAAAAACAAAACAACAACAAACACATGAACATGGGGCAGAGACTTTCAATCCTGAGTTTTAACACCATTGTTAACAGGCATTGACATATTATTTCTAAATAACAGTGACACCACCAAACCTTGAGTGCCCTCCTTGAGTCTGTTTAGACAGTCTGTTTCTACAGGTTTAAGTTTCTTTCATTCAGATAGCTCATCTTTAGTCTTTCTTCCATTTCCCTTTTTCAAGAAAGAGGACAATTTTCCTTAGTTGTGTTTGTATGAAACTGAGCATTCTTAATTCTTCTCTGGTTTAATTCTTAATCTCTTGTCTAATGCATTATCTGTGAGCTTTCTCTGCATCTTACAGATGTTACCATTTGTTCTTCCAACACCCCCCAAAATGAAAATTTTATTCTAATTTTGTTGTTTCTTCTAGTCTGTAGTTTTTCTTATTACTGTATCTTATTTCCATAAAACACAATTTGGATGTGAACATGCTCTAAAGAAGGAAGGTTACTAAATGCTACAGTTAGTCTTGGCTTAGATATTTCAGGAGAGTGTTTTTTTTTCCACAAGGAGGAACCTTTTTGATTATTGGGAAAATGTGAAAGGTGTTAAGAGATGAGACAATGTTGCTACACAGATAGAAATATATGGGGTTTCATAATTCAACTGTGGTTACATGGTGCAATACTGTTTCTGGTAGGAAATTTATAATAACCTCTTTATTTGGCATATATTGTAAACTATGCTAGGTCTGGATCCCAGGCACTGCATTTGCCAGGCAACCATTTGCCTCCAGAATGTCCACTATGCCAGAAAACAGTCTTATCTTGCATTAGAATAGGAGTAACATTGGATGAGAAAACTTTTTACTAGCTTTTGCAATTTTTCTATGAGCTTGAAATTATCTCACATCCTAACATTTTTTAAAAGACAATTAACTAAAATAATAAAACTTCTCACTTTTGCTTCTTTGGAAGTATTGCAGGAGTCTAATTAGTGAGAAATAGGAGGGTTTATATGAGCGAGAATTGTTGAAACCAAGGTTGGATAAAGCACAGGGACAAATAGCCAAACGAATGGAAACACATGAACTATGAACCAAAGGCTGAGGGGCCCCCAACTGGATCAGGCCCTCTGAATAGGTGAGAAAGTTGATTGGCTTGATCTGTTTGGGAGGCATCTAGGCAGTGGTACCGGGTCCTGTGCTCATTGCATGAGTTCGCTGTTTGAAACCTGGGACTTATGCAGGGATGCTTGGCTCAATCTGGGAGGAGGGGACTGGACCTGCCTGGACTTAGTCTACCAGGTCGATCTCAGTCCTCGGGGAGGCTTTGCCCTGGAGGAGGTGTGAATGGGCGATGGGCTGGGGGGCAGGGGAGGGGGGCAAGAAGGTGGAGAACAAGGGAGTCCATGGCTAATATGTAGAACTGAATGATATTGTGAAATAAAATAAAAGGAAAAAAAAGAAATTTAGAGGAAACATTTTCAAAATATGGAATTGGAAAAAAAATGTTACTTTCGAAAAGCACACACAAACACACACACACACACACACACACACACACACCATATCTTACAAAGCAGCAAAGACACAGGAACTTAGGAAACAAGGGAAAGCATTTGATGGATATGTTATTTTTCTTTCTTGTTACTGTGACAAAATGCCAGACAAAGGTAACTCAAATAGGAAAGATTTGTTCACAGCAGTCTGGAGGCAGTGTCCATCATGGTAAGGGAGCAGCAGTGAGGGAAGCTGGAGTTGTGGTGAGAGAGCTGAAGGTGTATGTCACTGTTGAGTTCGCAGTCAGGCAGCAGTGATAGGAATGCCTGTGCGCACTTCATTTTTTCCCTTTGTCCCTTTTTATTAAACCTCTCCATCAGCCTATGGCATGGTATCACTCCAATTCAAAGTGGGTTTTTCTTCCTTAAATTGAACTTCTCTTAAACATTGTCACACTTACATGGGCAAAGAAGAGTAACCTCACTAGTCCATATTGTCAACTTGACACCCCCAAATAAGACTTTAATTATTACAGTTTTGAATAGGCAAATTTTACCCACCTTTAAATCCATGGTTTACCATTAGGAGATAAATTCATATACATTAATAATTGACATAAAACTCCAAGAGAATATTAATCCTTGACTGGCATAGTAAGATATATCCTTAGGTAAAAGGTAGCACAACTGTTATTGGGGTCATCTATCAAGGGCTGGATTTAGGACTTGGGTCTTCAAGAAGAAATACATTCTGGATGCTGCAATTCTGGCCAGAACTCACAGGTCCCATGCATGAAATTACTGCTATTATTTGTGTAAGTGGACACAGTGCCAAACTGCCATTTAAATTCATATATCTATACCACTAGATTAGTTCAGCACTCAGAACTCATCAGAGGAGTTTCTTTGTACTGTGAAGGTGGTTATCACACTGACCAAAGAGCAGAGACTAAATGACTCTGTAATGATCTGTCACAAATGGGATATCTGTATTAGCCTCCTCACCACAAAGTTCAGGTAATATCATGGAAAAGATTGGAAAGACTTCAAGAGGCAGATGTCATGGGGGAATCAGAGAAAAACAATATCTACTGTCTGTGACAGGACCACAGCACTTGTGATCTCACAATCACTTGGTTGCCTGCATGAGATCTGTACAAGATCAGATTATTCAACATTCTTGAACAGAAAGGAGTTCCTGAGAGTGGATCCCTGACTGAGGAGCTATGGACAGTTCATGTCATCTGAGGTAGGAAGATTAAGTTTCCTTAAGGGTGTGGCCCCTCGTCGTTCAAGCAAGTGCTAGTGGATGGCCTCACATATCTATGAGTATATGGAGAGCAGAAATTGGATTTGGAGGGTTTTATAACATGGAGGATATGAAATTGTGAGGGGTTGGGAATGTGGGGATAAATCTAGAGGACTTAGGAGTGAATTTAAGGTGACAAACATGATCAAAGTACATTGTGTATATATATTATAATCTCAAAGAATTAATGAAATTTGCTCCTATAAACATAATTTCTTCTGAAGTTTGTACCAGCCAACATATGAGCATGTGCACTACATTGCTCTTATAAGGAGTTTCAAAGCAAAATCTCTAAATGAGAGGGTACACATTTAGCTATCCATATAAATTATTTTATAAACATGGAAAGGAATAAAGTAGAGTTTGTAAAAAAAAAAGGATGACAACTGTATTAATCTATCTGGGTATTAATCTCTCTTTTAGAAAATGTAATTTAAAGAATGAGAGAGATAGGTTATCTACTGCATCTACTTTTTTCATGCCTGTTCATTCATTTGTTCTTCAGAGTTAAAAAATCTCCAAGGATGTCTGGGCATTGGGAAAAGCTCTCAACCTGTCCCATAGGCATCAAGGTCATGTAACCAATTTCATAGTCTTTTCATTGGCCCTTTGTGCCTTCTGTATTCCCTGTAACACTGGAGGCTCACAGTGATGTTTTCTTCGTAATTACTCCTAATTGCTTCATTGGATTTGCTCTGGTGATGTGGACACCTTTGCACTGACATGTAATTGGTGGAAAGTCATTTAAAAGTTTTCTCTGCCCCCTATGTAGATGGTGTTATGGATCTAGAGTTGAGCTGGAAATCATTCCTGTAGTAGAAAAGGAGACCCAGGAGTCATAAACCTATAACTGAGGGTCCAGAATCTCATCTCAACACAGGACAGACTCAGCCTTTCAGTCCAGCAGTTGCTATTCTGTCATCACACAGCATGCAGATGACAATTATTTTCATGTCACAACACTGATAATTACAAGGGAGACTGACATGGGTGGGCGACTTGACTATATTGCTGTGATTAGAATTGAGACTTGAATTATTTAACAAGAATTGGAGATTGTTTACTATTGGGTACAGAAAAGTATGTGGTCTATCCCTTCCTATAAAAATCTAATCACTTCCATAAAATCCCAAAGGTTATCCCTCATTAAGTTGGAATTCTTTTTCTTATTTATTCATTCTTTCTTTTATCTATTTATTCATTGCTTCCTTTCATCTTGCAGTTTAATTCTACCTTTGATAAAAATTTGTTAAATTTCTACCTCTAACCAAGAAGCTATTTATAATTGAAACATGCTAGGAGAAAAAAGTCAGTTTTCGTCAATGGAGTGACATTGTGTATATTAACCACACTCAAGAGCAGGCTTCATATCAGGAATAGTTGGCCAACACAGATTGGACACTATATTGTTTCAGTGATTTTTTTCCAATTGCTTGTGTCTTTGCTTTTGTTGTTCATAAGGAGAAAGAAAATAATTTCAGTGGGTAGGGAATAGGAGAGGATTAGAAAGGATTTGAGGAATGTGGAAGATTATAAAGGAAGACTTCTAGGAAATTGGGAATTGGTATACCTCAAGATCTAGGTATGCTACTCTTGGGCATGTACTCACAGGATTATCCATCCAACATAAAGAACACTTGTTCTACTAAGTTCATTTTGGCTTTATTCATAACAACCAAAAACTGAAAACAACCTAGTTCTTCTTCAACATAAGAGTGGGTCAGGACATGTAATACATTTACACAGTTGTATATTACTTAGCTGTTAAAAATGTCATCAAGAAAGTTGCAAGAAAATGGATAGAACTAGAAAAACATCATCATGAGTGAAGTAGCCCCAACACAAAATGATAAATATGGTATGTATTCCCTTATAAGTAGAGATTAGCCAATAAGTAAAAAAAAAATTAAAAAAAATAACTAAGCTACAATTCATACACATAGAGATATTGGGAAAAAAGGAGTCTATGGGTGAAACATGGATCCCTGGGAGGGGGAAATAAAATAGACTGGGCAGACTGGGTAGGTGGGAACAAGAGTGGAGTAATGAGGTGGTGAGGAAGATGGGGTGAAGGGAGAGAGTGCAGGGAGAGACTGTTGGAATTCTGGGCATTTTGGCGTGGTATGGAAATCTAGTACAGTAGAAAAATACTGGAATTGATGTGGGAAACCCTTTGAGAACTTCTACTAATGGGGGATTCAGAGGTTCAACTGGCCATCTCTTGTCACAAGGGAGGGCTTCTAGTGGCAGGACTGGGTTGTATTTAATTGAGCTGTTGGCCAATGGGGTTCCATGGAAATCTCCAAACAACCTAGGCTGTTTCTGACACAAAGGTTTGCTTTCCTCAAACTGACTGTGGGGCCCCAGTGCTGAGGACAACACCCACACAAGTCATTGAACATGGAGAAGGAGAACTGGTATCAACATGGAGCCTTCACCCTTACATTCTAGTCTCTTTGGTGCAGGAAGGTACTCTGCAGAATACCAAAAGAGAAATGTAGACACCAAGCCAGCCACAAAATCTTTGATATACAATCTGTCCTTGCTGCAAAATACTCTAGGGTAATTGTGGCAGTAACTTGTGGGAGAAGCCAACCAACACCAACATAAGGCCTACTCCATGAGAAGAAGCCCATATACAACACTGCTTGAGTAAGCAAGAACAACAGACTAAGTGGCCAGAGACCTAAGGTAAAACTGTTTAAGAAAAAAAAAAAAAAGATATCAATACAGATGATTCCTAATGATATTCTGCTATTCTCATAGAGATTTCAACACTCAAAATTTTCAGTGTTTTGGTATTAGTGGACTTTAGATTTCAGAATTTTTAATCACTGAACTTCATGCCTTCTTTGGGATGATGGCATTTAGGGTTCTGTCTTTTGTGCTTTTTTGAATTCAGACCATAGTCTTTGTGATGAAAACCTCAACATATTAATTTCACAGCATATAATCCAACCAAACAAATAGAGTGCTTTTAGAAAACCAGTCATGGTGGCTGTGGTAGTTTGAATGTAATTGGCTGCCATAATACTATAAGGAGTGGCAGTATTAGGAGGTATGGCTTTGCTGGAGTGGGTATGGTCTTCTTAAAGGAAGTGTGTAACTGTGGGTGCAGGCTTTGAGATTTCCTATGCTCAGGATACTGCCCAGTGTGTCAGTTGACTTCCTATTGCCTGCAAGATGTAGCACTCTGAGCTCCAGCACCATGTCTGCATGCATGCCACCATGCTCTCTGCAATGATGATGATAGACAGAACCCCTGAAACTGTAAGTGAACTGCCCCAATGAAATGTTTTCTTTATAAGAATTGCCATGGTCATGGTGTCCCTTCACAGCAATAAAAATTCTAAGTAAGACAGAAGTTGGTACCATGGACTGGGGTATTGGGATAAGCCTGACCATGTGTTTATTTGGAGTAATATGGACTTGGGGACTATGGATTAGAAAAGCAGTTGAACATTTTAAGTGCTGCTTGATGGGCCATACTAGTAGGAGTGTAGAAAAAAGTGATAATGACTGTGATTTGGTGGACTATGGGGATGGGGAGGGCTATATCAAGAAGTTTCAGAAGAGAAAAATTTTATTATGTTTCCCAAAGTTCATTCTTGTGATATTTTCATGGAGAAAGTAGCTGCCTTTTCACCTTATTCAAAGAATCTTCCTGAGGTTAAATTGAAGAGTTTGGAGTTAATTCTGTTGGCAGAAGAAATCTCAAAAAAGTCTATTATAGACTCTGGTAACTATAATGAATATTTATATTCATTATAAAAGGAACAAACTGAGCAGAGTAAAATACAAATGTAAATTTCGAGGGAAAAAAAAAGAACACCAAGAAGTGAAATGGAGCTAAACCCGGTGTTCAAGGAGATAAATGGACTGAGAAATGGAATAAAGGTAATGGTGACCTCTAGGCAAGATCTCACCCAGATAAGTTTCCAACTTGGGAAAGGAACTGAAGAAAAGCTTAGAGCCGGGTGTGATGGGGCACACCTTTACTCCCAGTACTGGGAAGGCAGAGGCTGGCAGATCACTGAATTTGGGGCCCACCTGGTTTACAGAGCAAGTTTCAAGACAGCTAAGCTGAGGGATTGAAAGACAGAAAGCTGATAAAGATATTGTTTAAAGTGGGTGGGCGGGGAATGTTCCAAACCAGCAAGGAGCAGAACCTGGCAGCTTCAACCATGAGGTTCTGGCTTTAAGCATAGAAGAAATGGATTATGGAATTTGCCTCTGAGTCTAAGGAAAGCTGCTAAGACCAGGCATGTGTCAAGGGTGTCCTTGAATGGAGGCCTGGAAAGGCCATTGAGTGAAGGCCAAAAATGCCTTGGAGAACCCAAGATATTAGAGATGCCAAAGTTGTGGGATACCTGCAGCAAAAAGCTGCTAACAGGGAGTAGAAAGAGCCCAAGAGTAAGAAGTATGTTGTAGTCAACAAAGTTGAAAAGAGTTGGACATCTGAAGATAATTTCAACATGAAACATGAAGGTGCAGAATTTGGAATTTGCTCAGCTGTTTTTGATCTTGCTTTGGTCCAATATTTCCTCACTATGCTCCCTTTCCTATGTTTGTAATGGTAATATATATCCTGTGCCATTGTATGTTGGAAGTATGTGATGTGTTTCTTATTTTGATTTTATAGGGGATTACATTTAAGAAATTGTATGAATCTCAGAACACACTTTGAACTTTGGACTTTTAATCACTGTTGAGACTGTGGTAGACTATGAAGGCTTTTAAAGTTGGACTAAATGCATTTTGCATTTTGATATGATTATGAGGCAGTGTGGATCAGAGAGTGTAATATGGTAGTTTGAATATAATTGTCCTCCACAATCTCATGGCACTACTAGGAAATATGGCTTGGTTGGAGTGGGTGTAACATTGTTTGAAAAAGTGTATCATTGTGGGTAAAGACTTTGAGATTTCCTATCCTTTGAATACCACCCACTCTCAGCTCCAGTACCACGTCTGCCTGCATGCCTCCATACTACCCATCATAATGATAATAGACTGAACCTCTAAATCTGTAACTGAGCCACCCTAATTAAATATTTTCTCTGTTAGAGTTGTTGAGGTCATGGTGTTTCTTCACAGCAATAAAAATTCTAACTAGGACAGTGACACACACCTTTAATCTGAGCACTCAGGGTACAGAGGCAGGTGAATCTGTGTGAATATGAAGCCAGTATTCTCTACTTAGCAAGTTCCAGAACAACTAGGACTGTACAGAGAGACACTGCATCAAAAAGACAAAATAAAGCAAAATAGACCAACACAAAAGAGGTTGCTTGAAGTAGTGGAACAGCTCTGAAACCCCAGAACTGGGGAGGTAGAAGCAATAGAATTAGAGTCCAAGGTCATGCTCAATTACTTAATGAGTTTGTAAGCATACTGGTTTATAAGACACCTTTAAGCAAAAACAAGCAAACACCAAAAAAAAATCGAAAAGGAAAGAAAAAGATGAAGGAATCAAAAATGTATTCATTTTGACCACACAGAATATTTTATTTTCTCCCCAGACTAGAGTTCTCAAAAGATGTCTATCAAACAGCAAGTTTTTCCAAAATAATATATAGGCACCTTTCTCTGCCTACACAGCTGAACCTGGTTCAGCCTCTCTTTTCTGTGTTGTGCATCAGGCACCTTCTGGGAACTGCCTTCTGTCTAATTCCACTGCCAGAGGTTTCCCCCTGTTCACTGCAGCATTTGGGATCAAAACTATGGAAATCAGGAACTTCTGACAGGTTTGGAATGAACACTATATGAGAGCCAAGGATCAGAATCCCTGGAGATGGAAGTCAGTCTTGATGCTCCCTCAGTGTGGCACTGTCCCCTTTCACTACAATGACTTTCAATGCTTGCTTCGGATGTGATCTTCTTCCGGAGAAGCCACAGGCATTGTATGTGAGACACAGAGCTGGGCCTGAGTTAGTCTTCCATCTGAGCCTGAACCATCTGGAAAGGTTAATTTCTGCTTTTTTGTTTCCTTGCTTGTTTTTGCTGCTGTTATTTATGCATTTGTCAGATAACAATGAAGCCAACTATAACAGTTAATTTTTAGTTTTTTTTCTTTATTCACGTGTCTCTTCTCTTTTTAATTCATAGCTTCCACACATCCACAAATTGTTAACAGGTCCTCAGATTACAAGACAAATATGGAACTGTTATATTTGGATCTTTCTGAAGATCCTCATCAGAACGGCTTCACAGCTCAAAGTCACTTTTAAGCCAGAGTTACCAGCAAATGACCTTAAATTAAAGAATACAGAGTTCATTCCAAGCCAGCCTGGAAAAGAGATCTCTAACTCCTTAGGTACGCAGCTCAACTTTCCCCCAAATAATTGTGCAAAGCAGGAGATGCGAAGATTCTGGGAGATGTTTACCTCATGGTTGCAGCCAGGAAAGCAGAGCAAGGAGCAGATGATTTCTCAACTGGTCTTGGAGTTTTTTCTCAAAACTGTAAAATATAAGGACAAATTTGCCTTGAAAGAGAAGTGGGAATCAAGTGGCAGGAACCCTGGGAGTTTCACAGAGAGCCTCTTTGATGAGTGTTAGAGCCTCCTGTCAAGGGGAGTTCCTGGCGTGAGAGATGGCTAACTCAGGAAGATAATCATTTTGAGAAGAAGTACTGAGAAGGTGTTGTAGTTTTTATTATTCATGAGAATGTACTGCCCCCAACAAAATCCTTACAAGGGAGAATATCCAGTGCCCTAAATTAGCATGAATAAAGTAAAATAAACCTATGGATAGTTTTATGGACACACTTAAATGTAATTTATTTACATAGTAACAGAGATACAGGGGAATTAACATTTGGGCCAGAACCTAAAGCTTTAGAGGAGATACCCGGGGTCTTAGAAATGGCTAAGTCAGAGAGATGCTTACAATGTAATCATGAAGTCTGAGTTGGAACCTTGGCACACACTTAAAAATATGTCTTGAAACACTAGCATGTGATACCAATACATGTGATGCAGAAACTAGGGATCAAAGAAGTTACATGTCTTTCCAAATTTGCTAGTACATTTCATTAAGGCACTCTGTCTAAAAAGCTGGGTTGGCAGAATGGCAGAGTAAGGTTTCTGCTGTTAAAATCTGGCTTTCCCATGCATACACAGCAGTGACACACCCATAAGAAATACCTTCATTACTCGTACGTCACAGCAAATTGTCAAATCCTGAAAAAAGGAATAGAATAGAATAGAATAGAATAGAATAGAATAGAATAGAATAGAATAGAATAGAATAGAATAAAAAGAATAGAGAGGTAATTATATTGGGTCCTATTTTGGGTTCTATATTTTTATACTTCTCAGTCATTGACAGAAATGGCCAAGGTATTAAAAAATTTGAACAATGCATACACATATGCCTAGATGTCATTGTACAAATGACTTCTGAGAGTTTTGGTGTTTTTGTTTAAATGTTTGTTTTTTGGTCAGTTCATTATTTGAGACATGGTTACATTGTGTAGCCCTGGATGTCCAGGAACTCAGGGAAATTATACATCCTCTGCTTCCCAAGTGCTGGGATTAACAATGCCGACCACCATCATTGATGTATATTTGAGTTTCTTACTGTATACATAGTTTTCATTTCACAGTTTGTTTAATTCCATATTTATACTCCTTGGAGCTTTGTTTTAAATTGAGAATTTCATGACTGAAACCAATTTCAAGTACACTGCTGCCATAATGTCCAGTCATGTTCCTAAGAGCCGAGGCAATGTGCATCTGTGGAGACAATGTATGTGAGGGAGGATCAGGTGAAGTTAGGCCCATGCGGAAAACAGAGGCTGGCCCCTTAAAGAAAGGCTGATTGATCCTCCTTCAATGTCTTGACTAGTTGAAGACAACATTGTGGCCTGAGCTCACAAGAAACTATCTTTGTCCCCCCCCTCCACCCTTAGGAACAGTGACTCAACACTTGCAAACACAGTGTGAATAGTGACTTAGGGAAGAGAACCTGGGAATGCCAGGATGACATCATTAGAGACGAGGGATAGACAGATGAACCAACCCACACTCTGGGGATCCTGTGAAAGCAGGTTGAGGGCAGTTTTTCTGTCTTCCATAGATTCATTGACAATGGTCATCTGATCTCCATTACAGGTTCATTTCTCCATGCAGGGACAGGAAGCCTGTAATTGGTTTTTCTTTACTATTTGGGGGCCCACTACCAAGTTCCCAAATAAATACATGGAGACTTATTCTTACTTATGAGTGCCTGACCTTAGAATGACTTGTTTCAAGACAGTTTTTCTAACTTAAATTATCTCATTTCTCTTAAACAACATTTTGACTCTGGGCTTTTTATCTTTCTTTATTCTGTAGATCTTTCTTTCCTTCTTACTCCCTGGCTGTCTGTGTGGCTGCCCCTGGCATCCTACTTTCTTTCTCCTTTTCTCACTCCTCATTTTTCTATTCTATTGATCCTAGATTTCTCCTCCTATTTATCTCTCTGCCTGGCAGCTATGCCTATTCCTTTTTCTGCTTAGCTACTGGTCATTCAGCTCTTTATTAGACCAACCAGGTATTTTATTTAGACAGGCAAAGTAACACAGCTTTACTGAGTTAAACACATGCAACACATCTTTGCATCATTAAACAAATATTCCACAGAATAGAAAATATAACACATCTTAAACTAATATTCCACAACAGAAGCCCTTTTTTTCTCAGAACAATTCCTCAAAAAAGTCAAAAAACTTTTGAAACAACAGAAATCAGCAACAACTCCAGCACAAGAGAATGCAAGGACACCCTTGTAGATCCCCCAAGATACATTCTTGGAAATGGTTCAGTAGGAAACCAGGACAGCAGAGGGGTATTTTGAGGGGATCCCTTTCCAAGCAGAGATTCATAAACTCTCTTATTTCCACTGGGCATGAAAAGAGAACAGGCAGTATCCTGAGCCTGAAGATGTTGGTTTTTCCTTTGGAACAAACACCTCAGGATGCCAGAAGAGCAAGTCGAGGCACCTCCAGCTATAAGAAGAGTCCCTGTTGTCCCTGTATACCAGAACCATGAGATAATCTCCACATGTGCAGGTCAGAGCTAAAGACTCAACAGAAACCTCAAACCTTACAAATATGAGGAATTTCCCCAAGTCTTCAAATATTCCTGTAACCTTTCAGTCCACCACAGAAGACACAGAAATGAGAGGCCATTTGGCTGTCCCATTTGTCAGAAAGGATTCTATCAAGCCTCAGACTTCTGAGTTCATGAGATCTGACATAACCAGAGAATCCTTTCCCATACAGCACATGTGGAAGGTCCTTCAGACACAACACCAACCTGCAGGCACATGAGAAGATTCACACAGGAGAGAAGCCCCACACCTGCTCCCAGTAACCACAGTTTACATCAGTCATGCACATACCATTGTCACCTGAGGAATTGCCACAAATTAGACTGAACTGTGTACCTTCCTCACCAGAGATTAGCAGGGCTCCAGGTCAGTGTCTCGTCTGCACATGAAGAAGCATGTGGCTTCTAACTAGCACTTAGCCAGTGAAAATTTGTCATTTAACTTCTGTGTTGTTCCTTCTGTTGTCACTTCCAAGTAGCATGTGTGGGTAAAGAAAATGAGTGGTTTGACAGTTTGTTCACTAAAATTTACCAGATACCTAAATATTGGCTGTTATCTTAATTCTTGTTAGTAAATAAATGTTGATGCTTCTGTGTATCTCCTGTGTGTTATGTTTCATGTGTGTATTGTGTGTCCTATGTGTAAGTGGTTTCCTCTGTGTAGGGCTTTTGGGCCTTACCTTCCACCTTGTTTGAGACAGACTCTCTTCTATTTTTTGAACCCCAGATGAGGTGGCTCAGAAGCTCACAGAGATCCTCTTGTCTTCATTCTCCAAACTCTTAGGAGCTCATATGACAGATGCCTCTGCCACTGGATCTGCCTTTTAATTTTTTTTATTTCATGTGTCTGTGCTTGAGTGTATATATGTGTACATATGTGAAGAAGCTCCTACATGTCAGAAGGGGCATCAGATCCCCGGGATCTGGAATCTCAAGCTCTTATGAGCTGTTCCATCTGAGCTTGGGAGTGAACCTTGGTCATCTGCAAAAGTGGGAAAGGCTCTTAACCACTGAGCCATCATTGTAGCCCTTGGAACTGTGTTCTAATGTTGTGCTTTAGATACAAACTCAGGTCATCGGATTTTTCTGCATCAAACACTGTTATCCACTGAAATATTGTCCCATCTCTTGAATGCTTCCCTTTTATATGTTAATAGGCACCTCAGGTAGGCATTTTTCCTGAGTGTCTTTGCATCCTAACAGTTTTGAGTTGTGGACACTATCTAGGATACAAGGTGATAGGGAAAGTCCCTCTTGGGGCAAGGCCATTTAGCTTGCCTCTACTTTAATAGCAATGGAGCTCTGTTCCTGCTGCATGCCTCTCTGTTATATGCTTTGTGCCCAAAGGACTGGCAGGAAAGTTCCCATTCTAATTCCTAATTGCTTCCTTGGAGTTGCTCATTTTTTTTTCTTTTGTGACATGACCAAGGTGTTTAAAAGTTACTTCAGATCCTTGTGGAGATGCTGTCATCATGGGTCTAGAAGTGAGTTAAAAATCACCAATCTTCTGGGAAAGAGTATCAAGAGATCATGAACCTTTAAATCGGGGAAAGTGTCCCTTCCCAGCTATAGCAGAGTCTCACTTCTCATGGCAACACCACCATCATGGTGTCACCGAGCACTGAGGTGAGTGACCAGAGAATAGGAGTAGCAAGAACTAAAGACATTAGAAGCGCTCCTTGGAGAAGCCATGCTTATGCTATTGGAGAAGTTTTATTCTCTAGCTAAGTGCCTCTCTTAATTGTGCTTTACTTAAGAAGTCTTTATTAAAATAATCTTTCACTCTCTTTCCCTCGACCGTCGCTCTTCATTGTTCCCACTCATGACCAGGCTGTTCATGTAGATCTCATCCATTTCTCCATGTCTTTTTTGGGGTCCCGTTTTCCAGGTAGCCTCACTGGTGATGTGAGTAGCAGTTCAGTCATCCTTGTTCCACATCTAGTATCTTCCTATGAGTGGGTACATACCATATTTGTCTTTCTGAGTCTGGGTCACCTCACTCAGGATGATTTTTTCTAGATCCATCCATTTGTATGCAAACCGTATGATGTCATTGTTTTTCTCTGCTGAGTAGTATTCCATTGTGTATATGTGCCACAATTTCTTTATCCATTCTTCAGTTGAAGGGCATCTAGGTTGTTTCCAGGTTTTGGCTATTACAAACAATGCTGATATGAACATAGCTGAGCAAGTGCTCTTGTGGTATGATTGAGCATTTCTTGGGTATATGCCCAAAAGTGGTATAGCTGGATCTTGGGGGAGATTGATTCCCAATTTTCTAAGAAAGCGCCATATTGATTTCCAGAGTGGTTGTACAAGCTTGCATTCCCACCAGCAGTGGAGGAGAGTTCCTCTAGCTCCACAACCTCTCCAGCATAAAGTGTCTTCAGTGTTTTTGATCTTAGCCATTCTGACAGGCGTAAGGTGGTATCTCAGAGTTGGGAGAACAACGAATAGGAGACCATGGTAAATGAAGACCACATGAGAAGGGGAGGAAGCAGAGAGCTAGGGAGGCCCACGGAGATCCACAAAGATACTGCCAGAAAAGACTGTTGGCAATGGACGAGAGACGGCAGAAACTGACCTACTCCGGTGATGGGATGGCCAGACACCCTGTTAGTTGTGCCATAAACCCCATCCAAGGAAGGTCTGAGGAATCTGGATGCAGACATCCATGGCTGGGCCCCTGGTGGAGCACTGGGAGTCTAATTAGTGAGAAAGAAGAGGGTTTATATGAGCGAGAATTGTTGAAGCCAGGGTTGGATAAAGCACAGGGACAAATAGCCAAACGAATGGAAGCACAGGATCTATGAACCAAAGGCTGAGGGGCCCCCAACTGCATCAGGCCCCCTGAACGGGTGAGACAGTCATTTGGCTTGATCTGTTTGGGAGGCAGCCGTGTGTTAGTGCCGGGTCCTGGGCTTGTTGCATGAGTTGACTGTTTGAATCGTGGGACATATGCAGGGACACTTGGCTCGGTCTGGGAGGGGGGGACTGGTCCTGGCTGGACTGAGTCTACCAGGTCGATCCCGGTCCTCGGGGGAGACCTTGATCTGGAGGAGGTGGGAATGGGGGGTGGGATGGGGGAAGGGGGAAGGGGGGCGAGAGTGGGAGAACAGGGGAATCTGTGGCTATTATGTTGAAATAAATGATGTTGTAAAATAAAAAAAAAATAATAATAATCTTTCAACAGCTCTGCTGAAAGGAAAGAGAGGAGGAGGTAAGGAAGGAAAGAAGATAAAATCAATGGAAGGAAGGAGGGAAGGAAGGAAGAAAAGAAAGAATAAAGGAAGTTAAGATATAAAGGAATAGGTGGTGTAGGGAGAACTCCGGTATTGGTATAAGAACAGGAAATTTAAATAGGTTTTGGGATGAAATTGGGGTTATTTCTAACTCAGGGCAGAGTTACTGTAGCCAATCCTCCCTAAGGTGGGTGAACCTTGGGTACTGAGTCTCTTGTAGTAGAAATACCTTAGTAAAATATCTCTTAGTGATATCACCTCATTTTCATCTGTCTAGCTTTACCTGGTCACCTTTGTCTCTATCTCTCTCCTCTCTGGCTCTGTCTCCATCTCCCTCATCTTCTCTCTATCTTTCTACATGCCTTGTCCTTGTTTTAGTTTTTAAAGGGAAGATTTAGTTGGATTCTTCTTTTTGTGTACTGATGATCCTGGGGAATCACAACCAAGGCATTTCACTTACAGGACAAGCCATGAGCTGCATCCTCATCTCATCCTAAAGAACTTGAAGTATCTTTAATCTTTTCATTTCCCCTGTGAATCAATTTACATATTTCTAGAAAAGGCTATATTTTATTTTTGTGTCTGAATATTTAGATTATAGGAATGGATGGAATAGAATACTGATACTAGTAATTAAAATTTGTATCAATGATAGAATTATATAGTAATTATTCTTCTAAGAAAGATAAATTTTGTGCAAGCTTGAAGATTAAGAGTTAAAAACTGAGTGAATTACAAGTAAGGAATAGATGCATACTAGGAATATTATGTATTTCTTGGTATTTCAGTAATTCTTAAACATGAAACTTGTTTTCCTGATTCTATATCTATGTTTCACTAAATATACCCCAAAATTGGTTGTTATGTGGTTCCAGCTCACGTGCTTTCTGCAAGAACATAATGATAAAGTACTCTTGTCATGTGAAGAATTAGGCCTGTTTCCTTCTGGAAAATACACAAAGGTATGTTTGGCTTTCTATATTTCTTTTGTCTTGTCACTGTCAAGAGTTTCAAAGCTATCTTATATCTCCTCACATCATGTAATTCTGTGAATAAGTGAATCACAAACCAAAATAATAGCATCAAAACTCTGTCACATTATATACACCTAACTAATACTTTTCTAACTTATGCTTGTAGACAAAAATGCAAGTTTATCAATATGACTCTAAACTTTATAGCACTAATCTATGAGCCCAAGTCAGTATCATCTTAATTTACGGTCATCCCTGTAGCTCTGTAGCACACAACATTGCAAGAATTTCTCATTTATTGACCACAGTGGCCTTACTTTTTAAATTAGAATTAAGTTTTAACTACAAGTATTTATCATATTAACCACTGTCAGTGTACAGTTCAGTCATGTGGAAAATGATTCTATTGTTCTGCAGCTGATTTCCAGAACATTTCCTCTCAAACCCAAAACTCAAGACACAAACACTCATCATCTGTTCTTTGCATCCCTGTCAGTCATCACCCTCATGTCTTTTAAATTTTCATCACATGATTCAAGGACTGTTGGGAAGGAATATGCACATCACACAGCATGCATGTGTGGAGGTTAGAAGATGTTTGGGGAGCTGGTTCTCTCCTTTCATCATATGGTTTAATTTTTTAAAAATTTAATTAACAGACATGGTACTTGATTACATTATGACACTTTCAAGCAAATTTATTGATTATCCTCTTCCACTTTTCTTCTCCATTCCCCCCCAGCCCACTGGCACCTCTCTAACTTTATAATCCTTTTCACTTTAATAATATGTTTGTACTATTCCCTCCCCCTTGACTCCACAATACCACTTTCTTCTGCATCTTTTGATCTCCTTTCTGGTTTTATAGTCCATAAATGCATACTCTCAACACCAGCATACATACAGATGTTGTTGTCCATGTCCCTCTTTGAGAAAGAACATGTGGTTTTTGTTTTCCTGTATCTCTGCCACTTTCTTGATTTCCTTGTAATTTCACCCATTTCCTTAGTATTTCATGATTTCATTCTCCTTTACAGATGAACACAATTCCACTATGATATATATCACTTCCATTATCTACCGATGAATTTCTGGATGGACATCATTTCCTTGTTGTGAATAACACAGCAGTGTACATGGATTTACAATCTTCCCTCAGGTGGGACATCAAGTCCTTTGGGTACATGCTCCAAAATTATACAACTATGTTACCTAGTAATTCTATTTTAGCATATTGAGAAAGCTAATAATTGTTTATATTGTATGTGATGATAGCTTGTTGCAACTTTGATTGACATCACCTCAGTGTATTCCTTTAGTTATTGGTGGTGTTGGGCCTCATTTTGCACACAGTTTGAACATTTCTGAATTGTTTGTAGGAAATTTATCCAGGTCTGGAACACACTTCTCATTTGTTTTATATTTAAGATTTTTCAAACTTAGTTTTAAATATTCTTTTTAGGGTAGAGAGATGAGTCAGTGTTCCAGAGTGCATACAGCTCTTACTTTGAATCTGAGTCCAGTTACTAACTCCTACCGGTGGCTCACAACCATCTACAAATCCATCTGCCTGAGAGCCCATGCTTCAGGACCCTGCTGGGAATCCCATTCATATGCAGTGACCCCCCAGTACACACACAATTAACACTAAAATATATCTTAAAATAAAATATTCTATATATTCTGAATATTTAACCCCTAACTCCAAATATGATCTTCACACATTTTTCTCTTGCTGTCCATGATGAATTTTGAATTTTGGTCATGTGAATTTCAGAAATTATGGCATTTAAAAACTCTTTCTTTGAAAATTGACCCTAAATCACCGTGTTTAGTCAAAAGCCATGAAAACATTAGTCTTTGAGAGAAGGATTTTTGAGACAGTTTCACTTTGTGTATCACTGGCTGTCCTGGAACTAACTCTGTAGATCAGGTGGGCCTCAAATTCATATGTATGTCTGCTTCTATCTCTTTATTGCTATTTTGAAGGTCATGTGGCACCTGGTCCTGTGAAAATATTAATCTTCAGTAAACATATCCAAAACTCTCCTTTAAAGAGTGCAGATATGTCCTTCAATAAATAACAAAGTTTCAGAAATTCTTCTTCAATGAGAGAGCTATGTAAATACAGTAAACTGATAAATATATTATTTTAGCTAACATCATGAAACAATGCACATCCATAATATATTTCCAGGGTCTGTTGACCATAATAAACTTATTTACATTTTTTTTTTTTTGGTTTTTCGAGACAGGGTTTCTCTGCGTAGCTTTGTGCCTTTCCTGGAGCTCACTTGGTAGCCCAGGCTGGCCTCGAACTCACAGAGTTCAGGCTCTGTGAGAGCTCTGCCTCCCGAGTGCTGGGATTAAAGGCGTGTGCCACCACCGCCCAGCCTTATTTACATTTTTAATCGTACTGAAAATGGCTTCTGACAACTTGGCAATGGGAATTTTCCTCTTCTCTCAGATTATAGTAGGAGTGCTTGGAAATTCCTCAATATTATCATATTATCTCATTTTGATACTCACTGGAAGGCATTTAATGCCAAAAGACATTATTATAGAGCACTTGACATTAGCCAACTGCTTGTCTCTCATATCAAGAGGCATTCCACGGACAATGTTAGACTTTGGATTTAAATATTTCCTAGATGATGTTGGATGTAAATTGATAATGTATATTTACCGAACAACAAGGGGGATGTCCCTGTATGCCATGTGCCTACTGAGTTGCTTCCAAGTGATCACAATCAACCCCAGCAACTCCAGGTGGATGACTCAAACACAGAGTGACCAAGTACATTGGTCCCTCCTGCTCACTAGGCTGGATTGTGCACCTGATTCTAAACTTCTTGACTCCAGCAAGAGTGTCAGGGCCCATTTACAACAAAAATGCAACTAACAGGAGGAATTATGGGTACTGCTCATGGTTTTCTTCTGGCAACGTGGCAACAGCTCTTTATATGTTCTTACTGTGCTTCTCTGATGGCCTGTGTCTGGGTCTCATGGCCTGCTCAAGTGTCTCCATGGTGAGTCTCCTCTACAGACATAAGAGACAAGTCAAGTACATTCACAGTGCTCAGAACTTTCTGAAAGTCTCGCCTGAGGACAGAGCTGCTCAAACTATCCTCATCCTGGTGTGCATATTTGTCATCTCTTACTCATTTTCATCCATTGTGGTAATCTTTGTAACCTATTCCAAAGGTCCAACACTATGGGGAGTAAGTGTATTTCTATTTCTAGAAATATGTTTTCCCATAGTTTGCCCCTTTGTTCTCATCAGCAATATCAAGTCTAGTTCCAGCATATTTTTACCCTGCTGTGGTAAGAGAAAGCTTCTTCTAAGTTCTACATGAGCCCTGCTTATCTGCCTTTGCTTATATATTGGCATATTCTTTTATCTGTTGTAGATTGCTAAGACTCAAGTTTGAAAATATTGAGCATACTCCTGTATCCATCTCCTTCAGCAAATCCTACTGTTGTGTGCCACAACAACTAGCAATAAAACTCAAGTCCATGTGCATGAAAGACCTCAACATAAAATCTAATACAATGAACACTGAAAATGAGGAATAATGTTAAACTTATTGATACAGGGACAACACCCTGAACAGAACATGGAGAGTGCAAGCACTAAGATCAACAATTAAAAAATGGGACCTCTTGAATGCAAAAATCTTCTATCAGACAAAGGACACCAGAATTAGGACAAAATGACAGCCTGCAGAATGGGAAAATATTTTTTACCCACTCCACATCTGATAAATGGCTAATATTTAAGATATATAAATAACTAAAGAAACTATACATGAATAAACCAAATAATCTAATTTTAAAATGAGGTACAGTTATAAACTGGGAATTCTCAATAGAGGAAGTTCAAATGGCTAAGAAACACTTAAAGAAATATTCAACATCCTTAGCCATCTGTGAAATACAAGTCAAAACTACTTTGAGATTCAATCTTACATCTGTCAGAATGGCTAAGATCAAAAACACAAGTGACAACTCATGCTTGTAAGAATGTGGAGCAAGAGGAACACTCCTCCATTGATGGCGGGAATGCAAACTTCTACCGTCACTATGGAAATCAGTGTTACAATTCCTCAAAAACCTGGTAATGGATCTACCTCTAGATGCAGCTTTACCACTCTTGGATATATAACCAAAGGATGCTCCGTTCTACCAAAATGACACTTGATCAACTATGTTCATAATAGCTTTATTCATAATAGCCAGAAACTAGAAATGACCTAGATGGTCCCCATCTCTAGAAAAGATAAAGAGGTTGGGTGCTGGTGGCACACATGTTTAATTCTTGCACTTGGGAGGCAGAGCCAGGCAGGTCTCTGTGAGTTTGAGACCAGCCTGGTCTACAGAGCAAGATCCAGGACAGGCACCAAAACTGCACAGAGAAACCCTGTCTTGAAAAACCAAAAAAAAAGGGATAAAGAAAATGTAATACATTTACATAATGGAGTAGTATCAGTCATTTAAAAACTGGTGTTGTGAAATTTGCCAGCAAATAGAAGGAGTTTAAAAAAATCATCTTGGGTAACAATCTCTTGGAGAAAAATTTTAACTATACAAAGATGTGTTGCATTTGTTTATGTTGCAAAATATTTGTTTAACTATATAAAGATGTGTTGCATTTGCTTAATTATGTAAAGTTGTGTTGCTATTTTAACTTGGTGGCCTAAGAGATATGATTGGTCTAATAACAAACTGAATGGCTAGGAGTGGGGAGGAGGTATAAAAAGAACTTCTGAGCAGGGAACATAAGTAGAAGGATGAATTTAGGCTTCAGAGAGTAAGAAACAGGAGAAGAAAGAAAAGGAGATGACAGAGAGATGTCACAGTCAAGCCAGCCAGACAAGGAATAAACAGGTAAATACATACATACAGGACATACAGAATGAAAGAAAGGTAAAAAGCCCCAAAGCAAAATGCAAATAAATAGATAGAGCTTAAATTAAGTTAAAAGAGTTAGTCCTAAGCTAAGACAACATTCATAATTAATAATAAGTCTTCATGTCTTTGTTGGGAAGCTGGTTGGTGGTCCAAAGAAAATGCCAACTCAAGTAACCCATAGGCAGAAAGACACATATGGTATGTACTTACTTAAAAGTAGATATTAGCTATAAAATAAAGGATAACATGCTACAATCCACAGACCCAGAAACACTAAGCAACAAAGAGGGATCAAGTGGAGATTCATGGATCTATCTCCTTGTGATGGGGAAATCAAATAGATTTTGCAGGTAAACTGAGGTGGGTAGGGATGGGAATGGGTGGAATCAGGTGTGGATGGAGGGATGGAGGGAAAGAGTATGGGGAAAGATGACAGAAATTAGACAGAATTTAGTGGGGCAATGTGGATACCTAGTGCAGTGGAAACATTCCTGCAACCTACAAAGGTAACCCTACTGAGGATTTCTACTAATGGAGGATATGGAGCCTGAACTATCCATCTTTGGTAACTAGGCAAGGAGTTCCCTGTGATTTGAGGAGAGGGACAAGAGGAATTGTGGGAAGCAGAGGGGTCGAAGACACTGGGGGTGCATGGCCTGAGAAATCAACTAAGCAAAGCTCATGGAGGCTAACAGACATTGAAGCTGCAATTGTGGAGCCTGCATGGATCTGGGTTAGGTCCTCTGCATGTATCTTACGGTTTTTGGCTTGGAATTGTGAGGGACTCCTGACAGTGGGACTGGGGATGTCTGACTCTTTTGCCTATTCTTGGGCCTTTTTTCTACCTACTGGGTTGCTTTGCTCACCCTTGATGTGAAGCTTTGTGCTTGGTCTTATTGTATCTTAATGTGCTGTGTTCAGTTGATGTTGCTGGGATGTACTCTATAAAAGAATAATAAGTATGCATTTTTTAAAAAGAAAGGAAATATTATTGAGTGCCCTAAAACTGATCCTTTGTCATATGGTATTATCACAACGCATCTTATTCCAAAGTTTTTCTTACATAATTTACTATACAATAATGAGAGTTTTCCAAATATGTAGAATCACCTTACTTTACAAATTATTATGTGTGTATAGGCAAAGTAGAGGTGAACATCAGGAAATAAATCTGAGAGACCAGGAATTATCTTAACACTTAAGAAAGGACTTCTGCTCAGGTGTGTGTGAGTGTGTGCAGGGGTAGGAGGGTCATATTTTTATTTTATCTGTATGGGTATTTTTCCTGCATGTATGTCTGCGCACCACATGCATCAAGTACCTGAAGAGGTCAGAAGGACATCGGATGCATTAGGACTGGAGTTACATATAGTTTTGAACCATTATTAGGTGCTAGAAATAAAGCCTGAGTCCTCTGGAAGAACAATCAGTGCTCTTAACCACCAATCCATCTCTCCAGCCCCAAGATGTCTTGATCATTTCTTAAATTTCTTATTTTGTGTAGGTGTGTGTGCCTCTGTATATGTATGTGTCCCACATGGCTGTCATGCCTGCTGCCTATGGAGGCTTTTTGGATGCTCTGCAACTGGAGTTACAGGCAGTTGTGAGAAACTCAACGTGACTGCTGGGAACTGAACTCAGTTCTTTTGGAAATTCACTATGTGTTTTACCCACTGAGGCAGCTGTCCAGTGTCAGACTATGGTTTATTGCTTCTCATATGTTGACATTACAACCCCTCATGTGTCATCACTGGTCTGAAAATGCTGCATAAAAATGAATGGAAACAAAATTAACCTTGATAAAATAGCCAATAAGGCAAATACTACATTTTCTTTCATGTGAAACCAAGGATCAAAAAGGAATCAGAATAAAATATGAACTACTGAGAAGAGGAAAAGAGCAAAAGAGAAGAAAAACAGGAAATAGATGAGACAATGAAGCATAAATATGACACAAGCACATAATATGCATGTAGGAAAGTATCACAATGCAATACTTAACTATGTACTATTAATATGTGGTTAAAATAAAAAGTAATTAAAACCTACCACCACAGCCCTGTGGTCTATTTGTTTCACTTTACTCACATGCTTTCTCCATGAATCCAGCTGCTACATATCAGGTTTTGTAACATCCACTCTCTAGAAGATTTGTCAAATGTTTTAGTTGTGTATAATTTTATTCTTTACATATATTTATTCTTCAAAAAGTACACATCTGGCTTCCTGCTTTCCCATGAAGAGATACATTACTAACATAATTAATGTAAAATAACTTTTCCTAGGAGAAAATGTCTCTTTTTCTGCAAATAAGAAATGGGTCTAGCCAGGGGGTCCTCTGTTCCACTGGGGAATAAAAACTCCATTTTCTCTATGATGTGAGTAAGGGGCCACATGTTAACACATGAACTTGGTGCAGAGAACTTCAGTGATGACTTTATCACCATTATTAATGGGCTGTGACATATTATTTCTAAATAACAGTGACACACCAATCCATGATTATCCTCCATCAGTCTGTTTAGTAAGTCTATATCTACACTTTTCAATTTCATCATTCAGGTATCTCATCTTCAGCTTTATTTACATTTGCAAATTTCACAAAATAGGAAAATTTTCCTTATTTGCCTTTGTAGGAAACTGACCATTTTTAACCTTCTCTGAATTAATTATTTGGCTTTTACATAATGCATTATCTGTGAGCTTTCTCTGCCTATTACAGAAATATGGTCCTCCAGCTGCAAAACATTTGAGAATTTTATCTTCATTTTATTCTTTCTTTTGGTCAGTAGTTTGTCTTATCTTATTACTATATTTTATTTCCATAAAATACAATTTGAATGTGAGCATGCTCTGAAGAAGGAAGGTTGCTAAATGCTGCAGTTAATACTGGCTAAGATTTTTTTAATGAAAACAATTTGTTTTCTTCTGCCACACATGGCACCATTGTGATGAAAATGTCGAAGGTGATAAGAGATATCATAATATTGCTACATAGATATAAGTAATCCAGGTTTGATAATGCAACTGGTTTATTATGAGGTAATGTGTATTTCAGGTAGCATTGTATAGTAAGTTCTCTGAGTGTTTAGTTAGGGTTATCCTATAAAGAGTATTAAGCTCTTTTCAGAAGCCACAGGTTGACAACTAAAACACCAGATATGAGGTTCCTCCCCTTGAGTTGTTGGTCTGAGTGTCCTGGAGCCCCCCCCCAAACAATACAGACTATTGACATTGCTCTTGCTTGTCATCAAAAACTTTATAGCAAGGCCCTCTTGCTGCAGATACCACACACTTTGGACATGGACATGAGAAATCAAGTTCATATTGACCAAGATGTTTCATCCCTGCTGGGTATTTTTCATATTACCTGAGATGTATTCAGGATGTTGGAGGAACAAAGTCACAACTAGTCTTATCCAGCTGTGAATACTGTAAACTATAATGACCAGCACAGTAAGAAAATCCCATGGGTAAATTGATGACACAACTATTATTAGAGTAACCAGCTTCTTTCTGATTGGATTTAGGGCTTACTCTACTGCAGAAGCTCTCAATCTGTGGTTCACGACCATTGGGAAACATTTATTCCAATGTATTAGGAACGGAGTCACCACTCTATAGTAAAATTACAGTTATGAAGTAGCAGCAAAAATAAATAAATGATTGGGGATTCCTAAGACCATCTTAAAATATGTTCTCTATGCTCACCACAGGTTGAGAACCTTTGCTCTGAAGGAAGCCTGGTAATGCAAATTCTGGAATCCATGGGAGGGGACTTCATAGCACTATGTATGAAAAGAATGCCATTACTTTGCTAAAAGGACATGGTGACAAACTATCCTCTAAATTCTTATGCCTGTACCCATAGAGTAGTGCAACAGTCAAAACTCATCAGACAAGTTTCTCTGATCTGTGAAAGTGCTTACCACACTGGCCGAAATGGAGAGAATAAATGGCTCTATATGGCCCGGTCACAAATGGGATATCTCTATGATTCCCTTCACTGGAGTGGTCACGTAACATTATAGAAAAGGCCATGGAAAAATTGTAAGGGCTTGATAACATGGAGGGTCCCAGAAAAGCAATACTGCTGGCTATGACAGGACCACTGCACTCAAGAACTCCCAACAGCTGTGGTTCCTGCATAAGAAAGGCACAATCTATTTATCCTTTGCTTTACATCTACTATTCACTTATGAGTGAGTACACACTATGTTTGTCCTTCTGGACTAGGCCCTCTGCATAAGCAAGACAGTTGAGTAGCTTGATCTGCTTAAGAGCCCCCTGGCAGGAGGATCAGGATCCATCCCCGGTGCATGAGATGGCATTTTGGAGCCCACAACCTACGGTGGGATATCTTGCACAGCCTTGAGGCAGGGGAAGGGACTTGGACCTGCCTCTACTGAATGTACCAGGCTCTGCTGACTCCCCATGGGAGGCCATACCTTGTTGGAGGAAGGAACTGGGGATGGGTTGGGGAGGGATGGAGGGGTGGGAGGAAGGAAGAAGGGGGATCTGTAATTGGTATATAAAATGAATAAAAAATTCCTTCATTAAAAAAATACAGACATAGAATTAAGGGAGTCAACTTTCTAGCATGAGGGAGGGTTTGGTTAGATTCCAATCCTAATTGAGGACATATTGACAGTTCATGGATTCTGGACAGGGTTAGTCAGTTTTCTTTAGGGTATATCCCCTATTAACCAAGTTCCAGTGGATGACCTCACATACCAGTGAGTATACGGACAGCAGAAATTGACTTGATAGATTATTAAAAGTAGAGGACATGAAGTTGGGAGTTTGGAAATGTAGAGGTAGATACAGATGACTTTGGAGGACAGGTGAGGAGGTGAATATGATCAAAGTACATTGTCTTCATGTATGACATTCTCAAATAATTAATAAAAATGCTGTATTTTAAAAATACACCAATATCTCTAATCTGTTCTTAAGTCAATACAGGAAAACACATGCATGTACAATCCACTTACAATGAATTTCAGAGCATAGTAAGCTCAATTATGAGACTCCACATTAAGTATTCATATAAATTACTTCATATGCATGGAGAAGAATGCAGTATAGTTCATAAAGAGTGAATAACAACTGCACAGTGAAAATAATCCATGTTTTAGAAAATGTAACTTGAAGGGAAGGGGAGACTATTTACTGCATCTCCTTTTTCCATGTCTTAAGATTTAGTCTTTCTTCAGAGCTTAGAGAAATCTCCAAGGATGTCTAAGCATTGAAAAAGGCTCTCAGCTTTTCCTCTAGTCATCAAGGCCATGCAACCACTCCATTTTTTTTAACGTTAGTCCTCTGTGATTTCTTCTTCCTTCCTTGTAGCATTAAGGGCTTACAGACGTGCTTTCTTCCTAATTACTCCTAATTGCTTCATTTGATTTGTTCCTGTGCTGTGGACACATTTGCATTGACATGTAATTGGTGGGAAGTCATTTAAAAGTTTTCTCAGCCAGTTATATAGATGCTGTTATGAATCTAGAGTTGAGCTGAAAATCACTCCTGTAGTAAAAAAGGAGACCTGGGAATAATAAAGTCCTAAATCTGGGCCCAGAGTTTCATCTCAAAATAGGACGGACTCACTTTACAGATCAGCAGGTGCTACTGTGACATCATACATTACACAAGTGAGAATTATTTTCATGTTGAGACATGGATAATTGTAAACTTGAAACTTTCATGGGTGTGGGGACTTGATTATGTTGTTGTGATTAGAATCGAGATTTGAATATATTTTAACAGAGATTGTAGGACTCAGAGGGGTCAACATCACAAGAAAACACAGAATCAACTAGGCTGTGATGATAGGGTCCCACAGAGACTGAACCAACAACCAGGAAGCCTGCATGGGACTGTCCTAGGCACTCTGCATATATGCTATAGTTGTGTAGCTCAGTCCTCTTGTGAGACTCCTACCAATGGGAACATGGGCTATCTCTAACTCTTAACAGGCTTTTGGTACACTAGTTTTCATACTGGGTTGCCTTGCCCAGCCTTACTACATGAGAAAGTGCTTAGTCTTACTGCAAGTTGATATGCCATGTTTTGTTGATACTCATGGGAGATCTGTCCTTTCCTAAACAGAAACTGAGGAGGACTGGATTGGGGATTGGAATATTGTGGAGAGGGAGAGCAGGGAGAGGGAGGAAAAGAGGGAGGGGAAACTGTGGCCCAGGTATTAAATAAATAACTAAATGTATTAAAGAAAAAAAATAACAAAAGTTGATGACTCAGCATGTGGAAGGTACAGTAACACTACAAATGAAGGGGGTGGTGTGTAGGCCATGTGCTTATTGAGTTGCTTCCAAGCATTCACAATCAGTCCCAGCAACTCCAGGTGAATGAAACTTAAACACAAAGCCACCAAGTACATCGTTCTCCTGTGCTCACTCAGTTGACTTGTTCAGATGCTTATAAACATCGTAAATCCAGTAAAAATGTCAAGTCCCTTTTACAATAAAAATGTGGCTAACAGGGTGATTCATGGGTACTGATCATGGTTTGCTTCTGGCAATGTGGCAACTGCACTGTACATGTTCTTACTGTGCTTCCCTGATGGCCTCTGGGTCTCATGATCGGCTCAAGGGGCTCCATGGCAATTATCCTCTACAGACATAAGAGACAAGTCAAGCGTATTCACAGTGCTCAGCACTTAATAAAAATCTCATCTGAGGACAGAGCCACCAAAACTATCCTCATCTTGGTGTGCATATTTGTCATCTCTTACTCATTCTCTTCCATTCTGGTCATCTTTATGACCTACCCAAAAAAGTCCAATGCTAAGGGGAGTAAGTGTATTTCTATTTCTTGAAATATGCTTTTTCATATTTTACTCCATTGTTCCCATCATCAATATTAAATATAATTCCAGCATATTTTTACCCTGCTGTGGTAAGAGATAGCTTCTTCCAAGTTTCGCATGAGCTCTGCTCGTCTATCTTTACTTATATATTGGCATATTCTTTTATCTGCTGTAGAATGGTAAGAATGCAGTTGTAAGTTTTTATTCAGATATCTCACCTTTAATTTCACTTCCATTTGTCCTTTTAAAAACATAGGATATTTTTCCTTATTTATGTTTGTAGGAAACTAAGCACTTAAAATCTTTTCTGATTTAGTTCTCATTTTCTAGTCTAATGCAATATCTGTGAGCTTTCTCTGCATTTCACAGAAATTGTCACTTGGTCCAACACATCTGAAAATTTTATTCTCATTTTGCTGTTTCTTCTGGTCAGTAGTTTATCTTGTCTTATTACTGTATCTTTTTTGCATAAAGCACAATTTGGATGTGAACATGCTCTAAAGAAGGAAGTTTGGTAAATGCTACATTGAATCTTGGCTTGGATTTTTCATGAGAGTATTTTGCTTTCTTCTACCACTAAAGGCACCATTGAAGTTATTCTGAAAATGGGAAAGGAGTTAAGAGATGAGACATATTGCTATATAGATATAAATACTCTGGATTTGATAATTCAACTATGGTTACATGGTGGGATACTGTTTCTGGTAGGAAATGTGTAGTAAGCTCTGTCACTGCATTTAATAAAGCATCAAAGATACGCAATGAATGGAACACATTTAAACTCCATTTTAATAAGTTTACATTCCCATAAAACTACCCTCAACATCATCATTATAGACCTGACCATTACTCATACATGTACCTTCTACATTAATATTTCTTTTTGTGTCCACCAGACAACCACTGCTTTTCCCCACTGCACTTGATTTTTTATCCAGAAAATTTTGTATGATTGAAATCATAAAATATATTGTAACTTTCCTCTGAGTGCACTCAGAATTGTATCATGAAATTTATTATTTATGCTCATATACATTCTTAGTTCTTTAGTGCTGAGAAGTGTAGTCCACCACATTTTTAGTCATCCAGCTGGTCATGAATATTTTGAGTTTTCAGTTTTCATTGATTGACAGTGTAACTACTGGACATGTTTAAGTACAATTCTTCACATAGCTATATTTGATTTCTCTTAGTGCTTCTAAGTGCCAAACAGGTATGGCCTCCCATGGGGAGTAAGCAAAGCCTGGCACTTTCAGCTGAGGTATGCCCAAGCTGCTCCCCCCTGCATCAAGGCTGTGCAAGGTGTCCCACCATAGGCAATGGGCTGCAAAAAGTTGCACAGCTTTGTCTGTTTGAGGGGCCCCTGACAGTGGGAATAGGATCTTTCCCTGGTACATGAACTGGCTCAGTGATTAAGAGCACATACTTCTCTCTCAGAGAACCTGAGTTGGGTTTCCATACTCACATTAGGAATCCTACTACCACCTGTAACACCAGGTCCAGGAGATCTGATGCCCACTCCTGGCCTCCATGGGAACTGCACTCACTTGCATACACCCCCCCCATAGGTACTCATAATTCTAAAAAAAATTGATTAGTTTAAATCAAATAGCCACATCTTCATTGACTTTATATATCTTTTACAAAGATAAATACTGTTGAAAAATTGGCTGATTTTATTAATGAAAATTTTGTATCAATCTTGGTGGTACTTGTTATATATAATAATGAAGTTTAATGATGATTTCAATGTTCTCAAGTTTTTAAAGTTCTGCTCATTAATATTAATATATTTGTCATATATATTATACACTGTTCATTGTTGTGGCTGTTTTGTATAGAGATAAAAATATCTTATATATAAAATAAACAAACTATAGAATTGGTTTAATAATGCCTTTGCGAAGAATATTCTGATAGGATGTAAAGGCTGTTCCAGAGGAAGACATTCAATCAAGCTTCTTATCTTTGTTAAAGTCAAAAACAAAACTACACTATTCATCAACATCATAAATGTTGAAAAACAATCATTAAATCAATAGGATAGAAAATTAAAAATAAGCAAATGTTTATTTTTTAAAGATTTACTTGTTTATGTGTGCATGTGTGTGTGTGCCTGTGTTTCTGTGTAAGCATGCCATGTGTTTGCAGACCACAGAAAGATATTCAGATCTCCTGAAGCTGGAGTTACAGGCATGCATGAACCATCTGATGTGGGTGCTGGGAACTAAACTTGGTTCCACTGGAAGATCAGCAAGTGCTCTTACCTGCTAAACCACCTCTCCAGCCCCAAGAAAAATACTTCTAAATACTCAAATTAAAGTCTAGCTTAACAATTTTCTATTATGATCAATTAAGCAGTATACAATAAGAATTAATGTGAAAATTAATCTTCTCATAGACATTAATAGGAATGAAACACTGAAAATTGACACCAATATATCAATTTAAATATATGTCAGGAAACTTGAGATGGCATAAATTAATGCTGCATAAATTAAAAAACATAATAGGATATGTTTATACTTTGAAACTAATTTTAAATGTTCACTATCATTGATTCTTAAAATAATTCAACCTCTATATAAATATTTGTCTCTTTGATTTAAGGAAGAAAATAGATTTTCATTGGAAATTTATAACTAAGTTTCTAAGTATACCCAGATCACCCAGAAAAACAATGATTGTATTCCACATAATGTCATGAGACTTGGGATAGTTGCCTGAATTGCAAATTACTGTCTCAACAATGCATCAAGACATTATAAAATGTTAAGACAGACCATCAGATAAAGAATGTTAATGATGGTTCAGTGGTTATGAGTACTTGGTAGTTTTTCAAAGGACCTGAGTTCAGTGCCCAGCACCCATGGTAGGTGGCTTACAACATCTAGTGGAACTGACAACTCTCTGGCCTCTGTCCACAGGTCCCTAGGGGCAGAAAAGCAGATAAAGAATAAAAATACTGTTACTAATTGTATTAAAAAATAGGGTTCAGTACACTCTCAATGCTAAAAAAACTTTATCTTTGAGTTACCATCTACACAAAGAAAGAGGAAAAGGGAAAAAGTGTAGGTAAGGTGAGTAGAAGAGGAGACCAGAGAAAGATGGAAGATCTGGTATGAAGGACCATTACCTTAATGTAACATAGCTGTGATAAAGACACATGGAGAAGATCTGTGGCAAGGGATCCACACAAAAATGGTTTCTCTTTCCTCACCATTCCTAGTGGTGGAAGTTTAGTGATCAGTGGCACACTCATTTAATAAATGTTCCATGACTGAGTGTGATCAAGAATCAAAAAAGCAGTGAACAAACAGATATTGTTAAGAAGGAGTATTTAGCACAGCACAACACAAAGTAAGAATATCCACAGGAGCAAGGGAAAATGTGAACCATTTTATATCATAGATTAAAAATGTCAGGATATGACACAGTTGTGGTTTTAGACACAAAAGGCACAACTGAGTAGGAGTTCATGACAAAAAATTATACCAATCATTTTCTTAATCTAAAGAGAATAGAAAGCAATTAATCTGAAGGATGGGGACTAGACTGCATAAGAAAAAATATATAGTCATGAAAATCTATATTTTTAGGCATCCAGTACTATATCCAAAGTCTTCAACAATATGGGAGAAAACTTGATTTAATTCCTCACCAGAAATAAAAGAATGGTGCTTTTATTGAAATGGTGCCATTATTGAAGTTCGAAGGACATTAAGGATATCAATCTCAGAAGAATTCTAATGAAGCTAAAAACAAACAAACACTTGAGGTTTTATATAAATGAGAGTTGCAGGAACAGTGAACAGCATAAATTCACAGAGAAAGGGAGATGTCTTCAGATACAGAAGTTCCAGGAATGCCCTGCTCCATGTATGGTGCTCCTCTTTCAATCCCAGGCTTTGAAGCTAAAATGTCCCCTCCTGGATGACTTGTCTTCAGGAACCCCTGGCATGATTCACTGTAGGGCAAAATGGTGGAGGTCTTTAGGGTCTTGACATATATGACAAAGAAACATCCTTCTATTTCTTCTCACATCTTGGCTTCATGTCCCAAAACTCCCCTGAGATTCAGAAAATACAAGCACCTATAATCAGTCAGTAATCAGCTTTCCCCATTTAGACTCCAAGCAAAGATTACTTTTATGACCTTGATCAACTGTGAATGTCTAAGAATAATAGTACTCCCTCCTCACTCTGCAATGAAAGGAAATTTGTGGCTCCTAAAGGTTTTTTCATATAACTAACTGAAGGCAATCTTTATTACAAACATTTTTACATCGACTCTGAAGCTGAGACCACAGGGAAAGAAGGCCTGGTCAGTATGGCACTAATCTGTAATTCTAACACTCTGAAGGCTGAAACAGGAGGAAAAAGAGTTTGAGGATAGCATGTACTATGCAGTGAAACCCTGTTTCAAAAAAAATTAAGAAAAAAAAAAGAAAAGACCAGTGTTGAGTGTAGTCCATGTTCCTAAGCATATATATTTTCTATTTAATTTTTTTGAGGTTTTTCAATTCATGTACACAGTGAAATATGATCATATCCATATTCCTATTTCCCCATTCTAACCTCCCCCATGCCAGATTTTTATATTGGACCACCTTGAAACCTAGCTCAGGGATCCTTAGAGAAGAGGGCAGAGAAATACTGTAAGAGCCACAGACCACTTAGTACAGAAAGAAAACATTTCTACAGTTTTGCTCTGTGATACCAGGATGCTGAGAGACTCAAGGAGAGTCTGTTTCTGTCCTATAATTCGGATGATAGTTTAGTCCTTGATTTATAGGTTTATTGTTCCCTGGGTCCCTGGCCACATGGAGATCTAGATGTTGGACATCAGATCCTATCCAGCTCTAGATATGTGACATCGTCTACATGAGGGATTGAGGGTGACATTTAAACAGTTTCCCATGTTCATGTAACAGTGAAAAGAGGTAACAATTACACAAGCAAATCCAAAGAATCAATTATGAATAATTCAGAGGAAAACTTTGCTTTGCCCCCTTGGAGTGCACAGATGTTGAAGGGATAGGGCAGAAGGCACAGAAGTCAATTTTACAAATCAGAGGCCTATCACGTGGCTTGTCTGACTTCGGGTCAACCTGAAGTCCTTCCCCAACACCATACTATCCTGTGAGAATCCATAAATTTGAAGAACACCAGCATTAAGGGGCTTCCATGAAGGACAAATCAATGATCTTTGGAGTTTCTCTTCTTACAAGTTACATTAAAAATTATCCATCCATGTATTTTCTAAAGTTGAAGTTCATCAATTTTATGATGTAACTAAATTCCATCCATTTCATAATATAAGACTATTTATGTGGACAGTTGGTGGTGGACTTCCTGTGTACAATTATTTTATAATTCTAAACACTCTTGTAGAGTGCTTAGGTGCAAACCTGCTGGCATTTTGAAGATATAAACTTAAAGAAATTAAATTACTGTTATAGATCCATCTCAAGTGATAATTTTGAGCTAGAATATACATAGTCTTAGATTCCACCACAAGCAAAATAAACATGCATACACACCACAATCCCTGAGTGCTGTGGGTGTCATTTTCAAGGTCATGTGATGACAATTTATACTCCCAACAGTAATATTTATGGATTTTCATTAATTTTTATGTTGTTGACACTTCACAATAATATAATTTTAACCACTGTCAATTGCATATAATGTTGACTTATTCCTTTTTAATATATATTTTCCTCAAAATTATGAAGTTGTAACAGGCAAGATTGTGTATACTTTCAATCCTAATACTTAGGAGGCAGAGGCAGATGGATCTCTGTGACTTTAAAGACAGGCATGGATGTATAGTAGGGCCATTTCTCAAAAAGATAAACTATTAAGTTAGATAAATACCTTATATTTTTGGTCATCAAACCAATCTTTATTAAGTGATCTATCAAATATTTGTCTATTTATCTGTTTTTTTTCCTGAGCTAAAGAGAGAGGAGGTAAACAGTCTAGAGATAGCAATGTTTACATGACTTATTAAGGAAACATTTCCACTAATTTTATTACATGTAACAAACTGTGTTGACATACTATTTTTCTGTTGTTCTTTTATCAATTGTGCTGTTTACATCATGTTATAGGGGTTAGAGAGATGGTTCAGTGATTAAGATAACTTACAGCTTTTAAAGAGGACTTAGGTTCCATTAACAGCTCCCATACAGCAGCTCACATCCACCTGTAATTCCAGTTCACAGGGATCCAGTGTCCTCTTTTCGACACCACAGACATTGTATACATGTAGTACACACATGTACATGCAGACAAAACACCTATAGACAAAATAAAATTAAAAATTTTTAAACTTTAAAGAAATAGAAACCATCATAGTTTAAGATAACTTCAATTGGATAGATCCAAAGCCAACTGAAGTAAATAATAATCAGAATTGAAATTAAGGTCAAAGAGACTATAGGAACAAAAGAAATAATCAATGAAACAAAGAAATTGTTCTTTGAAATGATAAAAAAACAAGTCACAACTCCTTAGGAAAACTAAGCAAAAGAAAGAGAAAAATAAAACAAATTAACAAAAATTAGAAATTGGGCTGAAGACATGGCTCAGCAGTCAAGAGCCATATGCTTTTCCAGAGTTTGTTTCTTAGAACTCCTGTTGGGGTTAACAAATACCTGTAACACCACTTCCAGGTGGCCCTCTTCTGGCCTTCAAGGAACCTGCATGCTTACATAAACACACACATACACACACACACACACACACACACACACACACACTCAACCCCTGCTCGCTCTCTCTCTCTCTCTCTCTCTCTCTCTCTCTCTCTCTCTCTCTCTCTCTCTCTCTCTCTCTCTCACACACACACACACACACACACTCAAATAAGAAATAATGATAAGAATGCAAATTTTAAAGTAATCATGGCTGAAACAGAAGGCACACAACAACAAAAGTCCAGGGGATTATTATAGATTATTTTGAAACTTTAACATCATTTGCAGTATCAAAATTACAAAGAAACTATCATGCAATGTATAGACAAACACAATAATTTAAATATACAACATGAGCCAGACTATGGCTAATCCAACACATTATAGGCAAAGGTAGGCAGAGTTCTGTGAGTGTGAGGCAAGCCTGGTCTACAGGGTGAGTTCTGGGACAGCCATGGCTACACATAGAAACAAATTCTTGAAAAATAGAGATGATAGATAGATAGATAGATAGATAGATAGATAGATAGATAGATAGATAGATAGTTGATAGGTAGATAGATAGATAGATAGATAGATAGATAGATAGATAGATAGACAGACAGATAAATAGATAGATGGTTATTATTTCTCTTCACAAAAGAGGGATGTTATAACAAAACTAAAAATGTGCATTAATATGAAGAAACTGTTAAGTACAATAAAACAGCTGAAATATTGTACAACTCTACCTACATGACATAGCACAGTAGTCAGATTCATAGACACAGAAACCAGAATGATGGTTGTCTGAGTACATGGGGAAATGATTACAGATTGTTTTACAGCATTCTACAAATTAAAAGTTTAAATAACTAGATGAGAGTAAAGAGATGCTCTTTTTTAAGATTTATTTTTAGCTGGATATCTTGGCACAGACCGCTAATACCAGCACTTAAGAGGCAGAGGCAGGCAGATCTCTGAGTTTGAGGCCAACCTTGTCTACAGAGTGAGTTTCAGGATAACCAGAGCTACACAAACAATCTTGAAAAGCAAAGAACAAAAAAAAATAAAAGAATCCATTTTGTGTGTGTGTGTGTGTCCACACATCTATACACGGGTATACAGTTTTTTTGGGGAGGACACAAGAGGGCATCAGAGTAATGTCATAGAACTGAGGGCCATGGTGTTTAATTTGTGTTCTATCTGTAGCTGGAAAGTTAGAAACATGGTGGATCAATACTTCTGGTAAGCTGTCGTGGTTTGAGCTTATTTACTAAATGCTGACCTGATATGAAACTGTCATGTAGGAGCTATTGAAATTCCGGACCATGGCCATACCTTTAGGAATAAAAAGAATGAGTATATACATACATATACTTCAGAATTAGACAGGAATATTTTTTATTATTGGCTGAGATTATGTGGAGAAGTAGAGGCAACATTAATTTCCACACACAAATGGTGTGTATGTATATTGTATATGAAAAATAAATTGAAATCACTCCACTATCCTGAGTGAGGTAACCCAGAATCAGAAAGACAAACATAAGTACAGTAAATACTCACACATAAGTGAATACTAGATGTAAAGTAAAGGATAACCAGACTACAACTCACAACTCCAGGGAGGCTAGCTAGTAAGGAGGACCTTAGGAAAGACACAAGGATCACCCAGCAATGGACAAATGGATGAGATCTCCATGAGCAAACTGGGAGTGAGGAGAGTAATGGAGGGCAAGAGTTGGGAAAAGAGATCTTAGGGGAGCAGGAGGTCATAGCTGGATCAGGAACAGAGTGGGAGAACAATGAAAGAGATATCATGATAAATGAAGACACCACGGGAATAAGAAGAAGCAGAGTGCTAGAGAGGTCCCCAGGAATCCACAAAGATGACTCCACTATAGACTACTGGCAATGGTTGAGAGGGTGCCTGAGCTGACCTACTCTGGTGATCGGATGGTGGAACACAATAACTGTCATCAAAGAACCCTCATCCAGTGACTGATGGAAGCAGATGCAGAGATCCATGGCCAGGTCCCAGGTGTAGCTCCAGGAGTACAGTCGATGGGGGAGAGGAGGGATTCTATGAGCAAGAGATATAGAGATCATGATTGGAAAAAGTACGACAACTAGCCAAACTAGTGGGAACACATGATCCGTGGACCAATAGCTGAGGAGCCCCCATGGTACTATACTAGGCCCTCTGGATAAGTGAGACAATTGTTTAGATTCAACTGTTTAGGGGTCCCCCAGGCAGTGGGACCAGGACCTGTCCCTAGTGTATGAGCCAGGTTTTTGGAACATAGTGCCTATGGTGAGATACTTTGTGCAGCCTTGGGGCAAGCATGAGGGGCTTGGACCTGACTCAACTGAATGTACCAGGTTTGCTGACTCCATATGGGAGACCTTGCCTTGAATGAGGTGGGAATGGGGAGTGGGTTGGGGTAAAAGTTTGGGGGGTAAGAGGAGGGAGGACAGGGGAATCTCTGGTTGATATGTAAAATGAGTAGAAAATCTATTAATTTAAAAATAGGAGGAAAAAAAGTAATCACTCCACAAGTCTAAGATAAAATTTTCAGTGAAAATGAGAAACACAATAAACACAATAAATTTAATCATATTGATCTCTATATTTTTTTTAGTTTGTAATAATTCTCTAAATATGCTGTTAGAGAAAACAGTATCTTTTCTTATCTCAACAGCTGACAATTGCCATTAGCCTCCAGCTAGGGAAGAATTTAGTGCCAATTCCATTTTGTATGATGGGATTTGGTATGGCTTGGACTTGTACAGGTCTTGTGCATGCTGTCACAACCACTGTGAATTCACATGTGCAGTGCCCTGCTGTGCACACAAGACATTGCTTCTGTATAATCATCAACCACCTCCAGCTCTTACAGTCTTTCCATGTTCTTTTCTGCAATGATTCTTGAGTCTTTTGAGGAGGGGATGTGATAGAGACATCCTGTTTAGGTATAAGCATTGTCATATAGTCTCTTATTCTCTGCACCTAGACAATTATGCATTTCTAAGTTAATCATTATCTACTGCAAATAGGAACTTACCTGATGAGGATTGAGAGATGTAGTAATCTATGGGTATGACAAGTCATTAGGAGTCAGTCTAATATTATGTTCATTTAGAAGATTAGAAGCAATAGGTTCTCTCCAAGAGCCTATGACCTGTCTAGTCATGGATTCTTGGTCCAATAATGGTGCCAGGCATGGGTTTCAGCTTGTGGAGCAGGACTGATGTTTGTGTCACTATTACACCAGTGAGCATGTCTTTCAAAGTCATTCATTGTCACAGTGCACAGTGGCAAAACTGGGTATAATTGATGATAACTTTTCAACTCCAGCAATGTAATAGAAATCCCCAGCACTGTGGAAGTTAGCCAGTAGGGATGAAGTTTCCAGGTCTGTGCCAGACTGCTTTCTCTGTCATTTTCTGGAGGGTAAACAAAAGCAATGACCATACTGAGTCCTATTTTTTTTAAACTAAGACCACTTTTAGTTCTCAGTCTTCAAATGTTTTTGGTGGTGGTTCTGGTAGTGGTGATAGTGTTTTTTTTAAACGTTTTGTTTTGAATTTTTTGGGTCTCATAAGGTAGGGTGGGCTAGCCTCAGACTTTCTATCTTGTTTAGGCTCACCTCAGATTCATAGCCATCCTCCTGTCTCAGCCTACAGAGTGGTCGAATTATTGTACTAAAACACTATAACAGACAGTACTCATGTTTTCAACAGATTATCTTTAAATGATATTCACCTTATGTACATGTCTACTATCTTGGAAAGCATGGAACTGAATAATCTCATATAGTCCAACTATTCAGACAAAAACACAGGCTTCAATATCCCCACCCTCGAAATATAAATTAGTAAAAAGAAGTGGATGAAGGAAGAACTGCTTTAACAGAATAAGATAATATTAGATTAGAAATACATAAATCTTAAACATCATGATAGAAAAACTTCCAGTTTTATAGTGAATAAAATTTATATTTATATATTTATTACCATTGATTTAAATGAACTTGGTCCTTGTTTACATTCTTATTTCTGTTATTTCATAGGAAGAGTAAAAAATAGTGTTGTCATCTCCAGGGTATGTACTTTTTTTCTCTTGTATATACAAAGCTGAAATTCTAAGCATGTATTAATCACATAAGCTGGAAAAATATAGACCCCATTCTATATAATGTTGTAAATCCTGGAGGATCAACTTGAGTTGACAGTCTCCCAAAAGTTGCAGTATTTGCCATCTTCTGCCAGCAGGCATTGAGATGTCCATTTTATAGCAATGTAAAAAGACAAAAAAAAGCCTCAGAATTTAACTCCATTTAAACATGCTGTAGCCACCACAATGACTCATAAGATTTTATCAGTACAATTTAGGATGCTATTGAGTTATTTAGTTAATTTTCTCAATGTTTTGACCAAAAAAATTGACAAAAACAACTTAAAGTGGAAATGGTTTGTTTCAGCTTGCAGTTTGAGGACACAGTACATCATGGGAAGGGATCATGGTATCAAGAGGTTGAGGCAGGTGATCACATGGCATCTGTAGACAGATAGCAAAGCGAGATGCATGCCAGTTCTCAACTTGCTTTCCCCAGTTTATTCAGTCCAGGAATCTAGCCAGAGTATTGATGGCTGTGCCGAATTAGACTGTGTCCTCTACCTCCATTAACCCAGCTTTAAACTCCCTCAAAGATGTATCCAGATTTTGTTTCCTGGGTGATTCCAGATTCTATCAATTGGACTATCAATATTAACCATCATGTTACCTAATGTTAGCCTTGAACAAATAATAAAGAACATATGGATATATTCATGAACAGAAATCAACAACCTGTGACACATTGAGAAATTAGAAAAATATTATCTTATCCATGGTAGGGAAAAGAGAGTGGGGAGGCTATGTTGGGAACACGGATAAAACAGGACATCATATGGAGAATGCTTGTAGAAATGTAGAGGTTAATCTCCACAGCCTTGGATTGTCACAGACTGTCATACAGAATGTAAGGGGGCAAGCAGCTGAGTAGGAGATGATAATGGTTCACAGCAGAATTGGGAAGACTAGGGATGTCTCTGTCTTCCCAGGGAAGTCTGAAGAAACAATGGGCACAGCAAATATACAGCATTTGTCATTTCTTCCCATAGAGGAACCTGGAAGTGGAGCCACAAACCCACATCATAAGAATAAATGCAGAACATCAGTGAAGCCAAAATGTGAATGAATAAAATAGAATTGATCACATAAACATGTTATTCTCACATGCCAAAGATTCTGGATTTTTCTTTGCTCCTTTTTTCTATAATTCAGTTGCAGCAGTGGGACCAGAGTCCAGGCTGTGCTTGAAGTGAAACACATACCTCAACAGCCAATTAGATATCTGTAAGCATATGATATTCTTTTTTTAAAATCTTATATAAGCGATTTTCTAGTCATTTTACATATCAGCCACAGAGTCCCCTGTCCTCCCTCCTCCCACCCTCCAGCCTTCCCCCACAATCTACTCCCTATTCCCACCTCCTCCAAGGCAAGGTCTCCCCTGGGGAGTTAGTCCAGCCTGGTACATTCAGTTGAGGCAGGTCCAATCCCCTCCTCCCTGCACCAAGGCTGATCAAAGTGTCTCAGCATAGGCCCTAGGTTCCAAAAAGCTGGCTCATGCACCAAGGATAGGTCCCAGTCCCACTGCCTGGGGGCTTCCTAAACAGTTCAAGCTAAACAACTGTCTTACTTATCCAGAGGGTCTAGTCCAGTTCCATGGGGTCTCCTCAGCTATTGGTTCACAGTTCATGTGTTTCCACTGTTTTGGTTATTTGTTCCTATGCTTTTTCCAGTCATGGTCTGGATATCTCTTGCTCATATCACTCCTCCTCTCTCTCATCAACTGGACTCCTGGAGCTCCACCTAGTACATGATGATCCCCAATTTCTTAGCTTTTAGAATAAAAGCAAACAGATACTTTCATGTCATGGAACTGTTTTGGCAGCATTATGACTGAAGTAACAACTAGCAATGCTTAATTTAGAGAGTCATTGACTTGCTAAACAACACATGGCCATGTGTGAGTCTAATGTTCAATAATAGATGAAAGAATATTTAAATTTATCATAACATACAAATCACCATGTTAAATTACCTTCTCCTACAGCAGGGAAAATCCTTCTTGGGAGCAGATTTGTTATTACGGATGAGGATGAAGGGACAAAATGTGGGGAAAAATGTGTCTAGTAATGTAAATATGTTGATTATCCACAGACTTATATTGTCAAATGCCACAGTATAGATCACTAATATGAAGGACATTGAATAGGAGAGGACAAAGGTACAGACAAGGGTCAAGATGGTTTTTGTGGCTCTGTCTTCAGGGGAGACTCTGAGAGAATGATGGGCACTGTGAATATGTTGTAGCTGAATCTTGTGCCTATAGAGGACGCGCATCATGAAGTCACTGGTCCAAACCATGAGACCCAAATACAGACCATCAATGAAACAATGCAATGACAGACGTAGTACAGTTACAGTATTGCTAGCAACAAATGCTGAGCAGTACCCCAACTTGATTTTCTTGGTGAAGTTTTTGCTAGTATCAGGTCCAATCACATCTATAGCTGTTTTGGTGTTTAGAAGCAGATGCACAAGCCAGCTGAGTGAGCAGGATCGAACCATGTACTTGGAGAGTGTGTGTTTAAACTTGATCCACCTAGAGTTGCTGGGGCTGATTGTGATTGCTTGGAAGCAACTCAAGAGGCAGGTGCAGTGCAGGGAAATGGCCCGGGCCACTCGATTACTGTAGAGAGTGAGCTTACATAAAAGGTCACCCAGGAGATATCGTAAGCCCAGCTGTACCATTATGTGAGGAATTACTCTTGAGATAATAACCAAGGAATTGGCTAGAATCAAATGCCTTAAAATCTGGTCTTTGGGCATCAGACTTTTTCCAGTGAATACAGACAGGATATAAGGAAGAAGAACTGACCAATTGCCAAGAATCCCAACAGCTGTTAGAGAAAAGAAAAGAATCCCCATTGGCAAGTTCTCAGGAACCATTCTTTTCACCTGAGATGAATAAATTTAAGCACATCAGTACAACCAGGAAGAAGACATGTAAATGGGTATTAATTATTTGTAGCTAAAATTACATCATTGTCAATATCATGAAATTTGCAGGCAAATGGATGGAACTAGAAAATATCATCCAGACTCAGAAGGACAAACATGGTATGTACTCACTCATAAGTGGATACTAGATATAAGCAAAGGATAACCAGACTACAACCCACAGCTCCAGAGTAGCTAGCTAACAAGGACCTAAAATGGACACATAGATAGCTGAGTGAAGGAGAAATAGATGAGATCTACATTAGCAAACTGGGAGTATGTGTGTGTGTGTGTGTGTGTGTGTGTGTGTGTGTGTGTGTGTGTGTGTGTAATGGAAGGCAAAGAATGGGGATGAGGACATAAGGAAATGATAGAGTCGAGCTGGAACAGAGACAGGGTGGGAGAGTAAGGAAAAGGTACCATAAAAATGAAGACATCATGGGAATAGGAAGAGGCAGGGTGCTGGGGAAGTTCTCAGGATGACCCCACCTTGGACTACTGGCAATAGTCAAAAGGATGCCTAGACTGGTGTACTCTGGTGACCAGACTAGTGAATACCTTAACTGTCATCATAGAGCTTTTATCTAGTGACTTATGGAAGCAGATGCAGAGATCTAGAGCTGAGCACCAGGCTGAGCTCTGGGAATCTAATTGATGAAAGAGAGGAGGGATTCTGTGGGCAGGGGAAGTGGAGACCATGATGGGAAAACATACAGAGATGGCCAGTCATGCTAGTAAAGCCCACGAACTGTGGATTAATAGCTGTAGAGCCCCAGTAGGACTAGACTAGGTCCTCTGAATATGGGAGACAATTGTTTAGCTTGAACTCTTTGGGGGGGCAGGTAGAAGGATCAGGATCTGTCCCTGGTGCATAGGTGGCTTTTTGGAGCCCAGTGCCTAGGGTGTGACATCTTGCACAGCTTTGGTGCAGAGGGGAGGGGATTGGACCTGTCTCAGCTGAGTGTGCCAGGCTCTGCTGACACTACATGGGAGACTTTAATATGGAAAATGTGGGCATGACGGGGTGGGTTGGGTGGAAGGCTGGGGGTGGAAAGAGAGAAGAGAGGGGGATTTGTGGTTGGCATGTAAAGTGAATTGAAAATTTCTACTCATAGAAGTTTATACTAAGTCACACACTTGCTTAATAAAGCTTCTCTGGTTAAGGAATATACTGAGGTAGGAAAAGAGCAATCAAATACAGTGTATAGAACAAGATACTTAACACAGCACATTAGCCTGAAATCAGACAGGGAGAAGGGGATAAAACAAAATATATTGGTTCACAGGGTGAAAACTGTCAGGCTATTAAACAATGTGGAAAATCAGGCAATGTAAGAGATACTGTATTCAAACAAGACAGCTCTAATGAGTCATATTTTGTGATAGATGCCATATTTGGGTTTAGTCATTTCATCAGTCTATAATGAATAATAAGCAATTCATCCAAAATAATGGGAAGTAGAAGATATAAAGAGATAATGGAACATCTAGAAATGAAAGACTTTGTCAGTAGACAGATAGTTCAATATGAAATTTCTTCAACAACATGGATGAAAAGTGATAAAAGGTCTAAACCAGAAAATGAATGCTAGTCATCTCTCTGATATACTTCAGAGGAGAATTTTCCATAAATTCATTTTGAAAAACTAGAAAAGTGCCTTTCATGCTGGGCATCAAGGGAGTTGGAGAAGCTGTGTCTGAATTTATAGTGGATTTGCTTACAGAGGGAAGTACTCAGAAGCAACAGTTCCCAAAATGCCCCTGTCCTGCTCCCCTTGCACTGTTCTTTGCTTGAGTCTGGCCCTGTCCAGCCTGTGATGCTCTTTCTGGGTTCCTGGAAGTGCCAGGACGCTCCATCACCTTTTAACTTGAACCCTGGGCTCATGTCCTAAACGTCTGCTGAATTTCAGATTGTACCAGGAATGGTCAAAACCACACCCACCAGTCAACAGTTAGCTTTCTCCTTTGGGTTTTCAATCAAGACTCGTCTTCATAGTTCTCATCATAAAGTGCTGAGGATAATAGTAACTGTGTTTTCTGTATATCCCTTAAGCTGATGCAGAAGGGTATCTATTGTTACAAACGTTTGCAAAACTACCTGGAAGAATTCTCTGTTGAAACACAGGAATTCTAATTGAGTCTGCAAAGAGAAGGAAGAGCCAATTATACTGTGTGTGCAATGTTGCTCAATATGCACACTGTCCATTCAGTCACTCAAAAGCTGTGGTTTAAAGTACATATTTAAGAAAATAAATATTTTTTAGTTACTTAAAAGATTTTAGGAAGTCATTAATGGCTTACATCCCTGTGATTTTAAGATTGGTAACTTTGGGGGCTGGGGAGATGGGTTAGTAGTTAAAAGCACTTGCTATTCTTTCAAGGAATATGGATTCTGTTTGCAACACTAACACAGAGTGCCTCACCACTGCCTGCAACTCCAGCTCTAGGAAGAATCTGATACCTCTGAGCTCTATTGGCTCCTGCACACACATATATACATACCCACAAACAGATAGAAACACAAATACCTGTAATTTAAAATAATAGAAATAAATCTTGAAAGGAACTTTTCTCCAAAAGGAGGGAAGAATAAAAGCAGAATTCAACCCCTAAAATGGATAATACATGGGCAGAATAGATGGGGTAACAGGTAAGAGCACTTACTACAAGCATCAGGACATGAGTTAAGATCACACTGCCAACATGATATTGCTGGGGGTTTTGGCCATCAGCTTAGAAAAAAACCACAAGCTCCAGATTCAGCCAGAGATCTTGTTTAAATAAGAAAGGCAGAGAGGAAAATGGAAGGATATCCAACCACTCCACTGCTAGCCATACAATTATACTACATTATCTATCATCTATCTACATATCTGTTTATCTCTCTGTATCTCTCTCTATGTATGTATGTATGTATGTATGCATGAATGCATGTATGTATGTATGTATGTATCTATCTATCTATCTATCTATCCATCTACCTACCTATCCAACATCTATCTATCTACCTATTTATCATCTATTTATTATCTATCTACCTATCTGTCTGTCTGTCTATCTGGATGTTTTCGTTTGCATGTATATTCATAATACATATAGAAATGAGTGGTGTCAATATATCATAAGATAGGAAGGGACCCTTTGGAGCTTGCTGGATGCAAAGAGAGAGAAAGGCAGGAAACTGTCCATCATCCTTTGCCAGCAAGAAATAGCTTCCATTTCATGTGAAATCCTCTTCATCATCTTACTTCAATACTTAGCAACAGTAACTTTCCCTTATTCCCGCTAAATATAGATTTTTTTCCATTCACTTGTGGCTTGGTATAAAGAGAAAATGTACTTACTGTGTGCTCTGTGAAACATAGAAGTTGTTGTAGTAAGCAACTGAGTCTGTCTTGTTGAGATGAGACTCTGGTCCATTACTTACAGGCTTATAATTCCCTGGTCTTTTCCCTCACAGGACCTGTGATTTTCAACTCTAAATCCATAACAGTATCTACATGGGGAATTAAGAATACCTTTTCAACAGCCTTGCACCACTTACCTGTAAAAGAAAAAAGTCCAGATTAAGACAGCAAATCCAAGAAGCAATTATAAAGAGTTGAGAAAAACTTTTCTGTGAGTCCTTAGAGTGCTCAGGGTGTCACAAAGAGAGCCACACAAGTCCCATGCCAAGGGCAGAGTAGAGGGAACAAGGGAAATACGTGTCTCTGTCTGGATTTGAGCAGACCTGTCAGCTTTTCCTCACCACGTAATATCTTAAGAGATTTCAGAAGTTAATAACCAGCACCAAGGGGCCTTGAAATTGGAGATTCCTGGAAACTTTTACATCTCACTTCTTTGAAGCCACATTTTCTAAGAGCTTCTCATTTCATTGCTGTGCAGCTGGAGTCCATTAATTTTCATGTCTGAAGAAACACTAGTACATGTGTTTACATATATCTGAACAGTTGATGTGTGGATTCCAATTTTGAGATTGCATAAATTTTGAGCTTGTATAAATGAGGATTCTCTGAACTTCCTAGCAAAGGGATTCTATTTGCAATGTGCTTGTATTTTGATGGCATAAATTTAAGAAAGAATCATTGGTTAGGGGGGGCTATGTTAATTTTAAAATACTTTTCTTTATGATTTTAAAACACACACACACACACACACACACACACACACACACCGATCACTTGCCAATGGTTCCATATATAGGAGTGGGGCCTTAGTAACCCTTCCCACATCCATGCTGGAATCTTCACTGCTTAACATTGTGTAGATCTCATGCCCGTAGCCACAGTGGCTGTGAGTTCATATCGGAAGCAGGCATGTCATATATGGAAGACAGAATTTCATAGCTCTCCTCTATATCTTCTAGTTTGTAATTTTCTTTCTGTTTCTTCTTATATGCTGTGTCCCCTGCACCTGGAATAATGGATGTCTATGGCTGAGTACTCATGATCACTGATTCTCAGCATTTGACTAGATATGAGTTCATGCATTAACCACTACAAAAAAGAAGCTTCTCTGACCAAAGTTTAGTGCAACACAAATCTATGAGTACAAACATAAATATTTAAAAGGCAGCAGTTGGACAAAATGACTACTTAAGAAAACAGCTGTTGTAGATTGCCCTATAGGGTCTATGATCTCCCAAGTCTTGGAGATTTGACCAGATTTGCAGGAATAGGCATGAATTCCCTCTTGAGACATTGGCCCCAGATAAAATCAGAAAGCAACTGGTTATCTGAGAAACAACCATGGCACTAATGTACCAGTTTGCACATCTTGCTTGGGTAGGTCATTATTGTAGCCTACAGAGTCCAGTGCTGAATAAGACCATTAATGTATCTTCTCTCCCACAAGCTGATGTACCACCTCCAGTACTATGCCTCCTAGCCAACAGGAAAAGAGTTTTCTGGTCAGTTCAAGATTGATTTTTCTATGTTCTGCAACTAATCTGTATGGTGTACTCAGCAGGAGAGTCTTACCACCCAGTTCAAGTAAGCAACCAAGAACAATAGCCATACCTCAAAGGTTTGGGAGTCTCAGGCGTGTAGTATGCTTTCTTGTTGGACTATCTTTGTACCACCAGCCCACAAATAATGACCCAGAGATTTATTATTAATTATGAAGCTTCACCTTAGCTTATGCGTTTTCACAACTAGCTCTTACAACTTAATTAACCCAAGTAATTTTTAATCTACATTTTACCATGTAGTTCTGTTAGCCCCTCTTAGTTGGGCACATCTGACTTGTTCTGAGTCTGCTGGTAAAATTCCAATTTTCTGCTTTCTCCTCCCAGTTTCTCTCTCTGCCTGGAAGTCCTGTCTATTCTCTACTGTCTACCATTATCCATTTAGCTCTTTATTAAACTAATCAGAGCAACACATCTCTATGCAGGATACCAATATTCTGCAACACAGGAGACTCTCCAAATAATAAATAAATAAATATATATCTCATCTAGAAGCAGAATTTTTGTTCGAAAACCTATGGCTTCTGGTAAACCATGCTGAATATCTCTGTTAAAATTCCCTTTAAAACTATATTTTCCAATCAGATTATATGCTACTAATTATTACATGAGTTTTCCAAACATCATTAGTTTTGGTTAAATCACACCTCTCCCAAATAGCTCCCATTCTTCTTCTAGCACCTCACTGGCACAAATGATTTAAAAGTACGACTTTACAACATTGGGTTTAGGGTTCACCTAGGCTACTATTTCCAGAAGTTATTGCTTCTGCTCTATTCTATTCAGTGTAGTTTCCCAACATGAGTTGATCTTCAACCCATCGCAGCACATCTCTCAAACCCCAAATGCTCTATTTCCCAGCACCGACCCTTCATATAAATCCCAAATCTACTGATAAGACTCTCCCAATCTTTTTCACTTAGAGGAATAAAATAAAATACTCGCTTCAAGATTAAATCAGACAGCCAGGCAAATGACTGTTACTTCAGAAAAGGTCAGTCCATCTGATATATTTTCTCAGGGTCACCATTATTTCACCAAAAAGTAATAACAAATTTTCAAATTATGTATAATTTGTACATATATGTGTTAAATGCTGGGCACTCTTTAACACTGCACACATTTCACAGACAATTTTGAGTGGTGAATGCTGTCACAGGATAAATTGTTAGTGGATTTATAAAGCCAGGAGCCAGTTCTATAAAGATGCTATTTCAAATGACTGAAATTCCTAGATACTTTGCAGTGTCTCCTACTTTCATGTAAGTCATTCAGTTGAAGAACTAAGACTACAGTCAATGCTGTTCCTGTTGTGAAATTCATATAAAACATTCTGGTTGATCAGGTCTAAGAAGACAGAGCCATGGTTAATGAAGGAACACATGAATATATTAGAGAAAATAAGCTACTAGAACATGTGACAATAGTTTAAAATTTTACATTTTCTACAATGAAGAAAGTACAGCCTGGAGGCAGAATTTTATTTCTGTGGAGAACAAAAGGGCTGGATGTGGAGAAACATGTTTGTAGGATTGCAAGTATATTAGAACTGATCGACCTGAATTATCAAAGAATACCATATAAAGAATCAGGATGGAGTAGCAGGTGACAAGGGTCCACACAAAGATTAGGATGGATTGAATGTCTCTGGATACAGGGGAGACTCTAGGGCAGTTCTGGGCACTGTGAATATGTTGTCCCTTCTCTCTTGTGCTTGTGCAGGATGCACACCATGGTGACACTAGTCCAGACCATGAGACACAAATAAAGACCATCACTGAAGCACAACAGAAACAAATACAGTGAAGCTGTATTGTTTCCAGAAACAAACACAGCACAGTATCCAAAACTGAATCTGTTAGTGCCATTCCTGCTTTTATGAGGACCAGGTAGTCTTACAGCAGCTGGGATGTTTAGGATCAGATGTACAAACAGGCTCAATGAGCTTGAGAGACCAATATACTCGATAGCTCTGTGTTTAAGCTTCATCCATCTTGTGCTGCTGGATGTTGTGATTGCCTGAAAGCAGCTGAGGAGACATATGGTGCACAGGAAAATTCCTTGTGGTACTAGACTAAAGTACACACCAAGTTTACATATAAAGTCATCCAGGAAAAAATTCAAACCAAATTCTGACACTATTTGTGGAATCCTTCTTGAGATAATAACCAAAAAGTTAGCAAAGATTAGGTGTTTTATAATCAGGTCATTCAGCATCAATCTCTTTTCAGTAAATATCAAAATGAAATAATGAAGCAGAAGTGACCAGTTGCCCAGAATTCCTTTGGCTGTCTGGGAGAAGAGGATCCCCATTGCTACATTCTCAGTAGTTATTCATTACCTATCAAGAAAAAGAAAAAGATATAGATAAATTACTGATATTAAAGGATCAAGGGGAGGAAATTTGATACCATATGTTAAGGAATAATTTCTGTTGAGATAAATAATATAAATTTTAAACACTGGAGGCTTGAAACTATCCTATATTCTCAACTTTGGAAACTTCTATTCATCAATCAAAAGCCTTTCCTTGTGTAGGCCAAACATTCCTCTTTGTGTTGGTATTGCTCAGTCTCCTTTTCAATTTTCTAATCTTTTTAAAAAATATTGAAATTTATTTATGTGGATGTGTGTGGGCATGTGTATATGTAACCATGTTTTTTAGTTCCTACATAGATCAGAAGTGCCAGGCATTACAGGCTGTTGTGAGCCATCTGACACAGATGTTGTAAACCAATAGAAGTCTTCTGTAAAACCAGCAAGTTATGAACTGCTGAGCCATCACTTCAGCCCCCTCTCACCTAGTATCTCCATAGCCACATGATATCTCTCTCTATCATGATATCTTTTTCATTGCTCTCCCACTCTGTCCCTGTTCCAGCTTGACCATCCCATTCCCTATGTTCTCATCCCCCATCACCTACCCTCCATTGCCCCCCCATCCCCATTTTACTCATGGAGGTCTCATCTATTTTCCCTTCCTTGGGTGATCCATGTGTCCAGCTTAGAGTCCTCCTTGTTAGCTAGGTTCTTTGGAGTTCTGGGTTGTAGTCTGGTTATCCTTTACCCTACATTTAGTATCCACTTATGAATGAGTACATACCATGTTTATATGTACTTCTGAGTCTGGGTTACCTCACTCAGGATGATATTTTCTAGTTCCATCCATTTGCCTGAAAATTTTATGATGTCATTGTTGTTACTGCTGAGTAGTACTCCATTGTGTATATGTACTACATTATCTTTATCCATTCTTCAGTTGAGGGATATCTAGGTGGATTTCAGGTTCTGACTATTACAAAAATGCTGCTATAAACATAATTGAGCATGTGTCCTTGTGGTATAATTGAGCATTCCTTGGGTATATGCCCAAGAGTGGTATAGTTGGGTCTTGTGGTAGATTGATTCCGAATTTTCTGAGAAACTGCCATACTGATTCCAAATTGGCTATACAAATTTACACTTGCACCAACAGTGGAGGAGTGTTCCCCTTGCTCCACATCCTCTCAAACATAAGCTGTCTGCAGTGTTTTTCATCTTAGCCATTCTGACAGGTATAAGATAGTATCTCAGGGTGGTTTTGATTTGCATCTCCCTGATGACAAAAGATGCTGAGCAATTCCTTAAATGTCTCTCAGCCATTTGAAATTCATCCTTCAAGAATTCTCTGTTTAGCTCTATAGCCCATTTTTAATTGGATTCTTTGTTATCCTAAGGTCTAATTTCTTGAGTTCTTTATATATTTTGGATATCAGCCCTCTATCCCATGTGGGGCTGGTGAAGATCTTTTTCCATTCTGTAGGCTGTTGTTTGGTCTTATTGACAGTGTACTTTGCTCTACAAAAGCTTCTCAGTTTCAGGAGGTCCCATTTATTAATTGTTGCTTTCAGTGTCTGTGCTACTGGTGTTATATTTAGCAAGTGCTCTCCTGTGCCAATGCATTCAAGACTACTTTCTACTTTCTCTTCTATCAGGTTCAGTGTAACTGGTTTTAAATTGAGGTCTTTGATCGACTGGGACTTGAGTTTTGTGCATGGTGATAGATATTGATCTATTTGCAATCTTCTGCAAGTTGACATTCAGTTATGCCAGCACCATTTGTTGAAGACGCTTTCTTTTTTCCATTGTATAGTTTTGGCTTCTTTGTCAAAAATGAGATGTGCATAGGTATGTGGATTAATATCAGGGTCTTTATTTCTATTTCATTGGTTGACATGTCTGTTTCTATGTCAATACCAAGATGTTTTTATTACTATAGTATAGTAGAGCTTGATGTCAGAGATGGTTATGCCTCCAGAGGTGGTTTTGTTGTGCAGTATTGTTTTAGCTATCATTTTTCCATATGAAGTTGAGTATTATTCTTTCCAGGTCTGTGAAGAATTGTGTTGGGATTTTGATGGGGTTGCATTGAATCTGTAGATTGCTTTTGGTATGATTGTCATTTTTACTATGTTCGTGTTACTATGAGCATGGGAGATCTTTCCATTTTCTGATGTCTTCTTCAATTTCTTTCTTCCTGACCTTAAAGTTCTTGTTATACAGGTCCTTCACTTGCTAAGTTAGGATTACCCCAAGGTATTTTATATTATTTATGGCTATTGTAAAGAGTAGTGTTTTTCTGACTTCTTTCTTAGCCTGGTAATCATTTGTATATGGGACAGCTACTGACTTTTTTGAGTTAATCTTGTATCCTGCCACATTACTGAAGCTGTTTGTCAGCTGTAGGAGTTCTCTCGTAGAATTTTTGGGGTCACTTATGCATACTATCATATCGTCTGCAAGTAGAAAAAGTTTGACTTCTTCTTTTACAATTTGTATAACCTTGATCGCCTTTTGTTGTCTTATTGCTCTAGAAAGAACTTTGAGTACTATGTTGAATAGATATTGGGAGAGTGGACAGCCTTGTCTTGTTCCTGATTTTAGTGGAATCGCTTTGAGTTTCTCTCCATTTAATTTTATATTGGCTGTCTGCATGCTGTAAATTGCCTTTATTATGTTTAGGTATGTTCCTTGTATTCCTGATCTCTCCAAGATTTTTATCATGAAGGAGTATTGGATTTTGTCAAAGACTTTTTCAGCATCTAATGAGATGATCATTTTTTTCTTTCAGTTTGTCTATATGGTGTATCACATTGATATATTTTCATATGTTGAATCATCCTTGCATCTCTGGGATGAAGCTGACTTGGTCATGGTGGATAATTTTTTGATGTGTTCTTGGATTTAGTTGGCCAGTATCTTATTGAGTATTTTTGCTTCGATGTTTATGAGGGAGATTGGTCTGTAATTCTCTTTCTTTGTTGCATCGTTGTGTAGCATGGGTATTGGTGTAATTGTAGACTCATAAAAAAGAGTTTGGTAATCTTCCTTCTGTTTCTATTGTGTTGAACAATTCGAGGAGTATTGGTATTAGCTCTTCTTTGAAATTCTGGTAGATTTCTGCACTGAAACCATCTGGCCCTGGACTTTTTTGACTGGGAGTCTTTTAATGACTATTTCTATGTCCTTAGGATTTATAGGTCTATTTAAACTGTTTATCTGATCTTGATTTAATTTTGGTATGTGGCACCTATCCAGAAAATTGCCCATTTCTTTTAGATTTTCAATTTTGTGGAGTACAGGTTTTGAAGCATGACATGATGATTCTCTGGATATCCTCATTGTCTATTGTTATGTTTGTTTGGTTTCCTTATTATTAGAAACATGGTTTTGCTGTGTAACCCTGCATGGCCAAGAGCTTAGGGAAATTATTCACCCCCTGCTTCCAAAGTGCTCAATCAATGATGCTGACAACCACATAGTACTATTTATTTGAGTGTCTTAATCTGTACACAAGTTCTCATTTCATAATTTCCTCTATTCCACATTTACACTCTTTTGAGCTTTGTCTTAAATTGAGAATTTCATGACTGAAACCAATTCCAAGTACACTGCTGCCATAATGGCCAGTCATGTTCCTAAGAGCACAGGCAGTGTGCATCCCTGGAGAAATTTTATATGAGGGAGGATCAGATGAATTCAAGCCCATGTGGAAAACAAAGGCTGGCCCCTTAAAGAAAGGCTGATCCTCCTTTAATGGCTTGAGGAGTGGAAGGCAACATTGTGGCCAGAGCTCATAAGGAATTAACATTTTTTCTCTAGGAACAGTGACTAAATATTGGAAATACTGTGTAAATAGTGACTCTAGGGAAAAATAACCTGGGAATGCCAGGATGACATCATTAGAGTTGAGGGATAGAGAGATGAACCAACCTCCAGTCTGGGTAGCCTATGCAAGCAGGCTGAGGGCAGGTTATCTGTCTTCGAAAAGTTCATTGATAATTGTCATCTGATATCCTCTAGATCCATTTCTCCAACAGGGACAGGAAGCCTGTAATTGGTTTATTCTTTACTTTTGGGGGGACCAGCACCCAGCTCCCATATAAATACACGGAGAATTATTGTAACTTTCCATTGCTCAACCTTAGAGTGTGGCTTATTTCAAGACAGTTTTTCTAACTGAAATTATCCCATTTCTTTTTAACTACATTTTGCTTCTGGGTTTTTTACTTTTCTTTATTCTATATATCTCCTTTTCTTCTTACACCCTGGCCGTCTGTGTGACTGGTCCCTAGATTCCTCCTCTCCATCTCCTTTTCTTGCCCCTCTTTCTTCTATAGAGCCTAGATTTCTCCTCGTATTTATTCTCTCTGCCTGGCAGCCATGCCTATCCCTCTTTACTGGTTAGCTGCCTTCTGTTTGGCTCTTTATTAAACCAACTGGGTATTTTAGACAGGCCAAGCAACACAGCTTCACAGAGTTAAACAAATGCAGCATAAAAGAATGCAACACATCTTTGCATCATTAAACAAATATTTCACAGCATAAACAAATGTAACACATCTTCAACTTATATTCCACAACAAAAGCCCTCTTTTCTCAGAACATGTCCTCAAACAAGTCAAGAGGCCTTTGAAACAACAGAAATCAGCAACAACTCCAGCACAAGAGAATGCAAGGATACTCTTGCAGATACCAAAAGATACATTCTTGGCAAGGTTCAGTAGGGAACCTGGACGGCAGAGGGGTGTCTTGTGGGGTTACCTTCCCAAACAGTTTCATAGACTCTCTTATTTCCACAGGGCATGAAAAGAGAGCCTACGGCCACAATTCTCTCTGGAATGCTGAAGGAAATGGCTGTGTTACTAGTCTTATAAATAAGATGGATTCCCTTCTTGTTATCCAGAGAGGGCAGTATCCCAAGCCTGAAGATATGGGTGTTTCTTTTGGAATGCCTCAGGATGTCAGCAGAGCAAGTCAAAATACCTCCAGCTGTTAGAAGAATGACCCTGGGACCCTGTATACCAAAATCATGAGATAATATCAACATATGCAGATCAAAGCTCAAGAATCCAGCAAAATCTCAAAACTACAAATTTGAGGAGCAGATCAAAGCTCAAGAATCCAGCAAAATCTCAAAACTACAAATTTGAGGAATGTTCCAAAATCTTCAAATATCCCTTTAACCTTTCAGCCCAACACAGAAGACACAGCAATGAGAGGCCACTTGGCTGTCCCATTTGTCAGAAAGGCTTCTATCCAGTCTCAGACTTCCTTGTTCATGAGTTCCTACATAAACCAGAGAAGCCACAAGACCAACCTGAAAGCTCATGAGAGGATTCACACATGAGAGAAGCCCTACACCTGCTCCCCATGTAACCATAGTTTCCACAAGTCAGCCACATACATTGTCACCTAAGGAATTGTCACAAATCAGCATGAATTTTGTACCTCCTCCCCCAAGGTTAGCAGGGCTACAGCTCAATGTCTCATTTGCACATGAAGAAGTGTATAGCTTCTATCTAGTACTTAGTCAATGCAGATGTGCCTTTAACTTCTGGATGGTTCCTTTCATCTATTCTCTCATTCTAATGACATGTAAGGGTAAGAAAGATGAGTGATTTGACAGTTTGTTCACTAAAGATCACCAAATGCCTAAATATTGGCTGTTATCTTAATTCTCATTTGTAAATACATGTTGATACTTCTGTGTATCTCCTGTGTGTTATGTTTCATGTGAGTATGTATACGTCCTATGTGTTAGTGGGTGCCTCTGTGTAGGGTTGTTGGGACTTACCTTCTACCTTATTTGAGACAGACTGTTTTGTTCTACAGTTTGAATACCAGGAGAGATAGCTCTGAAGATCTTAGAGATCATCTTGTCTTCATTCTCCACACCTATTAGGAGCTCATAGGACAAATGTCTCTGTCACTAGATCTGCCTTTCAAAATTTTTTGTTTCACTTTATTTTATCTTATTTCATTTTATTTTGTGTGTGTGTGTGTGTGTGTGTGTGTGTGTGTCTAAGTGTCTATATGTTTACATTTGTGAAGAATCCCCTGCATGTCAGAAGTGTCATCAGATCCTCGGGATCTGGAATCACAAGCTCTTCTGAGCTGTCATATCTGAGCTTGAAACTGAACCTTGGTAATATACAAGAGTAAGAAAGGTTCTTAACTACCGAGCTATCACTCCAATCCTTGGAACTGTGTTCTAATGTTGTTCAAACATACAAATTTTGGTCATCAGATTTCTACATCAAACACATTTATCTACTGAAATATTGTCCTGTCTCTTGAATGCTTCCCCTTTGATATGTTAATAGGCAGCTCAGGTAGGCATTTTTCCTGAGTGTCTTTGTATCCTAACAGGAGTTGTGGATACTATCTAGGATACAAGGTGATAGGGAAAGTCCCTCTTGGGGCAAGGCCATGCAGCTTGCCTCTACTTTAATAGCAATGGAGCTCTGTTCCTGCTGCATGCCTCTCTGCCATATGCTTTGTGCCCAAAGGACTGGCAGAAAAGTTCCCATTCTAATTCCGAATTGCTTCCTTGAAGGTGCTCATTTTGTTTTTTGTTTTTGAGACAGACTCTCTTCTATTTTTTGAACCCCAGATGAGGTGGCTCAGAAGCTCACAGAGATCCTCTTGTCTTCATTCTCCAAACTCTTAGGAGCTCATATGACAGATGCCTCTGCCACTGGATCTGCCTTTTAATTTTTTTTATTTCATGTGTCTGTGCTTGAGTGTATATATGTGTACATATGTGAAGAAGCTCCTACATGTCAGAAGGGGCATCAGATCCCCGGGATCTGGAATCTCAAGCTCTTATGAGCTGTTCCATCTGAGCTTGGGAGTGAACCTTGGTCATCTGCAAAAGTGGGAAAGGCTCTTAACCACTGAGCCATCATTGTAGCCCTTGGAACTGTGTTCTAATGTTGTGCTTTAGATACAAACTCAGGTCATCGGATTTTTCTGCATCAAACACTGTTATCCACTGAAATATTGTCCCATCTCTTGAATGCTTCCCTTTTATATGTTAATAGGCACCTCAGGTAGGCATTTTTCCTGAGTGTCTTTGCATCCTAACAGTTTTGAGTTGTGGACACTATCTAGGATACAAGGTGATAGGGAAAGTCCCTCTTGGGGCAAGGCCATTTAGCTTGCCTCTACTTTAATAGCAATGGAGCTCTGTTCCTGCTGCATGCCTCTCTGTTATATGCTTTGTGCCCAAAGGACTGGCAGGAAAGTTCCCATTCTAATTCCTAATTGCTTCCTTGGAGTTGCTCATTTTTTTTTCTTTTGTGACATGACCAAGGTGTTTAAAAGTTACTTCAGATCCTTGTGGAGATGCTGTCATCATGGGTCTAGAAGTGAGTTAAAAATCACCAATCTTCTGGGAAAGAGTACCAAGAGATCATGAACCTTTAAATCGGGGAAAGTGTCCCTTCCCAGCTATAGCAGTCTCACTTCTCATGGCAACACCTACCATCATGGTGTCACCGAGCACTGAGGTGAGTGACCAGAGAATAGGAGTAGCAAGAACTAAAGACATTAGAAGCACTCCTTGGAGAAGCCATGCTTTCGCTATTGGAGAAGTTTTATTCTCTAGCTAAGTGCCTCTCTTAATTGTGCTTGTACTTAAAAATATTAAAAAATTCTTTCAACAGCTCTGCTAAAAGGAAAGAGAAAAGGAAGTGAGGAAAGAAGACAGAAAGAAAGGAAGGAAGGAGGGAAGAAAGGAAGGAAGAAGAAAAAGACAGAAGGGAGGAAAGAATATAAAGAAATATGTGGGGTAGGGTAAACTCTGGTATTGGTTCAGGAACAGGGAATTTGAATGGGTTTTTGGATGAAATTAGAGCTACTTATAACTCAGTGCAGAGTCAACTGTCGCCAATCCTCCCCAAGGTATGTGAACCCTGCTCCTCCAATGAGCTGGTACTGAGTCTTTCATAGTAGAAATATCTTAGTAAAATATCTCTTAGTGATATCACCTCATTTTCATCTGCCTAGCTTCACTTGGTCGCCTCTGTCTCTATCTCTCCCCTCTGGCTGTGGCTCCATCTCCATCTTTCTCACATTCTCTCTCTCTTTCTACATACCTCTTCCTAAGTTTTAGTGTTTTTTTTGTTTTTTGTTTTTTGTTTTTGTTTTTGTTTTTGTTTTTTGAGACAGGGTTTCTCTGTGTAGCTTTGTGCCTTTCCTGGAACTCACTTGGTAGCCCAGGCTGGCCTCGAACTCACAGAGATATGCCTGCCTCTGCCTCCTGGGTGCTGGGATTAAAGGCATGTGCCACCACTGCCTGGCCTAATTTTTAGTTTTTAAAGGGAAGATTTAGTTAGATTTTTCTTTTTGTTTACTAATGATACTGGGGAATCACAACCAGGGCCTTGCACCAATAGGACAAGCCATGAGCTACATCCCCATCTCATCCTAAATAGCTTGAAGTACTTTTAATGTTTTCATTCCTATTATGAATCAACTTATATACTTCTGGAAAATGCTATATTCTATTTTTGTGTTTAAATAGCTTGATTTCAGAACGAGTGAAATAGAACATTGATACTGGTAATTAAAATTTTTATCTATGATAGAATTATAGGGTAGTTTTCTACTAGGAAAGATGAATTTTTTGGAAGCTTGAAGATTAAGAGTTAAAAATTAAATGAATTACAAGTAAGGAATAGATGCATACCAGGAGTATGCCTTATTTCTTGGTATTTCAGCTATACTTAAACATGAAAGATGTTTTCATGATTCTATTTCTATGTTTCACTTAATATACCCCAAAATTGGTTGTTAGAAGCTTCCAGCTCATGAGTTATCTGCAAGAACATAAAGGAACAGTACTCTGGTCATATGAAGAATTAGGTCTCTTCCCCTCTGGAAAATACACACAGGTGTGTTTGGCTTTCTATATTCGTTATCTTGGTCCCTGTCTACAATTTCAGAAGCTATCATATATCTGTCTCATGCCAGGGAATTCATTAATAAGTGAACCCCAAACCCAAATAGCAGCATCAAAATTCTATTATATTGTATACCTATCAAATACTTTTCTAATTCTTCCTTATAGTCAAAAATGCAAGTTTCACAATACGACCTCAAGCTTTGTATCACCAATGAGCCAAAGTCAGTGTCATTTTAAATGACTGTCATCCCTGTAACTGTGTAGCACACAACATTGCAAGATTTCTCATTTATTGACCACAGTGCCCTTACTTTTTAAGTTAAAATCAAGTTTTAAATACAAATATTTATCATATTAACTATTGTCAGTTTATAGTCCAGTCATGTGAAAAATAATCCTATTGTTCTGCAGCTGATTTCCAGAACATTTCATCACAAACCTAAAACTCTGTGCCCAAGAAACAAACACTCATCACCTTCTCTTTGCATCCCTGCGAATCATCACTCTAATATATTTTACATTTTCATCCCTTGATTCAGTGACTGTTGGAAGGAATATGCACATTACACCATGCATGTGTGGATATTAGAAGATGTTTGAGGAGTTGGTACTCACCTTTCATCATGTGGTTTGGATTTTAAAATTTTAATTAGCAAACATAGTACTTAAGTTCATTATGAAATTTTCAAGCAAATTTATTGATTATTCTCTTCCTCTTTTCTTGTCCATTCCCCCAAAATACCCTTCCACCTCCCTATACCTTTGTAATTCTTTTCACTTTAATGACACATTTGTCCTATTTCCTCCCCCTTTACTTCTCAATACCACTTTCTTCTGCATCTTTTGATCTCCTTTCTGGAAGCATATCCTATAAACACATACTCTCAACACTTTCGTACATGTGGACATTGTTATCCATGTCCCTCTTTGAGAAAGAACATGTATTTTTTGTTTTCCTGTGTCTCTGTCACCTTCTTGACTTCCTTGTAAGTTTTTCCTGAGTATTTCATGGTTTCATTCTCCTTTACAGATGAACAAAATTCCACTGTATGTATGTATGTATGTATATATGTATATACATATATACATACACATGTATACACACATATACATACATATATATATCACTTCCATTATCTACTAATATATATATATATATACATATATATATATATTTATATATATATAGGATGGACATCATTTCCTTGTTATTGTGAACAGTGCAGCAGTTTACTTGGATTTACAAACTTCTCTCGGGTAATACATAGAGTTCTTCGTGTATATACTCAGAAATTATACAGCTGTGTTACATAGTAATTCCACTTTTATTATATTGATAAAGCTTTTATTTAATTCTATAATGAACTTAATACATTCTATCCCACCAGTATAGAATGTAGAATCCTTTTTCCACATTGTCAGTATTTGTTGTTTTGAATTCTCTTGATGTTAATCATTCCAAGGGTTGCAATGGAGTCTCAAAGTACTTGTAGTTTGAATTTCCCTGATAGCTAAATATGTTGAAGGCTTTTAAAAATCATTTACTCTCTTATTTGTCTTCTCTCTGCCCATTTCATTAACCCAATTGATAACTGGAAAGTTTTTGAAGAGACTGTTCATTCTTTATTTTACTTTATACATTCCAGTTTAAAAGCTCCTTAGTGAAATACAGAAGTCAATAACTCTCTTCCATTCTGTAGGATGCATCACGCCTCAGCTGGTAGTTTTCTTTAATGTGAAGAAAGTTTCTAATTTCATGCAGTTCCGCTCTTTAATTTTTGGTGCATTTCCTGTGCTATTGGGCCTTGTTGCCATTACCTACATCTTGTATTACTAACATTTTCCTCAGAGTTTTAGTATTTCAACTTTTGAAGAAACATTAATTGTTGTATACTGTAAGGTTATATAGAGATATTGCTATATTTATGTGGTGAATATTAATTTTATGCAAAGCCATTCAAGATCAGAGTGTCTGTCCACTTAGCTACACAAAATGGTCAAGAAAGAAGTGGTTGTATCTTCCTGAGATTCTTCCTAAGAACTGCTGAGACTCAGCAGGGAAATGATGGGGAATGCCAGACCCCTCATTTATCCTTCTTACTCAACACTTGGTAACGATTTATAAATTTTGTTGAAGAAAACCAATACTAATTTGTAAATCTTCTACAACATTCTATGTTCCTATAGAGTAGACACAAGGGATCTTATTTCACCATGTGCTCGACAGCTTTAACTCCCACTGTTGCTTATGTTTATTTGTTTTAATTAATACCTGTTTATACTGCATGTGATTATAGCTCATTGCAACTTTGATTTGCATCTCCTCACTGTATTCCCTTAATTACTGGTGGTGTTGAGCCTCATTTTGCACACATTTTGGACATTTTTAATTGTTCATAGGAAAAGTATCTAGGGATGAAATCCATCTCTTATTTGTTTTATATTTAAGATTTTTCAAACTTAGTTTTAAATACTCTTTTTAGGGTAGAAAGATGAATCAGTGTTTCAGAGTGCATACTGCTCTTACTTTGAATCTGAGTCCAGTTACTAGCTCCTACCAGTGGTTCACAACCATCTACAAATCCAGCTGTGGGAGAACCCATGCCTCTGGCCCCTGCTAGGATTCACTTTCATATGCAACCACCACTAGCACACACACAATTAACACTAAAATATATCTTAAAATAAAATATTCTTTATATTCTGAATATTTAACCCTGCATTCTAAAAATGATTTTCCTTATTTTCTCATGTATTTCCTGATGAATTTTGAGTTTTGGTCATGTGAATTTCAGAAATTATGGCATGTTTTAAAAATTCTGTCTTTGAAAATTGACCCTAAATCACTGTGTTTGGTCAAAAGCAATGAAAACATTAGACATTGGGGGAGGGATTTTTGAGACAAAGTTTCACTTTGTGTAGCACTTGCTGTCCTGAAACTAACTCTGTAGATCAGATGAGCCTCAAATTTATATGTATGTCTGCCTCAATCTCTTTATTACTATTTTGAAAGTTATGTGGTACATCATCCAGCGAAAACACTAATCTTTAGTAAAAATATCCAAAAATTTCCATTTAAAGAGTGCAGATATGTCCTTCAGTAAAGAACAAAGTTTTAGAAATTCTTCAATGAGAGAGCTATGTAAATACAGTAAATGGATACATATATTATTTTAGCTAACATCTTGAAATAATTCACATCCATAATGTATTTCCAGGTTCTATTGACCATAATAATTTTTTTCTTTTCTCCTTTTTTTAATTAAAAGATTTTCTATTCATTTTACATATCAACCACAGATTCCTCTGTAATCCCTCCTCCCACCCCCCAGCCTTCCTCCACAACCCACCTGCCATTCCCACCTCCTTTAAGGCAAGGTCTTCCATGGGGAGTCAGCAGAGCCTGGTACATTCAGTTGAAGCAGGTCCAAACCCCTCCTCCCTGCACCAAGGCTGCTCTATGTGTCTCAGCATAGGCCCTAGGTTCTCAAAAGCCAGCTCATGCACTAGGGACAAGTCCCATTCTCACTCTCTGGGGACCTCCTGAACAGTTCAAGCTAAACAACTGTCTCGCTTATCCAGAGGGCCTAGTCCAGTGCCATGTGGGCTCCTCAGCTATTGGTCCATAGTTCATGTGTTTCCACTAGTTTGGCTAGATGTCTCTCTACTTTTTCCAATCATGGTCTTCATATCTCTTGTTCATAGAATCTCTCTTCTCTCTCATCGATTGGATTCCTGGATCTCTGCCTGTGACCTGGCTGTGGATCTGTGCATCTGCTTCCATCAGTCACTGGATGAGGGTTCTATGATGACCGTTAGGGTATTCAGCCATCTGATCATCAGAGTATGTTAGCTGAGGCACCCTCTTGATCATTGCCAGTAGTCTATGGTGGAGTCATCTTTTTGGATTCCTGGGGACCTCCCTAGTACTCTGCTTCTCCATATTCCCATGGTGCATTCATTTATCAGACCATAATAAACTTATTTACAATTTTAATAGGAATGAAAATGGCTTCTGACAACTTGGCAATGGGAATTTTCCTCTTTTCCCAGATTACAGTAGGAGTGCTTGGAAATTCCTCAATATTATTTTATTATCTCATTTTGATAGTCACTGGAAAGCATTTAATGCCAAAAGATCTGATTATACAGCACTTGACTTGCGCCAACTGCTTGTCTATCATCTCAAGAGGCATTCCACGGACAATGTCAGATTTTGGATTCAAGTATTTCCTAGATGATGTTGGATGTAAATTGATCATGTATATTTGCCGAATAACAAGGGGGATGTCCCTGTATGCCATGTGCCTACTAAGTTGCTTCCAAGTGATCACAATCAACCCCAGCAACTCCTGGTGGATCACTCTTAAACACAGAACCACAAAGTATATTGGTCCCTCCTGCTCACTAGGCTGGCTTGTGCACCTGCTTCTAAACGTCTTGACTCCAACAAGAGTGTCAGGTCCCATTTACAACAAAAATGCAACTAGCAGGATGAATTATGGTTACTGCTCATGGTTTTCTTCTGGCAACGTGGCAACAGCTCTTTATATGTTCTTACTGTGCTTTTCTGATGGCCTGTGTCTGGGTCTCATGGCCTGCTCAAGTGTCTCCATGGTGAGTCTCCTCTACAGACATAAGAGACATGTGAAGCATATTCACAGTTCTCAACACTTTCTAAAAGTCTCACCTGAGGACAGAGCCACCCAAACTATTCTCACCCTAGTCTGTATATTTGTCATCTCTTACTCATTCTCATCCATTATGGTCATCTTCACAACCTACTCCAGAGGTTCTGTGCCATGGGGAATAAGTGTATTTCTCTTTCTAGAAATATGCTTTCCCATAGTTTGCCCCTTTGTTCTCATCAGCAATATCAAGTCTAGTTCCAGCATATTTTTACCCTGCTGTGGTAAGAGAAAGCTTCTCCCAAGTTTGACATGACCCCTCTTATCTGCCTTTGTTCATATATTGGCATATTCTTTTATCTGTTGTATAATGCCAAGACTCCAGATTAGAAATATCAAGCATCTTCCTGCCTCCATCTCCTTCAGCAAATCCTACTGATGTGGGCCACAACAACTGTCAATAACACTCAAGTCCATGTAGATCAAATGCCTCAACATAAAATCTGATACAATGAACCTGACAGCATAGAAAATGAGGAATAGCATTAAACTCATTCATATAGGGACAACTTCCTGAACAGACCATGTATAGTTCAAGTACTAAGATCAATAATTAATAACTGGGACCTCATGAAGCTGGAAAGCTTCTGTAAGGCAAAGGACACTGGCAATATGACAGAATGGCAGACCGTAGAATGTGAAAATGTCTCAGCAACTCTACATATACAGAGGGCTGATATCCAAAATTCATAAATAACTGTAGATGGAATTCTAAACAGTCTTATTAAATAAGAAACACAGAGCCAAATGCAGAGTTAAAAGCCCAAGAGATCAGAGCACTATCGAAGCCTTTAGCTTACCAGTCGCTGCCGTCTTGAGAGAGAGAGAGAGAGAAAGAGAGAGAGAACTTCTCCTGTGTGACCTTTTTATTGCCTTTGTGTTCTACCTTCTCATTGGCTTTAAACCCAACCACATGATTTCCTCGTCACTGCCTGTCTATACAGACCTTCAGGTCTCCATGGTTTGTACTGAGATTAAAGGTTCAGGTACCACTTGGCTGTGTCCTTGAACACACAGAGACTCTTCCTGCCATGTTATCAGATTAAGGGCGTGTGTCACCACCTCCGGACTTCTGCTAAATGGCTGGCATTTAGCTCTGACTCCTGGGCAACTTTATTTACTAACACACAAATAAAATCACATTTCAGCATAAATAAAATATCCTTATAAATGACTCAAGAAACTAGATGTAAATTAACCATACAATCTAATTTTAAAATGAGGTACAGATCTGAACAGAGAATTCTCACTAGAGGAGATTCAAATGTCTAAAAAAAACACACTTAAAAATGATAATGTCCTTAGCTATTGGGGAAATGCATATCAAAACTACTTTGAGATTCTATCTTACACTTGTCAGAATAACTAAGGTCAGTAACAAGTGATAGCTCATGCTGGTGAGGATGTGGAGCAAGAAGAACATTCCTCCATTGCTGGTGGGAATGCAAACTTGTTCAGCCACTATGGAAATCAGTGTTGCAGTTCCTCAAAAAAAAACTGGCAATGGTTCTACCTCAAGATGCAGTTTTCCACTCTATGCATATACCTAAAGGATCCTCCATTCTACCCAAAAGATAGTTGATCAACTATATTCATAGTATCTTTATCCATAATAGCCAGAAACTGGAAACAACTTATATGGCCCCCAATTGTAGAATGGGTAAAGAAAATGTAACACATTCACATAATGGAGTAGTATCAGTAGTTAAAAAATGGCATAATGAAATTTTCAGGTGAATACATGGGACTTTAAAAAGTAAGGATGAGTGAAATAACCTGTTGCAGAATATTTGTTTAGCTACACAAAGATGTGCTGCATTTGTTTAACTTTGTATAGATGTGTTGAATTTGTTTAACTATGTACAGATATGTTGCATTTATTTATGTTGTGGAACATTTGTTTAACTATGTAAAGATATTTTGCTGTTTTACTTTGCCTGCCTAATGTACCTGATTAGTCTAATAAAAAGATGAACTGTCAATATTGAGGGAGGAGGTATAGGCATAACTTCCATGCAGGGAATGTAAATAAAAGGAGGAATTGAGGCTCCAGAGGGAAAGAAAAAGGAGAAGAAAGAAAAGGAGACATCAGGGGCCAGCCAGCCACACACAGAGGAAACAGGATCGTAGAACGTACAGAATGGAAGAAAGGTAAAAAGCCTGAAAGTGAAACACAGGTGAATAGGAATAGGTTAAACTAAGTTAAAAGACTTAATGTAAGGGACAAGCTTAAGCTAAGGCTGAGCATTCATAATTAATAATAAATCTGTTTGTCCTTATTTGGGAAGTGGTTAGCGGCCCAAAGACAATGCTAACCCCAGTAACACATACCCTGAATGACAACCAGGTATGTGCTCACTTGTAATTGGATATTAGCTGTAAAGTAAAGGATAATCATGCTACAACCCACAGACCCAGAGTGGCTAAATAACAAAGAGGGCTCAAGTGGTGACACATGGATCTCCTTTGGAGGGGGAAATTGAATAGACTTTGCAGGTGGACTGGGGGTAGGTAGGGATGGGAATGGGTGGGATCAGGTTTGGGTGGAAGGAAGGAAGGAAAGAGTATGGGGGGAGAAGACAAAAATTAGACAGCATTTGGGAGAGGGGTGATGTGGAAACCTAGTGTAGTGGAAACTCCCTGGAATCTGCAAGGGTGACCCTAGTAAGGACTCCTATTAATGAAGGATATGGAGCCTGAATCATCTTCTGTATCGAGACAAGACTTCTAGTCATGGAACTGGGACACCAACCCAGCCACATAACCCTCAACCTACAATCTGTCCTGACTGCAAGTTGTGCTGGGACAATGGTTGCACAGAACTTAGGGGAGTGGCAAAGCAATGGTTTAATTTGAGGCCCACATCACAAGAGGGAGTCCAAGTCCAACACTGCCCGGATGACCAGGCATGGAGCCTGAATTGTCCAGAAACATGGATTGGTGCCTAGTCCAGCCCTCATAGGAGAGGCTATCTCTGACAGCTGTTGGGAACTGATGCAGAGACCCAAAGTCAAACATTAGTCAGAGAGAGAGAACCCTGGATGGTGGTCTATGGGGACCCACAGAGGCTTCCTAGTAAAGCCTTACTCAAGGTCAGAAAGTCTGAGCTGGCTTTACCCAGCAGGGCTGCATAATAGGATGATTCGGACAAATGCGTGGTTACCAGGTGTTTTGAAGTGTCTACTCTTGGTGTACATTATGCTTTGGTATTGAAAGTAGGAGATCTTTTGCTCCTCCTCTTGCTGATGTCTAAAAAGGCCATCATAATTAAACTCTGGGCAGCTGGGTATTGACCTAGGGCTCTCCTGAAGCTGTCCTGTGTCTCTATCATTTTTCTTCACCTATATTTCTATCTAATACTTCCTCATTCCTCTCTCCTCCCCTCAAGATCCCTTGGACAGGTCTCCTACATATGGTGCCTGACAGTGGGACTTGGGGAAGGAGGATAAAGAGAAGAAACATCACAGGTTAAGGAAGCATGCTCAGATAATTAATTAGAGAGCAGTGATTCTCTTTTTCAGGAGTATAATTGTAAATATAGAACAGGGCAATAGTAGACACTTGTTTGTACATTTGCTTGTAGATAGCTTGAAAACTAGGGGAACTAAGGTTAGGCTGCAGCAAGTCTCTCTCTCTCTCTCTCTCTCTCTCTCTCTCTCTCTCTCAAGTTAGTTATGAAAATATAGGCTTAAGTATAATAGAAAATAATTTAGGATAGAATAGATTTTCCACAGTGTAGGAGCCAGTATACAGAAATCAGTGTCTGGGACTGAGCAGCCACAGCTAGACCAAGCAGCCACTATAGATTTAGCAGTACAAGAAGAAGAAGAAGCAGTGACTTCAGAAGCCCCCTCCACAAGCAGGAGCAGCGGGAGCAGCAGCTGACTTAGCATCTGCCTTGCTGAGACCTTCAGGGCATCATTGAGTATGTCAGGTAGTAGATGCCAAGAGAGCCAGCTCAAGCAGTGAGGGTCTGTGCATTTTCTGCTATGAAGGAGCTTTGGTAAGGAGAGCACAGTCAGCCAGGACTTGTCAGCAAGCACCACACAGACGTGGCTGGAGGCTGTGCTCCATGGCCTTGACAAGCTGGGCAAGAGAAGGCATACAAGCAGTGGTAGAGGCTTTGTGCCCCAGTGGCCAGAGTGGGCCTGTCACCCAGGGCCAGAGTCCCCAGTAGCCAGGGCCAAATGTGGGGACACTCTAGAAGATCAAGAGTTTTGATGTCTATTTTCTTGAATTCTTTATATGTTTTGGAGTTCAGCCCTCTGTCAGATGTGGAGTTGGTGAAGAACTTTCCCAATTCTGTAGGCTGCCATTCTGTTTTATTTACTGTATCCTTTGCCTTACAGAAGCTTCTCAATTTCAGGAGGTCCCATTTATTGTTGCTCTCATTGCCTGTGCTACTACTAGTGTTGTATTTAGGAAGTGATCTCCTGTGCCAATGCATTCAAGAATACTTTCTACTTTCTCTTCTATCAGGTTCAGTGTAACTGGTTTTATGTTGAGATCTTTGATCCACTTGGACTTCAGTTTTGTACATGGCAATAGATATGGATATAGTTGCAATTTTCTACATGTTGACATCCAATTATGTTGAAGATACTTTCTTTTTTCCATGGTACAGTTTTGGCTTCTTTGTCAAAAATCAGATGTTCATAGGGGTATGGATTAATGTCAGGGTCTTCAATTTGATTACATTGGTTCACATGTTGGTTTTTATGACAATACCAAGCTGTTTTATTACTATAGTTCTAAAGTAAAGTTTGAGGTCAGGCATGATGATGCCTCCAGAGGTGGCTTTATTGTACATGTTTGTTTTAGCTATCCTGTGTTTTTGTTTTCCCATATGAAGTTGAGTATTGTTTTTTTCCAGATCTGTGAAAAATTGCCAACACATTTCTTTACAGATCTTTAAAAAACAATATTCAGTTTTATATAGAAACACAGAAAAATCTAAGGTAGAAAAAATACTGAATAATAAATGAACTGTGGGAGGTTCCACTATCCCAAATTTCCATTTGTACTACAGAGCTATAGTAATTAAAAAAACACTAAAATCAATAATTAATAAGTGGGCAAAGGTGTCCTATGGGAATCCCCAAACAACCCAGGTTGTTTCCAAGTTTATAGGCTACTCCCCACAAACTGACAGCAAGGCTCTATTGCTGAAGACAACACCTACATAACTTACTGAAAGTGAAAAAGTCAACTGGTACCTACATAGATAGAGCCTTTACCACCTCTATGATCTAGTGTCTTTGGTACAAGAAGGTACTCTGTATCCCACCAAAATAGAAACATAATCATCCCCCTATCTCCAAACGTTTTATCTACAAAGGTGTTTTGCCAAAATGGCACAAAGCTTGTGAGGGTAACCAACCAACATCGGATTTTACTTGAAGTCCACTCCATATAATGGAATCCATTACCAGCACTGCTAGACCAAGAACATGAGACTAGATACCCCAGGGACCGAAGGTACCCCAATACAAAAGAAATGAAGTAATAAAATAACTCCTAATGGCATTCTGCTATACTCATATGTCAGTGCCTTGCTCTGTCATTATCAGAGAAGCTTCCTTCTACAGGAGACAGGAACAAATACAGAGGACATTACACAGAGAGTGAGAGACCTTGGAACACTCTACCATAAACAGATGTCTTTATCAAATTCCCCCCACCCTCAGGTCTCAGAGAACGCCTCAGAAGAGGGTGTGGGAAGAGTGTAAGAGCCAGGGGGAATGGAAGGCACCAAGAAAATATCAAAGCTCAAATTAAATGAAGCAGCATGCTCAGAATCTCCACAGATCTGCACCAGATCCTCTGTGTATATATTTTGGCTTCCAGTTTAGTGTTTTTATGAGATTCCTGAGTGTGTGGATGAGTAAGTAGGTCATCTGGTGCCTTTTTATGGGCTCGTTTCCTTCTGTTTGTGTTGTCCAACTTCAGTGTGTTGCTTTTTATTTTAATTTTATACTTCATTTTATAGGAAGGGAGTGTATCCAAATGGGAGGGGAGGGGAAGAGAAACTGAGAGAAGTAGAGAAAGGGGAGGAACAAAACACCATTTTTAATAAAAAGGAAAAAAAGAAAACAGAGTACCAAAAAAACGCCTCTAAATACTTTTCTGTAGTGGTATCTTCCAAAACAGCCAGCAGGTGAACGTTGCTTTCATGTTCACCAAAAAAGAGTGCATGGACATAATATGGTGGAGTAACAAATGGAATAGTATCCAGCCATAAAGTAGACATTCCGTTCCTGTGTAAATAAGTCTTGAAGTGCACAAAAGCAGCTATAAATACTGTATCATTCAACCTAGGTAGTCAGGCCCTAAACAGAAACTACATTGATGAAGCTAATGGGTTTTTTGTTTTGGTTTGGTGTTTTTTGTTTCTTTAAATAAGTTTCCCAGTTTGTAATGAAAAGATTCAGGTGGTTTGCTAAAGAGCAATCAGATTGTTCCTCAAATTGTTGATCGGTAAAACTAAAATGAATGCCATGATAACTGGTCTGCTGTGTGTGTTTTTCAAAAACTACACAGGAAAAATAGAACAAAATAGTGGCAGAGGGACATGTTAGGTGGGAGGTCCAAGAGGAGTAGGAGGAGAAAATTAGTTTGGAGACGAACACGAGCCATTGTAAATATGCATGAAATCTTCAGAGAATTAAATAAAAGCATTTTAATAAAATAAAAAGGATATTTGCACAAGAAATGATGGGTTTCTGCTTTGTTGTGTTGGTATAGAGGTGAAGAAGATTGCTACTTAGAAATGGCCTTTGCTTGGGTACACAAATCAGTGCTAAAAAGGGAAGAGTCCTGATCATGAATTTGCTTTTTTATCTGCAAGACGAAAAGAAGATATAAAGGTATTAGACCAGAGGAAATATGGAATGTTTATGTTTTAAGATTCATTTAGTGACAGCATTGCCTGCTGTTGGACTCTCATAACTATGAAGGATCTAAATCAGTGGTTCTCAACCTTTGGGTCATGATCTTTTTGAGAGCTGAAAGACCCTTTCACAAGAGTCACCTAAGACCATTGGAATACATAAATATATCACTATTCCTAACAGTAGCAAAATTACAGTTGTGAATTAGCAACAAAAATCATTTTACAGTAGGATGTCACCACAACACAAGGACCGGTGTGAACAGGGCACAGCATTAGGAGGGCTGAGAATCGTTGCTCAAAGCCAAGGCATTAGGAGTAGAGAAAACCCAAGAAATTTACAAATTTGGGTTTTGGTTGGTTTTCTTTGTTTCAGAAATTTCAAGAGAAAAATTTGTACACCACTGTTGATACCTATGTGTCTTTCCTTTCACAAACTAGATTGTGTACAATAATAATCAAGGGGTTTTATTTAAAACAGAAATCCTAACAGAATGAGATCAAAGGCCTGTCTGACCTAATATTGCACAATGCAGTACTCAGTGTCATCAAGTTTCCTTCCAATGTTTTAATTTCTAAATTGATACATGCAATTTGATGCCCTAATGGCGATCATCAATGTAAGTACTTCCTGTAATCAAACCACTCAAACAAACACCAAATGAGAAACTAAAAGAGCCTCCAATAGCTCATAATCTTGTAAACTGGAGGCCCAGCATCGGCTTTAATCCTGGTACTCTGGAGGCAGAAACAAGCAAGTCTCTATACTATGTTCCAGGCTAGCCTGATCTACATACATGTTCCAAGCCAGCTATGGCTACATAGTGAGAAACAGTAAAAGCATATTAAGAGACTTCACATGAGATAAATTAAATCTACAGCATGCAGAAAAATCATGATAGGAAATCTCAACATTTTAAATGGATAAAATCTCTTTCATTCTCACACTCAGTGTTTGGTGAGAGAGTAGGGTATCCTAAAACTCTTTTTCCTTGAAGGAAACAAGTATCTGTTGTCCCTGTACTAAATGCCATTGATTTTGTGTGATGGTAACTGAGTTAGAGAAACACAAACCACAATTTTCATATTGTCTTGAAAGTTACAGAATCATCTCTGACACACTGAATTACTTGAATCATCCACTGGATCACATTATGATGTCTGTAATGTGAACAGAGAACATGAAACAGTAATAAGACATGTGAACCTGGAAAGGAAGACAGAGAGTCAGTAGTGGCGCCATGAGAATTCAGATTTAAAGCTATATTAAAGCTTGTGAAACTCTATTATTGAAGAGCCAGTGTGGAGGGAGAGGTAAAGAGGGAGAGAAAGAGCAATACGAGAGGTTGGTGAAAGAATGCTTGAATATAGATATTCTACTGAATTAAAACAAAGGAATGTTTTAATCATCTTACCTTGATAAATCCATGTGAAAATGAATACAAGACTAGGAAAAATACCTAAATGGCTTCACAGCTTCCTGTATTTCTCTGGCTAAAAGTTTAACACAGGGTCAGTTGTTCCTTTAATAACTGTTCTGTGATCAGGTGTGACTATTGTCAAGGAAGAGAGTGGGAAAATATAAATCAAAAGAGATTAAACATGGAGTGAGAAGGAAAAGGAAACAAAGGATGTTATGAACATGTGACCCTCAGATCAAAGATGTCAGTCAGGGCAAGGCACCGTTTGGGAAGGTGAGAGAGTGGTTTTAGTAAGGCTCAGCAAACATGAGTGACGGATTAGATTTTAGGTGATTGTTTCATTAGTCTGTGAAGAATGCTAAATAAGTCATAGTTTTGAGGAGTGCAGTGACATAAGGTAAGGAAGTCCATTCTGGTCTCACTAAGAGCCCTAGATTCTCAGACAGATGGCACCATATTGAGAGTCTTCAAAATACGTGATTGAAAAGTAGATGCATCTCCAGATCAGTAAGTTGACACTACTACTCCATCTCCCTTAACTGAAATAAGATGGACTTAATGATAGTCACTGAAGAATGCTAATAAAAGGACATTTTGCTGAGCCAGAAGATATCTCTGAGCCCTAATGTCCAGAGACCTAACAGAAGCAGTGTTTAAAAACAGTGGATCCACAGAGAAGAAAGTTACTTAGAAGGAGAAATTCCAGCATTCTCCTTTTATAGTGTTCTGCACACGGCCCCCAGCCATCTCAAACTGTAAGTCTGCAACTTCCTTCCCAGGTTACGCAGTGTCCGGAAAAGCTGCAAGGTTCTGTGTCAAGAGAGCACACTGAGTAGAGCTATGTATGGGCTGGAACCTTCTAGAAGCCTGCTCCCATCTCTGTGATATCCTATGTACTCAGAAGAACCACAAAAACTTTTCTCCATTCCCACTAATAGCTTCTTTAGATGTTTAACTGTTATTTGTTGTTTTTGTTTTTTTTTGGGGGGGAGGGTAAGTAATTAAAGAAAAGTGCTTAGAAATTATTCTCAATTTCCCACATAGGTGCTGTCATGGATCAACAAGTGAGTTGACAATAAATAGTCAGGTGGGGAAGGGAATCAGGGGATAACAAACCTTTATAAAGGTCAGGGAGCAGAATTCATCTCAATCACAGGACAGATTCAATCCCTCACTACAGCGTTCTTCCTTTGTAGTTTCACAGAACACACAGGTGAGTAAAATTTCCTTTTATGCCAGGACCTAGATAATCAGAGAATTGAGAAATAGATGGAGTAAGGGGAAGGTGAGTCTCTTGCCATCTTGGAAGTGAAGGCCTGTGGGCACAGGAGTCCAGGGCTAAGGAAACAAAAATCAATTACAGAGTATTGTCTATATTCAGGTCAAATCAAGAGCCTTTGCCTAAAGACTTCAAGTGGAGGGAGTGGGAAATCAATCCAACCACATAGCCTTTGATCTATAGTTGGTCCCACATATGGGATATGCTAGGGCAAAGGTGGCCTAGAGATAAAGGAAGTAGCCAACCAATGACTGGTCTAACCTAAAACCCATGCCAGGAGAGTAAGTCCACCTTTGACACTGCTTGGAGCACCAGGACCCTCAGGCAGGTTGATCAAGAGACCTAGGACAGAACCAAATCTGCCTAGAGGAAAAATATCAATGTAATGATACCTAATGATGTTCTGCTATACACTTAGATTGGTGCCTACATCAATTGTTGTCAGAAAGATTTCATCCAGCAACTGATGAATACAGATGCATACCCACAGCCAAACATTAGGTGGAATTTGGGGGATCCTGAAGAAGATGGGGAGAAAAGATTGTAGGAGGCAGAGGGTTCAAGGACACCACAAGAAAACTCACAAAATCAACTAACCTGGGCTCATAGGGGCTCACAGAGACTGAATTGACTACTAGAGAACCAGCATAAGACCTACCTCAGCACTCTGCATATATGTTACCATTGTAGTGTGGTCCTAACAGTGGGAACAGGGCCTGTCTCTGACTCTTTTACTGGCTTTTGGGACTCTACTCCTCATACTGGGTTGCCTTGGCCAGCCTTAAAACATGTGTAGGTGCTTAGTCTTACTGTAACTTGACATGTTGTGTTTTAATACTAAGGGAGACCTGCCCTTTCCCAAATAGGAGTAGAAGAGTGGATTGGTTGGTGGGAACAGAGTCTGGTGGCGAGGGACTGAAAGGAGAAGAGGGAGGGAAAACTGCAGTCAGAAGTAAATAAATAAAGAAATAAATAATTTATAAAAGAGCCTTTGCCTTCTTGTATAATATTAGAAGGACAAGCCTTAATATTATACATCCCAGGGGCTCAGGAGAGAGAACTACTAACGGCGAGGACTATTTTCAGGAAATATAATCTCAGCACACCGAGCTCTATAGTCCACTTGCTTTAATTCCTCTGGCATAACATCCTTTATACACAGCTTCAGTTCTGTTCTCATGTCTAGCTCCTTTCTTGCCTGATTTCTCTCTATATTTATCTACTGTCCCCTCTAGGTTCTATCTTAATTCCTTCATCTAGTTCTGTCCCTTCTAGGTTCTCATCTATCTAGTTCTTTTCCCTATCAGCTCCTCTCACATCTCCTCTCTCATCTGACTCTTCCTCATCTTGTTCTTCCCCATCTGGCTCTTCCTCATCTTCCATCTCGTTCCTCTAGTACTCTCCTGTAGCCCTTCAATCTACTTCTTCCCCATCTCAGTTTGTTCCTCTCAAGTTCTTACCCATCTAGTTCTTCTATTCTCTTCTCTCTTCCTTCTGCCTCCTGGAAGTCTCGGTATATAAAGGGAGGGTCCGAGCTAAATTGTGTAAAGCTATTACTTAATGTCCACCTCTCCTAGGCAGTGTCTCCTTGTGGAATTTACTGTAAGTCAGGAGACTTGCATGTGGGCTGTTATCATTGTTAGTCCACCTGGGACTAACAATGGGCACCCACCTGGGTGGTGTTTCCTGTAGTCCTAGAAAGTGGCCAAGGGAGATAATCTGATTCCAGAGAAAGCCTTTCCTGAGGGTGTTCTCCAAATACCTGGAATGTGTATGTCCAGAGAGTGATCAGTCTACACTGTTAGCCCTTCTTAGGGAAAAGTCAATTGGGAAAACTATGAAGGCACACATGATTTTCATAACAGAATACAGCTGATATATAACAAGCCAAGTAACACCAAAAACTCCTTGGGATTTGGCTTCCTCTGGAGGAATTCCCTGATCCCTCCAGGTAGTGACTTTGCCATAACCAGTTGCATTCTTATGATATATTCCGGCAGCTTGCAGCGTTGCCTACCACCTGATGTCCTATGAGATTTCTTACTTCTGAGGAAAACCAGACTTAGAGGAAACAAAAATGCCCTGGTCTTTGTGCTGCCCTGCTTTCGAACAACACTTTTAGATTTATTTATGTTTTGTGTCTCACCTAAGTTCATTCATGTTCATGTGCAGGGGTCCTCCACTGTGCTCATACAAACAAATCATGTGGACAGCTGATAGGTTGCCACTTATTTGGAGCAAGAAAAATGTCAAGACTTTGGTCATAGAGTTGATTATAAAGAGGACTGCATAATCTCTAATTAGTGTCAGTTTTGAGAGCTGGATTTCCCCAAATGTAAAGACTGACTCCAGCTCCAAATAAATCTTGCCCCATTTGACTGACCAGGACAGGTCCCTTTGTCTGCTTTGCCCTTCTCTAGTCCTCTCTTAGTTGCATTAGCACCTTATAAACTTAGCAACTTATGAACTTGACTTTCATGTTGATCAAGGTCATGAGTTCTACAAAACCACTAAATCTCCATTCAAGTCCCATAGTCTCTGTTGAGTCAACATCTCTCTAACTATACTGTGAATATACTCCGGTCTGAACAATTGAGCTAGGCACCAAACATTGTCTTTCTCATGTCTACTTCCCTGGATATCACCTATCCTTTCTCTACTATTTTTCAGTCCTTGATATCCATAGGAACCTTACTGAGAGATAACTAAGGGGTCCTAATGTCTTGTACAAGCCCTTCTACTGTGAACTGATTTCCTTCATGCTGCCTCATGCTACACATCCTTTGTCTTAAGGAGAAGTGGGTAGTTATATTACTTCAGGGTGTTTGTTTGTAAGAAATGGCAGACTGATGCTTCTATCTCATGCTGCCTTTTGCTCTTTCCCTGAAAAGTCAGAAGCTAATGCAGAGGAATAGAGTCAGCTTGTGTCTTCCCTATGGTAATTGTAAATTTCTGTTGTATTGTTATTTTCTATGTAATCCTTGTCTTATAAAGGCGCATTCCTTTTTGGTAAACAACTTATCCTCGATTGTATGTCTAATTTCCCAAAACAAAGATCATGTAATTGCTGCCACAATCTGTTTATGATCCTATCCAATACAAATATGTGAATGACCATGATATAACATGAAGGCCACCCATGGTTTCAGGGACATCCTCATACTCCCATGGTGGGTCCATTCATCAAGAAGTCTTACTTCCCCATTCAAAGTAAAGAAAAAGGGCCATCCCAGGGTCCTCACAAAGAGTGTTTCACTCTCAGTCAAGGTCAATTGACCTTGCTTATAGGTCTTATCTGCTATCAAAGGGAACATGAAACCACAAATACAGAAAGTAGGCATACCATGCCACACTACATCAAAAGTGGTAGCCATAATGGGATTTCCCACCTTTATAATCTGCTCACACAGATCAGCCTCAATTGCATATTTAAGGACACATTAAAGGGGCCATACAACCATTCTTTCCCAACTTACCTTGGGTTCTGTCAAATTTCTGTTCAGGTAACAAATGCCTTGTGTGAGTTATACTAGGAAGACTTGAACAGTCACACCCATCCCTAATAAAGGCATCAAAACAAAGAGACAATTGCATCTGAGTTTAGTTCATGGAACAGGTAAAGCTATTGAGGATGCTTTCAAGAATGTGGATGAAGAATTGCTTACATGAGCATGGACAACTGAAAGGTAGCTGCATTACCAATATGCATACTACAGCAAAGGTCATAAAAGGTGCATCTCTAGAACTTCCTCTGTGACTTCCAGGTAGCTACACCAGTCACTTCTCTCCAGCAATTTCCTATGAGTCACATAAATTTCAGATTTCTGAGACTTGTAGAACTTTTTAAAATTTCTGGATCTTATAAGCTTCCCTACTCTCTCCAGGATGGGATGTTTCAATTTGGTAGAGACTGTTACACAATGGTTTCCATCATGGAGTATTTAATTTGCATTAACAAGTTGAGTCAACATCTACCCAAGATAGTACTAGCTAATCTGTCTTCCAAGAGTGACTTATTTACCTACAAATTGACTTAGGAAACTGATCTTCAAACCATTTGTCAATTATGTGACTGAAAAGAATTTTCATTACTGATTTTTCACCTCAACTCTAACAAAGAGGAAAAAGGAAAAAATAAGATAGAGTTTTCATTTACAATATATGGCCCATGTCTATAAATATAAGCACTTTACTTATGTAAACTTATTCATACAAACTAAGAAAATTCCTTTATTTAATAGAAAGTTTTATCTAATTTTATTAAGATATTTTCCAAAGTAGAATTGTAATGTCAATTTTTGTACTGTCTTTTTAATAATAATACTTATTCAAAAAAAGTGGGGAAAGAACATGAAGAAGGAAGATATGGTAGTTTGAAAGAAAATGGCTCCCATAGAGAGTGGCATCATTAGGAGGAGGGACTTTGTTAGAGGAGGTATGGCCTTGTTGGAGGAAGTGTGTCACTGTGGGGGTGAACTTTGAGGTTTCCTATGCTCAAATTACACACAGTGTGGCATTCAGTTTACTTTCTGTTGTCTGTAGATCAAGATGTAGAACTCTCAGTTCCTTCTCAAGGACCATGCCTGCCAGCATGCAACCCACCCAGACAATAATGGACTAAGCCTCTGAAATGGTAAGCCACTTCAATTAAATTTTCCTTTATAAGAGTTGCATGATCATGGCGTCTCTTCACAGCAGTAGAAATCCTAAAACAGAAGACAACAGGGAGAATCTTGCCTTGAAAATGGCTTTTTCAGCAATCTACAGATTCAATGCAATCCCCATCAAAATCCCAATACCAATTCTTCAGAGACCTGGAAAGAACAATACTCAAATTCATATGGCAAAACAAAAAGCCCAGGATAGCTAAAACAATCCTGTACAATAAGCAACCTCTGGAAGCATCACGATCCCTGACATCAAGCTCTACAGTACAGCTATAGTGATAAAAAAACAGCTTGATACTAGCATGAAAACCAACATGTGGACCAATGTAATTGAATTGAAGACCTTGACATTAATCCACACACCTATGAATACCTAATTTTTTACAAAGAAGCCAAAACTGTACAATGAAAAAAAAAGCATCTTCAACAATGGTGAGGCATAACTTGATGTCAACATGTAGAAGATTGCAAATAGATCCATATCTGTCACCACGCACAAAACTTAAATCCAAGTGGATCAAAGATCTCAACATAAAACCAGTTACACTGAACCTGATAGAAGAGAAAGTAGGAAGTAGTCTTGAATACATTGGCACAGGAGAACACTTCCTAAATATAGCACCAATAGCACAGACACTGAGAACAACAATCAGTAAATGGGATCTTCTGAAACTGAAGAGCTTCTGTAAGGCAAAGATATGGTCAATAAGACAAAATGGCAGCCTACAGAATGGGAAAAGATGGTCACCAACCCCACATCTGACAGAAGGCTGATCTCAAAAATATATAAAGAACTCGAGAAACTAGACATCAAAATACTAAACAATTCAATTAAAAAATGGGCTACAGAGCTAAACAGAGAATTCACAACAGAAGAAGGCAAATGAGTGAAAGACTTTTAAGGAATTGCTCAACATCCTTACACCTGTCAGAATAGCTATGATCAAAAATACTGATGGCAGCTTATGTTGGAGAGGATATGGAGTAAAGGGAACACTCCTCCACTGTTGGTGGGAATGAAAACTTGTACAACCACTGTGGAAATCAGTATGGCAGTTTCTCAGAAAATTAGAAATCAATCTACCTCAAGACCCAATGATACCACTCTTGGGCATATACCCAAGGAATTCTCAAACATACCACAAGGACACATGCTCAACTATGTTCATAGCAGCATTATTCATAATAGGCAGAACTTGGAAATAACCTAGATGCCCCTCAACTGAAGAATGGATAAATAAAATGTGGCACATATACACAATGCAGTACTACTCAGCAATAAAAACAATGACATCATGAAATTTGCAGGCAAATGGATGGAACTTGAAAATATCATCCTGAGTGAGGTAAACCAGACTCAGAAGGACAAATATGGTATATACTCACTCATAAGTGGATACTAGATATAAATCAAAAGATAACCAGACTGCAATCCACAGCCCCAGAGAAGCTAGCTAACAAGGAAGACCCTATGAAAGATGCATGGATCACCCTGTGAAAGAGAAATAGATGAGATCTCCATGAAAAAAACTGGAGGTGAAGGGGGGCAATGGAAGTTTAGGAGTTGGGGATGAGAACATAAGAGAACAAGATATTTGAGCTAGAACATGGACAGAGTAGGAGAGTAAGGAAAGAGATACCATGATAGAGGGAGACATCATAGGAATAGGGAGAAACAGGGTGCTAGGGAAGTTCCTAGAAATCCACAAGGATATCCCCACCTTAGACTACTAGCAATAGTGGAGATGACTGAAATGGCCTACCATGGTAATGAGATTGGTGAATGCTCTAACTGTCATCATAGAGCCTTCATCCAGTAACTGATGGAAGCAGATGCAGAGATCCACCGCCCAGGGCCAGACTGAGCACCAAGGGTCCAGTTGATGAGAGAAACGAGAGATTCTATGAGCAAGGAACATCGAGATCATGATGGGGAAGCATACCAAGACAACCAGGGCAAACTAGTGGGGACTCATGAACTGTGGACCAATAGGTGTGGAGCCCCATGGGACTGGACTAGGCCCTCTGCATAGGCAAGAGAGTTGTTAAGCTTGAACTGTTTAGGGGATCCCCTGGCAGTGGGATCAGGATCTGTCCCTGGTGTGTAAGTGGTCTTTTTGGAGCCCAGTGCCTATAGTGGGACACCTTGCAAAGCCTCGGTGCAAGTGTGAGGTCCTGGACCTGCCTCAACAAATGTACCAGATTCTGCTGACTCCCCACCTTGCCTTGGAGGAAGTAGGAATTGGGGGAAATGCTGGGGGTGGAAGGAAGGAGGAGAGGGGTGTGAGGTAGAAAAGAACCTGCAGAGCCTTAATTTATAGGTATAGTATTCTCTGGTCCCATTCTGCACTACACTGGTGATCTTAAAGTCAACTCTAAATTCATGAGAGCATCTACCTAAGGGATTAAGAATAATTTTTAAACACTTTCATCCCAATTCACTGCCTTTGGAACAAGTACAAATTATTTGCGCAAATTCAGAGAAGCAATTAGGAGAAATTAAAAAGAAACTTTCCAATGAAAATTTCTATTAGAAAATACACATTGTCACCCAAGTCCAGGGTGAGTTGGAGTAAAAGGCACAGACATCCAATGCTGAGGAATGGAAGACAGCCAAGTGAATTCATCTGCATGGGAGTCAACCTGAGGGCCATGCTCCAACACCTAGTGTCTATAAAGGTCTCACACATCTGAGGAACACCAGTAGCTAGTGATATTCAAGAGAGATGCTGAGAGTCTTTTGTGTCTCTCCTCTTTCCAGTGATATTTCCTAAAATCCTGTCATGTTTTCTGTGTAGTTGTAGTTCATTCATTTTCCCTCACTAGAGAACCCTTTAAATGCTGTAATTCATTTGATATGGATAGGAGAATTCTCCTATTTGAAGACAATTTGGAGGATCTACTATGAGCCTTCTTGGAAGTGGATTCTTGTGCATATACATAGGAAAATTGAAGGTATAGATTTACAATGTTTATTCAGACTTAAACAAGCACACACTCACACACAAACATACACACACACAAACGCATACACACAGATATAGATATACATACAAGCAATTATAAAAGCATTTTATAGGTTGTTGTATGTGTGTGTAACAATAGTAATTAAATATTGGGTTATATTTTTCACAAGAATGAGACAAATATTTCCCATAATTATTTCAACAAACTACATTCTCATAAGCAATTTTTGAGTGTTTCTATGGATCTATGTCCTACTTCAATGCTCAATGATTTAATAATGCTTTAGTTTGGCAATGTCATGATACATTAATATTTCAAGTCATGTAATAGTGTGTAGATAATGATTATTAAAGTTTGCATTCTTGTACAGATAATCTTGAAAAAAAACTTTTATTAAATGACTTAGATCACTTCATGTGGTAGAGGACTCATTCACACAGGTTCTCTTTATTTTTGATTGATTATATTCCTAGACATTTGCTGTAAATTCTTGTGCTTTCATTTCCATTGCCCAATACAGTATTGATAGCCATCTCATATGCAGGGCAATCTATGTTCTAACTGTGTCACTCCCATATCTAACTATCATGTACCCTTCAGGATAGGGATCTTCACTTAAGTGTGTTGCAGCCTATATGACAGTTAGAATGACTGTCTCTCTAATGCATGATGCTATAAAAAAATGACCTCACAGTGTCTGATCCCCCATTAGGCTTATACTTGCAGCAAGAGAGAAGAAACAAATTCATCAGAGAACAGAAGCCACCAGAACCTGAGATACATTAAGAGAAAAATCATTCCCATGGTAAAGTGGGTCCAAAGGGGCAAAATATGGGGAATCTATTTCCATAAATGTAAAGACATGTATCACCCAAAGCCTTGGGTCATCAAAACTTCCTTATAGAGTGCCAGGATGGAAGAGACCTAACAGAAGGAAATGGACAAGCACAATGGATCAAGATGGCTTGGAGAGCTCAAAGGGATACAGATTGCTTTACTTCCTTCTGTAGGTAGAAATTCACAATGGAACCACTAGCCCATACCATCAGATTCCAAAGCAGAAGTTCAGTGAAGCAGAGCACAAGTACACTTGAGTCGGTCATATAAACATGCTATTTTCAAAACACCTTAAATTGTCCATACATCAAATTTTTGCCTTCCTTCATTTCTCTCACTCAATTGCAGCATTAAGCCTGGGGTCCAGGCTGCTCCTGCAGAGAAATTCAATCCACAATAGTTGCTTGGCCATTTGTAAGCATAAGATGTTCTCCAATTCACTATGACTCCTAATTTCAGAGCTTTTGCAATGAAAATAAAAGAGATGTCTTACCTTGTGGAAATCTGTAGGCACTATCATGAAGGCTAGGAGAAATGTTGATGACTAACTTACAGTACAACAGAATTGCCTAAATCATTCAGTCATTAATGAGCCTCATTGTCCGAAACGAGTAAAAGAATACGTGAATATATAAAAGAACATAAGTGACCAGAACTTGCAAAACTTTCAGCAGGGAAAACAGATCTTATAAAAAGAGGTGTTGTTGGTAATGAGTTGGAAGGGACAAAAGATGGAGAAGCATGATTCAAGAAATGTAAAGATGTTTACTAAGCACAGCTCTGGTTTCTCAAAGAACATTGACTAGATAACCAGGATGAAGGTCAGTGAGTAGAAGGTGACAGAGGTGCACACTAGGATCAGGATGGCTTGGGTGGCTCTGGGTTCAGGTGAGCCTCTGAGAGAATGGTGGGCACTGTGGATATACTGTACCTGCTTCTTGTGCCGGTTGAGCATGTTCACCAAGGAGACATTGGCCTAGTCCATGACACTCAGATAAAGAATATCAATGACACAAATCAAAAATAAATATGGTGGGGTGCCACCAGAATCAAATGATGAGCAGTAGCCAACATTAACTTTCGTAGTGAAATTTATGTTGGTATTAAGGCCAACCGCATTCATAGCGATTTTCCCATTTAGAAGCAGGTATACAGTCCAGCTGAGTGAACAGGAGGGACCAATGTACTTGGTGGCTCTGTATTTAAGCTTCATCCACATGGAGTTGCTGGGGCTGATTGTGATAGCTTGGAAGCAACTCAAGAGGCATGTGGTAGGTAAAGAAACCTCTTGGGGTACTGGATAATTGTAGGCAACTTTACAGGCAATGTCATCCAGGAAGGATTTCAGCCCAAACAATGCCATTGTCTGGGGAATTCCTCTTAAGATAATAGACAATGAGTTGGCTAGAGTCAGATGGTTTAAAATCTCATCTTTGGGCATCAGACACTTTCCAGTGAATAAAGATATAAAATAATAGAACAAAATTGACCAGTTACCCAGGTTTCCCACAACTGTCTGGGACAAGGAAAACATCCCCATTGACAAGTTCTTAGAAACCATCTTCTTGTCATCTGGAAAAGACAAATGTATTCATGTCAACAGACACAATGAGAAAAAAACTGAACATTTGCAGTAATTTCTCACTAGCTTAAATTAAACCAGTATCTCATCATCATCTTCATAAATCTTTCCCTCTGAAAAATATTTCTAAAATGTTTGTTACATTGACTTTGATGATAACATCCGTGGAATTTTCTATGGTCAGTTAGTGAACTTTCAGGATCAAGACACTTAAATAGTCTCATTTAAAATGTCTTCCCATTAATCAAATGTTTCATATATGTGGAAAGTATCATTAATTTAGCCTCTTCATAATCATCAAAAGAGATAATTTTTCAAGAATAAAGACACAACTCTTTCATGCACATATGAACATGTCATTTAAAACATTTTTAATGGTGTCTACATAAAAAGTATTTTGTCAGGGTTGGGTTGAAAGCTCGGTCAATAAAGCATTTTCAGCAGAAGCGTGAGGACGTGAGGTAAGATCACCAGCATCTGTGTAATAGCTGAGCAAGAATTGTCACTCAGCTCAAACGATGGTGTCCTTTTCTGTTCAAAAGCTTTACAGCTTCAGAGATTCCAGTTATTACAATACCCTGCTAAGAAAGACCTTTATTATGCCATTGAGTTCAAGCATATTCCCTACTTTAACAATTATTAGGTTCAAGGCATCTGGTCTTACGGTGAGATCTTTGGTCAATTTGGAGTTGAGTTTTATGCAGCATGATAGATGATCATCTATTTGTATTCTTCTACATTCAGGAATCCAGTTTGACGAGCACTATTTGTTGAAGATGCTGTCTTTTATTCTAGTATGTATTTTTTGCTTTTTTGTGAAAAATAAAATGTCCTTATATGTGTAGAGTTATATCCAGGACTTCAACTATATTCCATTGATTGATGTGTTTGTTTTTATGCCAATGTCAAGCTTTTTTATTATTATTCATTTTAAATACCAACCACAGAAACCCTCTCTTCCCTCCTTCCACCCCACAACCTTCTCCCCCAACCCACCTCCCATTCCCACCTCCTCTAAGTCAAGGTCTCCCATGAGGAGTCAGCAGATCCTGGTACACTCAGTTGAGACAGGTCTAAGCCCCTCTCCCTGCACTTAGGCTGTGCAAGGTGTCCCACCACAGGCACTGGACTGCAAAAAGCCTGCTCATTTACTAGGGATCGATCCTGATCCTCCTGCCTGGTGGCCCCCCAAACAGTTCAAGCTAAACAACTGTATCCAATATCCAAAGGGCCTAGTCCAGTCCCATGGGGGCTCCACAGCTGTTGGTCCACAGTTCATGGGTTTCTACTAGTTTGGCTGGCCATCTCTGTATGTTTTGCCATCATGATCTTGATGCCCCTTGCTCATAGAATCCCTCATCTCTCTCATCTATTAGACTCCTGGAGCTCGGCCTGGCACCCAGGCATGGATCTCTGCATCTGCTTCCATCAGTTACTGGATGAAGGCTCTATGATGACAGTTAGGGTATTCACTAGTCTGGTTACCTGATCAAACCAGTTCTGGCACCCTTTGGACTATTGTTAGTAGTCTAAGGTGGGATCATCCTTGTGGATTCCTGGGAACTTCCCTAGCCCCTATTTCTCCATATTCCCATGATGTCTTTGTTTATCATGGTATCTCTTTCCTTGCTCACCCACTCTGTACCTGTTCCAGCTTTAACCTCCCATTTCTTTATGTTCTCATCTCCCATTCCTGCCCTCCATTACCCTCCCCCATTTTTTATTAGTGTTGCTCTGTATTACAATTTGAGGTCTGGTATTATGAAACACCCAGAAAGTCTTTTATTAGTCAGGATTTTTTAGCTGTTCTGGGTCTTTTGTATTTCCATATGGAGCTTAAGATTCCTTTTTTTCAATTTCTGTGAATAATTGTGTTCACATTATAATGAAGATTGAACTGAATATATAAATTCCTTTTGATACTGGCAGAAAAACAGACAAATGGAACAGAATTGAGGATCCAGGACTAAACCAATAAAGCTATGGCCATATATTTTTTTATAAAGGTGACAAAGATTGCAATAATAAAGCAAGTCAATCAACAAATGGTTCTGGCAAAATTGGATATTCACATACAGATGAGGAAATTTAATTCAGATTTTTCACCTTGTACAAATATCAACTTGAAAAGGATAAAAGACCTTAATTTAAAATCTAAAACTGCAGGATGAAAGCATAGGGAACATTCTTTAAGACCTTCAGGTAAGCAAGATCTTTCTGAAAAACACTTCAGTGGCATAAGAATTAACCCCAAGTATCAGCAAGTGGAACTACATGCAGTTAAAAAGTTTCTGCACTTCAAAGGAAACTACCAGCAGAGCACACAAACAGCCCAATGAACGGGAGAAAATATTTACCAGCTGCACTCTAGACATGGGGATAATATCTAGAATTCACAAAGAATTTTTGATTTGCAAAAATTAAACATGAAGAAAACAAAACTGCCAACCAACAAACGGGGTAATAAAATGAGGAAGTGTTTTTCAAAAGAAGGAACACTAATGGCTAGTAACTGTTTTTAAGTGTCCTGTCAGTTGTGATGGGGCATGATGGTAGGGTATGTTGAAATGGCAGAGACACAGGGGGTCAGTAGTTCAAGGCCAGCCTGGTCTACATAGTTTATACAGTAATGGCTGATGCATCTTCAATCCAAGTACTTGGAGGCAGATGGATCTCTGTGAGCTCAAAGCAAGCCTGGTCTACATAATAAGGTCCAGTCCAATCAAGGAGAGACCATGAGTCCTTGTCTCCAGAAAAAGTAGTTGTTCAATATCCTTAGTCATTAGGAAAAAATAAATTAAAACTAATTTGAGGAATCTCCTAGGAATCTACAAGGATAACCCCAGCTAAGACTCCTAGGGGATAGCAGATATGTAACCTGAACTGGCCATCTCCTATAACCATATTGGTGCCTAGACTAATTGTCATTGGAGAGGCTGCATCCAGCAATGGATCAAAACAGGTGCAGACCCACAGACTAACATTAGGCAGAGTTTGGGGGATCCTGAAGAAGATGAGGAGGAAAGATTGTAGGAGCCAGAGGTCAGGGATACCACAAGAAAACTCACAGAATCAACTAACCTGTCATCATAGGGGCTCACAGAGACTGAACTGGCAATCAGGGAGCCAGCATGGGACTGATCTAGTACTCTGCATATATGTTCCAGTTGTGCCGTCTTGTGGGACTCCTAGCAGTGGGAATAGGGGATGTCTACAACTCTTTTACTGGCTTTTAGGACCCTATTCTTCCTCCTCATACTGGGTCACCTTGCCCAGTCTTAATACATTGGGAGGTACTTAGTCTTACTACAGCTTGATATGCCATGTTTTGTTGATGCTCCTGGGAGACCTGCCCTTTCCTAAACAGAAGCAGAGGAGGAGTCGATTGGAGGGATGAAAACAGCAGTGGAGTTGGGGGAAGGAACTGGGATTAAAGGAGGGAGGGGAAACTGTAGTCAGGATGTAAAATAAATACATAAATTAATTAAAAGATAGAGAGAGAAAGAAAGAAAGAGAGAGGGGGAAGGAGGAAGGAAGGAAGGAAGAGAGAAAAAGAGAGAAAGAAAGAAAGAATGAGAGAAAGAAAGAAAAGAGGTATTCTAAAAAATTAAAATAAAACAAAATATGCTATATGCCAGGTTAAAAAAAAGAATACTGCATATAGGAGCTGGAGATCCAGAGATAAATCGGTAAACAATAGAAAACTAACTTCCATCACAGGGCTGTGGTGGCATGGTTCTTTTTCTTTTTTCCTTTATTGAGAATTTCATATATGCATATAATGTGTTTTGATGAAATCCACCCTCCTTCTCTTCTTATGCATATATTAACTATACAAAATAATGGGCTTCATTATAACATTTGCATATAAGTACACTGTATCCATTAATCATATTCAATCCTCATTACCACTTCATATGCACTCATCCCTTTAGTGCCTCCCTCTTCCTAATATTCCATCTCCAACTCACTTGCCTTTATCCTCTCAGTTTTTACAAGAGAGAACAAGTGATGTGTTTTCAATTTTACTTTTTTCATTGTATTGGTTCTTCAATAATTTTGTAGAGCCTATTGATCATATTCACTTCCCATCCCAGAACTTTTCCCAGATCCAACCTCTTCCTTGCCCAACAGAATTTTCCTACCCACTCAGCTTTGCATTGTTTTTGTTGTTGTGTTTAGTTCATTGAGTACAAGTTGTGCTGCCCATGTATTTTTGGATGTATGGCCTTCCACTGGAGCATGGTCCAGTTGCCAAGGGCCATGCTGCCAAGTAAAACTAACTCTTCCTACCCCAGTAGCTATCAATTGCAATTACTTTTTTACTAATGGGGTAGGAGTTTGAGTCTTACTTCCCACTCTATGCTGGAAATCAAGGACCTCAACAAAAGACCTGATACCATGAACCTGACATAGAAAGAAGTAGTGGATGTGCTTGAACTCATTCACATAGTTTCTGAACATGACCCCAGAAACACAGGTGTTAATGCCATCCAATAAGTGGGACCTCATGAAACTACAAACTTCTGTAGCGCAAAGGACACCATCATTCAAGTGAAAATGCAGCTTGCAGAATGGGAGAAGTTCTTTACCAACTACACATCTGAAAGGGCATTATTTTCAAGAATATAAAAAGTACTCAAAAACACTAAATATGAAGAAAACAACTCAGTTTAAAATTGCCATGTTAAAATAAGCACAGTTCTCAGTTTTTACTCTTTTTAAATTTAATTTGCATTAGTTTATTCTTTGAAAAATTTATGCATGTATATAATACATTCTGATCACACTCACACCCCTACACTATTACCCATCCACCACTCACCATCTGCCCACAACTATCATGTCTTTTTGCTTTATTCTTGTTAGTTTGTCACCCAGTGAGCATGGCCAGGACCACCTGTGAACATACAGCTGCAAAGGCATGCACTAAAACAGGAGTATCTCACCACCAGTGATGTCAATCGATTCCCCTCCCACAGTATCCATAAACTACAAACACCTCCACCAGGAGGGACCACCAGGTCTCATGTGCTCCTCACCCATCCATCACTGTATACTGATAAGGCCAGTGTTGTGCAGGCAGCAGCAACTGCTTTGAGTTCCTGGAGCAACAGTCATGCCATGTCCATCTGCTGCAAAGAGAAGCTTCAACTTGGGATAAGTTGAAATCTTAAGGTCATTTAACTTGCATGTCCATGATAGCTAAAGATAGTGAACACTTTTAAAAGTATTTGTCAGCCATTTGTATTTCTTTCTTGAGAACTCTGCTCCCTTCCATAACCAACATTTTAATTTGGCTATATTTCTTTGTATTTATTCTTGAGTTCTTTGTAGTTTCTAGACACAGATCTTCTGTCAAACATATAGCTGGTAATGTTTTTTTCAAATTCTGTGTGTGCCTCTTCAGTTGATTAAATTTCATTTTTTAATAACTCGTGCCTTCTAAAATTGGCATTATCCACTCACACAAGGAACCTTCATCCAAAATTTTGAAAAGAATATTTGCTTATAAAGTACTAGCCTTCAATATGGATTCTTTATACCTTCTCAGTTTGACACCTCTTCCCTACCCCTTCCTCTCCTCCATCTCACATCCCCCATCCCTGTTAGAACCTTGAAATACCCAGTCTATTGCCCCTCTCCCCCCATATCCCATGTCTACATATCTCATGGCTATGGATAAAATAGTTGACAACATGAAGAAAAGCAAGTGTTTGTTTTAGCTTCCAGTTTGAGGGGATAGTCTATCATGACAGCAGGTACATGGGGCAGCTGGTCACATTGTGCCAGAAGTCACTAAACAGAGAAGATGAAAACTGATTCTCAATGTTCTTTGTCCTTCTTATTCTGTCCAGGACCCAACTCATGGAATGATGCTGCAATCTAGAAATTCCTTCTCCAATGTGTACAGAGATTTGTCTTGTAGGTGATTCTAGACCCTATCAAGTTGACTGTATTAACAGTTACCTTCCCTAGTAGTGTCTGGTGCACAGTGAAGCTCAGACTGACCCAAAGAATGAAGGAACATGTGAACCTAATGGAAAACAGCAACCACCAGATCATGTGACACATTCAGAGAAAATATATATATATATATATATATATATATATATATATATATATATATATATATATTTTATGACAGAGAAAAAAGAGCATGGAGACAGTTGACATTATTCATGAGTACAACAGGATGGAGAAAATGTATTTCCTGAAACTCAAAGCCTCAGAGTATCACAGACTGCCATATAAATAGTAGGACAGAAGAGTTGAGAAAAAGGTGACAGAAGAACCCAGATCATGAGTGTGGTAGAAGCTCTGACTTCTGGGTGGTCTTGAGGGAAGGGTGTGCATCATGGGCATACAATACTTGCCTCTTTAGGTGGTAGGGAAGAAACACATAGGGAAGCCACACACCCAAGTTGTGAGATCAAAATACAGAATATCAGGAAACAGAACAGGAGTCAAAGAGTCAGTCAAAAAAAATACATTACTTTCAAAATATTCGAAATCTTAAGTATTTCAAACCTTACGCTTCGTTTTTCTCATTTAAATGCAGTCCTAGCTCTACAGAGAAGCTGAGCTTCTCGTGAACCCCAGATTATAATAACTTAACTCTCTGAAATTATAAAATACTCCACTAAATGATGTCTCTGTGTTTCAGAGCTTTGGGGGATGAAAACAATGATATATCATGAAAATATTCAGCCAGCCTGTATTACAGTTGGGACAACTGCTGTACCAAATTATGATGCCACAGAATTGCTTAGTAGTATTTGGTCATTACTGAAGGTAACCTTCCATAGTTGAAGGAAGAACATATGCGTGGTGGTATTGTGTTCCCCAAAATATCGTGCACTCTAATAAACTTATCAGGGGTTAAAGAACAGGACAGCCACTAGATACAGAGGCTAGAAAATGGTGGCACTCACACCTTTAATCCTAGCAGTCCAGAGGCAGAAATCCCTCTGGATCTCTGTGAGTTTAAGGCCACATTGGAAACAACCAGGCCCGATGATACTCACCTTTAATCCCAGAAAGTAAGCCTTTAATCCCAGGGAATGATGGCAGAAAGCAGAAAGGTATATAAGGCGTGAAGAACAGAAACTAGAAGCATTTGGCTGGTTAAGCTTTTAGGCTTCTAGCAGCAGTTCAGCTGAGAGCCATTGAGCTGAGGACACAGAAGCTTCCAGTCTGAGGAAACAGCATCAGCTGAGGAACTGTCGAGGTGAGGAAGTTGTGGATTGTTCTGCTTCTCTGATCTTCCAGCATTCACCCCAATAACTGGCCTCAGGTTTGATTTTATTAATAAGACCTTCTAAGATTCCTGCTACACATATGAGTATGTCAGAATACATAAAACATCAGAACAAGTAATAAATTCAGAGAAATTACTTGTTCCTATGCCAAGGTAAAAGGATATTGAAAATAGAGTTATTATTATTATTATTATTATTATTATTATTATTATTATTATTTACTATGAAGGGGAAAAGAGTAGGGAACAAGTTATCTAAAAGTACCAGTATGAACATCGACCACATCCTCAGATTGTCACAGAGCACTACATAGAGTATAAGGATGAAGGACATTGAGTAGGAGGTGACATAGATACCCACTAGGATCAGGATGGATTGGGTGGCTCTGTCTTCAGGTGAGACTCTGAGAGAATGCAGGGCACTGTGGATATACTGTACTTGCTTCTTGTGCCTATACAGAAAGCTCACCATGGAGAAATTGGACCAGACCATGATACACAGATAGAGGACATCAATGAAACTGATCAAGAATATATAAAATGGGGATGCATTGTTGACAGAAAGAAATGCTAAACAGGAGCCCACATTGAATTTCTTAGTGAAATTTATGTTAGTACCAAGGGCAGTCACTGACCTAATAACTCTGCTGTTTAGAAGTAGATGTACAAGCCAGCTAAGAGAACAGGAGGGAACAATGTACTTGATAGCTCTGTGTTTAAACTTCATCCACCTGGAGTGGCTGGGGTTGACTGTGATTGCTTGGAAACAACTCAGGATACTTGAGGAATGGAGAGAAGCCCCTCGGGCTACCCGATACAAGTATATAACAAATTTACATACATTGTGATCCAGGATATATTTCAACCCAAGCTCAACAATTGTCAGATCAATGCCTCTTGAGATTACAATCAAGAAGTTGGCAAAAGCCACATGCTTTGAAATCTCATCTTTGGGCATTAAACTCTTCCTAGTGAATATAGACATGAAATAATAAAACAGAAGTGAACAATTGCCCAGGATCCCTACAAGTATCTGGGAAAACAAAATAATCACAACTGGCAAGTCAGGAACCATCCTCTTATCATCTAAAAAGGGCAAATTTATTCACATCAACAGACACAAAATAAAATATTTTAGCAGGAATTAATTTTGCGCCTGTGATCGCCTGTCATTTTATGTATACACATGTGAAGAGAATGTCTGAATTTTCATGTAAGTGCAAGTGGTGACCAAAGCTGATGTTGAATGTCTTCCTAAATCACTCTCTACAATTTGAGGCAATGCCTCTAAATGAACCTGGAGCTTGTGCACTAACTGTTTAGAAAGCTCCAGGAATCCTCTTGTCTCTGATCCCTCAGCACTGGGATTGTGTTTACGCAACTCCATCCTTGGCTTGTTATGTGGGAGTTAGAGACATAACTCAGTTTCTCTTGTTTGCATAGCAAGTACTTTATTGACAGCTTTCTCCCCATATTGGAATATCCATTAATTTTTAGTATAATCATCTCATCATCAACATTATAATTTCTAGTGACAAATATTTCTAAACAATTTTTTTCACTGATACACTTTATAATGAGATCAGAGACATTTATGATGGACAGTTAACAAAATTAAATGATTGAGGGGGCGCTTAAATAATATTGAGTTTTAAAACTTTTGTCCATTAATAAAAATGTTTCTCTTAGGGATCAGTCTTGAGTTGTTATATGACTTATTAGTATTTGGGGATTTCTACACCTTGCAGACACAGGGTGGGGAAGCAGATTTTACTTCCAATCTGCAAGTTTGTGGGAAGCTATAAATCTCAAATTAGTTCAAGACCAGATCTGACCTTGGTTAAGGCTCACAGATGTATGAAAGATCCACAAATCACAGGAAAAGTTGTAATCCCAGGTATAAGGTCCTAGAAGACACAAGATAAATCCTTACCCTCAGAGGAAGACTGGAGATTGAGGCTCTGACTTTAAATGTCAGTTCAGCACAGGGAAAGGACACACCAACCCTACTAGGACTTAGTTCTTCACTGAACATTGCAAGCACCACCACTTTAAAAAGGTGATTAAGATATTTACAATAAAAAACACAAAAAAGGACAGGAAACCTCAACCAAAAAACTAACTCCAGGGGGAAAAATCCAAGCCCACAAACATAAACATCATGACAAACAAAGACAACACGATTTCTCCATAAATCAGAGATCCCATCATAATGACTCTAAGTGAAAGCCCTTAAAAGGCTTTAATAATCCACAGTAGAAGCTTTCATCAGTAGAATGCATCAGGCAGAAAATAGAGAGTGAAGTATGGAAGACAAGATAGAGGAATATGTCATGCAGTAAATGTCAATGATAAATTGAAAAGGAAATATGAACAAACAGTGGAACAGCTAGTTCTAAAACACTATGAAAATAACCTTCAGATTAAAGGCATAAGAAAAGGAGAAAACCATAGTGAATGGATGAAGAATATTTTCAAAAACATTTCCCAAACCTAGAAAAGAGATGTTCATCCTAGTACAAGAAGTTCACAGAACTCCAAATATGCAGAATCAGAAAAGAAACCCTCTGTGGTGTATTATAGTTAAAATATTAAAATATTAAAATCAAACAATAAAGAATGGGCATTAAAAACATCAAGAGAAAAAAATCAAGTCACTTATAAAGACAGGCCAAGCAGAATAACAGTTGATTATTTTATAGAAACTTTTTAAAATGAAAAGGATTTGGAAAGGTGTATACCAAGTGATGAAGGACAAAACAGAATAATATATCCAGAAAATGCTGTCTGCTAAGATTGAAGTGGAAATAAAAACTTTTCCTGATTGAAAACATATTAAATGAATTTATGACTATTAAGGCAGCTCTAAAGGTGATCATAGAAGGAAGACATGGTCTGAAGATCAGGATAAACACACCCAGAAAGCAATAAATTAACAATTCAGGAACAGTTAATCAAAAAAGATAAAAGTCACCACTAAAAAAATGATGGAAAGTAATACACAACACTCAATAAGAACTCTTGTGGTCTCAACTCCCCAGTAAAGACACACAGAAGATTAGAAAGCAAGTTCCATCTTTTTGCTGTGTCCAAGAAACACAACACTATCAAATACAGACACTGTCTTGGCATAAAAAAAAAAGGAGAAAGGTATGCCAAGGAAATGGTACCAAAGAACAGGAAAGAATAGCTCTTTCAATATCTCACAAAATATACATTAAGCCAAAAACTAATAAGGAGAAAAAGTTCCCTTCATTCTCATTAAAGCAATAATGTATTAAAAGGGTATTTCAATGATAAATATATATATATGCACCAAACACAATTTCATAAAAGAAATACTAGATGCTACATACTGACCTTAACACAGTAATTGTAAGTGGGTGACTTCAATACTCAAATATTATCAATAGAAAAATCATCTATACAAAAACTATCTGGTGTTAAACAGCATCATAAGTCCAAAGGACCTAGCAGATATCTAAAAACATTCTGCCAAAACACTGAAAAATATACATTCTTCTCCACTGTCAAAAGAATTTATACACATTTTGTCACATACTAGAGCATGAACCAAGTCTAAACAAGTATGGAAAAATAAAATCACATTCCTGCATTCTATATGGCAATAATGGAATAAAGCTGTATTTAACAGCATACAAACTACATAAAGTATAGAAACTTATGGAAACAACAACAACACACTACTGAATAATAACTGGGTCAAGAAGGAAAATTTGTAAATAATTATAATTGAATAAAATGAAAACACAATATAGTAAAGCTATGGGACATAATGAAGGTAGTCTCAATAGCAAAGCTTACAGCACTAAGTGATTACATCAAAAGATTTGAAAGATGTCAGATTAATAGCTTAATGGTGCACCTGAAGGCCTTGAGAAAATAAAAAGAAATGAACCCAAAAACTGTACATATAAAGAGACAGTCCAAATTAGGGCTGAAATTAATTAAACAGAAACAAAAAAGTATCATTGAAAGGAAGCGTTGGTTTTTTGAAAAAGGTGATATTAACAAGGCTTTAGCTAAATTAACTAAAAAAGCAAATGCATAGATAACTAAAATTAGAACTGAAGAGGGAAATTGTACATAAATTCAGAGAATCATAAGGATATACATTAAAATTTTACATTCTACTTAACTGGAAAGTGAAAAAAGAAAATTTTAGATGACTATAGCTTGCCAAAGTTAAATAAAGGTGAAGTGAATAATTAAAACAGATCATAGGAACCAATGAGATAGAAGCAGCAACTAAAAATCTGCCAACTGGTCAACCCTGAAACTATGCATCTACAATTAACATTAAATGAATTCAGCGGGTTGTATTTACATAATTATGTAGTATGCATGTAACAATAATCATAGGAAAAAACATACATTTCAGAAAGACTAAAGGTAGAACATCGGAGGGACTAGAGGGGAGGACTTGGGAGGGATTGAAAGGAGAAAATGGAAGGGGGGAATTAATTAAATAATTGTATTTAAGAAATTATATTTAAACTAAAATTTTTAAAATTCTTCCAAATAAAAAAGTTAAGGGCCAGATGGATTCCAGCACATGGGTCTACTAGAACTAAAAATAATAATTAGCCCCAATATTCCTCAAATTGTTCCAATAAGTAGAAATGGAAGGACATTTTCCAAATTATTTTTACAAAACCAGTATTTTCTTGATGCCAAAACAAGACAAAGACCCAACATCCAAATAAACTTATGGGTCAATCTTCTTGATGAATATAGATACAAAAATTCTCAATAAAATAGCTGTAAACTGAGTTCAAGATTTAATTAAAAAATCATCACCATTATTCAATCAGCTTTTTCTCAGAGTTTCAGAGGTGGTTCAACACACAAAACCTAAGAAATATAATACATTACATAAAGAGACTCAAGGAGAAAACCACATGATCATCAGACTCAGAAAAGGCATTTGACAAAATCTGTTTCTTCATAAATAAAAATCCTAGAAAATCTGGGAATATAGGAGGCACATCAACATAATAAAGTCACTATACAGTAAGCCAATTTCATGCTAAGAAAAACTTGATGTCCAAGAAAATAAAAAGTAAGATAAGATTATCCACTGTCTCCACTCCTGTTCAACATGATGGTTGAAGTCTTAACTAGATCTAAGTGAAGACAAGTGAAGGAGATATAGGTGATATAAATAGGAAAGTATCTTATTTGCAGGTGATATGATTCTATACATAAAAGACTTAAAGACAATCTACTAGCAAACTCCTATAGCTAATAAACACATTGAGCAAGAAGCAAGATACAAATTTAACACTGAAAACCAATGGCCTACCAACAAACAATAGACACACCAAGAAAGAAAACAATATCACTGATAATAGCTCCAAAAATAACTTGGAATAAATATATCTAAGGAAGTGAAAGACTTAAAGACCTCCTGTGCTCAAGGATTGGTAGGATTAATATTGTAAAAATGACTATCCCACCAAAAACAATAAACAGATTTCACACAATCCCCATCAAAAGTCCAACATAATTCTTCACACAAATTGAAAAAAACAATTTTAAATTTTATGTGTTAACACAAAAGACTCAAAATAGCCAAAACCAATTCTGAATAATAAAAACTCTGCCTAAAGAATCACCACATCAGATTTCAAGTTATACTACAGAGAAATAGTTAACGATAAAACAGTATGGTGCTGGCACAAAAACAGACACGTTATTCAGTGAAATACACTGAGATCCCATATATAAAAAGATACACAACCACCTGATTTTTTTCAAAGTTCCCAAAGACATATGTTAGAGAAAAGAGAGCATCTTTAACAAATAGCTTTGGGGAAACTGGATGTCTACTTATGGAAGAATGAATTTGATCCTTACATCTGAACCGGTACACAGATAAATTCCAAACAGATCAAACATTGTTAGGCCTCAACTCTGGAGCTACTAGAAGAAAGAGTAGGGAGTGTACACTTGACGATATAGGCTAAGGTAAGACTTTTCTGAATAAGACTATTATGCCAGCAAAACTATGCAACAGAATTGAAGAGAAAACATAAAAAATACATTTTTAAAAATTGTGATTACTAAGTCAGCTATACAGAGGATCCTATAAGGAATGCTCCCCTTTGAAGGAAAAATGACATGAAGTGGCCACAGGGATACAAGAAACAATACCAGGACAGTTATTAAAACAAGGTCTAAGAAACCACAAAATGGTAGGAGCTAGTGCATATAATTCATTTACCATCTTGAGATGGTGTCTCATTGTGTTTTCCTTTCTGGCCTGATACTCACTCTGCATACCAGACTGGCCTGGAACTCCCAGAAATCTGCCTGCCTCCACCTCTAAACTGCATGGGTTAAAGGAGTGCACCAACATGCTCAGCTAAATTATTTTTTTCAGTAAAGACATAATGTGAAGTTTGTGGGAATAATCAGATGAACTCACTAGAGAAACATTAACTATAATCCACACCATGTAATCCAACTTCAAGTGTTCGTCTGAATGCAGAGCCTCCCACATACAGTGTTGTTTCCTGTGCAATATAGTTTGCATTATAATGGACGTCTCTACATGTGAAGAAACAACATGAAATGTTAACAAGACAAAACAGCCAGTTTGAGAGACTCAATAGTTATACTGTAAAGGTTAGATTTCAAAATTTTATCAAGCTTTGCACATTTCTATTCTTGAGAAATCAGCTATATAACATGACATAGAAACATAGAAAAGGGGAGAGAGAAGTATGATGAGAGAAAGAATGTGAGGATCCACCTGTGCAATGTGAATGTCTTTGCAGATAGTGGATCTATCCAGGAGCTTCTGAATTAACTGAGGAACCTTATCTTATCATCTTGACATGTATACATCCACATAAACAAGATTTTTGTAGAGGAAGAGCTCTCTGATGCTTCAAGTATAGGAAGGCACCCCTGAGAGCTCCTTTTTCTACTCTCCTCCCATTCCTGAAAATTGACTGCAAAGTTACATACTCATTTACTAGGCACTCTATGGTTAAAAAATATTGTGAGCTAGGAAGATAATGAACAAATAGATATTATAAGTCAGGACAGACTAACAGAGCATACCAACATGAAGTGAGACAGGGAGAAAGACCAAATGGGGACGATGGTTCTGAGGTAAAAAATTAACAGTCCTTGGCACAATGTTGGCAAATGAGATGGTAAGTTTATAGGTGTGGTGTTCAAACATGGAAAAGCATAAGTAGTACAATCTCATTACAGAAACAAAACTTAAGTCAGTTTTTCCTCAATAAACAATCTAGGAAGCAGTTCACCTAAAAGAATTGAGGACAGAAGCTTTAAAGAGAAACTAAAAATCTGAAATCAAAGGATAACATTTTTAGACAATCAATTCATTATGAAAAGTCTTTGATAATATGGAAGAAAAGTGACGAAAGTCAAGGATAGAAATTGAACATGAGGAATGTATCTGACATAATTGGAACAAGGTGACATTCAAAGTAGAACCACTGTAAAATGATTTTCATAAAAGTTCACTTCATGAAGCCAGAAAAGGCTAGGGTGTTGCTTGGTCACAGTGCAGAGTCCCGTAAATGGGAGGGAATTCACAGAGAGAGGGAAACACCCTCCGAAGCTGCATTTGCAGGCCACCTTGGGAGTTGTCCCCACTCAGTGCCAGGCCGTGTCATGTTCCATGCCCCAAGCCTGGTCCTTCCTCTCTCATGGCTCCCACCCTTAGGAATCTAGGAGAGTATGCCACTGGACAGAATCTATGCCAGGGCTTTCTCTGTGCATCTAAACAACACACGACCCTTACTCCTTTTCCATGTAGAGCCACTTCCCCTCAAAAAAAACTCTTTCATTCTAGCCTTCAATAGAAGTCAGCATTAGTCAACACACCTTTTTCTCAACTTGGATTTCAATCTGTATTTCAGTTTACTGAGGTTTTAGGGTTAAGAGAAGCTGCTGGTCAAAGGAGAAATTTACTCTCTGTAGAAGCTTATTGCAAAATTAACTGAAAAATCTGTCCATTGCAACATTATTTTACAAGGGAACTCTAGTGCAGACTTCAAAAAGACAGAACTCCTAATCACAATCATTATGTGGTTTCAAAATATACATATTTTCCATTTAGTTATATAAGAGCTTCCGTTGCAGACATATCCCTTTCTTTGAATTTTAGCTTGTACAATTAATTAAAACTATTTTGAGTGCTGGACGGTGGTGGCGCATGCCTTTAATCCTAGCACTTGGGAGGCAGAGCCAGGCAGATCTCTGTGAGTTCAAGGCCAGCCTGGGCTACCAAGTGAGTTCAAGGAAAGGCGCAAAGCTACACAGAGAAACCCTGTCTCAAAAAACAAACAAAAAACTATTTTGAGCAGTTATGTAATATTCATATATTGTGTCATTTTCAAATTAATAACTTGAAATTAACAAAAGAGAAGGGAGAATGAAAAGAAAAGAAATTCACCCTCAAAATGGATGACATAAAGAATTCTGCAGCTGAAAGAGGAACCTGCTTCGTGCAAAGTAAGGAAGACCCAAGACAGCCCATCCCCAAGCCTCACAGGGAGAGGTCCAGTTTCACACGAAGGCCCTTTCAGAATCTCACTTCCAAAGACAGCAACGAGGCTATTTTCCCTTCTCTTTCAGCTACATCTAGATTCTCTAGTCACCTCTGTCTTGGGTTGAAAGGAAAATTGACTCACCTGTGTTGGGCGTGTTAGAGTGAAATGGTGAGTCTGTCTTTTGATTGGACTCTGGTCAGTGACTTACAGTTTTTTATTCCCTGATCCCTTTCCCCTCATGACCACTAATTTTTAGCTCAACTCTAGATCCATGACAGCAATTTCATTAGGGATTGATAATAAGTTTTAAACACTCTATTCTAATTACCTGTCAGGTAAAACAAACACAATTTACCTGAGCAAATCTAAAAAAGTGATTAGCAAGATTTGGAGAACTTTTTTGTGGTCCCTCGGTGTGTACAGGATATCACAGGGATAGGCACAGGCGGCACCTAATTGTCTGCCTCATACCCATTTTAGAACCTCTGAGAGACAGCCCAGCACACACTCCTGGTCAAATGCAGTGTTTCAATTCAGTTTCACCTATTTACAACTTCTGAAGGAGTATCCCTGAAGTCTTGGCTTTTTCCTATGCTGTCAAGCTTTCCTATGCTCTGCCTGCTTTGAGGCTTTGCCACATGTAAATGATGGTTCTTATGAATATATATGAGGTGCTTTCATTTGACTGTTGGCTATTTCCAGAGTTTCAGAGAGTTTATGAAAATTTAGTGCAAAACTAAATTTTAATTAAAATTAAATTTAATTTAATTAAATAAAATCAGCAAAGTCAAAACACTGTAATTATAAATTCATTTGAATTAATCTCATTGTGATTGTACAAGAAGCAGACAATGGATGAATGGTGAGGATAATGATAGCAAGATTATTCTCAATTGCTCTATCTCTGTGAACCAACAAACAACCAAAAGATAGATTTAAAAACATATGTATGAACATAAATTGATAAACTATATATTAAGAGGAATCTGAACAATAATCTATAAAACTCACACTAGCAAATCTTGTTGTGTGTTATTTTGTTTGTGTTCTGACAAATAAAGCTTGCCTGGAGATCAGAGGGCAGAGCTAGGCACTAGTTGACCATAGAGGCCAGGCAGTGGTGGCACACACCTTTAATTCCAGCATTTGGGGGGAGGAAGCAGGAAGACCAGGAGTTCAAGGCCACCCTGGGCTACAGTAGATTGAACCAGTCTAAAACAGAACAAAGAGGGGTAGTTTTAATCGCCGCACTAGGGAGGTGGAGATAGGATCTCATCCCTGATTCAATCTGAGGTTTTTGTGGAGGTAAGAAATATCTAGTGGCTGCTGCTCTGCTTCTCTGCTCTCCAAGCAAGTGTTATTTGTCAGAATATAAACAAAATAACATTCAAAAAATCTATTCATTATCTATACAAAGCTATCAACAAACGAGACAGATCAAGAAGAAAATGTAAAAGACGACTGTATATAATTAAAACCTGGGAAGACATGCAGTAATTTTTTTAAATGAGCCCGAGTGTCCTGGACACCACTAATAATGCACAGCTTCCAAGATGCTGTACTAATTTTGATCCTATCACCCGTCCCAAGAGACCAAATATGTAACCTAACCAATCACATATATTGTTCTACATCTAGCCATCCTACCAGCAGAAACCCAGTGAGAGAATGTCTAAACCTTCCCCTTTTTCCTAACACTAACCAGCTTTCCTACTGCTTCTGTCTGCTTGTAAGAAATTCCTGAAATGCAAATGGTCCTGATCGTCTCCCTTGCTGTAGCAAGTTGTGATAAATAGTTATTAGGTATTCACAGCTGGTTGGTTGTTAATTATTTCTAACGGTCTCCAGTTAGCTTATTAAAATGCCATAAGACATATTGTAAATGAGTTTGGAATTAGTCTATTGTGTGGTTGTAAGGGGGTTGTTTGGTACTGAGTTCAATGTGTCTCCTCTTAGTTCCTATCTTAGGCTGTTGACTTTGTACCCGTGCGTAGTTCCTATCATAGAAGTACACCTAGACAAACATCTTACAGAACTCAATATTAGCATCCCATTTGCATCTGGCAATCTCCAGATTACAAAAAATAATAAAAATATAATTCACTGATAATTATTTTGTTTCCCTTTTGTTGTGAATAAAAAGTACTGTACCATTTAGGACAACTCTAGCTAGATTTTGGAGAACTTATCACTAAAACTTTCTCACTGGGACATCAACCTGACTTTTTGAATTATGAATATGCCTCCTTCTGTGATGACTAAATTTGGATGTCAGTATGGCACACCTAGGAAAATGGAATATCAACTGAAGAATAGCCTCCATAAAGCTGGCCTAGGGGCATTTTCTTGACTCCTCTAATTGATAGAAGAGGGCCAAGCCCACTATGGGCAGCAGCATCATTATGCATATGGGTCAGGGCTATATAAATAACAAAGTTAGCTAGATATGAGTGTGGGGCAAAACTAGTAAGCAGCATTCTTCTGTGGCTTATGTTTCAAGCTCGTGCCTTGAGTTCTTGCTTGGTTTCTTCAGATGATAGACTGGACTCTGTAAGACATATAAACCCTTTCTTCCCATGTTTGTTCGGTCAGTGTGCTGTGGGATGCTCTTTCTGTACACTGTGAATATGTGTCACTACCATTGGTTAATAAAGATCAGATTTGATAGAGGAAGACCCCCTGAAAAATCTCCAATTGGAACAGATGGCCTAGATGATCTAATGTTTCAGGAAACCTCTTTTGCAGTTTCCTCTGAGTTCCACACCCAGAAAGGCTTCAAGGATGCTGGCTGAGATGATCCAGCCACACTGACTTATGGTGATATTTTATTTGTGCTGAAATGTGATTTTATTTGTATGTTAATAAAGTTGCCTGGGGATCAGAGCTAAGAGCAAGGCACTAAGCAGAAGTCTGGTAGTGGTAGCACATGCCCGTAATCTGATCACATGTTAGGCAGAGTCTCTGTGTGTTCAAGGACACAGCCAAGTGGTGACCCAAACTTTTAATCTCAGTACCAACCATAGAGACCTGGAGTTCTATGTAGATAGACAGTGACGAGGAGGTCATGCGGTTGGGTTTACAGCCAATGAGAAGGCAGAACAGAAAGGCAATAAAAAGACAAGACACAGGAAGAAGGTCTCTCTCTGGGGAGGACTGCAGTGAGTGGTAAGAAAAGTAGTCTTAGCTCTTGGTTACTGCTAGATCTCTGAGCTTTTAACTCTTTATTTGGCTCTGTGTTTCTTATTTAAGAAGACCATTTAGAATTACATCTACACAGACTACTCCAATCAGTACGTGACCATAATCCTAAATTTTCTCAGGGTCCCCATAAGATTAAGAACACTCACAATCAGCAGGAAATAGCCTAGAAAACTACACCTACATTCCCCCAAAAAATGGATTTTGGATGTTTGTCTGTGTTTAGAATGTTGGTTACAAATTGTTGTGGATATTGGCTTAAGTCTTTTTTTCTTTTTAAAATAAAAACCCTGAATATAATCTCCTTTGTTTAGCTTTATTATGGACCGTTATCCATGCCTCAACAGAATGTACCAGGCACTGCTGACTCCCCATGGGAGACCTTGCCTTGGAGGAGCTGAGAATGGGGAGTAGGTTGGGGAGAAAGGCTGGAGGCAGGAGGAGGGAGGAGAGGAAGATCTGTGATTGGTATGTAAAATGAATAGAAAATTTCTCAATGATAAAAAGAAAAAGACCGGGCAGTGGTGGCACACGCCTTTAATCCCAGCACTTGGCAGGCAGAGGCAAGCAGATCTCTGTGAGTTTGAGGCCAGCCTGGTCTACAGAGTGAGATTCAGGAAAGGCGCAAAGCTACAAAGAGAAACCCTGTCTCGAAAAACAAAAAAGAAAAGAAAAGAAAAAGAAAGAAGAAGGGGGAAATGTTGTGGGATAATGCTCTTGTACACTGTAAAGGTTTTTCACTCCTATTGGTTTAATAAAATGCGATTGGTCGGTAGCCAGGCAGGAAGTGGAGGTGGGGTGATCAGACTGGCAGAAGGCTGGGAAGAGGAAAGGTGGAGTCAGAGTCACCAGTCAGATGCAGAGGAAGTAAGAAGAGAATATCAGACTGACAAAAGAGCCACATGACTAAACATTGGTAAGTATTATGGGTTAATTTAAGTGTAAGAATTAGTCAGTAATAAGCCTGAGTTACCAGCCAAGCATTCATAAGCAGTTTTAAGCCTCCGAGTCAATTATTTGGGAAGTGGCTGCCAGGTATTTGGGATTTGCTGGTCAGACAGAGAAACTTCCCCCTACAGTCAGTGATTTACTACAGCAACAGAAAGAAAACAAGGATACCTTCATTCCTTTTTCTTTTCCTTTCTTATATTGAGCTTCCTAAGGGGACTATATCTAACTACTCTTGAAATAGGGAAACACCTGACCAGGTAGCCAAACCCCACTTCGTTATATATAAAATGAGTAGCTCAATGCTACTTCAGCATTCCCCACATTATAAACAGGTCAAGGTTCACAATGGATGCTCTGAGCCCATAGACCAAAAGACATCTTCCCCCATAGCCTCAACTCAAGGAGCAGCATCTTGTCCTCTTTCCAAACTATAAATATGTACAGTTGAAAAAAAAAACAGAATTCCTAGACAACAATTACATAGTTAACACCACTTTACAGATTGAAAACAAAATGCCAGTAACATGGTCAAATGCCTTGTCATACCCACACGGACTGGGAAAAACACAGAACAGAAGTACCTTTTCATTTTTAAAATGTTTAAAAATAGATGCAGCTTTAATAAGATTTCGGGGTGCTCTTGATATCTTCACCTCTTCATGTAGCCCATTGGCACCTTGAGAGGTGACTATAACCAGATATTTAATAATGCATAATGAATGAAATAACAGCTGTGTCCTGTTACATGCACCTCCCTGACTCTATAGAGTCATTTTTTCTTCTTTCTCCTACTTCTTCTCTTCCTCATCTTCATCTCTTCTGGCTCCCCTTTCTCACTTCCTCTTCCACCTCCTGCTGGGAAATTTTACCAAACCTCTTTGTTCCATCAAAGTTTCCTCAAGACTTATATATAGTTCATAATATCCTTCTCAGTGATGTACAGTTTCTTTTCGCTGCTGATAAGTTATTACAGCCCAGTTTTGCTCCATGTCACACTTGTCAGGCAGCTCCTCTAGCAAGGATGGGTGTCTCATGGGTCCTTTCTTACATCCATGCTGGAATTTTGACTGGCTTGATCTTGTGCAGGTCCTGTGTAGGTAACTACAGCTACTATGAGTTGGTGCATGATACAGCCATGTCATCCCAAAACTTGGCTCTCCCATGCTCCCCAAGTCTGCAGCTCTGATGGCATTCTTTCTATGGATTTTTTGTGATGCTCCTCTGAGTTTAAAATGGGGAGTAGGTATGACTGAGCATTTCTTGGGTATATGCCCAAGAGTAGTATAGCTGAATCTTGGGGGAGATTGATTCCCAATTTTCTAAGAAAATGCCATATTGATTTCCAAAGTGGTTGTACAAGCTTGCATTCCCACCAGCAGTGGAGGAGAGTTCCCCTAGTTCCACATCCTCTCCAGCATAAAGTGTCTTCAGTGTTTTTGATTTTAACCATTCTGACAGGCGTAAGGTGGTATCTCAGAGGTTTGCAGGCAAATGGATGGATCTAGAACAAATCATCCTGAGTGAGGTAACTCAGACTCAGAAAGACAAATATGGTATGTACTTACTCATAGGAGGATGCTAGATGTGGAACAAGGATGACTGGACCGCTACTCACATCACCAGTGAGGCTACCTCCAAGAAAGACACGGAGAAAGGGATGAGATCTACATGAACAGCCTGGGCATGAGTGGGAGCAATGAAGGGCGAGGGTCGAGGGAAAGAGAGCAGGAGATCTCAGCTGGATCAAGAACAGAGAGGGAGAACAAGGAATAGGAGACCATGGTAAATGGGGACCGCATGAGAAAAGGAAGAAGTGGAGAGCTGGGGAGGCCCACAGAAGTCCACGGGGATGCCCCCACAAAGGACTGCTGGCAATGGTCGAGAGACAGCCGGGACTGACCTACTCTGGTGATGGGATGGCCAGACAGCCTTATTGTTGGGCCAGAAACCCCATCCAAGGACTGAGGAATCTGGATGCAGACATCCACGGCTGGGCCCCAGGTGGAGCACTGGGAGTCTGATTAGTGAGAGAGAGGAGGGTTTATATGAATGAGAATTGTTGAGGCCAGGGTTGGATGAAGCACAGGGACAAATAACCGAATGAATGAATATACATGAACTATGAACCAAGGGCTGGGGGGGGGGGCAACTGGATCGGGCCCTCTGAGTAGGTGAGACAGTCGATTGACTTGATCTGTTTGGGAGGCATCTGGGCGGTGGTGCCAGGTCCTGGGCTCGTTGCATGAGTTGGCTGTTTGAGGCCTGGGACTTATGCAGGGACTCTTGGCTCAGTCTGGGAGGAGGGGACAGGGCCTGCCTGGACTGATTCTGTCGGGTCGATCCCAGTCCTCATGGGAGACCTTGATCTTTGAGGAGGTGGGAATGGTGGGTAGGCTGGGGAGAGGGGGCGGGAGGGGGGAGAGCAGGGGAATCTGTGGCTGTTGTGTGGAACTGAATAGTATTGTAGAATTAAAAATAAAATAAAATGGGGAGTAGGTTATATAGATGATTCATTCACATTTGTGGCTCTAAACATTGATGCTTTAAATGGGGAAAAAAAATTTTTTTTTGGAAAGAAGTTTTTCTGCATCCCACAGACTGACCTTAGTCTCTCTATGATAGCTGAGAATGACTTGAATTTCAGATTCTCCTGCCTCCATCTCCTGAGAATTACAGGTGTGCACCACCACATATAGAGAATATATATTTTAATTGAAAAGATTTTTTTTCTCATAGAATATATTTTGATCATATTTTTCCTCCACCAATTCCTCTTAGGTCCTCCCCAGCTACCTACTCACCCAACTTTATGTTCTTCTCTCTGTGTCTCCATTTAAAACCAACAAACACATGCAATGAGCCCAGGACCTGGTACCACTGCCTAGATGCCTCCCAAACAGATCAAGCCAATCAACTGTCTCACCTATTCAGAGGGCCTGATCCAGTTGCCCCCCCCCCAGCCCTTGGTTCATAGTTCATGTATTTCCATTCATTCATTCCATTGCCAGCAGTCTTTTGTGGAGGTATCTTTGTGGGCCTCTTTAGCACTTTGTTTCTTCCTTTTCTCATGTGGTCTTCATTTACCATGGTCTCCTATTCCTTGTTCTCCCTCTCTGTTCTTGATCCAGCTGGTATCTCCCACTCTCTTTCCCTTGACCCTTGCCCTTCATTGCTCCTACTCATTTGAAACCTGGGACTTATGCAGAGACGTTTGGCTCAGTCTGGGAGGAGGGGACTGGACCTGCCTGGACTGTGTCTATCAGGTTGATCTCAGTCCTTGGGGGAGGCCTTGCTCTGGAGGAGATGGGAATGGGGAGTCGGCTGGGGGAAGGGGAGGGGGGCAGGAAGGGGGTGAACAAGGGAATCTGTGGCTGTTATGTAGAACTGAACAGTATTGTAAAATAAAATAAAAATAATAATAAATAAAACCAACAAACAATTGAAGAAGAAACAAAAACAAAAAAACCCAAAACCCACAAAAGAAGAAATACAAGCAAAAAAACCAATAAGACAAACAGAATGCCCAAACAAGGCAAATGGAACAAAACAACTACAAGAATACTATGGAGTTCATTTTGTGGTGCCAACTACACTAGGGCATAGACTTACCCTTAAGCATGGTTAATATACCCAATAAGATGCCATGGAGAAAACCATTTTGTCTTTGGCACTAAAATCTCCGTTGTAGCCAACTGTTTGATTGGGGGTTGGAGCCTGTACCAGAAAATTTTTTAAACTCTGTTTTTCAGTAATGAATGTGACTCCTAAGTTGCCAAAGAAGTAAGACACCATCAGAGGATTAACAGATATTCCTGATTCTTTAAATACATAGATCATATGTATATATGTTACAAGTTCTATTTCATCACCTTCTTGTAATTATACATTAATGTGACTTTTTGAAAGACCGAGTGATAAAACTCTTAATTTTATGGTAAAATTACATATTCTTGCTGATTAAGAAATCAGATTTATGCCATTACTAAATTTACTAAATTTGATTAAAGTTTATCAAATAATAATTTAAAATTGGGAAGGGAGCTGGAGAGATTGCTCAGCTATGAGGGTACTTGCTGCTTTTGCAGAAGACCCAAAATCAGTTCCCAGCACTGACATGGCAGCTCAGAACCATTTGAAACTCCAGATTTAAGGGATCCAATTCCTTCTTCTGGTTTCATTAGGCACATGTGTGGTGCACAGACTTACCTGTAATCAAAATACTCACACATATTGAATAACATAAATAAATCCAATAACTAAATATATAGAGAAAGAAGGGTTAGTGAGATAACTGGGTCAGTAAAGTGTTTTCATTTGCAGCCCAAGGAACTGACTTGGGAGATTATAGATCCTATAGGGCAACCTACAACAGCTGTTTTTTATTAAAGTCATATTGTCCAACTGCTGCCTTTTAAATATTTATGTTTGTACTCATAGATTTGTGTTGCACTAAACCTTGGTCAGAGAAGCTTCTTTTTTTGTAGTGGTTAATGCATGAACTCATATCTAGTCAAGTGCTGAGAATGAGTGATCATGAGTACTCAGTCATAGACGTCCATTACTCCAGGTGCAGGGGACACGGCATATAACAAGAAACAGAAAGAAAATTACAAACTAGAAGATATAGAGGAGAGCTATGAAATTCTGTCTTCCGTATATGGCATGCCTGCTTCCCATATGAACTCACAGTGGCTACGGGCATGAGATCTACACAATGTTAAGCAGTGAAGATTCCAGCATGGATGTGGGAAGGGTTATTAAGGCCCCACTCCTATATATGGAACCATTGGCAAGTGATCAGTGCTAAGAGCAGGAGAGTGACTTTTTCTTGGGTGTTTGAGAACTAAGTTGTCCAAACAACAGTGATGACCCATACTCATGAGCTATCAGTAGTACTAATTGGCCTTGGTGGGTCACATAAAAAAAGAAATAAAAATAGAAAGGATGTGAAATTGAGAGTGAGATATACTGGAGAGAAGATATTGGAAAAGACATAGGGGAATAGGTATGACCAGGCTAAACTCTCTCTCTCTCTCTCTCTCTCTCTCTCTCTCTCTCTCTCTCTCTCTCTCTCTCTCTCTCTGTATAAAACTTGCATATATGTGAAGTTTTAAAATCATAAAGAAAAATATTTTAAAATAAACATAGACCTCTCCAAACTGATGATTCTTTCTTAAATTTATGCCATCAAAATACATGCACATTGCAAATAGAATCCCTTTGCTAGGAAGTTCAGAGAATCCTCATTTAGGCAAGCTCAAAATTGGAATCCACACATCAACTGTTAAAATACATAACTGTAAACACATGCACTAGAGTTTCCTCAGACATGAAAATGAATAGACTCCAGCAGCACAGCAATCAAACAAGAAGCTCTTAGAAAATGCAGCTTCAAAGTAGTGAGATGTAAAAGATTCCTGGATCTTCAGTTTTAATGCCCCTTAGTGCTGGTTATTAGCTTCTAAAATCACCTAAGATATTAGGTGGTGAGGAAAAGCTGACAGGTCTGCTCAAGTCCAGACAGAGACACGTATTTCCTTTGTGCCCTCTCCCTTGCCCTAGGCATGGGACTTGTGTGGCTCTCCTTGTGACACCCGAGTACTCTAAGGACTCACAGAAAAGTTTTTCACAACTCTTTATAATGGCTTCTGTGGATTTGCTGTCTTAATCTGGACTTTTTTCATTTACAGGTAAGTGGTGCAAGGCTGTTGAAAAGGTATTCTTAATTCCCCATATAGATGCTGTTATGGATCTAGAGTTGAAAATCACAAGTCCTGTGAGAGAAAAGACCAGGGAATTATAAACCTGTAAGTGAGGGATCAGAGTCTCCTCTCAACAAAACAGACTCAATTGCCCAGTACAACACCCACTACAACAATTTCTGTGTTTCACAGAACACACTGTAAGTACATTTTCTCTTTATAGCAAGTAGCAGGTGACTAGAGAATCTATAAGTAGAGGGAATAAGGGAAAATTACTATTGCTAAGTATTGAAGTAAGATGATGAAAAGGATTTCACATGAAATGGAAGCTATTTCCTGCTGGCAAAGGATGGATAGTCTCCTGTCTTTCCCTTTATGTGCCTTCAACAAGCTCCAAAGGGTACATTCCTATCTTGTGATACACTGACACCACTCATTTCTGTATGTAATATGAATATACATGCAAATGAAAACATCCAGATAGACAGACAGATAGAGATAGATAGATAATAAATAGGTAGGTAGATAGATAGACAGACAGACAGATGATAGATAGGTAGGTAGACAGATACACATAGAGAGATAGATACATAGAGATAGGTAGATAGATGATAGAGAATGTAATACATGTGTATGGCTGCCAGAGGAGTGATTGGATAACCTTCCGTTTTCCTCTCTGCCTTTTTTATTTAAACAAGATCTCTGGCTGAATCTGCAACTTGTGTGTTTTTTTCTAAGCTGATGGCCAACAACCCTCAGCAATATCTTGTAGGCAGTGTGATCTTATCTCAGGTCCTAATGCTTGCAACAAATGCTCTTACCTGTTACCCCATCTATTCAGCCCATTTTAAGGGTTGAATTTTGCTCTTGTTCTCCTCTCCTTTCATAGAAATTTTCCTTTTAAGATTTATTTCTATTATTTTATATTACAGGTATTTGTGTTTCTATCTGTTTGTGGGCATGTACATATGTGTGTTCAGGAGTCAATAGAGCCCAGAGGTATCAGATTGTTCCTGGAGCTGGATTTGCAGGAAGTGGTGAGGCACTCTGTGTGGGTGTTGCAAACAGAACCCAGGTTCTTTGAAAGAATAGCAAGTGCTCTTAACTACTAACCCATCTCCCCAGCCCCCAAAGTTACCAATCTTAAAATCATAGGTGTGTAAGCCATAAATGACTTTCTAAAATCTTTAAGTAACTAAAAGATTATTTACTTTCTTAAAGAAATAGGTACTTTAAACCACAGCTTTTCTGTGACTAAATGGACAGTGTGCATATTGAGCAACATTGCACACACAGTGTAATTGACTCTTCCTTCTCTTTGCAGACTCAATTAGAATTCCTGTGTTTCAACAGAGAATTATTCCAGTTAGTTGCAAAAGTTTGGGACAATAGATACCCTTCTGCATCAGCTTAAGGGATGTACAGAAAACACAGTTACTATTATCCTCAGCATCTCATGATTAGAACTGTGAAGATTTTCTTGATTGAAAATCCAAAAGGGAAAGCTAACTGTTGACTAGTGTGTTTTTGACTGTCCCTGATGCAGTCGGAAACTCAGGAGACATTTAGGACATGAACCCAGGGTTCAAGTTAAAAGGTGATGGAGAGTCCTGTCACTTCCAGAATCACACAAAGAGCATCATGGGCTGGACAGGGCCAGACTCAAGCAAAGAACACTGCAAGGGGAGCAGGGCAGGGGGGCATTCTGGGAACTGTTGCTTCTGAGTGCTTCCCTCTGTATGTGAATTCTCTATGATTGCAGACACAGCTTCTCCAAATCCCTTGATTCCCAGGCTGAAAGGTACTTTTCTGGCTTTTTCAAATGAATTTATGGAGAATTCTCCTTTGAATTACAACAGAGAGATGACTAGCAGTCATTTTCTTGTTTGGACCTTTTATTGCTTTTCTTCCATATTGCTGAAGAAATTTCATATTTAGCTATCTATCTACAGACAGAGTCTTTCCTTTCTAGATGTTCCATTATCTCTTTACATCTTCCCCTTCCTATTATTTTGGATGAATTGCTTATTATTCATTATAGACTGATGAAATGACTGAACCCAAATATGGCATGTATCACAAAATCTGACTCACTGGAGCTGTCTTGTTTGAATACAGTATTACCTTGCCTGATTTTCCAACATTGTTTAATAGCCAGACTGTTTTTACCTTGTGAACCAATGTATTTTGTCTTATCCCCTTCTCCCTGTCTAATTTCATGCTACTGTGTTGTGCAAGCATTGATAGTTTTGAACCCTAACATTTGTAGTACAATTTCTGACTCTTTCTGTTTAACTGATTGTTAGATCTGTCTTGATAACATTTAATGTTATTTCTTCACATTGCCGAGGCACTGAAATTTTAATATATGCAACACCATCATGCTAATAACTCTGCCTATGGGGGGATGGTTAATGTTTTCTGCTTGGGTGTTCTCAAATTACTTATAAACTTCATATTCTTAGTGTGCTGAAAATCAGAGACCCATGGGAAGAAAACCTTTTTTCTCTCTTTTAAATTAGGGAAATATGAACATAAAGGATTGTATTTTAAAAAATATAACAATGCTAGTAATAATTTTCATCAGATTCAAATTTTCAGAATTTCTTACCGTTTGTTTTTTTTCTGGTTTCTCTCAGCCTGTGTGTTGACGTGTATTTACCCTTTTCGTTCCTCTTCTCACCAGTTTCTGTGTCTCTTGGAATAGTGGTAAATTTCCACTTTTGTGTATTAGAGATGCACTACAGAAAGCAATTAAGTCTAATGTTGACATTAATACACTCAATTCTTTCAGAATGTTAGAAGTATATGTTGAATATTAATTTAGAAAAAAAGAGCATTAGTGGAACTGTGAAGACTATAAAGAATTAGCGGGATTATGAAAACTATGAGTCCAATTTCCATCTCTTTTTTACTCCCACATTTGATAACCCACAATGTGTTTGATCATGACATTGTATCCTATTTATTGGGTAACTTGAGCTAAGACAGACAATTGGCCTGATGAGACTATGAAACAATTTGAGCTCCTAAAAATTAACACACATTTACATGTCTTCTTCCTGGTTGTACTGATGTGATTAAATTTATTTATCTCAGGTGAAAAGAACATGGTTCCTGAGAACTTGCCAATGGGGATTCTTTTCTTTTCTCTAACAGCTGTGGGAATTCTTGGCAATTGGTCAGTTCTTCTTCCTTATGTAATGTCTGTATTCACTGGAAAAAGTCTGATGCCCAAAGACCAGATTTTAAGGCACCTGACTTTAGCCAATTCCTTGGTTATTATCTCAAGAGTAATTCCTCACATAATGGTACAGCTGGGCTTGCAATATCTCCTGGGTGACCTTTTATGTAAGCTCACTCTCTACAGTAATCGAGTGGCCCGGGCCATTTCCCTGCACTGCACCTGCCTCTTGAGTTGCTTCCAAGCAATCACAATCAGCCCCACCAACTCTAGGTGGATGAAGCTTAAACACAGAGTCTCCAAGTACATGGTTCAGTCCTGCTCACTCAGCTGGCTTGTGCATCTGCTTCTAAACACCAAAACAGCTATAGATGTGATTGGACCTGATACTAGCAAGAACTTCACCAAGAAAATCAAGTTGGGATACTGCTCAGTATTTGTTTTTGACAATACTGTAACTTTACTAAACCTGTCATTGCTTTGTTTCACTGATGGTCTCTGTTTGGGTCTCATGATCTGGACCAGTGAATACATGGTAAGCATCCTCTGTAGGCACAAGAGTCAGTTACAGCACATCCACAGTACACAACACACCCCCAGAGTCTCCCCTGAAGACAGAGCCACAAAAACCATCTTGACTCTTGTCTGTACCTTTGTCCTCTCCTACTCAATGTCCTTCATATTAGTTATCTATACTGTGGCATTTGACAATCCAAGGCTGTGGATGATCAACATATTTACATTCCTAGATACATGCTTCCCCACAATTTGCCCCTTCATCCTCATCCATAATAACAAATCATAACCCAAGAATCATTTTCTCTGCTGTAGGAGAAGGTAATTTAACATGGTGATTTGTGTGTTATGAAAAAAGTAAATATTCTTTCATCTATTATTGAACATTAGACTCACATATGACCAGGTGTTGTTTAGCAAGTCTGTTACAATGCTGCCTAAACAGTTCCATGACATGAAGGTATCTCTTTGCTTTTATTCTAAAAGCTAAGAAATTGGGGATCATCATGTACTAGGTGGAGCTCCAGGAGTCCAATTGATGAGAGAGAGGAGGAGTGATATGAGCAAGAGATATTGAGACCATTATTGGAAAAATCACAGAAACAAATAGCCAAACCAGTAGAAACACATGAACTGTGAACCAATAGCTGAGGAGCCCCCATGGAACTGGACTAGACCCTCTGGATAAGTGAGACAGTTGTTTAGCTTGAACTGTTTAGGAGGCCCCCAGGCAGTGGGACTGGGACCTGTCCTTGTTTCATGAGTCAGCTTTTTGAAACCTAGGCCTATGCTGAGACACTTTGATCAGCCTTGGTTCAGGGAGGAGGGGATTGGACATGCCTCAACTGAATGTACCAGGCTGGACTGACTCTCCAGGGGAGACCTTGCTTTGGAGGGGGTGGGAATAGGGAGTAGATTGTGGGGAAAGGCTGGAGGGTGGGAGGAGGGAGGACAGGGGACTCTGTGGCTGATATGTAAAATGACTAGAAAATCGCTTATATAAGATTTTAAAAAAAGAAAAAAAGAATATCATATGCTTACAGATATCTAATTGGCTGTTGAGGTATGTGTTTCTCTTCAAGCACAGCCTGGACTCTGGTCCCACTGCTGCAACTGAATTATACAAAAAAAGGAGCAAAGAAAAATCCAGAATCTTTGGCATGTGAGAATAACATGTTTATGTGATCAATTCTATTTTATTCATTCACGTTTTGGCTTCACTGATGTTCTGCATTTGATCTAATGATGTGGGTCTGTGGCTCCACTTCCAGGTTCCTCTATGGGAAGAAATGACAAATGCTGTGTATTTGCTGTGCTCATTGTTTCTTCAGACTTCCCTGGAAAGACAGAGACATCCCTAGTCTTCCCAATTCTGCTGTGAACCATTATCATCTCCTACTCAGCTGCTTGCCCCCTTACATTCTGTATGACAGTCTGTGACAATCCAAGGCTGTGGAGATTAACCTCTACATTTCTACAAGCATTCTCCATATGTTGTCCTATTTTATTAACCAGTGTTCCAAACTTAGTCTCCACACTCTCTTTTCCCTGCCATGGAAAAGATAATATTCTTCTAATCTCTCAATGTGTCACAAGTTGTTGATTTCTGTTCATGAATATATCCATATGTTCTTTATTATTTGTTCAAGGCTAACATTAGGTAACATGATGGTTAATATTGATAGTCCAATTGATAGAATCTGGAATCACCCAGGAAACAAAATTTGGATACATCTTTGACGGAGTTTAAAGCTGGGATAATAGAGGTAGAGGACACAGTCTAATTCGGCTCAGCCATCAATTCTCTGGTTAGATTCCTGGACTGAATCAACTGGGGAAAGCAAGTTGAGAACTGGCATGCATCTCTCTTTGCTATCTGTCTACAGATGCCATGTGATCACCTGCCTCAACCTCTTGATACCATGATCCCTTCCCATAATGTACTGTGTCCTCAAACTGCAAGCTGAAATAAACTATTTCCACTTTAAGTTGTTTTTGTCATTTTTTTGGTCAAAACATTGAGAAAATTAACTAAATAACTCAATAGCATCCTAAATTGTCCTGATATGAGTCGTTGTGGTGGCTACAGCCTATTTAAATGGAGTTAAATTCTGAGGCTTTTTTTGTCTTTTTACATTGCTGTAAAATGGACAACTCAATGCCTGCTGACAGAAGATGGCAAATACTGCAACTTTTGGGAGGCTGTCAACTCAAGTTGATCCTCCAGGATTTACAACATTATATAGAATGGGGTCTATATTTTTCCAACTTATGTGATTAATACATGCTTAGAATTTCAGCTTTGTATATACAAGAGAAAAAAGTACATATCCTAGAGAAGAAAACACTATTTTTTACTCTTCCTTTGAAATAAAAGAAATAAGAATGTAAACAAGGACAGAGTTTATTTCCATCAATGGTAATAAATAAATACATACATAATTTTATTCATTATAAAACTGGAAGTTTTCCTATCATGATTTTTAAGATTTATGTATTTCTAATCTAATATTACCTAATTCTGTTAAAGCACTTTTTCCTTCATCCAATTCTTTTTACTAATTTATATTTTGAGGGTGGGGAATTGTAGCCTGTGTTTTTGTCTGAATAGTTGGACTATATGAAAAATGGGATAGGTTATAGAGATTATTCAGTTCCATGATTTCCAAGATAGTAGACATCTACATAAGGTGAATATCATTTAAAGAAAATCTGTTGAAAACATGAGTACTGTCTGTTATAGTGTTTTAGTACAATAATTCTACCACTCTGTAGGCTGAGACAGGAGGATGGCTATGAATCTGAGGTGAGCTCAAACAAGATAGAAAGTCTGAAGCTAGCCCACCCTACCTTATGAGACCCAAGCAATTCAAAACAAAACATTAAAAAAACACTATCACCACTACCAGAACCACCACCAAAAACATTTGAAGACTGAGAACTAAAAGTTGTCTTAGTTTAAAAAAAATAGAACTTAGTATGGCCATTGCTTTTGTTTACCCTCAAGAAAGTGACAGAGAAAGCAGTCTGGTACAGACCTGGAAACTTCATCCCTACTGGCTAACTTCCACAGTGCTGGGGATTTATATTACATTGCTGGAGTTGAAAAGTTATCATCAATTATACCCAGCTTTGCCAAAGTGCACTGTGACAATGAATGACTTTGAAAGACATGCTCACTGGTGTAATAGTGACACAAATATCAGTCCTGCTCCACAAGCTGAAACCCATGCCTGGCACCATTATTGGACCAAGAATCCATGACTAGACAGGTCATAGGCTCTTGGAGAGAACCTATTGCTTCTAATCTTCTAAATGAACATAATATTAGACTGACTCCTAATGACTTGTCATACCCATAGATTACTACATCTCTCAATCCTCATCAGGTAAGTTCCTATTTGCAGTAGATAATGATTAACTTAGAAATGCATAACTGTCTAGGTGCAGAGAATAAGAGACTATATGACAATGCTTATCCCTAAACAGGATGTCTCTATCACATCTCCTCCTCAAAATACTCAAGAATCATTGCAGAAAAGAACATGGAAAGACTGTAAGAGCTGGAGGTGGTTGATGATTATACAGAAGCAATGTCTTGTGTGCACAGCAGGGCACTGCACATGTGAATTCACAGTGGTTGTGACAGAATGCACAAGACCTGTACAAGTCCAAGCCATACCAAATCCCACCCATCATACAAAATGGAATTGGCACTAAATTCTTCCCTAGCTGGAGGCTAATGGCAATTGTCAGCTGTTGAGATAAGAAAAGATACTGTTTTCTCTAACAGCATAGTTCCTGGTAATCAGACTATACTCCAGTGGAAGATCATGCATGCAAGAATATTTGGGCAGCATCCATTGGTCTTGCTTGATAGGTCTGTTTTTAAAACATAGAAAGTTAGTGGGTAGGGGAGGGAGAGTGGCTTTGGAAAGAGTTAGGGGAGTGGTGAATATGGTTAAAACAGCTTATACCAAACTCTCAGAGAACTATTACAAACTAAAAAAATATAGAGATCAATATGATTAAACCATGACTTTTTTTTGAGATGGTCTGAGAAAAGATAAACATTTAATTTTATTATGTTTCTCATTTTCACTGAAAATTTTATCTTAGACTTGTGGAGTGATTTTTTCCCCTCCTTTTTTTAAACTAAGAGATTTTCTACTCATTTTACATATCAACCACAGATTCCCCTGTCCTCCCTCCTCCCATCCCCCAAACTTTTCCCCCAACACACCCTCCCATTTCCACCTCATTTGAGGCAAGATCTCCCATGGGGAGTGAGAAGAGCCTGGTACGTTCAGTTGAGTCAGGTCCAAGCCCCTCATCCTTGCCCCAAGGCTGCACAAAGTATCTCACCATAGACACTATGTTCCAAAAACCTGGCTCATGTACTAGGGACAGGTCCTGGTCCCACTGCCTGGGGGCCCCATAATCAGTTGAATCTAAACAATTGTATCATTTATCCAGAGGGACTAGTCCAGTACCATGGGGGCTCCTCAGCTATTGGTCCACAGATCATGTGTTCCCACTAGTTTGGCTAGTTGCCCTTGTACTTTTTCCAATCATGGCCTCCATATCTCTTGCTCATAGAATCCCTCCTCTCCCCCATCGCCTGTACTCCTGGAGCTACACCTGGGACCTGGCCATGGATCTCTGGATCTGCTTCCATCAGTCACTGGTTGAGGGTTTTTTAATGACAGGGTGTTCCGCCATCCGATCACCAGAGTAGGTCAGCTCAAGCACCCTCTCAACCATTGCCAGTACTCTATAGTGGAGTCATCTTTGTGGATTTCTGGGGACCTCTCTAGCACTCTGCTTCTTCCTATTCCCATGGTGTCTTCATTTATCATGTTATCTCTTTCATTGTTCTCCTACTCTGTAGACCAGGCTGGCCTCACACTCACAGAGCTCTGCCTACCTCTGCCTACAATGTGTTGGCTTAGCCATAGTCTGGCTTATGTTGTATATTTAAACTATACTGTGTTTGTCTATACATTGCATGACAGTTTCTTTGTAATTTTGATACTGCAAATGATGTTGAAGTTTCAAAATAATCTATAATAATCCCCTGAACTTTTGTTGGGTGCCTTCTGTTTCAGCCATTATTACTTTAAGATTTGCATTCTTATCATTATTTATTATTTGAGTGTGTGTGTGTGTGTGTGTGTGAGAGAGAGAGAGAGAGAGAGAGAGAGAGAGAGAGAGAGAGAGAGAGAGAGAAGGGGTTCGTGTGTGTGTGTGAGTGTGTGTGTGTGTTTGTATGCATGCAGGTTCTTTGAAGGCCAGAAGAGGGTATATGGCCACCTGGAAGTGGTGTTACAGGTATTTGTTAACCCCAACATGGGTTCTAGGAAACAAACTCTGGAAGAGCATATGGCTCTTGACTGCTGAGCCATGCCTTCAGCCCAATCTCTAATTTTTGTTAATTTGTTTTATTTTTCTCTTTCTTTTGCTTAGTTTTCCTAAGGAGTTATGACTTGTTTTTTTATCATTTCAAAGAACAATTTCTTTGTTTCATTGATTATTTCTTTTGTTCCTATAGTCTCTTTGACCTTAATTTCAATTCTGATTATTTTTTTTACTTCAGTTGGCTTTGGCTCTATCCAGTTGAAGTTATCTTAAACTATGATGGCTTTTATTTCTTTAAAGTTTAAAAAATTTAATTTTATTTTGTCTGTAGGTGTTTTGTCTGCATGTACATGTGTATACTGCATGTATGCAATGTCTGTGGTGTCCAAAAGAGGACACTGGATCCCTATGAACTGGAATTACAGGTGGATGTGAGCTGCTGTATGGGAGCTGTTAATGGAACCCAAGTCCTCTTTAAAAGCTGTAAGTTATCTTAATCACTGAACCTTCTCTCTAACTCCTATAACATGATGTAAACTCCACAAATGATAAAAACAACAGAAATATAGTACATCAACACAGCTTGTTACATGTAATAAAATTAGTGGAAATGTTTCCTTAAAAAGTCATGAAAATATTGCTCTCTCTAGACTGTTTACCTCCTCTCTCTTTAGCTCAGGAAAAAAAACAGAAAAATAGATAAATATTTGATAGATGACTTAATAATGATAATTGGTTTGATGACCAAAAATATAAGGTATTTATCTAACTTAATAGTTTATCTTTTTGAGAAATGGCCCTACTATACATCCATGCCTGTCTTGAAAGTCACAGAGATCCACCTTCCTCTGCCTCCTAAGTATTAGGATTGAAAGTATACACAATCTTGCCCGTCACAACTTCATAATTTTGAGGAAAATATATATTAAAAAAGAATAAGTCAACATTATATGCAATTGACAGTAGTTAAAGTTATATTATTGTGAAGTGTCAACAAGATAAAAATTAATGAATATCCATAAATATTGCTGTTGGTAGTATAAATTGTGATCACATGACCTTGACAATGACACCCACAACACTCAGGGATTGTGGTGTATATGTGTGTTTACGTTGCAGGGGATTGAATCTAGGACTTTATATATGCTAGCTCAACATTGTCACTTGAGTTGGATCTATGGCAAAAATTCTATTTTTAAGTTTGTATCTTCAAAATGCCATCAGGTTTATACCTAAGCACTTTACAAGAATGTTTAGAATTATAAAATAATTGTACACAGGTAGTCCAACACCAACTGTCCACATAAATAGTCTTATATTATGCAATGATGGAATTTATTTACATCATAAAACTGAACAAACTTCAACTTTAAAAAATTCATGGATGGATAATTTTTAATGTAACTTGTAAGAAGAGAAACTCCAAAGATCATTGATTTGTCCTTCATGAAAGCCCCTTAATTCTGGTGTTCTTCAAATTTATGGATTCTCACAGGACAGTATGGTGTTGGGGAAGGACTTCAGGTTGACCCGAAGTCAGACAAGCCACGTGATAGGCCTCTGATTTTTAAAATTGACTTCTGTGCCTTCTCCCCTATCCCTTCAACACCTGGGCACTCCAAGGGGCAAAGCAAAGTTTTCCTCTGAATTCTTCATAATTGATTCTTTGGATTTGCTTGTGTAATTGTTATCTCTTTTCACTGTTACATGAACATGGGAAATTGTTTAAATGTCACCCTCAATCCCTCATGTAGACGATGTCACATATCTAGAGTTGGATTGGATCGGATGTCCCATATCTAGATCTCCATGTGGCCAGGGACCCAGGGAAGAATAAACTTATAAATCAAGGACTAGACTATCATCCCAATTACAGGACAGAATCAGATTCTTGTTGAGTCGCCTAGCATCCTGCTATCACAGAGTACCAACGTAAGAAGGTTTTCCTTCTACATTAAGACTCAGGCAATCAGAAATTAGAACTTTAGATAGACCTTGGGAAGGGGACTCTGTTCTTAGTTTTGAATGCCAGATCTTTAAGGGGCTTTCACATGAAATGGGAAGTATTTCCAGTGGGGGATGGACTGGTTCTACTTCACTGAATCCCAACAATTCCACTTTTTACCACAGGCTGTCAGAGATGATTCTTGATATCACTCTTTATCAGCCTGACTCCTCCTTTGATTTCTCCTGTTCTTATCATCTTCTGATCCCATATCTGTTGATGGAAAGAAAATAGTCTTGAAATCATATGCACAAAATAGTTATTGGCATATGCATGTGTCAAATTTTCAGTTATCTTACATAAAACCTGTCAAAGTGTTCCATTTTCAGCTTTCTTCCAAAATATTTTTGTTAATTATTGGAGAATCTCATACTCCAAACTCCTTCCAGATGCTCTCCTATCTATCTATCTATCTATCTATCTATCTATCTATCTATCTATCTATCTATCTGCCTATCCATTCATCCATCCATCTATCTATCTATCTATCTATCTATTTATCTATATATCATCTATCATCTATCTATCTCCCTCTGTTCCTCTCTACTTCTGTCCTTCTCTCCCCATGAAGTCCAATTTGTGCAGCCGCCTGTATGTGAGGTTATCACCTAGAGTGTAGTTGACCTACTAGGGATCATAGCCTTAAAGAAAACTTGACTCTCCCTCTCCCAGAGCTATCCTTGCCAATATCTACTCAGTGAAGTGTGGGAGTTCATGCTCACCTTCCTCCTCCATGCTGAGATTTTGTCTGGATTGAGTTGGCTTCAATCTTGTGTATGCTGTCTCACCTTCTGTAAATTCATATGTGCACCTGGCCTGCAGTGTCCAGAAAGTACTGTTTTCTTGTAGTCATCCACCTCTGGGCTCTTACAATATTTCTCTGCCCTCTTCTCTGAGGATCCTTGACCTAGGTTTCAAGGTAAAAAATCTGGCACAGGGGAGGTTAGAATGGGGAAATGGGAAGATATGATCATATTTCACTGTGTACATGGATGAAAAACCTCAAAAAACAACAAAAAAGTTAAATAGGAAATATTCATGCTTAGGAACATGGATTATACCCAACACTGCTCTTTTCTTTTTCGTTTGTGAAATAGTTTCACTGCATAGTACATGCTAGCCTCAAACTCTTTATCCTCCAGTTTCAGTCTTCAGAGTGTTAAGATTACAGATTAGTGCCGTACTGACCAGGTTTTGTTTCCGTGTGGTCTCAGGATGAAAGTCTATGTAAAAATATTTGTAATAAAGATTGCCTTCAGTTACTTACATGAAAAAAATACCTTTAGGAGTCACAAATTTTCTTTCATTTCAGAGTGAGGAAGGAGTTACTATAATTCTTAGATATTCACAGTTGATCAAAATCATAAAAGTAATCTTTGCTTGGAGTCTAAATGGGGAAAGCTGATCACTGACTTATTAGAGGTGCTTGTATTTTCTGAATCTAAGGGAGAGTTTTGGGACATGAAGCTAAGATGTGAGAAGGAATAGTAAAAAGTTTCTTTGTCATATACATCAAGACCCTAAAGACCTCCACCATTCTGTGCTACAGTGAATCATGCCAGGGGTTCCTGAAGACAAGTCATCCAGGAGGGGACAAATTAACTTCAAAGCCTGGGATTGAAAGAGGAGCACCACACATGGAGCAGGGCATTCCTGGAACTTCTGTATCTGAAGACATCTCCCTTTCTCTGTGAATTTATGCTGTTCACTGTTCCTGCAACTCTCATTTATATAAAACCTCAAGTGTTTGTTTGTTTTTAGCTTCATTAGAACTCTTCTGAGATTGGTCTCCTCAATGTCCATCTAATTTCAGTCATGCATCATTTCAATAAAAGCACCATTCTTTTATTTCTGGTGAGGAGTTAAATCAAGTTTTCTCCTATAGTGCCAAAGACTTTGAATATAGTCCTGGATGCCTAAGAATACAGATTTTCATGACTATATATTTTCCTTATGCAGTCTAGTCCCCATCCTTCAGATTAATTGCATTATATGCCCTTTAGATTAAGAAAATGATTGGGAGTTCGAGGCCAGTCTGGTCTACAAAGCGAGTTCCAGGAAAGGTGCAAAGCTACACAGAGAAACCCTGCTTCAAAAAACCAAAAAAAAATAAAAAAAAAAAGAAAAGGAAATGATTGGTATATTTATTTTACCATTAACTACTACTCAGTTGTGACTTTTGTGTCTAAAACCACATTCAGAATTGTGTCATATCCTGACATTTTTTAATCTATGATATAAAATGGTTCACATTTTCCCTTGTTCCTGTGGATTTTCTTGCTTTGTGTTGTGCTGTGCTAAACATTCCTTCTTAACAATATATGTTTGTTCACTGCTTTTTCGATTCTTGATCACACTCAGTTATGGAACATTTATTTAATGAGTGTGTTGCTGTGCACTAAACTTCCACCACTAGAAATGCTGAATAACGAGACACCATTCTTGAGTGGCTTCCTAGACACGGATCTATTCCATGTGTCTTTATCACAGCCATGTTACATTTAGGTAATGATCCTTCATACCAGATTCTCCATCTTTCTCTCTCTGGTCTCCTTCTTTATCTTCCTCTCACCTTATCTACACTTTTTCCTTCTTTTTTTTCTTTGTGTAGATAGTTACTCAAGCATAAAGTTTTTTGAGCATTGATAGTCTTTGAAACCCATCTTTTAATACAATTAGTAACAGTATTTTTATTCTTTGTCTGCTTTTCTGCCCATATAGGCCTGTGGACAGAGGCCAGAGAGATGTCAGATCCACTGGAACTGGAGTTATAGGATGTTGTAAGCCACCTACCATGGGTACTGGGCACTGAACTCAGATCCTTTTGAAAAGTACCAAGTGCTTATAACCACTGAGCCATCACTAACATTATTTACCTGATGGTCTGTCTTAATATTTTAAAATATCTTGACACATTGCTGAGACAGTGATTTGCAATTCAGGCAACTATCCCAAGTCTCATGACATTATTTGGAATATGGTCATCATTTCTCTGGGTGATCTCTTAGAAACTTAGTATTATACCTTTCAAATGTAAATCTATTTTCTTCCTTAAATCAAAAAGACAAAGACTTATATAGAGGTTGAATAATTTTAGGAATCAATGATAATGAATATTTAAAATAAGTTTCAAAATATAAACATATCCTATTGTGCTTTTAATTCATGCAACATTAATTTATGCCATCTCAAGTTTCCTGACATATATTTAAATTGATATATTGACATCACTGTTCAGTGTTTTATTCCTATTAATGTCTATGAGAAAAATTAATTTTCACATTAATTCTTATTGTGCACTGTTTAATTGATCATAATAGAAAAAATGTTAAGCTAGACTTTAAACTGAGTATTTAGAAGTATTTTTCTTGGGGCTAGAGAGGTGGCTTAGCAGGTAAGAGCACTTGCTGATCTTCCAGTGGAACCAAGTTTAGTTCCCAGCACCCACATCAGATGGTTCATGCATGCCTGTAACTCCAGCTTCAGGAGATCTGAATATCTTTCTGTGGTCTGCAAACACATGGCATACTCACACAAAAACACGGGCACATACACTCATGCATGTGGCAGGGTACTGTGCTGTTGTTCCCTTTGGGGGAGGGGGACAAGTAGGCACCGAGTCAACGACACAGACTCTAGGAGAATGTTGAAACAACAAACTCAGTTTATTCAGGAAGAAGCAAGTCTTATATATACCCTGCACCCCACCCTGGGGGAAGGTCTGCTGAATATGCATCTGCTGTTGGGACATGGCTGTCTCTCTTTTGTCCAGGTCATCTCCAGATCATGTCTCAGCTGCTATTGCTAAGGCCCTTAGGCCAACTCAAGTTGGCTCTCAGAAAGTATGTTTTTTACTGGTTTGGGCAGACTGGCCCTCAAGCCTGTTATGGATGAGTCATCCCACACGTGCACACATAAATTAAAGTATATCGTTAAAACATAAACATTGTCTTCATTTTTAATTTCCTGCCATATTGACTTCATGATTATTTTTGAACATTTATGATGTTGGTGAATAGCACAGTTTTGTTTCTGACTTTAACATAGATGAGAAGCAGCTGGGTGGTGGTGGCACACGCATTTAATCCCAGCACTCAGGAGGCAAAGGCAGGTGGATCTTTGTTAGTTCAAGGCCAGCCTGGTCTACAGAGTGAGATCTAGGAAAGCCTTAAAGCTACATAGAGAAACGCTGTCTCAATAAAATGGAAAAAAAAGATGAGAAGCTTGATTCAAAGTCATCCTCTGGAACAATCTTTGCATCCTATCAGAATATATTTTACAAAGGCATTATTAAACAAATTCTACAGTTTGCTTATACTATATCTAAGATATTTATATCTCTATACAAAATAGCCACAACAATGAACAGTGTATAATATATATGACAAATATGTTAAGATTAATGAGTACAACTTTAAAAATTGAGAACACTGAAATCATCATTAAACTTCATTAATTGTATATAGCAAGTACCACCAAGATTGATACAAAATATTCATTCATAAAATCAGCCAACTTTTGGACAGTATTTATCTTTGTAAAAGGTATATAAAGTCAATGAAGATGTGGCTATTTGAATTAAACTAATTAAATTTTATAGAATTATGAGTATGTGGGGGGGATATATGCAAGTGAATACAGTTCCCGTAGAGGCCAAAGGGGCATCAGATCTCCTGGATTTGGTGTTACAGGTGGTAGTGAGTTTACTAATTTGGGTGTGGAAACCCAACTCAGGTTCTCTGAAAGAGCAGCTAGTGCTCTTAATCATTGAGCCAGTTCATGTATCATGTACAGATTTTATTCCCACAGGGGCCCCACAAACAGACAAAGCTATGAAACTTTTTGCAGCCCATTGTCTATGGTAGGACACTTTGCACAGCCTTGATGCAGAGGGGAAGGGGCTTAGACCAGCCTCAGCTGAATGTGCCAGACTTTGCTGACTCCCCATGGGAGGCCATACCCTTTTGGCACTTAGAAGTAATAAGAGAAATCAAACATATCTATATGAAGAATTGTACTTAAACCCCTGTAGTAGTTACACTGTCAATCAATGAAAACTGAAGACTCAAAATATTCATGACCAGGTGGATGACTAAAAATATGGTAGACTACACTTCTCAGCATTAAGAACTAAGTGTGTATATAAGCATAACTGATAAATTTCATGATACAATTCTGAGTGCACTCAGAAGAAATTTGTATGATTTCAATCATACAAAATTTTATGGATTAAGAGTCAAATGCAGTAGAAAAAGAGCAGTGGTTGTCTGGTGGACACAAAAGAAATATTAATGCACAAGGTACAGGTATGAGTAATGGTCAGGTCTAATACTGATGATGTTGAGGGTAGTTTTATGGGAATGTAAACTTATTAAAATACAATTTAAATGTGTGTCATTTATTGCATGTCTTTGATGCTTTATTAAATGTAGTGCCCTTAGATCCCTAGCTAGTCCTGTTTGCCCCATGTGTCACACAGAGCTTACTACACATTTCCTACTAGAAACAGTATCGCCGGGCGGTGGTGGCGCACGCCTTTAATCCCAGCACTCGGGAGGCAGAGGCAGGCGGATCTCTGTGAGTTCGAGGCCAGCCTGGGCTACCAAGTGAGTCCCAGGAAAAGGCACAAAGCTACACAGAGAAACCCTGTCTCAAAAAAAAAAAAAAAAAAAAGAAACAGTATCATACTATGTAACCACATTTGAATTATCAAATCCAGAGTATTTATATCTATGTAGCAATACATCTCATCTCTTAACTCCTTTCCCATTTTCAGAATAATAACAATGGTGCCTTTAGTAGTAGAAGAAAGCAAAATACTCTCATGAAAAATCCAAGCCAAGATTCAATGCAGCATTTACCAAACTTCCTTCTTTAGAGCATGTTCACATTCAAATTGTGCTTTATGCAATAAGATACAGTAATAAGACAAGAGAAACTACTGACCAGAAGAAACAGCAAAATGAGAATAAAATTCTCAGATGTGTTGGAACTGGAGGACCAAGTGACAATTTCTGTGAAATGCAGAGAAAGCTCACAGATATTGCATTAGACTAGAAAATGAGAACTAAATCAGAAAAGATTTTAAGTGCTTAGTTTCCTACAAACATAAATAAGGGAAAATATCCTATTTTGTTAAATGGGCAAATGGAAGTGAAATTAAAGGTGAGATATCTGAATAAAAACTTAAAGTGTAGATTCAGACACTCTAATAAGACTCGAGGAGGTACTCATGCTTTCAAGGTGTCATTGTTATGTTGAAATAATATATCAATGCCTGTTATTAATGGCACAAAAGTCAGGACTGAAGGTCTCCCTACCAAGTCCATGTGTTAACATGTAACACCCAACAATATAGAGAAGATGGAGCTTTTATTCCCCAGTGTAAAGGACTTGGGTTATTGGGGTGTGCACTCCCTGGGGACCAGAAGACAGTAGATTAGACCCATGTCTTCTTTGCCGAAAAATTTCTCCTAGGGAAAGTTATTTTAAATTCATTATGTTAGTAATGTAACTTCTCTGGAAAAAGCAGGAGGCCAGAGTTTTATTGTTTGAAGAAACGAGTATATATAAAGAATTGAATTACACACAACCAAAACATTTTGGGGAATCTTTAGAAAGCAGATGTTTGAGCATATAAAATGTAGCATCTAGAGTCATGGAGATGGGCATATGAGGAAAATGAACCAAGCGGACCACAAGGCTGTAGTGTCAGGTTTTATCTAATTTTGTTTTAATCATGTATTAATACTACATACTATGGTGTTGCATTGTGATTCTTTCATACATGTGTGTTATGTGCTTGTGTTATATTTACCCTTCATTGTCTCATCTACTTCTTTCTTTTCTCCTTTCTGGCTCTTATTCTCTTCTCAGTAGTTCATATTTTACTCTGATTCCTTTTAGTTCTTGGACTTCACATGAAAGAAAGTGTACTATTTGGCTTTGTGAAGCTAACTACTATTTTCTTTCTTTTTTGTGATTTTTTTGGGGGACAGGGTTTCTCTATGTAACAGTCCTGTCTGTCCTGGATCTCACTCTGTCGACCAAGCTAGCCTCAAACTCAGAGATCTGCCTGCCTCAGCTTTCCCAAGTGCTGGGATTAAAGGCCTGTGACACTACCACCCAACCCTGACTAATTTTCTTAAGGTGAATTCTATCCATTTTTCTATAGCATTTTCAAGCCAGCTGCAGAGCTGGCTCAGTGGGTAAACCATGTAGTGATCTTGAGGAAATGAGTTCCAGTGTTTCAGAACTGGATGTTACTCCTTTTCCAGAGGATCCAACAATCTCTTCTTGCCTCTGTGGGCAGTGGTCAGTGAAGGAGGAGCACATACATACTCTGAGGCTCACACACACACACACACACACACACACACACACACACACACACACACACATGTGAAATAAAGATTTTAAAATCTGATCAATACATCTTGGGGCTAGAGAGTTGCTTGGTGGTTAAGAGTATCCAGGAGCTTTAAATGGTGGTTCAAAACCAAATGTAGCTCCAGTGCTAAGGGGTTCAATACCCTTTTCTGACCTCTATACATGTGATGCATGGACATATATGCAGTAAAAATACACATACATGTAAAATAAGTACACCTCTCCCTGAAAAATGAGCAGGAAATCTTTTCTGAGTATTCCAATGATGTTTGCTCTTTCACATGCATTTTTTCATGTTCACATATAGTATCCATATTATAACATAATAACTGTATAATATGCTGCTGTTTCTACATTGCTGAATAGTAAATTATGTAAGAAAATATTATAATGAAATATCTAGATATCACATTACATGGCACAAGTGTCAGTTACAGGATACTTGATACTTTGCAACTGCAATCTTAGCATTCTGCAACAGATAAAAGAATATGCCAATATATAAGTAAAGACAGATGAGCAGGGCTCATGCCAAACTTGGAAGAAGCTATCTCTTACCACATCAGGGTAAAAATATGCTGGAATTATATTTAATATTGGTGATGACAACAATGGGGTAAAATATGAAAAAGCATATTTCGAGAAATAGAAATACACTTACTCCCCTTAGCATTGGACTTTTTTGAGTAGGTCATAAACATGACAGAAAAGAAGAGAATGAGTAAGAAATGACAAATATGCACACCAGGAGGGTGGCTCTGTCCTCAAATGAGACTTTTATTAAGTGCTGAGCACTGGGAATATGCTTGACTTGTCTCTTACCTATGTAGAGGATAATTGCTATGCAGACCCTTGAGCAGATTGTGTGACCCAGACAGAGGCCATCAGGGAAGTACAGTAAGAACATATATAGTACAGTTGCCACATTTCCTGAAGCAAACTATGAGCAGCACTCATGAATCACCCCATTAGTCACATTTTTATTGTAAACAGGACCTGACTTTTGCAGGATTCACAATGTTTTAAAGCATGTGCACAAGCCAACTGAGTGAGCACAAGAGAACGATGTACTTGGTGGCTTTGTGTTTAAGTTTCATCCACCTGGAGTTGCTGGGACTGATTGTAATTGCTTGGAAGCAACTCAGTAGGCACATGGCTTACACACCACCCCCTTCATTGTAGTGTTACTGCACCTGTAGCTGAAAAAGTAATTGTTTGCTTCTGTCCTAGGAAAACTCCCAAAGGAACCTCATGCAGGCCCCCACAACACTTCACCTTCCACATGTTGAGTCATAACTCTTGTTACTATTTTTTTCTTGAATATTTATTTATTTATTTATTTATTTATTTATTTATTTAATATCTGGACCATATGTTCTCAGTTAGGGTTGGAGTTTAACAAAACCCTCCCCCATGCTAGAAAGGTGACTCCCTTAATTCTATGCCTTTTTTAATTAAGGAATTTTTTATTCATTTTACATACCAACCGCAGATCCCCCTCTCTTCCTTCCTCCCACCCCTCCAGCCTTCACCAACCCACCCTCCACTGCCTCCTCCAACAAGGTAAGGCCTCCTATGGGGAGTCAGCAGAGCCTGGTACATTAACTACAGGCGGGTCCATATACTCCCTGGTGTGTGAGGTCATCCACTGGAACTTGGTTTGTAGGGGATATACCCTAAGGAAAACTGACTCTCCCTGTCTAGAAGCAATGAAATGTCCAAACCCCTCCCTCAGCCTCAAAGCAGTGTAAGGTGTCCCACCATAGGTAGTGGCCTCCAATAAGCCAGCTCATGCACCAGGGATGAATCCTGATCATACTGCCAGGGGCCCCTTAAGCAGATCAAGCTACACAACTGTTTGGCTTATGCAGAGGGCCTAGTCCAGAAGGACAAACATGGTGTGTACTCACTCATAAGTGAATACTAGATATAAAGCAAATGATAGCCAGATTGTGCCTGTCTTATGCAGGCAACCACAGCTGTTGAGAGTTCTTGAGTTCAGTGGTCCTGTAATAGCCAGCAGGTATTGCTTTTCTGGGATCCTTCATGGCATCAGGCTCTTAAGATCTTCCCATGTCCTTTTCCATGATGTTACCTGAACCCTCCAGTGAAGGGTATCATACAGATATTCCATTTGTGACTTGGCATATTAGAGCCATTTTTCTCTGCATTTAGGTCAGTATGATAACCACCTTCATAGAACAGAGAAATTTGTCTGATGAGTTTTGAGTGTTGCACTAATCTATGGCTACAGGCATAAGAATATAGAGGGTAATTTGACTCTAATTCCTTTTAGCAAAATAGCGGCATTCTTTTCATCCATAGGGTTATGAGGTCCCCTGCCATGGATTCCAGGCCCAATTTGCATTGCCAGGCTTCCCCAGAGCAATGTTTCTCAACCTTTGATGAGCACAAAAAACACATTTTAAGATGGTCTTAGAAATCCCCAACCATAAATTTATTTTTGTTGCTGCTTTATAACTATAATTTTCGACAGAGTGGTATCTCAGTTCCTAATACATTGGAATACGTGTTTTTTGATGGTCACGAACCACAGGTTGAGAAGCTCTGCTGTAGAGCAAGCCCTAAATCCAATCAGAAAGCACCTGGTTACTCTAATAATAATTGTGCCACCAATGTATCCATGGAGTATCTTACTTTGCTGATCATTGTTTTAGTTTACAGGGTTCACAGCTGGATAAGACTATTGGTGACTTTCTTCCTCCAACAGCCTGAATGCATCTCAGGTACTAAGAAATGTACCCAGCAAGGATGAAACATCTTGGTCAATATGAACTTGATTTCTCATGTTCACATCCAAAGTGTGTGGTATCTTCAGGAAAAAGTTCTTGCTATAAAGTTTTTGGTGGCAACCAAGAGCAATGTGTTGTTTGGGGTTCTCCAGGACACTCCCCCCCAAAAAAAAACTCACAGAGAGGCATCTCAGACTGGTGTTTTATGGGTCAACCTGTGGCTCCTGAAGTGAGCATAATACTCTATATAGGATAAGCACAATTAAACATTCAGAGGACTTACTATACAATTCTACCTGAAACACACATTACCTCATAATAACCCAGTTGTATTATGAAACCTGGATTACTTATATCTATGTTACAATATTATCTAATCTCTTATCACCTTTAATATTTTTATCATAATGGTTCCATTTGTGGCAGAAAAAAACAAATTACTTTTTTGAAAAACCTAAGCTAAGATTAACTGCAACAGCTAGCAACCTTCCTTCTTTAGAGCATATTCACATACAAATTGTATTTTATAGAAATAAGATACAGTAATAAGATAATACAAACTACTGCCCAGAGGAAACACAAAATGAGGATGAAATTCTCAGATATATTAGAGCTGGAGAACCAAGTGATGATTTCTGTAATATGCAGAGGAAGTTCATTAGACAAAAGCCAAATAATTAAATCAGAGAAGATTTTAAAATGGTCAATTTCCTACAAACACAAATAAGGAAAATTGTCCTGTTTTGTGAAATTTGCAAGTGTAAATAAAACTGAAGATGAGATATCTGAATGAAATTAACTTAAAAGTGTAGAAACAGACTGTCTAAACAGACTCAAGGCAGGTAATCATGGCTTTGTGTGTCACTGTTATTTAGAAATAATATGTCAATGCCTGTCAATAATGGTGCTAAAGTCAGGATTAAAGAGCCCCCACAAATTCCATGAGTTAACATGTAGCCCTCCACACAAACCACGGAGAAGATGGAGCTTTTATCCCGAGGTAGAAAGGACTTGAATTTGGGGGGCGTACGTTCTCTAGGGAACAGAAGACTCCAGACTAGACCCATTTCTCTGAAGAAAAATCGACATTTTCTCCTAGGAAAAGTTATTCTAGATTAGTTATGTTAGTAATGTATCTCCTCATGAGAAAGCAGAAGTCCAGAGGTATACTTTTTGAAGAAGTAAATATATGTAAAGAATAAAATTATACACAACTTTAACATGTGATGAATCTTCTAGAGAGTGAATGTTACAGAACCTGACATGTGGCAGCTGGATTCATGGAGAAAGAATGCGAGTAAAATGAACCAAATAGTCAACAGGGCTGTAGGTTTTGATAACTTTTTTTTATTTTAACCACATATTAATATTACACAGTAGAGTATTGCATTGTGTTATTTTCATACATGCATATTTTGTGCTTGTATCATATTTATCCTTCATTGTCTCATCTATTTCCCCCTTTTCTTCTCTCTTGTTCTTCTCCTCTTCTCAGTAGTTCATATTTTATTCTGATTCCTTTTTTCCCCTTGGTTTCACATGAAAGAAAATGTAGTATTTGCCCTATTGGGTATTTTATCAAGGTTCATTCTGTTTCTATCCATTTTCTGCAGTATTTTTAGACCAGTGATGACACGTGAGGGATTGTAATGTCGGCATATGAGAAGCAATAAACCATAGTCTGACACTGGACAGCTGGTTCGGTGGGTAAAGCTCTTACTGAACTTCCAGAGGAACTGAGTTCAGTTCCCAGCAATCACCTTGAGTCTCTCACAACTGCCTGTAACTCTGGTAGCAGAGCATTCAAATCACCTCTACAGACAGCAGGCATGACATGCATGTGGCACACATACACATACACAGAGGTACACACACCTACACAAAATAAGAACATTTAAGATATAAACAAACATATTGGGGCTGGAGAAACGGCTTGGTGGTTAAGAGCACCACTTGCTCCTCCAGCAGATTCAGACATTATTTATAGCACTCAATGGTGGCTCAAAACCATGTATAACTCCAGTCCTAAGGGGTCCAATGTCCTTCTGACCTCTCCAGGTACTTGATGCATGTGGTGTACAGACATCCATGCAGGAAAAATACCCATACAGATAAAATAGAAATATGACCCTCTAACCCCTGCACACACTCACACATACCTGAGCAGAAGTCTTTCTTAAGTGTGAAGGTAATTTCTTGTCTCTTAGATTTATTTATAACCTCATATTCATCTATACTTTGACTATTGTCACATAATAATTTGTAAAATATGATGATTCTACATATTTGAAAATTCTCATTATTGTATAGTAAATTACATAAGAAAAATGTTATAATAAGATGTGTAATGATAACACCATATGGCACAGGGACAGTTTTAGGGTGCTCAATATTTCCTTTCTTTTTTAAAAAAAATTCATACTTATTCTTCTATTATAGAGTACATCCCAGTAACATCAACTGAATACAGCACAATAAGACACAATAAGTCCAAGCACAAGCCCTCACATCAAGGATGGGCAAGGATTGAAAAGGAGCCCAAGAGTAGGCAAAAGAGTCAGAGCCATCAACATCCCACTGTCAGAAGACCCTCAAAACTCCAAGCTGACAACCATAAGATATATGTAGAGGACCTAACCCAGACCCATGCAGACTCTGCAATTGCAGCTTCAGTGTCTGTGAGCCACCATGAGCTTTGCTTAGTTGATTTCTCAGGCCATGCACTCCCAGTGTCTTTGACCCCTCTGTTTTCCACAATTCCTCTTGTCCCTCTCCTCAGATCTTGGGGAACTCCTAGCTTAGTTAAAGATGGATAGTTCAGCCTTCATATTCTCCATTAGTAAGAGTCCTCATTAGGGTTACCTTTGTATATTGCAGGAAGTTTCCACCGCACTAGGTATCCACATTGCTCACCAAATGCTAATTTCAGTCATTTCTCCCCATATTCTTTCCCTCCAACTCTCCACCTACACCTGCCACCACCAATTCCCATCCCTACCCACCCTCATGCCACCTGAAAAATCTATTTTATTTCCCATTCCAAGGAGATCCATGCATCTCCAATTGAGCCCTCTTTGTTCCTTAGCATCTCTGGGTCTGTGGATTGTATCATGGTTATCCTTTACTTTACAGTTAATATCCACTTTTCAATGAACACATACCATGTTTGACTCTCTGCCTATGGGTTACTGGAGTTTGTGTTTTCTTTGAGCTGCCAACCAGCTTCCCAACAAAGACACAAAGACTTATTAATTATGAACGTTCTGTCTTAGCTTAGGCTTATCTTACTAACTCTTTTAAATTAATTTAAGCTGTATCTATTCTTTAAATTTTGCTTTGGGCTTTTTACCTTTCTTTCATTCTGTATGTCCTATTTTCCTCTTACCTCTATGTCTGGCTGGCTCGATTTTGGCATCTCTGTCATCTCTTTTTTTCTTTTCTTTTTCTCACACTCTGGAACCTAAATTCCTTTTTCTACTTATGCTCCCTGCTCAGAAATTCTGCCTATACCTCCTCCCAACTCTTGGATATTCAGTTTGTTACTAGACCAATCAGGTCGCTTAGGCAGGCAAGTTAAACAGCAACATATCTTTACATAATTAAGAAAATGCAATACATCTTTACATAGTTAAACAAATATTCTGCAACATAAAAATGCAACACATCTTTACATGGTTAAATAAATATTCTTCAACTGGTTTTGTCACTCAAGATGATTATTTAAGTTCTATGCATTTGCTTGCAAATTTCATGACACCATTTTTTAAACCACTGATGCCACTCCGTTAAAATGTATTGCATTTTCTTTATCCTTTCTACAGAAGGGGTCATCTAGGTCATTTCTAGTTTCTGGTTATTATGAATAAAGTTACTATGAAAATACTTGATCAAGTGTCTTTTTGGTAGAATGGAGCATGGTTTGGTTATATGCCCAAGAGTGGTACAGCTGCATCTTGAGGTGGATCCATTATAAGTTATTTGAGGAATTGCAACACTGATTTCCATAGTGACTCTAGAAGTTTGCATCCCCATCAGCAAATGGGAGGAGTGTTCCCCTTGCCCCACATCCTTACAAGCATGAGCTGTCACTTGTGTTTTTGATTTTAGCCAATCTGACAGGTATAAGATGGAATCTCAAAGTAGTTTTGACTTCCATTTCAAATATGGCTAAGGATGTTGAACATTTCTTTAAGTGTTTCTTAGCCATTTCAAACTCCTCTATTGAGAATTCTCTGTTTAGATCTGTACCTTATTTTTAAATTAGATTGTTTGGTTTATTCATGTATAGTTTCTTGAGTTACTTATATATTTTGAATATTAGCCCTTTATCAGATGTAGAATGGGTGAAAAATCTTTTCCCATTCTGCGGTAAAAATATGCTGGAACTAGACTTGATATTGCTGATGAGAACAAAGGGGCAAACTATGGGAAAGCATATTTCTAGAAATAGGAATACACTTACTCCCCATAGTGTTGGACTTTTGGAGTAGGTTGCAAAGATGACCACAATGGATGAGAATAAGTAAGAGATGACAAATATGCACACCAGGGTGAGGATAGTTTGAGCAGCTCTGTCCTCAGGCGAGACTTTCAGAAAGTTTTGAGCACTGTGAATGTACTTGACTTGTCTCTTATGTCTGTAGAGGAGACTCACCATGGAGACACTTGAGCAGGCCATGAGACCCAAACACATGCCATCAGAGAAACACAGTAAGAACATGTACAGTGCAGTTGCCACATTGCCAGAGGCAAACCATAAGCAGTATCCATATTTCATCCTGCTAGTTGCATTTTTGTTGTAAATGGGCCCTGACACTCTTGCTGGAGTCAAGATGTTTAGAATCAGGTGCACAATCCAGCCTAGTGAGCAGGAGGGACCAATGTACTTGGTCACTCTGTGTTTAAGAGTCATCCACCTAGAGTTGCTTGGGTTGATTGTGATCACTTGGAAGCAACTCAGTAGGCACCTGGCATACAGGCACATCCCCCTTGTTATGCGGTAAATATATACTATCAATTTACATCCAACATCATCTAGGAAATACTTGAATCCAAAATCTGACATTGTCCGTGGAATGCCTCTTAAGATGAGAGACAAGCCATTGGCTAAAGTCAAGTGCTCTATAATCAGATCTTTTGGCATTAAATGCCTTCCAGTGAGTATCAAAATGAGATAATAAAATAGTATTGAGGAATTTCCAAGCACTCTCACTGTAATCTGGGAAAAGAGGAAAATTCCCATTGCCAAGTTGTCAGAAGCCATTTTCACTCCTATTAAAAATGTAAATAAGTTTATTATGGTCAACAGACCCTGGTAATATACTGTAGATGTGCATTATGTCATCATGTTAGCTTAAATAATATATTTATCAGTTTGCTGTATTTACATAGCTCTCTCATTAAAGAAGATTTTCTAAAACTTTGTTCTTTATTGAAGGACATATCTTCACTCTTTAAATGGGAAGTTTTGAATATGTTTACTGAACATTAATGTTTTCACAGGACCAGGTGCCACATGACCTTCAAAATAGCAATAAAGAGAGGCAGACATATATGTGAATTTGAGGTTCACCTGATCTACAGAGTGACTTCCAAGACAGCCAGTGCTACACAAAGTGAAACTGTCTCAAATAGTCCTTCCCCAGGAACTAATGTTTTCTTTGTTTTTGACTAAACACAGTGATTTAGTGTCAATTTTCAAAGAAAGAATTTTTAAAACATCCCATAATTTCTGAAATTCACATGACCAAAACTCAAAATTCATTGTGAAAAACAAGAGAAAATGTGTGAAAATCGTATTTGGAATGAGGGATTAAATATTCAGAATATAAAGAATAATTTCTTTTAAGATATATTTTAGTGTTAATTGTGTGTGTGCTGGGGTGTCTGCCTATGAATATGAATCCCAGTAGGGGCCTGAAGCATGGGCTCTCAGGCAGATGGATTTGTAGATGGTTGTGAGCCAGTGGTAGGAGCTAGTAATTGGACTCAAATTCAAAGTAAGAGCAGTATGCACTTTGAAAGACTGACTCATCTCTCTACCCTCAAAAGAATATTTAAAACTAAGTTTGAAAAATCTTAAATATAAAACAAATGAGAAGTGGGTTCCAAACCTGGATAAATTTCCTATAAACAATCCAGAAATGTTAAAAATGTATGCAAAATGAGGCCTAACATCACCAATAATTAAGGAAATAAAATGAGATGCTGTCAATCAATGTTGAAACAGGCTATCATCACATACAATATAAACAGTTATTAATCAAAACAAATTAACATAAGTAAAAGCAGGAGTTAAAGCTGCCTACCATAGGTGAAATAAGAACCCTTGTTTCTGCTCTATAGGAAAGTAGAATGTTGTAGAAGACATACAAATTAGTCTTGGTTTTCTTCAACAAAATTTGCACATCATTACCAAGTTCCAATTGGAGTGTTACTGCATCTCCCACGTGTTGGGTCTTCAACTGTTGTTATTAATAATGACCAATGCTGTGCAAAGATCAGGGAACATGAGCAGATACAAAGCCCCACAGAGAGTGGCCAGTGTTGAGTAAGAGGGATAAATGAGGGATTTGACATTCCATACCATTTCCCTCCAGAGTCTCAGCTGTTCTCAGGAAGAATCTCAGGAAGATACAGTCACTTCTTTTGTGAATGTTTTTTTGTGACTCAATGGTCAGACCTTCTGACCGTGAATGGTTTTGCATAAAATGTATATCCATTTGCATCACATACAATATAAACAGTTATTAGCTTTCTCAATATACTAAAATAGAATTACTAGGTAACATAGTTGTATAATTTTGGAGCATGTACCGGAAGGATTCTATGTCCTGCCCAAGAGAAGTTTGTAAATCCATGTAAACTGTTGAATTATTCACAATAACAAGGAAATTATGTCCATCCAGAAATTCATCAGTAGATAATGGAAGTTTCCTATAGATACATTTTGTTCATCTGTAAAGGAGAATCAAATCATGAAATACTCAGGAAAAACTTACAAAGAAGTCAAGAAGGTGACAAAGACACAGGAAAACAAAAACCACATGTTCTTTCTCAAAGAGTGACATGGATACCAATGTCCATGTGAACGGAAGTGTTGAGAGTATGTGATTATAGGATATGCTTCCAGAAAGAAGGTCAAAAGATGCAGAAGAAAGTGGTATTGAGGAGTCAAGGGGGAGGAAATAGGACAAATGTGTCATTAAAGTGAAAAGAATTATAAATTTATAGAGAAGTGCCAGTGGATTTGGGGAAAATGGACAAGGAAAGTGGAAGAGGATAATCAATAAACTTGCTTGAAAATGCAATAATGACATCAAGTACTATGTTTGTTAATTAAAATATTTAAAAATTAAACCACACAATGAAAGGAGAGAACAAGCTCCCCAAACATCTTCTAACCTCCACACATGCATGCTGTGCGATGTATACATTCCTTCCCAACAGTCCGTGAATCATGTAATAAAAATTTAAAAGACAATAGAGTGATGATTGACAGGGATGCAAAGAGAAGGTGATGAGTGTTTGTTTCTTGGGCACAGAATTTTTGGTTTGTGATGAAATGTTCTGGAAATCAGCTGCATATCAATAGGATCATTTTTCACATGACTGCACTATACACTGACAATGGTTAATACGATAAATGTTTGTAGTTAAAACTTGATTCTAATTTAAAAAGTAAGGGCACTGTGGTCAATAAATGAGAAATTCTTGCAATGTGTGCTACAGAGCTAAGGGGATGACAGTCAATTAAGATGACACTGACTTGAACACATAGGTTAGTGTTATAAAGCTTAGAGTCATTGATAAACTTGCATTTTGTCTACAAGCAAGAGTTAGAAGAGTATTAGATAGGTATATATAATATGACAGAATTTTGATGCTGTTATTTTGGTCTGAGATTAACTTATTCACAGAATTACATGACATGAGGAGATATATGACAGCTTTGAAACTCTAGACAGTGACAAGACAAGAAAAATAAAGAAAGCCAAACATACCTGTGTGTATTTTCCAGAAGAGAACAGGCCTAATTCTTCACATGACAAGAGTACTTTATCATTATGTTCTTGCAGAAAGCATGTGAGCTGGAACCACATAACAACCAGTTTGGGGGTATGTTTAGTGAAACATAGATATAGAATCAAGAAAACAAGTTTCATTTTTAAGAATAGCTAAAATACCAAGAAATAAATAACATTCCTAGTATGCATGTATTCCTTACTTGTAATTAATTCCATTTTTAACTCTTAATTTTCAAGCTTCCATAAAATTCATCTTTCCTAGTAGAATAGTCACCCTATAATTCTATCATTGATAAAAATTTCAATTACCAGTAACAATATTCCACCCATTCCTATAATCTCTCTATTCAGATATAAAAAATAGATTATAGCATTTTCCAGAAATATATAAATTGATTCATAATAGAAATGAAAAGATCAAAAATACTTCAAGCTATTTAGAATGAGATGGGGATGTAGCTCATGGCTTGTCCAGTTGGCAAAATGCCCTGGTTGGGATTCCCCAATATTATCAGTAAACAAAAAGAAGAATACAAATAAATCTTCTCTTTAAATCTAAAACTTAGGAAGAGACATGCAGAGATAGAGAGAAGATGAGGGAGATGGAGCCAGAGCCACAGAGGATAGATAGAGACAAAGGCGACCAAGCGAAGCTAGACAGATGAAATGAGGTGATATCATTAGGAGATACTTTACTAAGATATTTCTACTATGAGAGACTCGTGGGAGGAGCAGGGTTCACACACCTTAGGGAGGACTGAGGACAATTGACTCTGCTCTGAGACAGAAATAGCCCAAATTTCATCTAAAAACCTATTCAAATTCTCTGTTCTTATACCAACACCAGAGTTTACCCTACCCCACCTATTCCTTTATATCTTAACTTCCTCCCTTCCTTCTTTCTTTTCTTCCTTCCTTCCCTCCTTTCTTCCTTTGATTCTATCTTATTTACTTTCTCACCTCATCCTCTCTTTCCTTTCATCAGAGCTGTTGAAAGATTATTTTAACAAAGACTTCTTAAGTACAAGCACAATTAAGATAGGTACTTAGCTAGAAAATAAAACTTATCCAATAGCGAAAGCATGGCTTCTCCAAGGAGTGCTTCTAATGTCTTTAGTTCTTGCTACTCCTATTCTCTGGTCACTCACCTCAGTGCTTGATGACACCATGATGGTAGGTGTTGCCATGAGAAGTGAGACTCTGCTATAACTAGGATGGGACACTTTCCCCGATTTAAAGGTGCATGATCTCTTGGTATTCTTTCCCAGAAGACTGGTGATTTTCAACTCACTTCTACACCCATGATGGCAGCATCTCCACAAGGATCTGAAGTAACTTTTAAACACCTTGGTCATGTCACAAAAGAAAACAAAATGAGCAACTCCGACAACATCTCCACAAGGATCTGAAGTAACTTTCAAACACCTTGGTCATGTCACAAAAGAAAACAAAATGAGCACGTAATTGCACAAGGAAGCAATTAGGAAATAGAATGGGAACTTTTCTGCCATCTTTTGGGCACAAAGCATATGGCAGAGAGGAATGCAGAAGGAAAAGAGCTCCATTGCTATTAAAGTAGAGGCAAGCTGCATACCCTTGCCCCAAGAGGGAATTTCCCTATCACTTTGTATCCTAGATAGTATCCACAACTCAAAACTGTTAGGATGCAAAGACACTCAGGAAAAATGCCTACCTGAGGTGCCTATTAACATATCAAAGGGGAAGCATTCAAGAGATGGGACAATATTTCAGTGGATAATAGTGTTTGATGCAGAAATCCGATGACCTGAGTTTGTATCTAAAGCACAACATTAGAACACAGTTCCAAGGGCTGCAGTGATGGCTCAGTGGTTAAGAGCCTTTCCCACTTTTGCAGATGGCCAAGGTTCACTCCCAAGCTCAGATGGAACAGCTCATAAGAGCTTGAGATTCCAGATCCCGGGGACCTGATGCCCCTTCTGACATGTAGGAGCTTCTTCACATATGTACACATATATACACTCAAGCACAGACACATGAAATAAAATAAAGTGAAATAAAAAAATGAAAGGCAGATCCAGCGGCAGAGACATCTGTCACATGAGCTCCCAAGAGGTTGGGGAATGAAGACAAGAGGATCTCTGTGAGCTTCTGAGCCACCTCATCTGGGGTTCAAATCATAGAAGAGAGTCTGTCTCAAATAAGTTGGAAGGTAAGGCCCAAAAGCCCTTCACAGAGGCCCCCACTAACACATAAAACACACACATACACACATGAAACATAACACACAGGAGATACACAGAAGCATCAACATTTATTTACTAATGAGAATTAACAGCTAATATTTAGGCATTTGGTAAATTTTAGTGAACTGTCAAATCAGTCATTTTCTTTAACCTCACATGCCACTTGGAAATGACAACAGATGGAACGACACAGAAGTTAAATGACAAATTTTCACTGGCTAAGTGCTAGTTAGAAGCCACACTCTTCTTCATGTGCAGACGAGACACTGACCTGGAGCCCTGCTAATCTCTGGTGAGGAAGGTACACAGTTCAGTCTAATTTGTGGCAATTCCTCAGGTGACAATGGTATGTGCATGACTGATGTAAACTCTGGTTACTGGGAGCAGGTGTGGGGCTTCTCTCCTGTGTGAATCTTTTCATGTGCCTGCAGGTTGGTGTTGTGTCTGAAGGACCTTCCACATGTGCTGTATGGGAAAGGATTCTCTGGTTATGTCAGATCTCATGAACTCAGAAGTCTGAGGCTTGATAGAATCCTTTCTGACAAATGGGACAGCCAAATGGCCTCTCATTTCTGTGTCTTCTGTGGTGGACTGAAAGGTTACAGGGATATTTGAAGATTTGGGGAAATTCCTCATATTTGTAAGGTTTGAGGTTTCTGTTGAGTCTTTAGCTCTGACCTGCACATGTGGAGATTATCTCATGGTTCTGGTATACAGGGACAACAGGGACTCTTCTTATAGCTGGAGGTGCCTCGACTTGCTCTTCTGGCATCCTGAGGTGTTTGTTCCAAAGGAAAAACCAACATCTTCAGGCTCAGGATACTGCCTGTTCTCTTTTCATGCCCAGTGGAAATAAGAGAGTTTGTGAATCTCTGCTTGGAAAGGGATCCCCTCAAAATACCCCTCTGCTGTCCTGGTTTCCTACTGAACCATTTCCAAGAATGTATCTTGGGGGATCTACAAGGGTGTCCTTGCATTCTCTTGTGCTGGAGTTGTTGCTGATTTCTGTTGTTTCAAAAGTTTTTTGACTTTTTTGAGGAATTGTTCTGAGAAAAAAAGGGCTTCTGTTGTGGAATATTAGTTTAAGATGTGTTATATTTTCTATTCTGTGGAATATTTGTTTAATGATGCAAAGATGTGTTGCATGTGTTTAACTCAGTAAAGCTGTGTTACTTTGCCTGTCTAAATAAAACACCTGGTTGGTCTAATAAAGAGCTGAATGACCAGTAGCTAAGCAGAAAAAGGAATAGGCATAGCTGCCAGGCAGAGAGATAAATAGGAGGAGAAATCTAGGATCAATAGAATAGAAAAATGAGGAGTGAGAAAAGGAGAAAGAAAGTAGGATGCCAGGGGCAGCCACACAGACAGCCAGGGAGTAAGAAGGAAAGAAAGATCTACAGAATAAAGAAAGATAAAAAGCCCAGAGTCAAAATGTTGTTTAAGAGAAATGAGATAATTTAAGTTAGAAAAACTGTCTTGAAACAAGTCATTCTAGGTCAGGCACTCATAAGTAAGAATAAGTCTCCATGTATTTATTTGGGAGCTTGGTAGTGGGCCCCCAAATAGTAAAGAAAAAACCAATTACAGGCTTCCTGTCCCTGCATGGAGAAATGAACCTGTAATGGAGATCAGATGACCATTGTCAATGAATCTATGGAAGACAGAAAAACTGCCCTCAACCTGCTTTCACAGGATCCCCAGAGTGTGGGTTGGTTCATCTGTCTATCCCTCGTCTCTAATGATGTCATCCTGGCATTCCCAGGTTCTCTTCCCTAAGTCACTATTCACACTGTGTTTGCAAGTGTTGAGTCACTGTTCCTAAGGGTGGAGGGGGGGGGGACAAAGATAGTTTCTTGTGAGCTCAGGCCACAATGTTGTCTTCAACTAGTCAAGACATTGAAGGAGGATCAATCAGCCTTTCTTTAAGGGGCCAGCCTCTGTTTTCCGCATGGGACTAACTTCACCTGATCCTCCCTCACATACATTGTCTCCACAGATGCACATTGCCTCGGCTCTTAGGAACATGACTGGCCATTATGGCAGCAGTGTACTTGGAATTGGTTTCAGTCATGAAATTCTCAATTTAAAACAAAGCTCCAAGGAGTATAAATATGGAATTAAACAAACTGTGAAATGAAAACTATGTATACAGTAAGAAACTCAAATATACATCAATGATGGTGGTCGGCATTGTTAATCCCAGCACTTGGGAAGCAGAGGATGTATAATTTCCCTGAGTTCCTAGACATCCAGGGCTACACAGTGTAACCATGTCTCAAATAATGAACTGACCAAAAAACAAACATTTAAACAAAAACATCAAAACTCTCAGAAGTCATTTGTACAATGACATCTAGGCATATGTGTATGCATTGTTCAAATTTTTTAATACCTTGGCCATTTCTGTCAATGACTGAGAAGTATAAAAATATAGAACCCAAAATAGGACCCAATATAATTACCTCTCTATTCTTTTTATTCTATTCTATTCTATTCTATTCTATTCTATTCTATTCTATTCTATTCTATTCTATTCTATTCTATTCTATTCTATTCCTTTTTTCAGGATTTGACAATTTGCTGTGACGTACGAGTAATGAAGGTATTTCTTATGGGTGTGTCACTGCTGTGTATGCATGGGAAAGCCAGATTTTAACAGCAGAAACCTTACTCTGCCATTCTGCCAAGCCAGCTTTTTAGACAGAGTGCCTTAATGAAATGTACTAGCAAATTTGGAAAGACATGTAACTTCTTTGATCCCTAGTTTCTGCATCACATGTATTGGTATCACATGCTAGTGTTTCAAGACATATTTTTAAGTGTGTGCCAAGGTTCCAACTCAGACTTCATGATTACATTGTAAGCATCTCTCTGACTTAGCCATTTCTAAGACCCCGGGTATCTCCTCTAAAGCTTTAGGTTCTGGCCCAAATGTTAATTCCCCTGTATCTCTGTTACTATGTAAATAAATTACATTTAAGTGTGTCCATCAAACTATTCATAGGTTTATTTTACTTTATTCATGCTAATTTAGGGCACTGGATATTCTCCCTTGTAAGGATTTTGTTGGGGGCAGTACATTCTCATGAATAATAAAAACTACAACACCTTCTCAGTACTTCTTCTCAAAATGATTATCTTCCTGAGTTAGCAATCTCTCACGCCAGGAACTCCCCTTGACAGGAGGCTCTAACACTCATCAAAGAGGCTCTCTGTGAAACTCCCAGAGTTCCTGCCACTTGATTCCCACTTCTCTTTCAAGGCAAATTTGTCCTTATAGTTTACAGTTTTGAGAAAAAACTCCAAGACCAGTTGAGAAATCACTGCTCCTTGCTCTGCTTTCCTGGCTGCAACCATGAGGTAAACATCTCCCAGAATCTTCGCATCTCCTGCTTTGCACAATTATTTGGGGGAAAGTTGAGCTGCGTACCTAAGGAGTTAGAGATCTCTTTTCCAGGCTGGCTTGGAATTAACTCTGTATTCTTTAATTTAAGGTCATTTGCTGGTAACTCTGGCTTAAAAGTGACTTTGAGCTGTGAAGCCGTTCTGATGAGGATCTTCAGAAAGATCCAAATATAACAGTTCCATATTTGTCTTGTAATCTGAGGACCTGTTAACAATTTGTGAATGTGTGGAAGCTATGAATTAAAAAGAGAAGAGACACGTGAATAAAGAAAAAAAAACTAAAAATTAACTGTTATAGTTGGCTTCATTGTTATCTGACAAATGCATAAATAACAGCAGCAAAAACAAGCAAGGAAACAAAAAAGCAGAAATTAACCTTTCCAGATGGTTCAGGCTCAGATGGAAGACTAACTCAGGCCCAGCTCTGTGTCTCACATACAATGCCTGTGGCTTCTCTGGAAGGAGATCACATCCTAAGCAAGCATTGCAAGTCATTGTAGTGAAAGGGGACAGTACCACACTGAGGGAGCATCAAGACTGACTTCCATCTCCAGGAATTCTGATCCTGTGCTCTCATAGAGTGTTCATTCCAAACCTGTCAGAAGTTCCTGATTTCCATAGTTTTGATCCCAAATGCTGCAGTGAACAGGGGGAAACCTCTGGCAGTGGAATTAGACAGAAGGTAGTTCCCAGAAGGTTCCTGATGCACAACACAGAAAAGAGAGGCTGAACCAGGTTCAGCTGTGTAGGCAGAGAAAGGTGCCTATATATTATTTTGGAAAAACTTGCTGTTTGATAGACATCTTTTGAGAACTCTAGTCTGGGGAGAAAATAAAATATTCTGTGTGGTCAAAATGAATACATTTTTGATTCCTTCATCTTTTTCTTTCCTTTTCGATTTTTTTTTTGGTGTTTGCTTGTTTTTGCTTAAAGGTGTCTTATAAACCAGTATGCTTACAAACTCATTAAGTAATTGAGCATGACCTTGGACTCTAATTCTATTGCTTCTACCTCCTCAGTTCTGGGGTTTCAGAGCTGTTCCACTACTTCAAGCAACCTCTTTTGTGTTGGTCTATTTTGCTTTATTTTGTCTTTTTGATGCAGTGTCTCTCTGTACAGTCCTAGTTGTTCTGGAACTTGCTAAGTAGAGAATACTGGCTTCATATTCACACAGATTCACCTGCCTCTGTACCCTGAGTGCTCAGATTAAAGGTGTGTGCCACTGTCCTAGTTAGAATTTTTATTGCTGTGAAGAAACGCCATGACCTCAACAACTCTAACAGAGAAAATATTTAATTAGGGTGGCTCAGTTACAGATTTAGAGGTTCAGTCTATTATCATTATGATGGGTAGTATGGAGGCATGCAGGCAGACGTGGTACTGGAGCTGAGAGTGGGTGGTATTCAAAGGATAGGAAATCTCAAAGTCTTTACCCACAATGATACACTTTTTCAAACAATGTTACACCCACTCCAACCAAGCCATATTTCCTAGTAGTGCCATGAGATTGTGGAGGACAATTATATTCAAACTACCATATTACACTCTCTGATCCACACTGCCTCATAATCATATCAAAATGCAAAATGCATTTAGTCCAACTTTAAAAGCCTTCATAGTCTACCACAGTCTCAACAGTGATTAAAAGTCCAAAGTTCAAAGTGTGTTCTGAGATTCATACAATTTCTTAAATGTAATCCCCTATAAAATCAAAATAAGAAACACATCACATACTTCCAACATACAATGGCACAGGATATATATTACCATTACAAACATAGGAAAGGGAGCATAGTGAGGAAATATTGGAACAAAGCAAGATCAAAAACAGCTGAGCAAATTCCAAATTCTGCACCTTCATGTTTCATGTTGAAATTATCTTCAGATGTCCAACTCTTTTCAACTTTGTTGACTACAACATACTTCTTACTCTTGGGCTCTTTCTACTCCCTGTTAGCAGCTTTTTGCTGCAGGTATCCCACAACTTTGGCATCTCTAATATCTTGGGTTCTCCAAGGCATTTTTGGCCTTCACTCAATGGCCTTTCCAGGCCTCCATTCAAGGACACCCTTGACACATGCCTGGTCTTAGCAGCTTTGCTTAGACTCAGAGGCAAATTCCATAATCCATTTCTTCTATGCTTAAAGCCAGAACCTCATGGTTGAAGCTGCCAGGTTCTGCTCCTTGCTGGTTTGGAACATTCCCCCGCCCACCCACTTTAAACAATATCTTCATCAGCTTTCTGTCTTTCAATCCCTCAGCTTAGCTGTCTTGAAACTTGCTCTGTAAACCAGGTGGGCCCCAAATTCAGTGATCTGCCAGCCTCTGCCTTCCCAGTACTGGGAGTAAAGGTGTGCCCCATCACACCCGGCTCTAAGCTTTTCTTCAGTTCCTTTCCCAAGTTGGAAACTTATCTGGGTGAGATCTTGCCTAGAGGTCACCATTACCTTTATTCCATTTCTCAGTCCATTTATCTCCTTGAACACCGGGTTTAGCTCCATTTCACTTCTTGGTGTTCTTTTTTTTTCCCTCGAAATTTACATTTGTATTTTACTCTGCTCAGTTTGTTCCTTTTATAATGAATATAAATATTCATTATAGTTACCAGAGTCTATAATAGACTTTTTTGAGATTTCTTCTGCCAACAGAATTAATTCCAAACTCTTCAATTTAACCTCAGGAAGATTCTTTGAATAAGGTGAAAAGGCAGCCACTTTCTCCATGAAAATATCACAAGAATGAACTTTGGGAAACATAATAAAATTTTTCTCTTCTGAAACTTCTTGATATAGCCCTCCCCATCCCATAGTCCACCAAATCACAGTCAGTATCACTTTTTTCCACACTCCTACTAGTATGGCCCATCAAGCAGCACTTAAAATGTTCAACTGCTTTTCTAATCCATAGTCCCCAAGTCCATATTACTCCAAATAAACACATGGTCAGGCTTATCCCAATACCCCAGTCCATGGTACCAACTTCTGTCTTACTTAGAATTTTTATTGCTGTGAAGGGACACCATGACCATGGCAATTCTTATAAAGAAAACATTTCATTGGGGCAGTTCACTTACAGTTTCAGGGGTTCTGTCTATCATCATCATTGCAGAGAGCATGGTGGCATGCATGCAGACATGGTGCTGGAGCTCAGAGTGCTACATCTTGCAGGCAATAGGAAGTCAACTGACACACTGGGCAGTATCCTGAGCATAGGAAATCTCAAAGCCTGCACCCACAGTTACACACTTCCTTTAAGAAGACCATACCCACTCCAGCAAAGCCATACCTCCTAATACTGCCACTCCTTATAGTATTATGGCAGCCAATTACATTCAAACTACCACAGCCACCATGACTGGTTTTCTAAAAGCACTCTATTTGTTTGGTTGGATTATATGCTGTGAAATTAATATGTTGAGGTTTTCATCACAAAGACTATGGTCTGAATTCAAAAAACTTCTTGACCTCAGCACAAAAGACAGAACCCTAAATGCCATCATTCCAAAGAAGGCATGAAGTTCAGTGATTAAAAATTCTGAAATCTAAAGTCCACTAATACCAAAACACTGAAAATTTTGAGTGTTGAAATCTCTATGAGAATAGCAGAATATCATTAGGAATCATCTGTATTGATATCTTTTTTTTCTTAAACAGTTTTACCTTAGGTCTCTGGCCACTTAGTCTGTTGTTCTTGCTTACTCAAGCAGTGTTGTATATGGGCTTCTTCTCATGGAGTAGGCCTTATGTTGGTGTTGGTTGGCTTCTCCCACAAGTTACTGCCACAATTACCCTAGAGTATTTTGCAGCCAGGACAGATTGTATATCAAAGATTTTGTGGCTGGCTTGGTGTCTACATTTCTCTTTTGGTATTCTGCAGAGTACCTTCCTGCACCAAAGAGACTAGAATGTAAGGGTGAAGGCTCCATGTAGATACCAGTTCTCCTTCTCCATGTTCAATGACTTGTGTGGGTGTTGTCCTCAGCACTGGGGCCCCACAGTCAGTTTGAGGAAAGCAACCCTTTGTGTCAGAAACAGCCTAGGTTGTTTGGGGATTTCCATGGAACCCCATTGGCCAACAGCTCAATTAAATACAACCCAGTCCTGCCAATAGAAGCCCTCCCTTGTGACAAGAGATGGCCAGTTGAACCTCTGAATCTCCCATTAGTAGAAGTTCTCAAAGGGTTTCCCACATCAATTCCAGTATTTTTCTACTGTACTAGATTTCCATACCACCTCAAAATGCCCAGAATTCCAAGTCTCTCCCTGCACTCTCTCCCTGCACCCCATCTTTCTCACCACCTCATTACTCCACTCTTGTTCCCACCTGCCCAGTCTGCCCAGTCTATTTTATTTCCCCCTCCCAGGGATCCATGTTTCACCCATAGACTCCTTTTTTCCCAATATCTCTATGTGTATGAATTGTAGCTTAGTTATTTTTTTTTATTTTTTTTTACTTATTGGCTAATCTCTACTTATAAGGGAATACATACCATATTTATCATTTTGTGTTGGGGCTACTTCACTCATGATGATGTTTTTCTAGTTCTATCCATTTTCTTGCAACATTCTTGATGACATTTTTAACAGCTAAGTAATATACAACTTTGTAAAAGTATTACATGTCCTGACCCACTCTTATGTTGAAGGAGAACTAGGTTGTTTTCAGTTTTTGGTTGTTATGAATAAAGCCAAAATGAACTTAGTAGAACAAGTGTTCTTTATGTTGCATGGATAATCCTGTGAGTACATGCCCAAGAGTAGCGTACCTAGATCTTGAGGTATACCAATTCCCAATTTCCTAGAAGGCTTCCTTTATAATCTTCCACATTCCTCAAATCCTTTCTAATCCTCTCCTATTCCCTACCCACTGAAATTATTTTCTTTCTCCTTATGAACAACAAAAGCAAAGACACAAGCAATTGGAAAAAAATCACTGAAACAATATAGTGTCCAATCTGTGTTGGCCAACTATTCCTGATATGAAGCCTGCCCTTGAGTGTGGTTAATATATACAATGTCACTCCATTGACGAAAACTGACTTTTTTCTCCTAGCATGTTTCAATTATAAATAGCTTCTTGGTTAGAGGTAGAAATTTAACAAATTTTTATCAAAGGTAGAATTAAACTGCAAGATGAAAGGAAGCAATGAATAAATAGATAAAAGAAAGAATGAATAAATAAGAAAAAGAATTCCAACTTAATGAGGGATAACCTTTGGGATTTTATGGAAGTGATTAGATTTTTATAGGAAGGGATAGACCACATACTTTTCTGTACCCAATAGTAAACAATCTCCAATTCTTGTTAAATAATTCAAGTCTCAATTCTAATCACAGCAATATAGTCAAGTCGCCCACCCATGTCAGTCTCCTTTGTAATTATCAGTGTTGTGACATGAAAATAATTGTCATCTGCATGCTGTGTGATGACAGAATAGCAACTGCTGGACTGAAAGGCCGAGTCTGTCCTGTGTTGAGATGAGATTCTGGACCCTCAGTTATAGGTTTATGACTCCCGGGTCTCCTTTTCTACTACAGGAATGATTTCCAGATCAACTCTAGATCCATAACACCATCTACATAGGGGGCAGAGAAAACTTTTAAATGACTTTCCACCAATTACATGTCAGTGCAAAGGTGTCCACATCATCAGAGCAAATCCAATGATGCAATTAGGAGTAATTACGAAGAAAACATCACTGTGAGCCTCCAGTGTTACAGGGAATACAGAAGGCACAAAGGGCCAATGAAAAGACTATGAAATTGGTTACATGACCTTGATGCCTATGGGACAGGTTGAGAGCTTTTCCCAATGCCCAGACATCCTTGGAGATTTTTTAACTCTGAAGAACAAATGAATGAACAGGCATGAAAAAAGTAGATGCAGTAGATAACCTATCTCTCTCATTCTTTAAATTACATTTTCTAAAAGAGAGATTAATACCCAGATAGATTAATACAGTTGTCATTCTTTTTTTTACAAACTCTACTTTATTCCTTTCCATGTTTATAAAATAATTTATATGGATAGCTAAATGTGTACCCTCTCATTTAGAGATTTTGCTTTGAAACTCCTTATAAGAGCAATGTAGTGCACATGCTCATATGTTGGCTGGTACAAACTTCAGAAGAAATTATGTTTATAGGAGCAAATTTTATTAATTCTTTGAGATTATAATATATATACACAATGTACTTTGATCATGTTTGTCACCTTAGATTCACTCCTAAGTCCTCTAGATTTATCCCCACATTCCCAACCCCTCACAATTTCATATCCTCCATGTTATAAAACCCTCCAAATCCAATTTATGCTCTCCATATACTCATAGATATGTGAGGCCATCCACTAGCACTTGCTTGAACGACGAGGGGCCACACCCTTAAGGAAACTTAATCTTCCTACCTCAGATGACATGAACTGTCCATAGCTCCTCAGTCAGGGATCCACTCTCAGGACCTCCTTTCTGTTCAAGAATGTTGAATAATCTGATCTTGTACAGATCTCATGCAGGCAACAAAGTGATTGTGAGATCACAAGTGCTGTGGTCCTGTCACAGACAGTAGATATTGTTTTTCTCTGATTCCCCCATGACATCTGCCTCTTGAAGTCTTTCCACTCTTTTCCATGATACTACCTGAAATTTGTGGTGAGGAGGCTAATACAGATATCCCATTTGTGACAGATCATTACAGAGTCATTTAGTCTCTACTCTTTGGTCAGTGTGATAACCACCTTCACAGTACAAAGAAACTCCTCTGATGAGTTCTGAGTGCTGAACTAATCTAGTGGTATAGATATATGAATTTAAAGGGCAGTTTGGCACTGTGTCCACTTACACAAATAATAGCAGTAATTTCATGCATGGGACCTGTGAGTTCTGGCCAGAATTGCAGCATCCAGAATGTATTTCTTCTTGAAGAGCAAGTCCTAAATCCAGCCCTTGATAGATGACCCCAATAACAGTTGTGCTACCTTTGTACCTAAGGATATATCTTACTCTGCCAGTCAAGGATTAATATTCTCTTGGAGTTTTATGTCAATTATTAATGTATATGAATTTATCTCCTAATGGTAAACCATGGATTTAAAGGTGAGTAACCATTGCCCATTCAAAATTGTTATAATTAAAGTCTTGTTTGGGGCTGTCAAGTTGACAATATGGACTAGTGAGGTTACTCTTCTTTGCCCATATAAGTTTGAGAATGTTTAGAGAGGTTCAATCTAAGGAAGAAAAACCCACTTTGAATCGATGTGATACCATGCCATAGGCTGATGGAGAGGTTTAATAAAAAGGGACAAAGGGAAAAATGAAGTGCGCACAGGCATTCCTATCACTGCTGCCTGACTGCAAACTCAACAGTGACATACACCTTCAGGTCTCTCACCACAACTCCAGCTTCCCTCACTGCTGCTCCCTTACCACGATGGACACTGCCTCCAGACTGCTGTGAACAAATCTTTCCTATTTGAGTTACCTTTGTCTGGCATTTTGTCACAGTAACAAGAAAGAAAAATAACACATCCATCAAATGCTTTCCCTTGTTTCCTAGGTTCCTGTGTCTTTGCTGCTTTGTAAGATATGGCGTGTGTGTGTGTGTGTGTGTGTGTGTGTGTGTGTGTGTGTGATTTTCGAAAGTAACATTTTTTTCCAATTCCATATTTTGAAAATGTTTCCTCTAAATTTCCTTTTTTTCCTTTTATTTTATTTTACAATATCATTCAGTTCTACATATTAGCCATGGACTCCCTTGTTCTCCACCTTCCTGCCCCCCTCCCCTGCTCTGGTTCTGTGATTTGCAACCAGAAAGGAGATCAAAAGATGAGGGAAAGGGAACTATTGGGAAAAGAAGAGGGGAAACAGGGCAATTGTGTCATTAAAGTGAAAATGATTCTAAAGAATAGGTAGAGGGTTCAGAGGATATTGGAGGAACAAAAGAGAAGAGGAGAATCGAAAATAAACTTGTTTGAAAATGTCATAATGAAAGCTAATACTATATATGATAATAAAAATCTAAGTTAAAATAAAAGATTATGCTTTCAATGTAAATTATGCTGTATACTAATGACAGTTTTGAGTACAACCTGGTCTACAAAGACAATTCTAGGACAGCCATGTCTACAAAAAGAAACCCTAACTTTATTGGGGCAGGATCAACACTCCCTCCCCACCTCCAACCCTCCACCAGAACATCAAGGCTGTCCAAAGTGTCCCAACATAGGTAATGTGGCCCAGAAAGCCAGCTCATGCACCAGGAGTGGATCCTATCATACTGCGAGGGGGCCCCTTAAGCAGATCAAGCTGCACAACTGTCTTGCATTTGACCTTTTCCATGGAAGGACTTGGGTGATGGTTGGGGGTGAAGCCTGAGGGCGTGGGAGGAGGGAAGAGAGGGAGATTTGTGGTCAGTATGTCAAATGAATAAAATATTTCTTAACAAAAAATTAAAATAAGCTCACAGCTACAAACATAAAAAAGAAAGAAAGAAAACCGTGTTATGAAAAACCAAAACACAAATCAAACCAAAATGGAGCAAAAAACTGAAAACTTGGAGGAGACATTCAGAAAGAGATAGAGAAAGGGTGAGGGAGATGGAGGTGGAGGCAGAGACAAGGACAGAGGCTGACTAACAAAAGATAAAAGCATGGTAGGAGGTGATATCACTGATAAGAGAAACTTAGTAACAGCTTATGGAAGAAAAGGGTTTACACATGCTAGGGAGAATTAGAGACCATCTACTTTTCCCTGAGTTGAAAATAGCTCCAATTTTATGCAAAAGTCTTTTCACTTTCCCACCTTCAAAACCAATACCTGATTCCCTTGTCCCTACCATGTCTGTTTTTTTTAATCAACTTTGTTTCTCTCTATTGCTGTATCTGTTTGTCATCCTACCTTTCTTCCTTCTTTTCTTCCCTCCTTCCTTCTTTTCTTTCCTACTTCCTTCCGACCCTCCCATCTCCTTTCCTTTCAGCAGAGCTGTTGAAATAATTCTTAGTGTAGATATTAAGTACAACTAAGATAAAGAGGGGCACTAGTGAAGAAAGTAAGGTGATTTCAAGAAGATGAGCGTGGCTTCTCCGAGGAGTGCTTTCTAATGTCTTTAGCTCTGGTCACTCACCTCAGTGCGGGATGGTAGCACGATGGTGTGTATCACCGTGAGAAGTGAGACTCTGCTATGACTATGATGAGATATTCTCCATCCTTTAAATGTTCGTGATCTCCTGGTGCTCTTTCCCTGAGGAGTGGTGATTTCCAGCTCAACCCTAGACACATGACAGCATCTCCACGAGGATCTTAAGGAACTTTTAAACAACTTGGTCCTGAATTCCTGTCAAAAAACAAAACGAGAGAGAGAGAGGGGGAGAGAGAGAAAGAAAGAAAGAGAGAGAGAGAGAGAGAGAGAGAGAGAGAGAGAGAGAGAGAGAGAGAGAGAGAGAGAAAGCAATTAGGAATAGGAATCAGGACTGAAACTTTTCTGTCAGTCCTTGGAGCACAAAGCTTATGTCAGAGAATCATGCAGAAGGAACAAGACTTTGTTGCTATTAAAGTATAAGCAAGTGGAGTAGTCTTGCCCTTGGAGGGCCTTTCCCTGTCACACCTTTCCCTGTCTAGATATTTCAACATCTCAATATTATTTTGCCCTAAAGACACTCAAAAATGGCTGAGGTGCCTATTAACATGTGAACGAAGATGCTGGCTGCTACAACCTCACAGAATTGCAAGTACCTCTTACAGACTCCTCTCAGCACTTCTCACCCCTCCCCAACCTAAACCTCTCTAGCCTCTGAGCTTCTCTTCCCTTCTCTCAGCCTCTCTGGCCTATAAACACAGACATTCTTTTCCATATCATCTTGGGCTCTTGTTTCTTCTCTTGGTCTTCCTTCTCTAGATTCTTCTCTTGGCTCCCTTGGTCCTCCATACTAACTCTTTTCTTTCTCCCCATCTCCCTTCTTATTACCCAGTTAGGTATACTGGGCACCTCAAGTGTACTACTTTTTCTCACTGCTCTGGACTCTTCAGATCCCACTGGCTCTTCTCCCCTTAACATCTATAATTAAAAACCTCCTTTCTGGGGCACAACCCATGCCCAGGAACCCCTAACCCAACATTCCCCCAGTTGCCAGCCAGCAGTGAAAACTCCTGCAGGCAGGCCCCCACACCCAAACCTCCAACTGGAGCTTGCAATCTATAAGACACGCCCACCCCAAATCCTCACATCCCCCTGTGACCACTGCAGCTTCCTGAGACACAGAATCTGCCAGCCCTGATTGGACCAAAGGTGAGTGACTCTTCTCCCAACCAGAGATCCTGCCTCTAGGACCTAGACCCTGGGGAACAACTGGTGCCCAGGAACCCCCACCCATTGCTTCCCCAGTTACCAGGCAGCAGGGATGAGCCCTGCTGGGTAGCCCTCCTACTGAAACCCCCTATTAGACCCTGCAATGTTCAAACCCATGCCCTACTCCAAATCCTCATAGCCCCCCCCCACTGACATCAGCAGCTTGGTGAGACACAGAATCTGCCAGCTATGATTGGACCAAGAGCAGCTCCCTGAGATACAGAATCTGTCAACTACAATTAGACCAATAGCTATGATTGGACCCAGTGTCTCCCTCTGAGAGACAGAGACAGCAAAACCAAGAGCACCTCCCTCAGACACAGGCACTTCTTGCACTGATTGGAAGAAGAGATGGGTAGGTGCCTGAGCAAAAATACATACAGCATAAACAACAATATGGTACCACAGGAACCTAGCAGTTCTACAACAACAAGTGATCATAACAACATAGAAGAAGCAGAAGAAAAGGACCTTAAAGATAACTTTATAAAGATGATAGAACTTTATAAAGAGGAGATGAAAAATTCCCTTAAAGAATTTGAGGAAAGAGCAAACAAAAATTGGAAGAAATCAATAAATCCTTTAAAGAGAGCCAAGAAAGTTAAAGAGGTGAAGGAAACATTTCAAGACATGAAAATTGAAATACAAGAAATAAGAAGACACAAACTGAGGAAATGCTGGAAATAGAAAATATGAGCAAATGAAAAGGAACTCCAGGTGCAAGCATAATGAACAGAATACAGAGATGGAAGAGAGAATCTCTAGCATGGAGGATACAATAGAGGAAATTGATATGTCAGTCAAAAAAAAAAAACCATTAAAGCCAAAAAAGTCATAACACAAAACATCCAGGAAATCTGGGACACCATGAAAAGACCAAACCCAAGAGCCATAGGGATAAAAGAAGGAGGCAAATATCAACTCAAAGGCACAGAAAATATATTCAAAAAAATCATGGAAGAAAACCTTCCCAACTTAAAGAAAGAATTAGCTATGAAGATACAAGAAGCTTACAGGACACCAAATAGACTACACCTACTCCAAAAAACTTTCCTCAACACATAATAATTAAACAACTAAACATACAGAATAAGAAAAGAATATTAAAAGCAGCCAAAGAAAAAGGCCAAGTGACTTATAAAGGCAAACCCATCAGAATGACACCCAACTTCTCAATGGAGACTCTGAAACCCAGAAGGTCCTAGACAGATGTAATTCACACACTAAGCGAACACGGATGCCAGCCCAGGCTACTATACCCAGTAAAACTTTCAATCACCATAGGCCAAATGAACAAGACATTCCAAGACAAAACCAGATTTAAACAATGCCTATCTACAAATCAAGAACAACAGAAAGCACTAGAAAGAAAACTCCAACGTCAAGAAGTTATATGCACCCACAAAAACAGAGGCAATAGATAGCCCCATAGCAGCAAATCCAAAATAAGGGAAATAGACACACACGCACGCACGCACGCACGCGCGCGCGCACACACACACACACACAGAGACACACATAAAACCACCAAAAGATGAAAGGAATTAACAATTACTGGTCAGTATGCAGCAGAAAGATGGGTCCTGCTTTCATATCCATACTGTAAGCCTAAGGCTTTTTATAGATGAATTAAGCCCATTGATATTAAGGGATATTAATGACCAGTGATTGTCCATCCCTGTTATTTTTGGTGGTAGTGTGTGTGTACTTCTCTTCTTTGGAGTTTACTGGTGTGGCTTTATCTATTGCCTGTGTTTTCGAGGGTGTATCTGACTTTCTTCAGTTGGAATTTTCCTTCTAGTGCTTTCTGTAGGGCTGGGTTTGTGGATAAGTATTGTTTGAATCTGGCTTTGTCTTGGAATGTCTTGTTCATTCCGTCTATGATGATTGAAAGTTTTGCTGGGTATATTAGTCTGGGCTGACATCCATGGTCTCTTAGTGTCTGCATTACATCTGTCCAGGTCCATCTGGCTTTCACAGTCTCCATTGAGAAATCGGGTGTTATTCTGATGGGTTTGCCTTTATACTTCACTTGGCCTTTTTTCCTTTGCTGCTCTTAATATTCTTTCTTTATTCTATACATTTAGTTGTTTAATTATTATGTGGCAAGAGGACTTTTTGGGGGGTCTAATCTGTTTGGTGTTCTATAGGCTTCTTTTATCTTCATAGGCATTTCCTTCTTTAAGTTGGGAAAGTTTTCTTCTATGATTTTGTTGAATATATTTTCTGTGCCTTTGAGTTGGTATTCTTCACTTTCTTATAACCCTATAATTCATAGGATTAGTCTTTTCATGGTGTCCCAAATTTCTTGGACATTTTGGGTCCAAGTTCATGACTTTGTTGGCTTTAGTGTTTTCTTTGACTGATGAAACTATTTCTTCTACTGTATCTTCAATGCCAGAGATTCTCTCTTCCATCTCTTGCATTATGTTGGTTATACTTGCATCTGAAGTTCCCGATCTTTTACTCAGATTTTCTATTTCCAGCATTCCCTCTGTTTGTGTCTTCTTCATTTTTTCTATTTCCCTTTTCAGGTCTTGAAGTGTTTTATTTGTTTCATTGCTTTTTCATGATTTTCTTTCAGTACTTTATTGTTTTCTCCCAGGACATTATTGTTTTCTCCCAGGGCTTTATTGTTTTCTTCCAGGACTTTATTGTTTTCTTCCAAGACTTTATTGTTTTCTTCTAATTTGTTTGCCCTTTCCTCTAGTTGTTTATAGCGTTCTTCCCATTTTTTTGTCTTTTCCTCTATACAAGCCTCTACCTTCTTCATGATGTTATTCATAAGGCTGTTTTCTTCTGCTTCTTCCAATTTTTGATGTTCAGTTCTAGATGTTGGAGGCAGGCTAGGTTCTGGTGATGCTATATTGCTCTTCATTTTGTTGCATGTACTTCTCCCTTGATGTCTGCCCATCACCTTGTGGTTCCTTCTTGGTCTTATCAGTGCACTTGGTTCAGACAGAGCTGACAGATTCAGAAAGTCTCTCTCTCTTGTCCAGATGGGAGCTCTCTTGTCCAAATAGGAACTCTGGGGCAGGATGGAAGCTCTTATCTGGACACGAAGTCTGGGGCAGGATGAGAGCTTTTGTCCAGACAGGAAGTCCAGGGTAGGATGGGCACTCTTGTCCAAAAGGGAAGTCCAGGGCAGGATGTGAGCTCTTGTCCAGTAGGGAAGTCCAAGGCAGGATGGGAGCCCTGTCTGCTCCAGAAAGGAAGCCCAGGGCAGGATGGGAGCTGGGGGCCAGTCTCTAAGTAACAGGAAGTGGCTGGGGTCTCCAGCAGATAGGTGTGGGGGCAAGGTATGGAGTTTGCAGGGGCTGCCAGGGGGCTTAGAGAAGGGGACCCTTCCCAGTTGGGCTAGAAGGGGACCTGCCCAGTGGCCAGAACCTAGGGCCAAGTTTGGCAGGTATTCCCCGGAGTGGCTGGTGCCCAGGGATGGGGTCCAGGCTGAGCCTGGATACTCACCTCTGGTCCTGAAGGGAAGTCGGGGGCAGGATGGGAGCTGGGGGCTGGTCTCTAAGTCTCAGGAAGTGGAGGGGTTCTCGAACAGATGGGCGTGAGGGCAGGGCATGGATATTGCAGGGGTTGCTGGAGGCTTGGAGAAGGGGATCCTTCCCAGTGGGGCTAGAAGGGGACATGCCCCATGGCCAGAACCTGGGGCCAAGTTGGGCAGGTCTTCCCCGGAGTGGCTGGTGCCCAGGGATGGGGTCTGGGCTGCGTTCTATCAGACCACCATGGTTTAAAGTTAGATTTCAACAACAAAAAAACTACAGAAAACCTACAATCTCATGGAAACTCACTAATGCTCAACTAAATCACCAATGGGTTAAGGAAGAAATAAAGAAAGGGATTAAAGACTTCCTAGAGATCAACAAAAATGAAGACACCACATAACCAAACTTATGGGACACTATGAAAGCAGTGCTAAGAGGGAAATTCATAGCACTAAATTTCCACATAAAGATGTTGGAGAAATCTCACACTAGTGACTTAACAGCACACCTGAAAGCTCTAGAACAAGAAGAAGCAAAGTCTCCCAGGAAGAATAGAGGCCAGGAAATTATCAAAGTGAGAGCTGAAATCAATAAAATAGAAACAAAGAGAACAATACAAAAAATTAATGAAACAAAGAGTTGGTTCTTTGAGAAAATCAACAAGATAGACAAGCCCTTACCCAAACTAACCAAAAGACAGAGAGAGAGAATCCAAATCAACAAAATCAGAAATGAAAAGGGGGACATAACAACAGACATTGAGGAAATTCAGAGACTTATAAGGTCATATTTCAAAAACCTCTACTCCCCAAAACTGGAAAACCTAAAAGAAATGGACATTTTTCTGGATAGGTACCACATACCTAAGTTAAATCAAGACCAGATAAACTATTTAAATAGTCCAATAACCCCTAAGGAAATAGAAACAGTCATTAAAAGTATCCCAATGAAAAAAAGCCCAGGACCAGATGGTTTCAGTGCAGAATTCTACCAGATCTTCAAAGAAGAGTTAATACCAATACTCTCTAAATTGTTCCACATAATAGAAACAGAAGGAACATTACCAAACTCCTTCTATGAGGCTACAATTACCCTGATTCCTAAACCAAACAAGGATGCAACAAAGAAAGAGAACTACAGACAGATCTCCCTCATGAACATTGATGCAAAAATACTCAATAAAATACTGGCAAACAGACTCCAAGAACACATCAGAACAATTATCCACCATGATCAAGTAGGCTTCATCCCAGGGATGCAAGGGTGGTTCAACATACAAAAGTCTGTCAATGTAATGTACCATATAAACAAACTCAAAGAAAAAAACCACATGATCATCTCACTAGATGCAGAAAAGGCATTTGACAAAATCCAACATGCCTTCATAAAAAAAGTCTTGGAGCAATCAGGAATAAAGGGAACATACCTAAACATGATAAAAGCAATTTACAGCATGCCAACAGCCAACATCAAATTAAATGGAGAGAAACTCAAAGCAATTCCACTAAAATCAGGAACGAGGCAAGGCTGTCCACTCTCCCCATACTTATTCAATATAGTACTTGAAGTTCTAGCCAGAGCAATAAGACAACATAAGGAGATTAAGGGGATACAAATTGGAAAGGAAGAAGTCAAGCTTTCCATATTTGCAGATGACATGATATTATACTTGAGTGACCCAAAAGATTCCACCCAGGAATTGATAAAGCTTATAAACACCTTCAGCAACATAGCAGGATACAAGATCAACTCAAAAAAATCAGTAGCCCTCCTATATACAATGGACAAAGAAGCTGAGAAGAAAATCAGACATACATCACCATTTACAATAGCCACAAATGACATAAAATACCTGGGGGTAACACTAACCAAGCAAGTGAAGGACCTATATGATAAGAACTTTAAGTCCCTGAAAAAAGAAATTGAAGAAGATGTCAGAAAATGGAAAGATCTCCCATGCTCATGGATAGGCAGGACAAACATAGTAAAAATGGCAATTTTACCAAAAGGAATCGACAGATTCAATGCAATCCCCATCAAAATACCAACACAATTCTTCACAGACCTGGAAAGAATAATACTCAATTCCATATGGAAAAACAAAAAACCCAGGATAGCCAAAAGAATCCTGTACAATAAAACAACCTCTAGAGGCATCACGATCCCTGACTTCAAGCTCTACTATAGAGCTACAGTAATAAAAACAGATTGGTATTGGCAAAAAAAAAAAAAACCGACATGTGGACCAATGGAATCGAATTGAAGACCCTGACATTAACCCATACACCTATGAACATATAATTTATGACAAAGAAGCCAAAAGTGTACAATGGAAAAAAGAAAGCATCTTCAACAAATGGTGCTGGCATAACTGGATATCAACGTGTAGAAGGCTGCAAATAGATCCATATCTGTCACCGTGCACAAAACTTAAGTCCAACTGGATCAAGAACCTCAACATAAATCCAGCTACTCTGAACCTGCTAAAAGAGAAAGTAAGTAGTCTTGAACGCATTGGCATAGGAGATCACTTCCTAAATATAACACCAGTAGCACAGACACTGAGACAAACAATCAATCAATGGGACCTCTTGAAAAAGCTGAGAAGCTTTTGTAGAGCAAAGGATACAGTCAACAAGGCAAAGCGACAGCCTACAGAATGGGAAAAGATCTTCACCAACCCCATATCTGACAGAGGACTGATATCCAGAATATATAAGGAACTCAACAAATTAGACATCAAAACGACCAACAGTCCAATTGAGAAATGGGCTTTAGAACTAAACAGAGAATTCTCAACAGAGGAAACTCAAATAGCTGAAAGACATTTAAAGAATTGCTCAACATCCCTAATTATCAGGGAAATGCAAATCAAAACAACTCTGAGATACCACCTTACACCTGTCAGAATGGCTAAGATCAAAAACACTGAAGACACTTTATGCTGGAGAGTATGTGGAACTAGGGGAACTCTCCTCCACTGCTGGTGGGAATGCAAGCTTGTACTACCACTTTGCAAATCAATATGGCGCTTTCTTAGAAAATTGGGAGTCAATCTCCCCCAAGATCCAGCTATACCACTCGTGGACATATACCCGAGAAATGCTCAATCATACCACAAGAGCACTTGCTCAGCTATGTTCATATCAGCATTGTTTGTAATAGCCAAAACCTGGAAACAACCTAGATGCTCTTCAGCTGAAGAATGGATAAATAAATTGTGGCACATATACACAATGGAATACTACTCAGCAGAGAAAAACAATGACATCATGAGGTTTGGAGGCAAATGGATGGATCTAGAACAAATCATCCTGAGTGAGGTAACCCAGACTCAGAAAGACAAATACGGTATGTACTCACTCATAGGAGGATACTAGATGTGGAACAAGGATGACTGGACTGCTACTCACATCACCAGTGAGGCTACCTGGAAAACAGGACCCCAAGAAAGACACGGAGAAATGGATGAGATCTACATGAACAGCCTGGGCATGAGTGGGAGCAATGAAGGGCAAGGGTCAAGGGAAAGAGAGTGAGATCCCAGCTGGATCAAGAACAGAGAGGGAGAACAAGGAATAGGAGACCATGGTAAAAGAAGACCACATGAGAAAAGGAAGAAACAAAGTGCTAAAGAGGCCCACAGAAATCCACAAAGATACCCCCACAAAAGATTGCTAGCAATGGTCGAGAGACAGCCGGGACTGACCTACACTGGTGATGGGATAGCCAAACACCCTAATAGTTGTGCCATAAACCCCATTCAAGTACTGAGGAATCTGGATGCAGACATCCACAGCTAGGCCCCAGGTTGAGCAACGGGAGTCTAATTAGCGAGAAAGGGGAGGGTTTATATCAGCAAGAATTGTTGAAACCAAGGTTTGATAAAGCACAGGGACAAAAGGCCAAACGAATGGAAACACATAAACTATGAACCAAAGGCTGAGGGGCCCCCAACTGGATCAGGCCCTCTGAAAGGTGAGACAGTTGATTGGCTTGATCTGTTCGGGAGGCATCAAGGCAGTGGTACCAGTTCCTGTGCTCATTGCATGAGTTGGCTGTTTGAAATCTGGGACTTATTCAGGGATGCTTGGCTCAGTCTGGGAGGAGGAGACTGGATCTGCCTGGACTGAGTCTATCAGGACGATCTCAGTCCTCAGGGGAGGCTTTGCTCTGGAGGAGGTGGGAATAGGGGTTGGGCTGGGGAGAAGGGGAGGGGGGCAGGAAGGGGTAGAACATTGGAATCTGTGGCTGTTATGTAAAACTGAATAGTATTGTAAAATAAAATAAAATAAAATAAATCAAAACTAAATAAAAAACAATTACTGGTCAGTAATATCTCTTAATACAGTGAACTCAGTTTGCATATAAAAAGACACAGGCTACAGAATTGATACAAAAACAGGATCTATGCCTCTGATGCATACACGAAATACAACTCAACTTCAAAGAGAGGTGCTACCTCACAGTAAAAGGTTGGGAAAACAATTTCCAATCAAATGGACTTTAGAAGGAAGCTGGTGTAGCTATCCTAATATCTAACAAAATAGACTTCAAACTAAATTCAATCAAAGAGATCAGGAAGGAAATTTCATATTCATCACAGGAAAAATCAACCAAGATAAGGTCCCAATTCTGGACATTTATGCCCCAAATACAAGTGTACCCCCATATATAAAAGAAGCATTACTAAAGCTTAAATTACACATAAAACCTCACACACTAATAGTGGAAGACTTCAATATCCCACTCTCACCAATGGACAGATCTGTCAGACAGAAAATTAACAGAGAAATAAGGGACCTAACAGATGTTATGACTCAAGTGGTCTTAAAAGATATCTATAGAACACTCCACCCTAACAACAAAAAAACAATATGCCTTCTCAGCACCCCATGGAATCTTCTCTGTAATTTAGGGCATACTCAATCACAAAACAAACCTCAACAAATACAAAAAAATTAAATGCAATAAACTCCTGTGTTTCATCAGACCACCATGGCTAAAAGTTAGATTTCAATATCAACAAAAATTACAGAAAGCCTACAATCTCATGGAAACTGAATAATGCTCAATTGAGTCATCAATGGGTCAAGGAAGAAATAAAGAAAGAAATTAAAGACTTCCTAGAATTCAATGAAAATGAATGTACAGCATACCCAAACTTATGGAACACTATGAAAACAGTGCTAAGAGGAAAATTCAAAGCACTAAAAGCCTACATAAAGAAGTAAGAGAAATCTCACACTAGCAACTTAATATCACACATAAAACCTCTAGAACAAAAAAAAGCAAAGTCACCCAGGAGGAATAGATGTCAGGAAATAATCAAATTGAGGGCTAAAATCAATACAATGGAAATAAAAATAACAATACAAAGAATCAATGAAACAAAGAGTTTGTTCTTTGAGAAAATCAACAAGATAAATAAGCCCTTATCCAAATTAACCAAAAAGACACAGAGAGAAATCCAATAGAAATGAAAAGGCAGACATAACAACAGACAATGAAGATATCCAGAGAATCATCAGGTCATACTTCAAAAACCTATACTCCATAAAATAGAAAAATCTAAAAGAAATGTACAATTTCATGCATAGTTACCACATACCAAAATTAAATCAAGACCAGATAAACTATTTAAATAGACCTATAGGCACTAAGGAAGTGAAAACAGTCATTAAAAGTCTCCCAACAAACAAAAGGCCCAGGACAAGATGGTTTCAGTACAGAATTCTACCACAGTTTCAAAGAAGAGGTAATACCAATACTCTTCAAATTGTCCCACAAAATAGAAACAGAAGGAACATTACCAAACTCTCTTTTTGTTACAGCTAGCCTGACACACAAACCACACAAAGATGCAAGAAAGAAAGAAAATTACAAACCAATCTCCCTCATAAACATTGATGCAAAAATATTCAATAAAATATTGGTAAACAGACTCCAAGAACACATCAAAGCAATTATCCACCATGACCAAGTTGGCTTCATCCCAGAGATGCAAGGATGGTTCAACATATGAAAATCTGTCAATGTAATAAATACACCACACAAACAAACCGAAAGACAAAAAAAACACATGATCATCTCATTAGATGCTGAAATCACCTTTGACAAAATCCAACAACTCTTCATGATAAGGTCATAGAGTGATCAGGAATACAAGGAACACACATAAACATAATAAAGGCAATTTATAGCAAGCTGATAGCCAACATCAAATTAAATCAGGAACAAGACAAGGCTTTCCACTATCCCCATATTTATTCAATATAGTAGTTGAAGTTCTAGCTAGAGCAATAAGACATCAAAAGTTGATCAAGGGGATACAGATTGGAAAGGGAAAAAACAAACTTTTACTATTTGCAGACGATATGATAGTATACATAAGTGACATCAAAAATTCTACCAGGAAAATCCTACAGCTGACAAACACCTTCAGTAATGTGGCAAGATACATAATTAACTTAAAAATAAGTGTCTCTCCTATATACAAATGATAAACAGACTGAAAAAGAAATCATAGAAACATCACTCTTTATAATAGCCACAAATAATAAATACACCTTGAGGTAATACTAACTAAGCAAGTTAAAGACCTGTATGACAAGAACTTTAAGGGTCTGAAGAAAGAAGTTGAAGAAGATTCCAGAAAATGGAAAGATCTCTCACACTTATGAATATATAGGATTAACATAGTATAAATGACAAACTTACCAAAAGCAATGTACAGATTCAATGAAGTCCCCATCAAAATCTCAAGTCAGTTTTTCAGAGACTTGGAAAGAACAATAGTCAACTTCATAGGGAAAAACAAAAATCCTAGGATAGCGAAAACAATCCTATACAATAAAGCAACCTCGGGAGAATTCACCATCCCTGACTTCAAGCTCTACTGTATAACTGTAGTAATAAAAACAGCTTGGTATTGGCATAAAAACCGATGTGTATTAATGAAATCAAATTGAAGACCCTGATATTAATTCACATACCTATGAACACCTAAACTTTGACAAAGTAGCCAAAACTGTACAATGGGAAAAAAAAAGCATCTTCAACAAACAGTGCTAATATAAGTGGATGTCAACATGTAGGATACTGCAAATAGATTGATGTCAATGGCCATGCACAAAGCTCAAGTTCAAGTGAATCAAAGACCTCAACATAAATCCAGTTACACTGAACCTGATAGAAGAGAAAGTAGGAAGTAGTCTTGAATGCATTTGCACAGGAGACCACTTCTTTAATGTAAGACCAGTAGCACAGACACTGGGAGCAGCAATTAATAAATGGGACCTCATAAAACTGAGAAGCTTCTATAAGGCAAAGGACAATGTAAATGACACAAAGCAACATGCTGTGGGATGGTCTGTATGTCAAATTGCTCTGATTGGTCAATAAATAAAACACTGATTGGCCAGTGGCCAGGCAGGAACTAGGTGGGACAAGGAGAGAGGAGAATTCCCGGAAGCAGAAGGCTGAAGCAGAAAGACACTGCCAGCTGCCTCCATGACCAGCAGCATGTGAAGACACTAGTAAGCCACCAGCCATGTGGCAAGGTATAGATTTATGGAAATGGATTAATTTAAGATATAAGAACAGTTAGCAAGAAGCCTCACATGGCCATACAGTTTGTAAGCAATATAAGTCTCTGTGTTTACTTGGTCGGGTCTGAGCGGCTGTGGGACTGGCGGGTGACAAAGATTTGTCCTGACTGTGGACAAGGCAGGAAAACTCTAGCTACACAACAGCCTAAGGAATGGGAAAAGATGTTCACCAATCCCACATCTGACAGAGGACTGATCTCCAAAATATATAAAGAATTCAAGAAACTACACATCAAAATACCAAACAACCCAATTAAAAATTGGTATTATCAACTTCTCTTTTAAAGATTTTTATATGATTTTTTTATTTTATAATTAACTTAATTTCACATATCAGCCACGGATTCCCCCATCCTCCCTCCTCCCACCCCCCATCGCTCCTGCCCAATCCACCCCACATTCCCACCTCCTCCAAGGCAACGTCTCCCCTGAGACATGGATATGGACTTCACTGTTAACATCACTGTAAGCATGTTTCAGAGTGCTCCAACTAAGGGCAGAAGACTCACTCTAGATCTAGGTGATACCATGCCATAGGCTGATGTAAAGTCATAATTAAATGGACAAAAGGAAAAAACACAACTGAGCATAAGCATTCATCTCTCTTGCTGACTGTAAACTCAGCTTTAACATACACCTTATGCTCTCTCATCACAACTTCATCTTCCCTCACTGCTACACTCTTACCATGATGAACTGTGCCTTCAGAATGTGTTGTGAACACACCTTTCCTTATTTGAGTTGCCTTTGTTTGGCATTTTGCCACAGTAACAAAAAAGAAAAATAACACATCTATTGAATGTTTCCCTTGTTTCTAGATTCATATGTCTTTCCTGCTTTCTAGGATATGGAGTATGTTTGTGTGTGTGTGTGTGTGTGTGTGTGTGTGTGTGTGTGTGTGTGTGTTTATGTGTGTGTCTTCCAGAAAGCTTTTATACCATTCCTCCTTTTGAAAATGCTTCCTCTAAATTTGTAAGAGTATTTCAGTATTTTGTATGGATCAAAAAAGAGAGAAGATTTATTATTTTTTCTATATAGTTGAATTTTAAAAAAATATTAAGGTATGAGGTGATTTCAAGCCCATTGAAAATTGGAAAAGTTAATAAAAGTTTTACCATCAAATTTATTCATATTCCCATGCTAGATAAAACTGTTTTTGGCTGTGGGGACATTCTGGAGGCAGAGTGCTTGCCTCAAATGCAGTGTCCTAGGATTCATACCAAGTATGGTTTACTGCATATGCCACACAAAGAACTTACTATCATTTCCTACCAGAAATAGCATTACACCATGTAACCACAGTTACCTTGTCAAACCCAAAATATTTATGTCTATATGGTGACATTGCCTCATTTCTTAGCATCTTTCAAATTTCACCAATAATCACAATGCCAAAAGCAAACTAAGACTTCTTGTGAAAAATCTAAACCAAGACTACCTGTAGCATTTATCAACTTTCCTTCCTTAGAGCATGTTTGCTTCCAAATTGTATTTTAAGGAAATAAGATATAGTAATAAGATAAGACAAACTACCCACCAGAATAAAAACAAAATGAAAATAAAATTCTCAGATGTTCCAGAACTGGAGGACAAAGTCATAATTTCTGTAATATGCATAGAAAGCTCACAGATAATGCATTAGACCAGAGTCTAAAAATTATATCAGAAGGCATTTAAAACAATATTCAGCTCCATATAAACAAAAATAAGGAAAACTATGCTTTTTGTGAAATGTACATGTGGAATTAAAACTACAAATGAGATACTAAAATGAAACAAATTTAAAAGTGTAGATATAGACCCTCTAAGCAGACTTGATGATGGTACTCATGGTTTTATGTTGTCATTTAGAAAACAATATATCAATGTTTCTTCAGAATGGCACTAAAGCTTTCTGGAAGAGAAAAAAGGAAGAAAAGTGGATTGGGAGGGAGAGGGGAGTTTGGGTAAAGGACTGAGAAAAGAGACGATATGGAGGAAATCTGATCAGGCTGAAAAAATAAATTATTAAATAAACAAATGAATACATTAAAAATGGCACTAAAGTAAGAATTTGAAGGTCTCCTCATGAAGTTACATCTGTGTGTAGATGTAACCAACTATCTTATTAAATAAGAAACGCCACCAATGCAAAGAAGAAAGCCAAGAGGTTTTTCCTACCTCTCCGAACCAGGGCTGTTTCCTGTGTGTCTGTCTTTTTATAGTGTTTCTGTTCTGCCTTCTTATTGGTTGTAAACCCAACCACATGACCACCTCATCATGGCCTGTCTGTATAGACCTCCAGGTTTTCTGTGATTGGTATTGAGAATAAAGGCATGTGTATCCAATACTGGCTGTATCCCTGAACACACAGAGACTTACCTAGCTCTGCCTACCAAGTGCTGGGATTACAGGCATATGCCACCACTGCCCTGCTTTCCTATGGCTTGCTAATAGTTCTGACCCCCAGGCAACTTTATTTATTAACATACAAATAACATTTTAATACAAATATAACATCACCATTTCCCCTTTTCTATTTTAATAAAAAGAAAAAAGAAAAAAGCTTATAACTAACATAAAAAACTATATACAAATGTACAATAACTATATAAAATATAATACAAGTAATAAATACCTAAACAATGTCTAGTTCATTTGTAATTGACAAATTCAGAGAAAACAATTCCATTATCTATTCTATTGTATCTAATTCACTTTTTTTTTTTGGTTTTTCGAGACAGGGTTTCTCTGTGTAGCTTTGTGCCTTTTCTGGAACTCACTTGGTAGCCCAGGCTGGCCTCGAACTCACAGAGATCTGCCTGCCTCTGCCTCTTGAGTGCTGGGATTAAAGGCGTGTGCCACCACCACCCGGCCACTTTCTATCCTAAATAATCTTCAACTATAACTAACTAATCTTCAACTCCCTCAGAGACCCAAGAAGGAAATAATATTAGCAAACAAAAATTAAATCAGGAGGTACATGCAAGTAACTTCCAAATAATTGTGAGTTGACAGAAACAGCCAGCTGCTTGGACAGTCATGTAAGTTTTCTCCGAAGTGTTGGGGCATCATCTTCAGCCTATAGGCATAGCATATCTGACAGACTCATTTGTGAAGTAGGATGTACACAAGGTCAACAGCTCAATCTCACATTGGGTAAGAGCAGTCCATGTACCAGAAACACCTGAATTCCACTAGTGTCATGTCGTGATTCAGTATTTTAAATTCTGGAAATTGTTGATGTTTTTTTTGAATTCAGCTGTCCATTCTTCTTGGCTATGTGTGTATGTGGCTTCATCTCAGGATCCTGTTCTTCTCTGGATCCCTCTATTAAATGCCATTCTACTATTGAGAGATGTGAGCTTAATTACTCTTCAAGAATAACTGTTTCAGCTGCTGTCCCATTGCACATCAGAAGCCATTGGCCCACTGCCTGTTAAGCTGCCTTCGAAGAAAAGGGCACTGTACCTTTTCCAGATTGTGAAGGCCACTTCAGGGATGGTGCCATATTGTCCTGGCCTCAGAAGATGCCTTTTGATAAAGCTATAACCACACTTGTTTTTGCAAGAATCAATAGTGCTTTGTTTCGTGTCCTGTCTGTCCTATTTGTTAGCAGTTGATTCAAGGATACTTTGTTGTCCAGTGGCTAACTTTTGCCACAATGAAAGTTAACTCCAATTGCAGTTTTTTCAATGCCCATATTTTCTCTGAAGTAGATTGGTACTGCCAGGAGACGACATGTCTCATAGTCATGACAAAAAAGAAATTTTTTCTAAGCTATGAAAACATTTTAAATGCTATATTCTGTAGATCTCTAAAGGGTTTGAAGAAAATCTGTCTACCTAAAATATATCTATTGAATCTTGAAAACATACCTAATATATGACTACAAGTTCTATTGTAATGTCTAACTATTAACTTTCATTTCTTTATATCCTAATAGTTGGTAATAACAACATTCAAGGATCAGAAAATTGCATTACATTGTTAAAAAATTGGTATAAGTACAATTAGAAATATACATATGGCATTTTCTGACAATATCAATTTCAATATATATAATTTGTATACAATATAAAACAATCCAATCCAATGTAAAGTATTTACATTTTTCTTTTCTTTTCTTTCTTTCTTTCTTTCTTTCTTTATTTCTTTCTCTCTTTCTTTCTTTCTTTCTTTTTTTAAACAAGAACCTTAAATCTAATCTCCTTTGCTTAGCCCTTTTACTAAATTTTGACAACAACTTGTAACCAAGCCCCCTAATCCATGAAATTATCCCTGACCCAAAATCCATTAAAAGACAAAAAAAAAAACATGTGCCCCCCACCCCACCTCTTTGGAAATGTGGGCATCATATTCTTGAAATTGCATCCTGCTGGGTATGGGCGTAGGTATCTTTATCCTGAAAAGAAAAAAATTAGGTTAATTGTCAAATTCTAGGAAAGGTTACTATATCCGTCATTATCCAGGCTGTGTATAATGCCAAAGTTCAGGGTTCATCTCAAATCCTTATTCAAGTAGTCTTTGAGACTCGATCATCTCAGCTAGCTCTCTCAAAATTGCTCTGGGCACTTTGTAGTTCAAAGCTGATCTGTATATGATGTTTGTCAGCTTAGTGATGTTATTATTGTCCACATGTAATTGTTGTTGTTGTGGGGCCCCATCTTCTTTCTCAAGACTTCAGTTGATGTTAGGCCTGGCCATGATTTCCTACAAAAGAAACTGATAAGAGACTCAAACACAAAGACATATATATGCAACTAATTGAAGCCTTTTTTCTTTTTAGAATTAGTTAATACTCTATATGACCATTCATATCTTAACAAAGTTTAAAATGTATATATCTATATATCTCTATATATATTAATCTTGTAAATTTTTATATACTATTCATACTTTAAGAAAAGTTTAAAGAATAAGAATAGAATCAAAGAGTTGAGATTAGTAATAGAATAGTCCCTTAATTAATTTGGCTTTTCTCCTGTCCCATAGCAGAAGATGGCTCTTTTATTCTGGCATGATATAGGGAGTTTGCATTTTCCTTTTAACAACTTGCTTGAATTTAAAGAAGGAGAGAGCCATTCTCCAACTCCAAAGTCAGCTTTAAATTTTAATTGAACTGGGACTATTAGAAGACCAATAGTGTTAAATCTTTAAAGAAAAGCAGAAACAAACATTTAGGAAGACATAAAACTTTTTAGATGATATACCATACACGATTTCACTCTGTTTCTTGGGATAGATGATTTGTCCCTTTTCTTCAGTTGTCTCATTTGTCCAGTGTTCTTCAAATTCCTTAACCTTCATTCTCCTAAAAGAAAAAACAAAAGCCTTTCCCCGAAGGTTTTTTGGGGATGTTCCCTTTTGGCAAGTTATTATCTAATTAAATGAAAGGGCAAGTGTTACTGGTATAAGTTAGTTTAAATTGGATGTTCATGCTAGTTGATAAACTATCACCTCCTCTAATTAAGAGGTCTCTCTTGTTCAAATCAAACCTTTATCAATTTTGATGGTACCCACAGCTTATCTTCTCCTGTAGAAATAAAAGCAAAACCTTGTTCCCAATGTAACACTTATCCTGGTTTCCATTCTGAGGTTAGCACATCCTTAAAGTATATAGGCTGATTTAATTCTGTAGTCTTTTCTATTAGCCAATGTCTCTCTACAGCTGTTGTTCCTTTCTCATTGGCATTGAGAAAATTCAAAGTTAATAGAGCATTATGTAGTCTATTTCTGGGGGGTTTTGTTACCCCTTTCTGTTTATTTATCATTTCCTTTAGAGTTCTGTTTGATCTTTCTATAACTGCTTGATCTGTAGGATTATGTGGTATACCTGGAATATGATTTATATTATAATAAGCAAAAAACTGTTTTATTTTAACAGAGACATATGATGGAGCATTGTCAGTTTTAATTTGTGCAGGTATACCCATGATGGCCATAACTTCTAGCAAATGAGTGATTACAGAATCAGCTTTTTCAGAACTCAAAGCAGTTGCCCATTGAATAAGTATCAATGGTGTGGTGTACATATTTCAGTTTTCCAAATTCTGCAAAGTGAAACTCGTCTATCTGCCAGATTTCATTCCTCTGAGTACCCTTTGGGTTACAGCCTGCTGGTAATTTCTTTGGCTTGTTGCCAGGTTATGGAAAATCCTTTTTTAAACCTTTACTATTGACATGATGGTTTTTTATGAAATTCTGAGGCCTCCAGCACATTTCCTATCAATAATTTATCAATCTCATCATTGCCTTGTGCTAGAGGGCCTGGCAGACCAGTATGGGATGGAATGTGAGTTATATATAAAGGATGCCTCCTTTTCCTGATTGCATCATGTAATTGAATGAATAGTGAAGTTAATTCTGAAGCATCAGGGATAAATTCTGCAGCCTCAATATGTAATACCACTCTTTCAGCATACTGAGAGTCAGTTACTACGTTGAGAGGTTCTGAAAAATCCATTAATACCAACAGAATAGCATACAATTCTGATTTTTGCTCTGAATTATGAGGACTTTGAACCACTGTACTTAAATTTTCAGATTTATAACCTGCCTTTCCTTGTTTGTTGACATCTGTATAAAATGTACGAACTCCAGATATGGGTTTTTTCTGCACAATTCGAGGCAAGATCCAATCAGCTCTCTTTATAAGATCAACTCTATCACTTTTGGGTTTTTTGCTGTTAATTTCTCCAAAAAATTACAGCGAGCTTTTTGCCAAGGTTCACTTTCTATCCATAATTTTTCAATGTCCTCCTTAGTTAAAGGTATGGCAATTTCTGCTGGGTCTATTCCTGTTAATTGATGAAGTCTCAATTTTCCTTTCCAAATCAAGTCAGAGATTTTTTTCCACATAAGTTTTTAATTTTTCATTTGGTTTATTTGGTAAAAATATCCATTCCAATATAATATATTCCCTCTGCATTAATATTCCCGTTGGAGAATGCCTAGGATGTAAAATAACCAAAATGTAATCCAGCTTTGGATCAATAGGATCTACGTGCCCTTCATGTACTTTCCTTTCTACCAAGGCCAGTTCTCTCTCAGCTTCAGGTGATAATTCTCTTGTGCTATTAAAGTCCTTGTCACCTTCTAAGGTTTTGAACAAATCATTTAGTTCATCATTTTTTACCCCAACAATAGTTCGTAGATGAGAAATGACTCCAAATAATCTTTGAAAGTCTTTAAGAGTCTGTAGTTGATCTCTCCTAATTTGCACCTTTTGGGGTCTAATTTTTTGTAGCTATATTTTATATCCTAAGTAATTAATAGAATCTCCTCTTTGTATGTTTTCAGGAGCAATTTATAATGCCCAGCAAGACAAAATTTTCTGTACTTCTTCAAACATTCTTTCTAAAGTATCTGCATTTGAGTCAGCTAATAAAATATCATCCATATAATGATAAATTATAGATTTAGGAAATTTTTTACCTACCACTCCCAATGGCTGTTGTACAATATATTGGCACAAAGTTGGGCTATTCAACATTCCCTGTGGGACAACCCTCCATTGAAATCTTTTAACCGGTTGAGAATTATTATACGTAGGCACTGTGAAAGCAAACCTTTCTCTGTCTTTTTCTTGTAAGGGTATTGAAAAGAAACAGTCTTTTAAATCAATAACTATGAGAGGCCATCCTTTTGGTAACAGAGTAGGCAAAGGCATCCCAGATTGTAGAGAGCCCATTGGCTGAATTACTTTGTTAATTGCTCTAAGGTCTGTTACCATTCTCCATTTACCAGATTTCTTTTTAATAACAAATACAGGAGAATTCCAAGGGCTGGTTGATTCTTCAATATGCTGAGCATTTAACTGTTCTTCTACCAGCTCTTCTAAAGCCTGGACTATCTCTGTTGTTAAAGGCCATTGCTGAACCCATACAGGCTTGTCTGTTGAGCATTTTAAAGGTAGAGCTGTTGGTGTTTTTGGAAGATCATCAGTTGTTGTGCACTGTTCTTGTATGACATGGATGGCAGATGAGTACCCATTAAAATAATATCTTCTAATATTTCTCTCAGAAACATATACTAGTTTATGATTTGTTTCTGAGATTGGATGGATATTAATCTCAGTATTCCATTGTTGTAACAAGTCTCGACCCCACAGATTCATAGCTATGTTAGCCATATATGATTTTAATTTTCCTTTCTGTCCTTCTGGACCTATACTTTCGAGCCATCTTGCACTCTGTTTCACTCGAGATAATGTCCCAATTCCTAATAGTTGAACGTTTACCTCCTGAAGGGGCCATGTTGGATGCCAAAATTCTGGTGCAATTATGGTAATGTCCCCACCTCCAAATTTTCTATGATTGGTATTGAGATTAAAGGCATGTGCATCCAATACTGGCTGTATCCCTGAACACACAGAAACTTACCTAGCTCGGCCTACCAAGTGCTGGGATTACAAGCATATGCCACCATGGGCATCATAAACTGAAGCTTTGATTTTACTTGTGTGTGTGTGAGTGTGTGTGTGTTTTCATTTTGTTGTCTTTAGAAAAGCTCTCATATAGGCAAGCGTGGCCTGGAACACACTATGTAGCAGAGAAGGACTGAACTTATGATCCTCCTGACCACGTTTCCCAGGTGCTAGGATGCAGGAATGCTCCATGCCATCAGAATATCTCATTGTTATCAGCTGAATTCTCTTTTCTGACACTCAAATGTCTCAACCCCCAAACCTAGGATATGACCTCATTTAGAAACATATGGAAAATTGTGGTTCTATTCCAAAATTCTCTAATCCCACAAAGGCTACAATCTCTAAAGATAAAAAGGCTAAGAAATCCCCACCATTACAATCCAGGAATCTTTAATACTGAAATCTTGAGAGACTAAATCCCCCCCAATCTACAAGTCTCATGATTAAAAAAAAAGAGTCTGGAGAATATATCATAAGGAAAGGGAATAGAAAGCCAAATGCTGAATCAGCCACAAGGTAGGCCAACAATAAGAACTTCAAAGTGGCCAAGTGGAGATGGCATACCTTTTTAACCCCAGCACAGTGGGAGGCAGAGCCTGGCAAATCCCTTTGAGTTTGAGGCCAGCCTGGTCTATAGAGCAAGATCCAGGACAGGCACTAAAACTACATGAAGAAACCCTGTCTTTAAAAAACAAAACAAAACAAAAAAGAACTTCAATGTCAAAATGTATAAATTGTATTGACATTCATGTCAGCTCATTCTGTATTTTAATAAATTGAATGCTCCTGTGGCTAGCTGTAAGGCTGTACTACATACATCAGGGGGATATCATGGTTTGCCACAACATGTCTACAGGTTTCTTGAACTCAGCTCAGCTTCCACATGGAAATCACCAACATATACACAGATGACAACATCTTAATCAGCCTATGCTTGTCTTCAACTCTGCACATAATCCTGTTTTACAATATGCATATTGTTCCTTTTTCCTTTTTGTAAGACACTTTTTAGAGTTCATTCATTAAAAACATATGCCAAATGCCTTCTATTTGTCATTACATGAGGTCAGCATCCACACAGCACCCTCTTTTCCATAAGTTTCTAGGGACCTGTGGATAGAGCTATGAAGATTACAGTGGGACTATAATGAACTGATAAAGAAAGCTCATTAGAGCCACTGTGAGCCACTGAAGCTTTTTACGCTACATCAGACCCTGTCCCACCTGTGGGGGCACATTCTTGAACGTTAAGCAGTAATCACTCATAGGATGGGAGATGGCTGAGAGGGCAATGCATTTACATTGCAAGCCTGAGACTTGGGGTTGAAACTTTAACAGGGTACCAAAAGTCAGAGAGAATGGCAGGGCACTGACATGAATCTGTAGATATAAGAGCTGCAGATCAGAGAATGTTTGGAATCTGTAGTACCAGACATACTTATGTACAAAGCTCCTAACAAGAAAGTCCCAGTCTCAAACAAGGCAAAAATAAAGAACTGACAATGCAGACCTCTATTGTCCACTCGTACTGTGGAACTGAGGCAAAAAAAAAGCAGACAACAGTTCACAAAATCACAAGCACCGGCCACACAAAATATATATGAGATGCAATTGTATTATAATTCCAATCATTTATTTAATATATATCAGGAAGAAATTATAAGCTATTTAAGGCCTTAGAAAAATATTACTAAACATAAAAGAGACTCATCTTCTTTATCCATACAGACAGATGGAACAATCCAGAAGTTACAAGTCCTGTCTTCAATGGTTACTTGCTATTTCAAAACTACATGCTTCTTCAAGTACAGATGAAACAGTAACCTAGAGCCCTGCTGTCTTCTGGTGAGGAAGGTACACAGTTCAGTCTGATTTGTGGCAATTCCTCCGGTGACGGTGGTATGTAGATGACTGGCGAAAGCTATGGTTACACAGGGAGCAGGTGTAGGGCTTCTCTCCTGTGTGAATCCTCTCATGAGCTTTCAGATTTGTTTGATTGCTGAAAGACTTTCGACATGTACTACATTTGTAAGGTTTTTTTTTCTGGTGTATGAACTTATGTACTCTCAGGTCTGAGTGAGTATAGAAGCCTTTATGGCACGTGTTACAGAAAAAAGACTTCTGCTTCTTGTGTATTCTCTGGTGGGCTGAAAGTCTACAGGGATATTTAAAGGTTCTGGGACATTCCTCACATTTGTATGTCTTTGGGACTCTGAGAGGTCTCTTTTGGCAACCCCCACGTGTGGAGCTTGCATCATGATTCTGGCAGTCTTCTGTCTGCTCTGGCATGGAGATAATCTCTGGGTTTACCTCCATAGGGACATCTTCAGAGGAAGTTCCTCCCTCAAAATCTTCCTGGTACCTAGAGGTGACTTGACTTGATCTGCTGTAATCCAGAGGATTTCCATCAGAAACACTTCTGTCTCTAGGATCATAAATCTGACCTTGTTGGGTAAGGGAAAGGGAGTCCATCTCATTTCCAGGACTACTATCCCCATCATTTACATCACTAGTGCTCCAGGAATTGTTTTGGCCATATTCACAGTCTTCTTGTCCTATGTAAATAAGACAGTCTATGAAACTGTGCCCAAGAAAACATCCCGACACCACACCCTTCCTCCGTGCAGCTTCCTGACACTTACCTGTTGTCAATAACATGTCTTGGGAGATTGGCAAGGGTGTCCTTGCACTATCTTGTATTGAACTTCTTGCTGATTGCTGCTCTTTCAGAAGGTTCATGGATTCTTTGTAGGACATGTTCTCAGAAAAGAGGGCTTCCTGCCCATGCATGGAGACGTGAACCTGTAAACAAAGCCAGAGGACCATTGCCAATGAATCTGTGCATTTGAGGATGAGTGAAAACCTGTCCTCTAACTGATTGCATGGGATCACTGAACTGTGACTTAAGTCATTTGTCTATCTCTCATCTCTAATGGTGTTACTTCTGTCATTCACAAGTTATATTCTCTAAAGTCCTTATTCACAATGTATTTGCAAGTGTTGAGTCACTGTTCCAATAGAAAAGTAAGGATGGGTTTCTGCAATGTCTAACCACAACGTTTTCTTCACCTGCTCAATGCATTGAACAAGGAAAGGAATTCTTGTTCCAATCCAGAAAATAGAGAATTACTCCATCAAAAAAAGGCTTCTCATTGTTTTCCAGGACTGTCCCCATTCCACCCAGTCTAGGGCAACCATAATGAAATCGCTGGTTTACTAAGAAGACCCAAAGGCTAGGGAGGACATATCAGGTGGGAGGGAGTCTGAAGATCGAGAAGACCCAAAGGAGCCTGGAAAAATTCTGACACAGACTTGCCTGTGGGTCTTGCACCTCTGGGGCCTCTTCTGTTATTTGATGGGAGTTATCTGTTCTAATAATTTTTTTTCTGTTTAACAAAGAGTTGTATGGCTAGAGTTTCTCTGTATCTTCTTAATTCGTACCTCCTTATTTTTCCTCCTTCTCTTGCACCCAGGATCTATAGTTATTACTCAGGGCCAAGAACCCTTAACATTTCTCTATTCTTTGTCTGACAGATGGCTGCTATGCTAGAATCTCCTAATTCCGCCTTTGATTAGTGATAGTTAGTTCTTTCTGAAAATCTTTGGATGTCTAACGTAACTTTGTAATTGATGTCCTTTTGGTGTCCTGGTGTCACATTGGCAATTGTAACTTTCTGCTTTCATGCCCATGACTCTGACATTTTCATTCCATATAGCTGAAGATTTCCCATCCCCCACTTCCAGCCATTAGTCTGTCAGTGGTCCCTATCTGTTTAAATGTCACTTCACTTTGCTGTGGGAGTGGGTTTTACTTCCAATACTTATATTTTTGGCTGCTAAATTTATCTGCGAACTCTAGATAAAAACCCTTGGTTGATGATGTCCCTAGTATCATAGCTATATTTGAAGGGGTATTGTTTTCTATTATTATGTCCTTAATACAACTCACATCTGACTGAAACACTTCTAACACATATATTGTCTCTACCTAAACATGTTGTCTCTGCAGTTAAGAACATGACAGCATTTTATTTGGAATTCAGTTTCAATCATGAAATGATCAGTTTAAAACAAAATCAAAGGAGTGAAATGTGGGGTAAAACAAACTGAAATAACAACAAGTGCATAGAGTAAAAATGTCAAATAAACATTAGGGTGTGGGGGTGGACAGCTTTAATCCAGTACCTGAAATGCGGGAAAGTATAATTCCTCTGAATCCTACTTAAGCCAGTTGAACAAAAGCAAGTCCCAAATTGAAAAAAAAAAACCCTAACCAAGCAACCAAACAAACCAACTAATATCCAAATTTAAAAGTCTAATGCAATAAGAAGTTATTTCAACCATGACATTTAGAAATGTATGTATGGAGTGTTTGAAAAATGTCACCACCTTGACCATTTCTGAGAGTAACTGAGAATTATGCAAACCTAGACATTTAAAGAAGTTTCAATGTAATTACATCTAAATTAAGAATTTCAGTTCTAAAACTTTGAATTGCAGCACTATTATTCATCAGGGCTTTTCTTAGGGGTATGTCACTGTTGAATGTGCATTCAATAGCCATATTTCAGCATCAGAATCCATATTCTTCATTCCTGCACATTCAGTTTTATACATAGGAATTTAATGACATGTAGTAGACAATTTAGAAAACCATTAAGCCAATTAGATCCCCAGTTTCCAAAGCCCAGTTCCTGGAATAACAGACTAGGTCTGAGAGCCAGCATTTTAGGATTGTACTGCAAGTCCAACTAAATACTCAAAATTACAATAAATCACATACATAAATGAGCAGTCTTCCAATCCCAGGGTCTCTGTTCTAAACCCTTACAAGCTTTGCTCAAATATCATCTCCCAGTCTCCCTATCACCATGTAAATATTTTAAATATAAATGTATCCGTTAAAAGAGCCATGGCCTTCTTGTATTTTAAGCCCATTAAATTTATATCACATTTATAGTGGTAGATAATCTCCCATTGTAAATATTTTGTTGGAGTGGGACAGGCTCACATATAAAATAACTCCATCTTCTTACTTTTCCCCAAATATAAATGACTGTCTTGATTGCTAACTTAACCATCTCTCAACTAAGGTACTCACCATGCTAGGAGGCTTCAAGCACTCATCAGTCATACCCTCCATGAATCTCCACATGTTTCTGCCACTTGATTCCCACTTCTCTTTCAAGACAGACTGGTCCTTTTGGTGCCCAATTTTGAGAAACTGAGCCAAGACCACCTGATAAATCATCTCCTCCTTGCTATGCTTTTCTGGCTTCAACCAGGAGATAAAAGTCTCCAAGATTGCTTGCAGCTCCTGCTTTGCACGGGAACCATTGTCATTTGTGGGAAAGTTGATCTGAGCAATGGAAGGGTTACAGATATCTTCTTCCCACTGTAGAGAAGTATCCTGGGTTGGAATAAACTTCCTATTGTCTAATTCCAGGCTACTTTCTGGTGACTGGGGTTTCAAGGAGTTGCTGTGCTGTGAAGCCATTCTGTTGAGAATCCTCAAAAAATTCAAAAAATTGACTTGTTCAGTCAAGTATCTGTCTTGTGACTTGAAGATCTGTTTAAGAAATTTGTGAATATGTTAAAGCTATAAATTAAAACAGACATAATTAAATAATAACAACTAAGAGTCTTATCACAGATGGTTTCTATCTTATTGAGCATTTACTATTGCTGTGAAAGACACCATAACCACAGCAACTCTAATAAAGGAAACATCTCATTTTGGTGTCTCCCTTACAGTTCAGAGGTTCAGTCCCTCATTTTGGGGAGCATGGCCTCAGAAAGTCAGAGATGGTGCTGGAGCTGAGACTGATACATGCTACATCAACAGATACAATCTTACACATTGATTGAAGCTTGAGAAAAAGACCTCAAATCCCACTCCAATAGTGACTCAATTACTCCAGTTGGTGTGGGCCACATTAAAGGTGTGCCCTCCACATCAAGGTCTGGATTAAAGGCATGTTTCATTCAGTCTTCTTCAACAAGGCCACACCTCCTCATAGTGCCACTCCCTAGGATTTATGGGGCCCAGAAACATTCCAATAACCACAGTTCCATTATATCTTGACAGTAAATACTTAAACAGAGTCCTACACAATTTATTCTAAAGACCAGAACGAGAGATATGAGTGTAACAGTACATGACTCATCAGAGAGAAACATCCTGGGTTGAGGATGGGATGACCTGAAAGAAGAGAACAGCAAGGCATTCAGTAGCACAAGGCTGTCTGTTCCCTCCTTATCAAAGGTGAAGTTGTAGTTGCTGAACCTGACGTATTAAGTTTCACCCTTGTCTCCCATTCTAAAGAGCCACAAAGCTAAACTTTCATAAGAAAAACTTTGAAACTGAATGACCAACAGCCTTCAACTCACAGGACAGCCAAGGCAAGTCTATAAAAAAAGCATATTGCTATCCTTCAGAATTTTAATGGTTAAACCCTTGATCAGAAAGGTCCAAAGGACCACACTCCATCTGTGAGATCTCCCAAGATTGTGAAACAGCATCTCTCAAACCCCACAAATATTCACAAAACACACATACTAGGCAACAAAGAAGTCAAATGTTCCTATTCTACAGTTACTTACATCTACAGTGAATTTCTCCAGTGATTCCAGCAAGCACTAGGATCTAATGTGTCTCCAGGTCACTGCTCTTCTTCACCTGAGGTTCTCTTCAAGTTGTCTGCCTTTTATAGTGCCTGGCTTCAGTGATTCAATCTGAGAAGCCAATCATTTGATGAGATTGGACCACACCTCTTGTGTGTGGGTGTGGCAGTCAACACTTTAATCCTATTAATCACTGAGTACAGCAGAAGGGTCTCCAGTCCTAGAACAGCCTAGTAGCCTAGGAAGACCAAGTTCAGTCTGGCCAATGTGCAAAGCCTCACTAGAGCAGAAAAAAAAAACAAGCTAAATAAACAGGGGAAAGACACTTGTCCTTTTAATTGAATTACAGATGGAAACCTCCCTTAACCCCCAGCCCCTCATCTCTATGCAATCCTAGATTATACCATGGAAGGAGAACACATCCAAAGCATATAGTCAGTCACTGCAGTGAAAGGGGACATTACCAATCTGAAAGGGAATATAAAGATTGTCATTAATCTACTATGACTTCGGACATATAGCTCATTCCAAACTGGTGAAAAATTTCTGATATCCATAGGGATTGGAATTCAAATGCTGCAGTGAACAAGGTAAAGCTCTTGGCAGTGGAATGAAACAAGAGAGAAGAGCTCAGGAGGTGCCTGAAGCACAACACAGAAACTGCAGGCTTTCCTGGGCTCATCTCTAGGGTCAAAGTGAAGGTGTTTGGCTTGTTTTACATGACGTATGATAGATATGTGAGGAGGATTGTAGTATAGGGTGGAATTCAAATGTATATACAAAATGAGGATTTTCCTGTGGTGATATTTTAATTGTGCTGAAAGTGATTTTATTTGTATGTTAATAGATAAAGTTTGCATGGAGATCAGAGGTCATAGGGAGCCTGGAACAGAAATCAGGCAGTAGTAGTCCAAGGCTTTAATCTGATGACATGGCAGGCAGAGTCTCCGTGTGGTCAAGGACACATCAAGCCTGGTGACACAAGCCTTTAATCCCAGTACCAACCTTAGAGACCTGGATGTATGTATAGACAGGCAGTGACTAAGAAGACATGTGGCTGGTCTTAGAGTCAATGAGAAAGCAGAACAGGAAAGTTCTGGTTAATAAAAATCCCAGGTTAGGCAGGATGAAGCTCTCTGGTGTACGAAACTACAACTTGATGGTAAGCTAAAGGGTAGTCAGTGGCTCTTTACTAATTCTCTATTCTCTTTGGCTATTACCCCTCTATTTGCTTCTGTGTTTCTTATTTATTAAGACTGTTTAGAATTTTGTCTACATTTTCCTGTCTTTTTTCTTTGCTTTTCTATTTTTTTTTTTGGTGTTTGCTTGTTTTTGCAAATGGCTGCCTTGTTAGCCAGGTCTACTCACAAATTCATTAGGTTGTAGACAATGATTGCACTATAATTCTATGGCTTCAAAGTACTCAGTGCTGGGGGCCCAGAGCTGTCTCACTACTTCAAGAATCCATTTTCATTTTCTGTCTATTCTTTACTGTCTTGATGTTCCTGCTCCTCTGTTTTATAAAACATTGTCTCCGGATGTATCCCTGGCTGTACTGTAACTATTATGTAGTCCAGTTTAATTTCAATCTCACAGATGCTGGCTCTGGGATTAAAGTGAAGGGATTAAATGCTTGTGTTACTATGAATGAATTTCTCCAAGCATGATGATTGTTAGGTTGAATTGTTTCCCCTGATAGCCACATGTTGAGGTCTTATGCCCAAAGACTGTGGTCTTCTATCAAAATGTGCTTAATCCCAACAAACTGACAGAACCCCAAATGCAATCATCCCAAAGAAGCCTCAAAGCTCAGTGACTAATATTTCTGAAGTCTGAAGTCCTTTAAAACCATAATACTAAAATTTTGAATGTTTAATCCTCAAACCTCAATTCTTCTGGGAGAATAAAAAAAATCCACATAATAGGGAAAAAATGATCAAATTTTGCAAATGGATTAGCCAAAAGGTGTGAAAATGATTGAATCTTCAGTTTGTTGATGATATCTATGTTTTAAGTAATTAAAGCAATGTTGGCCTGAAGAAACATTCCTATGAAAACATTTGTTTCCAGAGAATCATAAGCATATCCCTTAGTTTCACTATGCACTTCCTTCATGAGAATTGCAGGGGACACATTTCTGCCTTACAATTCTAATGCTTGGAGAAAGTCAGGTGCCTTTAATCCCTGTACTCACCTTTAATCCTAGTACTAAATAGACACAAGCCGGTACATATCTGAGTTGAGGCCATCTCAGACTACAGAGTGGATTCCAGCTGGGGTTTCAGAGATAGAAAGTCTCTCAAAATAGAATTAAAGAGAAAAACAAACACAAAGGATGCCAGAAGGAGGGAGGCAATCTTCAACCCCAGATCCGAGGAGTAGAAGCCATAGAATTGTAGTGCAAGGCCATCCACAAGGACTTTGTGAATTTGTAAGAAGAATGGACTCAAAGTAAACATATTGCAACAACAAAATCAAAGATAGAAATGTAAACAAAGGAAAGAAAAAAGTAATCAAAGGAAAAATAAAGAGAGACCAAAAATCACCTTGCTCTTTTTGGCCACCCAATTTTAATTCCTCTGCAGATCACAGTCTTCATCTCATGTCTATTAAACCTCATGATTTCCAAAGAGAAAATACATGCCACTCTCTCCGCCAACAGAAATGAACCTGCTTCAGCCTCTGGTTTTTTATGTTGTGTCTCAGACTCTCCTAGTTGCCTCCTGCCCTCTGTCTCATTCCAGTGCCAATGGTCCCCTAGATTGAAGACAATTGATTTGACCTCTCCTGGCAACAATCACTCACAAATAGCTCCTTGGTTACTGATGGAAATATAACAAATTTATCAAAAGTATATTGAAAATGGAAGGAAGAATGAAGGATTACATAAATAAAAAAGGAAAGAAAAAGAAATGCAGAGAAGACCACAAGATTGTACTTTAAGGTACAAAGGTATTAAGGATTACTTTTGGGATCTGGTAGAAATAATTAGATTTTCACCAGAAGGGATGGATACAGTTCATGCTACCTCTAGTAGTAAATACCCAACAGTTCCTGTTAAAATAGTTTTAAACTCAATTCTAGTCACAGCAATATAGTGAATTCACCCTACCCAGGAAAATCTCAAGTTTATCTTTATCTATATGGACATATGAAAGTAATTCTCGCCTGCATCCTGTGTGATGCCACAGTAGCAATTGGTGAGCTGACCCGCTGAGTCTGGCCTGTGTTGAGATGACACTCTGGCCCTGATTTATTGCTTTATTATTCCCTGGTCCCCTTTCATACTACAGAAGTGGATTTCAACTCAACTCTCAATCCATAATATCATGTACATAAAGAAATGAGGAAATTTTAAATGACTCTCCACCAATTAGCTTTCAGTTCAAATGTGAACAAATCCAAAGAGCAAATCCAATGAAGCAATTAGGAGGTATTGGGAAGAAAACATCTCTGTGAGTCAGCAGTTTCTCAAGGGATGCAGAATATGCAAAGAGCCTATGTTAAGAATATGAAGTTGCTGAATATAGTGTTGTACCCAGAATCCTCAAGGACCACCAAGAGACCAAATCTGATTAAAAAAAATTAAAAAGAGCAAAGTCTTTTTAGTGTTGTTGGGAAATCCCTGGTGTCTCTGTCTGTCTGATGCAGCAGAGCAGGAGAGACCCAGAGAAGCAATGGGGCAGGGATTTCATAGGGGTTAAGCAAGGGGTTCTTCTGGTCTTCAGACTACATAGGAACAGACTTGGGATTGGTTTATGTGAGTGACAGTTATGCTAGGAACTTGAATTGGCTAGGGTTAGTTTGGGGTTACAGTTACCCATTTTTTGCGGGGATGGACCAGTCCCATGTTTTGTCCCTGAGCTGCTGTGGAGACTGGCTGGCCTAGCAAGTGCTGACTGTAGGGGCTGGTTCAGTGGCACAGACCTGGTGTGTCCTATGTCCTGGTCCTGCTGGCAGGGGCATCAGTGATTAACTGTCTTTTTTCATGGCCCTCCCAGAAACTAATACCTAAGTCTATGAAACTGACATTGAGGCCTGATCTCAGAGAGAAGACTATGGTGGTATTGTTTTCCCCAAAATATTGTGTACCCTAATAAACATATCTTGGATCAGTGAACAGAAAAGCCATTAGATATTTAGGATAGGTAGTAGTAGCACACACCTTTAATCCTAGCATTCCAGAGGCAGAAATCCATGAGTCAAGGATACAGGCAGATATGGTGACAAACGCATTTAATCCCAGAAAGCAAACTTTTAATCCCAGGGAGTAATGGCAGAAAGCATAAAGGTACATAAGACTTGAGGACCAGAAACTAGAAGCATTTGACTGGTTAAGCTTTCAGGCTTTGGAACAGCATAGTTCAGCTGAGAGCCATTCAGATATGGTGACTCAGAGGCTTCCAGTCTGAGGAAACAGGATCAGCAGAGGAACTGGCAAGAACTTTTAAGATTCCTGATACATCTGGTGCACAATGTTTGTGCTACGAATTCACGAACAAGCCACTTGTTTGTGGCTTTGTGGGCCCCAGCTCAGACCCTAGCTACACCCGGCCGGTTGTGGTGGCGCACATCAGTAGGATTTACTGAAGAAGGCAGAGGCAGGAGGATCCTGAGTTTGAGGCCAACCTAGGAGAAGCTTTGGCTGTGGCCGAGCCACAAACAGTGGTAGGACCAGAGAGGCAGTGGCTGCTACTCTAAGTTGCTGGCTTCTTCTCATCTTATTGGTGACTGTGGTGATGCTGCTACCTGGGATGAAGGGTTTACTGATGCTTGTTCAGAGAATTGCCAGGAACATCGTGTTACAAGAAAACATTGACAAAGGTCAGTTTGGGAAAGTTTGGCAAGAAAATTGATGTGAAGATTTTCTTTTCTATGGAGGAACGTTCATGGTTCCAAGAAACAGACATTTATGAGACTATGTTTGCTCCAAACCACAGAGGAGGGACAAAAAAAACATTCTAAAGTGAACCATGACCACACCTAACAGCGACTTTGGAATCTTCAAAGGATGATAGGACCCCACAATAATGAATCCACATCGACTATGGTAAAGCCATTAAGCTGATTAACAACAAGGAAAGATCAGCTTTGGACTACAAACTGCTCAGGACAATTTTGAGATGGCTAGCTGAGATGATTCAGCCTGACAGACTACTTGAGCAAGGATGTGAGACAAGCCCTGAGCTTTCTCACTATGCATCGACTGGACAAATGATACAGGACTTGACAATTAACCCAATAATTTTCTTTTCAGGATTCCCTAAAGGTATCTTCACCCCTAGAAAGCAGAAAGTATTTTTTAGAAAACAACGCCCACATTCCCAAGCGGTGGGATGGGAGGTTTAGGTTGGTTTATGAGTTATGAATATTGTCATTGTTTATGATAGTTGGTTACAAGTTGTTAATTGTTAATGGTCAGGGAAAAAGCTAATTATGGAGATTAGATTCAGAGGTTTTGTTTAAAAAAAAAGGAAAAATTAGGGCTGGGCGTTGGTGGCACACGCCTTTAATCCCAGCACTCGGGAGGCAGAGCCAGGCGGATTTCTGTGAGTTCGAGGCCAGCCTGGGCTACCAAGTGAGCTCCAGGAAAGGCGCAAAGCTACACAGAGAAACCCTGTCTCGAAAAACCAAAAAAAAAAAAAAAAAAAAAAAAAGGAAAAATAAAGAAGAGAATATAGATATGAGGAAAATCACTGAATCTACCCTAAGGAAAAAAAAGATAAAGAAGTAATAAGATAAAAGGGCAGACAATTGAATCTACTCTAAAAAGAAAGGGGGAAGATATAAAAATGACAAAAGGTAGATTACTGAATCTATTATAAAAAAGCAAAACACTTTTAAAAAGGAACTATTGTTTTACATAGGATAAGCAATGAAATTTTTTTGTCTGAGTTTATCAAATGTTACTGGACTAGACATTGCAAATATGTGTAATGGAATTCTTTACTGTATATATGTGTATACTTATTAGATAGTTTTTCTTGTATTAGTTATAAGCTTTTTTAATTTTAGACCAAAAAAAGAAGAAATGTGGTGGTATTGTGTTCCCCACAATATTGTGTACCCTAATAAACTTATCTGTGGTCACAGAACAGATAAGCCACTAGACACTTAGGATAGGCAGTGGTAGGTAACACACACCTTTAATCCTAGCATTCCAAAGGCAGAAATCCATGTGTTCAAGGATACAGGCAGGCATGGTTACTCCCACCTTTAATCCCAAGAAGTGAGCTTTCAGGCTTTGTAGCAGCAGTTCAGCTGAGAGCCATTCAGATATGAGGACTCAGGGGCTTCCAGTCTGAGGAAACAGGATCAGCAAAGGAACTGGCGAGAACATTTAAGAGTCCTGCTACAGAAGACTGAGCACCCCGCTATGGCACCTGCTTGTTCTTTTCTCTTTTTTTTCCTTTAATTTTATTTCACAATACCATTCAGTTGTACTTATCAGCCACGGATTCCCTTGTTCTCCCCTCTCCTGCATCCCTCCCCTTCACCCCAGCTCACCCCCATTCCCACCTCTCTAGGGTAAAGCCTCCCACGAGGACTGAGATCCACCTAGTAGACTCAGTCCAGGCAGGTCCAGTCCCCTCCTCCCAGACTGAGCCAAGCATCCTTGCATAAGCCCCAGGTTTCAAACAGCCAACTCATGCAATGAGCACAGGACCTGATCCCACTGCCTAGATGCCTCCCAAACAGGTCTTTTCAATACGACAAGTTGAGAGCCTTTTCTAATGTTCAGACATCCTTAACAGATAATTTTAAACTCTGAAGAACAACTGAATAAATAGGTGTAAAAGAAGGAGATGCAGTGGATAATCTTTATGTCCCTCTCTTCAAGAGACTTTTGCTAAAAGTCAGACTAATTTCACTATGCAAATGCCATTCATCACTTTTGAACTATGCTGTACTCTATTTCACACATGAAGTAAGTTAAATGGATAGGCAATGCATGGCTCTTTATTTAGTGTTATTTTACTCTGAAGCTCCTTTAAATTGTTTGTCTGCATGTTTCTCTGCACATACTAAGGGAGAATAATGATTATTGTTGCAGTTTTTAATAATGCATTTTTATGAAATCTTTGAGAGTACCATATATGAATACAATGTACTTTTAATATGTTCACCAATTACTTGTCCTCTCAAGTCCTCTAAATCCACCCTCACTTTCCCAAGCCCTTGAGACTGCATGTCCTCTACTTTAATAACCAACCACATTTTGTTGTTCTCTAGAAATGCCCTAAGGTAGGCCAGGGTTGCCTTGAACACACTTTGTAGCAGAGAATGGTTGAACATCTGATGCCCCATCACACTTCCCAGGTGCTGAGATGGCAGGAGTGCTTTATGCCATCAGGATATCTCATTGCTATCAGCTGAGTTCTGTCCTCTGCTGTTCAGGTGTACAGGACTTAACCATCGTCTTTAGGCTATGACTTTATTTGGATACATAAGGTACATTATGACCCTGATCCAAAATTCTGTAATCACCAGAAGGCTAGAATCTTGAAAGATTATAAAGACTGAAATATTCGCCCAACCACAATCTATGAAACTTTACTGTTGAAATCTTGCAGCCTAAATCATCCAACTTACAAAATCTCACAAGGAAAGAAAGACTAGAGAACACACCACCATAAGCAGAGTGTTTGAAAGCAAATGCTGTGGAGAAATCAGCCATAAGTACACCAACAGTAAAGAACTTCAATGTGAAAATGTATAAATTCTGTTGGAATTTATGTCAGCTGAATAAATTCTGGATTTTAACAATTAAAGACTCCTGGTTTCCTACTCTAAGGCTGAACCAGGGACATCAGGGGAAAGTCATAATTCATCCTCAACATTTCTACATGACACTGGAACTCAGCTCAGCTTCCTCAATTAAATTAACCACATAAAGATGCCAATAGCTCAGTGACCCTATGCATGCTGGGTTCAACTATGCACAGAGTTCCAGTTTCTCAATATAGCTATTATTCCCTTTTCCTTATTTGATTGCAGTTTTTGGTGTTTATTCATGGACAACCTCTGCATTTTGTAATCTATTTATCATCCTCTCAGGCCAGCTTCCATATAATCATCTCTACTCCCTAATTTCTAGGTGTTGTGACTCTACCCATGAAGAGTATAGTGTTAATGGCATAAGTATTGTAGGCTGCTCTGAACCACTGCAATTGAATGAATATTTTTATACTACTTTGGAACACTGTCCACACAGGTGGGGGTATATTCTTGACCTGTAAGCACTCACCGGATTGGAGATGGCTGAAAAAGTGATGCATTTACCATGCAAGCCTAAGACTTGGATTTGTGGCCATAACAGGGTAGAAAAAAGTCCGAGAGAATGGCAGGGCACTGACATGAACCCCTGTAATGATGAGACCTGGAAAACAGAGAATGTTTGGAATCTGCAGTACCAGATATGCTGGTGTACAAAGCTCCAAATAAGAAGGACCCTGTCTCAAAAATAAAAAAAAACTGACAACTAAGTCCTCCATTGGTCACTCATTCTGCAAGACTGCAGGAAAAAAAAACAGATAAAAACTCACAAAAATCACAAACACACACCACACAAAATGTACATAAGAGGCAATTCTATTACAGTTCCATCCATGTATTTAATACATATCTGGCACAAATTATAAGATACCTTAAGACATTTAAAAAATGTTAGTGAACACACAAATGACTCATCATCTTTACCCACACATGGCACTGGAATGTGACAACACATAGAGGGAACAATCCAGAAGTTAACATGTCACATCTGTTTGTTGTTTGGAAACTACATGCTTCTTCATGTGCAGATGAGACACTGAGCTGGAACCCTGCTAACCTCTGGTGAGGAAGTACACGGTTCAGTCTGATTTGTGGCAATTCCTCATTTGACAGTGGATGTGGATGACTGGTGGAAACTACAGTTATACAGGGATCAGGTGTAGGGTTTCTCCCCTGTGTGAATTCTCTCATGAACCTTCAGGTTGTTCTTGTGGCTTCTCTGGTCTATATCAGACTTCATGAACTAGGAAGTCTGAGACTGGATAGAAGCCTTTCTGACAAATGGGAGTGACAAATAGCCTCTCATCGCTGTGTCTTCTGTGGTGGGCTGAAAGGTTACAGGGATATTTGAATATTTGGGGACATTCCGAGAATTTGTAGTTTTGAGGTTTTGCTGGGTTCTTGACCTTTGACCTGCATATATGGGTATTATATCATGATTTTGGTAAACAGGGTCCCAAAGGGACTCTTCTTACAGCTGGATGAATTTTGACTTGCCCTTCTAACTTCCTGAGGGATTCCAGAAGGAACACCCACATTTTCAGGCATAGGATACTGACCTCTCTGGATAACTAGAAGGGAATCCATCTCATGTATGAGACTACTAACACAGCCATTTCCTTCAGCATTGCAGAGAGAGTTGTGGTCATAGTCTCTCTTTTCATTCCCTGGGGAAATAAGAGAGCCTATGAAACTGTGTTTGGGAATGGAACCCCACAAGATACCCCTCTGCGATCCAGGTTCCGTACTGATAATTGTCCAGAATGTATCTTGTGGGATCTGCAAGAGTGTCCTTGCATTCTCTTGTGCTGGAGTTGTTGCTGATTTCTGCTGTTTCAAAGGCCTCTTGACTAGTTTGAGGACATGTTCTGAGAAAAGAGGCTTCTCTTGAGGAATATTAGATGAAGATGTGTTACATTCCTTTATGCTGTGAAATATTTGTTTAATGATGCAAAGATGTGTTACACTCTGTGGTGGTATTGTGTTCCCCAAAATATTGTGTACCCTAATAAATTTATCAGGGATCAGAGAACAGAAAAGCCACTAGATACTTAGGATAGGCAGTGGTAGCACACACCTTTAATCCTAGGATTCCAGAGGCAGAAATCCATCTATTCAAGGATACAGCCAAGCATGCTGACACATGCCTTTAATCCCAAGAAAGGAGCCTTTAGCCGCAATAAGGGAGCCTTTAATCCCAGGGAGTGATGGCAGATAGTAGAAAGGTATATAAGGCGTGAAGACCAGTAACTAGAAGCATTTGGATGGTTAAGCTTTTATGTTTTGACAAGCACAGTTCAGCTGAGAGCAATTCAGAATATGAGGACAAAGAGGCTTCCAGTCTGAGGAAACAGGACCAGTTGAGGAACTGGCAAGGTGAGGTGGCTGTGGCTTATTCTGTCTCTCTGATCTTCTAGTGTTTACCCCAATACTTGGCTCTGGGTTAGTTTTATTAAATAAGACCATTTAAATTCATGCTACAGCACTCATTTATGTTGCATTTGTTTAACTCTGTAAAGCTGTTTTGCTTTGCCTGTCTAAAACACTCTATTAGTCTAATATGGAGCTGAACAGAAGGAAGCTAAGCAGGAGAGAGGGGTAAGCATAATTGCCAGGCAGAGAATAAATAGGATTGGAAATCTAGGCTGGATAGAAGAAAAGAATGAGGAGCAAGAAAAGGAAATGGAGAGGAGGATTCCAGGGGTCAGCCACACAGCCACACAGTGAGCCAGGGAGTAAGAGGAAAAGCAAAATATATAGAATAAAGAAAAGTCAAAAGCCCAGAAGCAAAACATAGTTAAAGAGAAACGGGATAATTTAAGTTAGAAAACCTTCTCGATACAAGCCACACTCAGGCCAAGCATTCTTAAGTAAGAATAAGTCTCCATGTATTTATTTGGGAGCTTGGTGCTAAGCCCCCAAAGAGTAAAAGAAAAAAAAAAAAAACAATTACAAGCTCCCTGTTCCTGCATGGAGAAACGGACCTCTAGAGGAGATCAGATGACCATTGTCAATAAATCTATGGAAGACAGAAAAACTGCCCTCAACCTGCTTGCACAGGATCCCCAGAGTGTGGGTTGGTTCATCTGTCTATGCCTCATGTCAAAAGATGTCATCCTGGCATTCCCAGGTTCTCTCCCCTAAGTCACTATTCACACTGTGTTTGCAAGTGTTGAGTCACCATTCCTAAGAAGACAACTGATGGGACCAAGCAGACACCATAACAGCCTGCTCAGTCTTCTCTCAGAGATCAGGCTTCAATGTCAGTTTCCTGAGACCTGAGCAAGCAGTTTCTGGGAGGGCCATCAACAAAAGACGTAGTCCTTGATGTAGCTCCTTTTCTGCACTTACTCTGACTGCTCAAGGTGAAGCCAATTGTTTAATGACTGGGAACCCTCACCAACTTAGAGCTATGTGCATGAATCATGGACAGAGCCTGGTTCACTGAGTCAGTCAGTACATGAAAGGCCAGCAAGCCTCCATGATAGCACAGGACAGCACAAGGCTGCCCAACAATGGTAACTGTAACCCGCAATTAACCCTAGCCAATTAAAACTTACTAACATGATCGCCACTCACATAAACCATCCTGAGTCTGTTCCTATGTAGTCTGTAGACCTCCAAGCCCCTTTTGCTTTAAAAACCCTGCCTCACTGCTACTCAGGGTCTCTCCTGCTCTGCTGCTGTCTCCGATGGACAGAGAGTACCGGAGTTAACTCCTGTAAACAGACTCTGCTTTTGCATCAGATTTGGTCTGTTGGTGGTCTTTGGGGGATTCTGTGTACAACAAAAACAACGTCAGTTTCTTATGAGCTCTGGCCACAATGCTGTATTCAACTAATCAAGTCATTGAAGGAGAGAGCCTTTCTTTAAGGGGCCAGACTCTGTTTACCACATGGGCCTAACTTCATCTGATCCTCCCTCACATGCATCGTCTCCACAGATGCACACTGCCTCTGCTCTTAGGCACATGACAAGACAGTATGGCAGCAGTGTACTTGGAACTGGTTTCAGTCATGAAATTCGCAATTTAAAACAAAGCTCAAAAGAGTGTAAATGTGGAATTAAACTGGGAAATGAGAACTAGTGTATAAGAGGAAGAAACTCACATAAATAGTGGTGTATGGAGGTTGGCATCGGTAATTCCAGCACTTGAAATGCAGAGAATGTATAATTTCCCTGAGTCCCTGGGTCATCCAGGGCTACACATTGAAACCAAGTTTTTAATAACAAAAATATGACCAAACAAACATTTAAACAAATATCCTAAAACCCTAAGAAGTGATTTGTACATTAATGTCTGGAATTGTGAATATGGGGTGTTTGAAAATTTTCACTATATTGGTCATTTATGTCACTGACTGAGAATTATGAAAATCTAGACTCTGAAAAAGGATCCAATATAATTACCTCTATATTAAGCCTCCCCAGATTCAAAATTTTGAACTGATGCATCAGGAATCCTAAAGGCATTTCTTGTGTGTGTGTCATTGCTGTGTATGCATGGGAAAGCCAGATTTCAACATCAGAAATTTTACTCTGTCATTCTGCTAACTCATCTTTGTAGACAGAGTGCCTTAATGAAATGTACTAGCAAATTTGGAAAGACATGTAACTTCTTTGATCCTTAGTTTCTGCATCTCATGTATTGGGATCAAATGCTACTGTTTCAAGCCATATTTTTAAGTGTGTGCTGAGGTTCCAACTCAGACCTCATGATTACATTGTAAGCACCTCCCTGACTGAGCCATCTCTAAGACCGGAATATCTCCTCTAAAGCCTTAAGTTCCCCAATATTAATTCCGCAGTCTCTCTGTCACCATGTAAATAAATTGCATTTAAGTGTGTCCATCAAACCAGCAAAGGGTTTATTTTGCTTTATTCATGCTAATTTAGGGCACTGGATATTTTCCCTGGTAAGGGTATTGTTGGGGGCAGTACATTCTCATGAATAATAAAAACTACAACACCTTCTCAGTACTTCTTCTCGAAATGACTGTCTTCCTGAGTTAGCCATCTCTCACCCCAGGAACTCCCCTTGACAGGAGGCTCTAACACTCATCAAAGAGGCCCTCTGTGAAACTCCCAGGGTTCCTGCCACCTGATTCCCACTTCTCTTTAAGGCAAATTTGTCCTTATAGTTTACTGTGGTGGTATTGTGTTCCCCGAAATATTGTGCACCCTAATAAACTTATCTGGGGTCAGAGACAGAACAGCCACAATATTAAACATAGAGAGAGGCAGTGGTAACACACGCCTTTAATCCCAGCACTTGGGAGGCAGCGCTAGGCAGAAATCCATGTGTTCAAGGATACAGCCAAGCATGGTGACTCATGCCTTTAATCTCAGAAAGCGAGTCTTTAATCCCAGGGAGTGGTGGTAGAAGGCAGAAAGATATATAAGGCGTGAGGATCAGTAACTAGAAGCATTTGGCCTGGTTAAGCATTCAGGCTTTTGAGCAGCAGTTCAGCTGAGACCCATTCTGGATAAGGAGTCAGAGGCCTCCAGTCTGAGGAAACAAGACCAGCTGAGGATCTGGTGAGGTGAGGTACCTGTGGCTTGTTCTGGTTTTCTGATCTACCTGTTCACCCCAATACCTGGCTCAGGTTTGATTTTATTAATAAAGACTCTTTAAGATTTCTGCTACAGTTTCCAGTTTTGAGAAAAAAACTCCAAGACCAGTTGAGAAATCACCTGCTGCTTGCTCTGCTTTTCTGGCTGCAACCATGAGGGAAACATCTCCCAGGATCTTTGCAGCTCCTGCTTTGCACAATTATTTGGGGGAAAGTTGAGCTGTGTGCCTGAGGAGTTAGAGATTTCTTCTCCAAACTGGCTTGGAATGAACTCTGCATTGTCTAATTCAAGGTCATGTGCTAGTGACTCTGGCTTAAAAGATTTTTTGAACAGTGAAGCCATTCTGGTGAGGATCCTCAGAAAGTGTCAATCAGGAATGTTCTGTTTCTGCCTTGTGACTTAAGGATCTGTTTTAACAATTTGTGGATGTATAAATGCTATGAATTAAAAAGAGAAGAGACATGTGATTAAAGTAAAAAAAACCTATAAATTAACCATTATAGTTGGTTTCATTGTTACCTGACAGATGCATAAATAACAGCAGCAAAAACAAGCAAGGAAACAAAACAGGGAAAATTAACCTTTCCAGATGGTTCAGTCACACATGGAATCCTAACTCAGGCCCAGCTCTGTGTCTCACATGCAATGCTTGAGGCTTCTCTGGAAGGAGATCACATCCTAAGCAAGCATTGCACCTCATCATAATGAAAGGGGACAGTACCACACTGAGGGAGCATCAAGACTGACTTCCATCTCTAGGAATTCTGATCCTGTGCTCTTATAGAGTGTTCATTCCAAACCTGTCAGAAGTTCTTGATTTCCATAGTTTGGATCCCAAATGCTGCAATGAACAGGGGAAAAGCTCTGGCAGTGGAATTGGACAGAAGGCAGTTCCCAGGAGGTGTCTGCAGCCCTACATAGAAAAGACAGGCTGGACCAGGTTCAGCAGTGTAGGCACAGAGAGGTGACTGTATTTCATTTTGGGAAAAGACGACGTTTGATAGATATGATTTGAGGACTCTACTCTGGGGAGAACTTAAAATGGTGTGGCCAAAAATGGGTGGTTTTATATTCCTTCATCTTTTTTTCCTTTTCTATTTTTTTAGTGTTTTCTTGTTTTTGCATAAAGGTGTCTTGTAAGCCAGTCTGCACACAAACTCACTAATTGAGCATGACCTTGGTCTCTAATTCTATGGCTTCTACCTCCCCAGCAGAATTCTGGGCTTCCAGGGCTGTTCTCCTACTTCAAGCAACCTCGTTTGTGTTGGTCTATTTTGTTTCATTTTGTCTTTTTGATGCAGTCTCTCTCTATATATCCTTGGCTGTCCTGTAGCCTGCTATGTAGATCAGACGGGCTTCATACTTAGAGATTCACCTGCCTCTGTACCCCAAGTGCTGGAATTAAAATTCTGTTCCACTGTCCTAGTTAGACTTTTTATTGCTATGATGAGACACCATGACCTCAGCAACTCTTACAGAGAAAATATTTAATTGGTATAGCTAGCTTACCCTTTCAGAAGTTCATTATTACAGAGAACATGGAAGCAATCTGGCCAGTGTGGTACTGGATCTGAGAGTGCCATGTCGTGCAGGCAATAGGAAGTCGACTGACACAATGGTGGTTTCCTAAGCATAGGAAACCTCAAAGCTTTCCCCTAGAATGACACATTTCCTCCAACAAGGCCATACTCACTCCAACCAAGCCATACCTCCTAATAGTACCAATCCCTATGAGATTATGTGGGCAATCATATTCAAACTACTACATTGCACTCCCTGGCCTCCATAAGCTCATAACAATATCATAATGTAAAATGCATTTAGTCCATCTTCAAAAGTCCCAAGAGTCTTTCACACGCTGAACAATGTTAAAAGCCCAAAGTTCAGTCTCTTGAGATTCATAAATCTCTTAAATTTAATCCCCTATAAAACCATAATAAAAAAAATCACATACTTCAAACATATAATGGCACAGGATATACATTACCATCCTAGAACATAGGAAAGTGGGCATAGTGAGGAAATACTAGACCAAAGTCCATATTACTCAAAATAAACACATGTTCAGGCCTATGACAGCAATACCCCAGTCCCTGCTACCAACTTCTGTCTTAGTGTTTTGATTGTTGTGAAGAGACACCATGACTTTTATAAAGAAAATATCTAACTGGGGAGGTTCACTTCCAGCTTTAGAAGTTCTGTCCATTATCATCATGGCGGGGAGCATTGTGGCATGCATGTAGACATGGTGTTGGGGCTGAGCGTGCTAAATCTTCCAGGCAACAGGAAGTCAACTGACACTGGGTGGTATATTCAGCATGGGAAACTGTGGTGATATATTGTACCCTAATAAACTTATCTGGGGATCAGAGGACAGAGCCAGGCACTAGATTAGACATAGAGCCAGATAGTGGTGGCACACACCCTTAATCCTATCATTTGGGAGGTAGAGATCCATTTGGACCTCTGTGAGTTCAAGGCCACACTGCAAACAGAGCCAGGCAATGGTGGCACACACCTTTAATCCCAGGACTTAAGATCTCATGTCTTTGCTTGGGAAGGACACACACCTTTAATAACAGGAAGTAATATGGCAGAACACAGAAAGGCATATGAGGTGTGAGGAAATAGGAACTTGCTTTCTTTCAGTGGAGGATTTCGTCGAGGTAAGAACTAGTGGCTTGCTCTCTGCCTCTCTGATCTTTCAGAATTTACCCCAATATCTGGCTCTGGGTTTTTTATTAATAAGACCATTTAAGATTTGTGGTACAGGAAACCTCAAAGGCTGCCTAGCCCACAATGACACACTTCCCCCAACAAGGCCATATCCACTCTAAAAAATCCACACCTCCTAATAGTGCCACTTCTCATGAGATTATGGGAGCCAATTAACATTCAAACTACCACAGCCACCTGACTGGTTTTCTACAAGCACTCTATTGGTTAGTTTGAATTGTATACCTTGAAATTAATGTCTTGTAGTTTGAACCACAAAGACTGTGGTTTGATTTCAAAAACCCCTTGGCCTCAGCACAAAATACAGAACCCTAAATGCCATTATCCCAAAGAAGGCATGAAGTTCAGTGATTAAAAACTCTGAAATCTAAAACCACAACACTGAAAATTTTGAGTGTTGAAATCTCTGAGAATAGCAGAGTATCATTAGGAGTCATGTGTATTGAATCCGTTTTTTCCTAATTACTGGTGTTTGATTTTACCCTAGGTCTCTGGCCACTTAGTCTCTGGTTCTTGCTTATTCAAGCAGTGTTGGATATGGACTTCTTCTCTTGGAGTGTGCTGTATATCTAATCAGTTTATTGGTTGGCTACTCCACAAGTTTGTGCCACAACTGCCCTAGTGTATTTTGCAGGCAAGACAGATTATAGGTCAAGGGTTTCTCGGCTGTGCTGGTGTCCATATTTCTCTTTTTGTCTCCTGCAGAGTACCTTCCTGCACCAAAGAGTCTAGACTGTAGGGGTAAAGGCTCCATGTAGGCACCAGCTCTCCTTTTCCACGTTTAATGATTTGTGTGGCTGTTGTCCTCAGCCGAACAATCAGTTTGCAGAGAGCAGCCCTTTGTGTCAGCAAGAGCCTGGGTTGTTTGGGGATTTCCATGGGACCCCCTTGGCCAACAACTCAATTAAATATAACCTTGTCCTGCCTCTGGGAGCCCTGCTTGGTGACAAGAGATGCCCAGTTGATCCTGTGAATCCCTCCTTAGTAGGAGTCCTCAAAGGATTGACTATAAATTCCAGTATGTTTCCACTGTACTAGTTTTCCATACCACCTCCAAATGCCCACAATTCCAAGTCTCTCCCTGCACTCTCTCCCTGCACCCCATCTCCCTCCCCACCTGATTACCATTCTTGTTCCCACCTACCCAGTCTGCATGTAAAACCGATTTCATTTCTCTTTCCCAGGGAGCTCCATGTGTCACTCTGAGACTACTCCTCTTTTCCTAACATCTCTATGTGTATGAATTGTAGCTTGATTGCTGTTTACTTCTACTTTTAAGGGATTACATATTATATTTATTATTTTAGGTCTGGGTTTCTTCATTCATGATATTTTTTTCTAGTTCCATCCATTTTCTTTTTAATTTCTTGATGTCATTTTGTTAAGAGCAGTGTAATATACCATTGTGTAAATGTACCACATTTCCTGTACCCACTCTTCTGTTTCTAGCTATTATGAATAAAGCCACAATTAATATGGTTGAGCAAGTATTCTTGTTGTCGGATGAATAATCCTGTGTTTATATGACCAAGAGTGGCATACCTGGATCTTAAGGTAGATTGATTTGCAACTTTCCAGAAGGCTTCTCATATAATCTGCCACATTCCTCAACTCCTTTCTAATCCTCTCCCACTCCATAACCACTATACTTTATTTTCTTTCTGATTCTTATAAACAACAAAAGCAAATGGGAAAAAATACTGAAATAATATAGTGTCCAATCTGTGTTGGCCATCTCTTCCTGATATGAAGCCTGCCCTTGAGTGTGGTTAATACACAGTGTCACTCCATTGAAGAAAGTTGATTTTTTTTCTCCTAGAAGGTTTCAATTGTAAATAGCTTCTTGGTTAGGGGTAGAAATTTAACAAATTTTCATAAAGGGTGGAATGAAACTGCAAGAAGAAAGGAAGCAATGAATAAATTAATAAAGGAAAGAATGAATAAATAAGGAAAACAATTCCAACTTAATGGGGGATAATCTTTGGGGTCTTGTAGAAGACATTAGATTTTTACAGGAAGGGGTGGACAACGGACTCTTCTGTACCCAGTAGTAAACAACCTCCAATTCTTGTTAAATAATTCTAGTCACAGCAATATAGTCAAGTCCCCTAGCCATGTAAGCCTCAGGTTTATGATTATCCATGTCTTGACATGAAAATAATTGTCATCTGCATGCTGTGTGATGACAGAATAGCAAGAGCCAGACTGAAAGCCTGAGTCTGTCCTGTGTTGAGATGAGATTCTGGGCCCTGAGTTTATAGGTTTATTATTCCCAGGTCTCCTTTTCTACTACAGGAGTGATTTCCAGCTCAACTCTAGATCCATAACACCATCTGCATAGGGGGCAGGGAAAACTTCTAAATGACTTTCAACCAATTACATGTCAGTAAAAAGGTGTCCACATCACCAGAGCAAATTCAATGAAGCAATTAGGTTTAATTAGGAAGAAAACATCACAGTGAGCCTCCAGTTCTACAAGGAATGCAGAAGACACAAAGGGCCAATGCGAAGACTATGAAGTTGGTTGCATGACCTTGATGAATGTGGGACAGGCTGAGAGCTTTTCCCAATGCCCAGACATCCTTGGAGATTTTTTAACTCTGAAGAGTAACAGAATTAATAGGCTTGAAAACAGTAGATGCAGTAGATAACCTTTCTCTCCCGTTCTTTAAATAATATTTTCGAAAAGACAGATTAATCTACCTAGATAGATAAATGTTGTTGGTATTCCTTTTTTTTTTTTTACAAACTATACTTTATTCATTTCCATGTTTATAAAATAATTTATATGGATAGTTAAATGTATAAGCTCTCATTTAGAGTTTTTGCTCTGAAATTCCTCATAAGTGGAATACAGTGCACACATGCATATGTTGGCCGGTACAAACTTCAGAACAGATTATGGTTATTGGAGCAAATTTTATTAATTCTTTGAATATCATATATACATACAATGCACTTTGATCATAATTTAGTTATAAGCTCTTTTCTGTTTTATTCATAGTAATATAGAACAGTAGATAGTCCCTTTTGGAAACATGTTGGGTGGGCAGTGATACAGTCTTACCAATTAAAAAACTAAAACATTTTCTACTTTTCGTCAAATCAAAATGACTGTCTTGATTGTTGACTTAACCATCTCTCAACCAAGGTACTCACCATGACAGGAGGCTTCAAGCACTCATCAGTCAGACCCTCCATGAATCTCCCCATGTTTCTGTCACTTGATTCCCATTTCTCTTTAAAGGCAAACTTGTCCTTGAATTTACCAGTAATGAGAAACTCCTTCAAGACAAGTTGAGAAATCATCTGCTCCTTGCTATGCTTTTCTGGCTGCAACCAGGAGTTAAACATTCTCCAGTGTGCTTGCAGCTCCTGCTTTGCATAGGAGACACTGTCATTTTGGGGAAAGTTGAGCTGAGCAATAGGCAAGTTAGAGATACCTTCTATCCCCTGCACAGCAGAAACCTGAGTTGGAATAGACTCCATGGAGTCTAATAAAGGGTCATTTTCTGGTAACTGGGGCTTAAAGGAGTCTCCAAGGTGTGAAGCCATTCTGTTGAGAGGCCTCAAAAATTCAACCTTGTCAGTCAAGTATCTGTCTTGTGACTTGAAGAACTGTTTAAGCAATTTGTAGATGTGTAAATTATGTAAGTGAAAAAGAGAAAAGACACAAAATTAGGTAAAGATTAACTGTCTTGACACAGATGTTTTCATTATTTCTTAAGAATATATACTTCATTGTATGCCCATAAAAATTTTTCTAGAGACCAAAACAAAGAGAAGATGTTAGTGTAACAGCACTTGACTCAGCAGGGAGAAAAATCCTTTGTTGAGGATGGCAAGACTGCAATAAGGAAACAGCAAGGTATGCAGTAGCACAGGGGTATCTGTTTACCCTTGAAAATGTAGAGTTGTTGTTGCTGAACCACAAATTTTCAGTTTTACCCTTGTCTCCCATTCTAAATGCCCCAGAGCAACACTTTATTACAAAATGACAAAAGTCAATAAACAATAAACTTCAATTCCCAGGGTAACAAAGCATGTTCATAAAAAGAAGCACATGTCTATTTTTGAGGAGCCCTCAGATTTTTAAATGCAACACAATTGATCAGAAATCGTGTCCTAGCCAGGGAGTGCTGACATGTGCCTTTAATTCCATCACTTAGATGCCTGATGCAGACAGATCTCTGTGAGGTAGGCAGATATCTGAAAAGCAGGCAGATCTCTGTGAGTTCAAGGCTAACCTGGTCTACATAGTAATTTCCAGGATAGCCAGTATGTTTCATGAAAAACACCTGTTTCAACAAAAAACAAAAACAAAGAAAATGAAAGAAAAAGAAAGAAAGGTTTTCAGAAAAACCACATTATCCCTTTAAAATATTCCCATAATTGTGATGCAGAATATCCCACAACCTACAATTAATTATGCGTGTGTGTACACACACACACACACACACACACACACACACACACACATATACATACTTACATACTCAAGGTAATGAAGAAGTGTAATATTTCTATTCTCCAAACTTAACTCTTTCTTGGATAAATCTTGAGGATGATTTGAGGGAGCAGGGGGAGGTAGAACATGTTTACAGTCCTCTCCTCTGCTTAATCTGAAGTTCTTTTCAAGTTGACTTCCTTTTATAGTGCCTGGCTTGAGTAAATCAATCTGTGAAGTTAATTGAATTGAGAATGAGATTGCATTCGACCTCCTGTGCCTGGGTGTGGCAGCCAGTACTTTCTCCCTATTACTCTTACAGTAGAGCAGGAGGATCTCCAGTCCCAGCACAGCCTAGTAACCTAGGAAGACCAAGGTCAGCCTGGCCTGTAGTAAGATGGTGCCTAATTAGAACAGCAAAAACAAGTAAGCAAACAAAATAAGGGAAACCCAGTTTTCCCTCTGGTTTAATCAGAGATGGAATCCTACCTCAACCCCAGCTCTGCATCACTATGCAATGCTTGAGGCCTTCATGGAAGGAGAACACATCCTAAGCAAGCATAGTCAGTCACTGTAGTGAAAGGGGACAATACCACACTGAAAGGGAATATCAAGTTTGGCAATTTAGTCCCATGACTGCTGACATATGTCTCATTCTAAACTTGTTAAAATTTTCTGATATCCAGAAAGTTTGGGATCCCAAATGCTGCAGTGAACAAGGTAAAACCCTTGGCAGTGGAATGAGAAAGAGGGAGACAGAGAGAGACAGAGACATAGAGAGGCAGGGACAGAGAGAGACATAGAGACAGACAAACACAGACAGAGACAGACAGACAGAGACAGAGAGAGAGAGACAGACAGAGAGAGGTACCCAGGAGGTGTCTGAAGCACAGCCTTGAAAAGACAGGCTTTTTGGGTTTATCACTATGGGTAAAGCAAAGGTGTATCACTTTTGAAATATATGATACTTGATAGATAAGATGTGAGGAGTATAGTCCGGGGAAGAATTAAAATGTGTATCCAAAATGAGAAGGTTTTTTGTTGTCCTTCTTTCCTTCTTTTTTTGTTTCTTTCTTAAAATTTTTTTTGGTGTTGAACAGCAATCCTAAATCATCTTAACAATAAAAACCCAGAGGCAGATATTGAGGGTAAAACCTGAGGGATCAGAGAAGCAGAGCAGCCAGCCACTTCTTACCTCTGTGGATTCTCAGACTGAATGTGAGGACCCTGTATCAGTGAATACTTAGACTGAGTGGGGGAGATCCTGTCTCTTCGAATCCTCAAAGTAAACTGGCACTTAGATCCTATCTCCACCTGCTTTATAAGCCTGTCTCCACCTCCCTATTGCTGAGATTAAAGGCTACTGCCTCCACCACCTGGCTTTTTTTCTCTTTTGGAATGAATCAATCTGCAGTAACCCAGGGTGGCCTTGAACTCCTGATCTTCCTGCTTCCTCCCCCAAAGTGCAGGGATTAAAGGTGTGTGCCACCACTGTCTGGCCTTTATTGTTTACTTTTGGCTAGTTCTTTGCTCTGATCCCCAGGAAAGCTTTATTTGTCAGAACACAAACAAAATATCATACAATAGGTATGGCTTGTTTTTGCAAATGAATGCCTTGTAGGCTAGTCTGCTCACGACTTCATTAGTTGTTTGAGAATGACCTTGCACTACAATCCTATGGCTTCAAACTACTCAGGTCTGGGATTCCAGAGTTGCCTCACTGCTTGAAGGATCCTTTTTTTGTAGTTTATTTGTCTGTTTTTATTTTTGTTGTTGTTATTGTTGCTGCTGCTCTTCTGCTTTTTGAAATATTGTCTCCCTATGTGACTCTGGCTACACGGGAACTAATATGTAGACCACATTGACCTCAAATTCACATACACCATACACTTGCCTCAGTCTCCTAAGTGCTGGAATTAAATGTGTGTGCCATTATCAATGGCTTTCTCCAAGCATGCTAATTGTTAGGTTCAATTGTATTACCTGAAATTCACAAGTTGGGGTCTTATTTCCCTAAGATTTTGGTCTTATAGCATAAGACCAAACTTAAGATCCACACAAAAGGCAAAATTCAAAATTGCCACCTTCCAAGACAAGCTGGATGCTCAGTGACTAAAATTTATAAAGTCTAAAGTCTTCTAAACCATAACACCAATAATTTCGAATGTTAAACCTCAAGCTGCAGTTCTCCTGGGAGAACAAAAAATGTCATATGCTAGGGAAAGAATTCCAAATACTGCACATGGGTTAGCCAAAAGGTACAACAGTGATTGAATCTTCAGTAAAAAAAAATCATTTTTTTCTGCATTAATATTCATTCCTGTTGATGATATTCTGGATTTTAGTAAAGTAACACCATGTTAGTCAGAAGAAATATTCCTATGAAAATATTTGTTTTCATGAGAATAATAAACATTCCACTGTGTGTCACTATTTACTTCCTTCATGAAAATGCAGGGGATACAATTCATCCTAAACATTAGAATGCTTGGAGGAAGTCAGTGGCCTTTAATCCTGGCACACACCCAAAGCTAAGTAAACACAGTCAGGTAGATATCTGAGCTGAAGCCACCCAGGTCTACAAAATGAGTTCCAGTAGTCCAGGGCTACAGAAACAGAAAGTCTCTCAAAACAGCACTAAACAGAAAAACAAACAAGCTTGTTGTTTCTATACATTCCCTGGTTTCCTGGATGTTTTCTGTCAGGAATATGTGAGATTTAACATTTTCTTTCACAAAATATGAAGTATATATTTCTTCTATAGTGTCTTCAGTACATAAAATTCTCTCTTCCAGGCCAGGCAATGATGGCACATGACTCTAATCCTAGCACTCAGGAGGCAGATCTAGACAGATCTTTGTGAGTTTGAGGCCAGTGTGGTCTATACAGCAAGATCCAGGACAGGCATCAAAACTACAGAGAGAAATTCTGTCTGTGTGTGTGTGTGTGTGTGTGTGTGTGTGTGTGTGTGTGTGTGTGTGTGAGAGAGAGAGAGAGAGAGAGAGAGAGAGAGAGAGAGAGAGAGAGATTCTTCCATCTTTGTTTTTTGTTGGTGATGTTTGAATCTGTAGTTCCCATCTGCTCACCTAGATTTTACATTTCCCGAAATCCCACAGTTTTTATTTGCTTTATTGCTTCTTTTTGAGCTGTCTTATGGATTTCATTGAAATGTTTGTTTTTCCCCTTGGCTTTCTTGACATTCATTAAGGGATTTATTGATTTCCTCTGGGTAGGCCAAGGTGTCCTTGAACACACTTTGTAGCAGAGAACAGTTGAATATCTGATCCCCCTGCTCACACTTCCCAGGTGCTGAGATGGCCGGAGTGCTTCATGTCATCAGGATATCTCATTGCTATCAGCTGAGTTCTGTCCTCTGGTGTTCAGGTGTACAGGAATTAGCCACTGTCTTTAGGCTATGTTTTATTCGGAAACATAAGGAACAAGCATTATGATTCTAATCCAAATTATGTAATCACCAAAAGACTAGAATCTTGAAAGATTATAAAGACTGAAATATCCCACAAAACATAATCTATGAAACTTTACTTTTGAAATCTTGAAGCCTAAATCACCCAACTTACAAAGTCTCACAAGAAAAGAAAGACTAGAGAACACACCACCATAAGAAGAGGGTTTGAAGGCAAATGCTGGGTGAGAAATCAGTCACAAGGATCCCAACAATAAAAAGTTCAATGTGAAAATGCATAAATTATGTTGGAATTTATGTCAACGGATGAAATTCTGGATTTTAACAATTGAAGCCTCCTGGTTTCCTACTCTAAGGCTGAACCAGGGGCATCAGGAGAAAGTCATAATTCATCCTCAACATTTCTACATGACACTGGAACTCAGCTCAGCCTCCTCAATGAAAGCAACCACATAAAGTTGCCAATATCTCAGTGTCCCTATGCATGCTGGGTTCAACTATGCACAGAGTTCCAGTTTCTCAATATAGCTATTATTCCATTTTCCTTTCTTGGCTACAGTTTTTGGAGTGTATTCATGGAAAAACCTTTGCATTTTTTAATCTATTTATCATCCTCTCAGGCCAGATTCCATATAACCAACTCTACTTCCTGTATTGTAGGTATCATGTAGATAGAGCTATCAAGAGTATAGTGTTTCGACATTGAAATAAGTATGGCAGGCTACTCTCAACCATTGTGATTGATTGGTAGAAAAAGTCAGAGGAGATATCTGAAAGAGTGATGCACTTACTGTGCAAGCCTAAGACATGAGTTTGAAATCTTAACATGGTAGAAAAAAAGTCAGAGGGAATGGCAGGGTGCTGATATGAACCCCTGTTACATAGAGCAGAAGATCAGAGAATGTTTGGAATCTGTAGTATCAGATTTTTGGGGTACAAAGCTCCTGATAAGAAGTACCCTGTTCAAACAAGGCAAAAATTAAGAACTGAAAACTAAAACTTCTGTTGAAATCACAAAATCACACACACACACACACACACACACACACACACACACTACACATAAGAGGCCATTGTGTTACAGTTCCATCTTTTTATTTGATATATATCAGTCACAAATTATAAGCTACCTTAAGGCATTAGAAAAATGTTACTGAACAGAAAAAAGACTCATCTTCTTTACACATACATGGCAAAAGACTATGACAACAGATAGAGGGAACAATCCAGAAGTTACATGTCACAACTTCAATTGCTACTTGCTGTCTTGAAACTACATGCTTCCCCATGTGCACATGAGACACTGAGCTGGAGCCCTGCTAACCTCTGGAGAGGAGGTACACAGTTCAGTCTGACTTGTGGCAATTCCTCAGTTGATGTTGTTAAGTGGATGACTGACAGAGGCTATGTTTACACAGGGAGCAGGTGTGAATTCCTGTGTGAATCCTCTCATGAGCCTTCAGTTTTGTTTAATAGCTGAAAGACTTTTCACATGTACTACATTGGAAAGGCTCATTTTCCGTGTGTATGACCTCATGCACTCTCAGGTCTAAGTGTCTACAGAAGCCTTTACCATATTTGGAATAGAAAAATGACCTCTTCTTTTTGTGTACTTTCTGGTGGACTGCAAGAATACAGGGATATTTGGAGGTTCTTTGACATTCCCATAATTCTCTCTTTGTTCTGCCTATACTTCCTCCCTGACTACTGGCCAATTAGCACTTTATTTATTAGCCAATCAGAGCAACACATTCCAACATTTAGAACATCTCACAGGACTACCCCCTTTCTTTTTTTAAAGGAAGATTTCAACTTTCATATGTAAAATTACATATAACAAAATAATTATCAAGCAAGAATTACAGTTACAATATCTAGTCTATTTATATTTGACAGAATTAAAGAAGATATATTATCTATCCTATATTTGTGAGTCTAAGGTTTCATATCTAACTTATCTATTATTATGACTAAGGAAATTATAACTATCTAGTCTTCAACTAAATCAAAGACCTCAGGATTTGGTGTAGTGGAAGGCCACAAGCCACTTAGCAACGTATAGATTAATAGAAATGGATGACTTTAAGTGTAAGAGCTAGACAGTAATAGGTCTGAGCTAATGGATGAGTAGTTTCATTAATATGAGCTTCTGAGTGATTATTTTATAATTGGTTGTGGGGTCCGTTGGGCTGGGCATGCCTGGAAAAAACTTCAGCTACAGGGGAAAGTTGGACTGCTCAATTGGGGATACTATCTTCTGACTGCAGAAGAGTACCCGGGTTGGAATAAACTCCATGCAGTATAACAAAGAGGCATTTTCTGGTGACTGGGGCTTAAAGGAGTTGCTGAGCTATGAAGACATTCTGCTGAGAATCCTCAAAAAATTCAGCTTTGTCAGTCAATATCTGTCTTGTTACTTGAAGATCTGTTTAAGCAATTTGTAGATATGATAAAGTTATATATTAAAACAGACTTAATTAAGTAAAACAAAAACAAAACTAAGACTGTTATCACAGATTGTTCCAGTCTAATTGAGGGTTTACTATTTCTGTGATGAACACCATAACCACAGGAACTCCTATGAAGGAAACATTTAATTGTGGTGGCTCCCTTATAGTTCAGAGGTTCGGTTCCTAATGTTGGGAGCATTGCAGCATGCAGACAGAGGTGGTACTAGAGCTGAGACTGATACAACATATATGCAACAGAAATAATCTCACACATTGATTGAAGCTTGAGAAAAAAGACCTTAAAGCCCACCCCAACAGTGACCCAATTACTCCAGTTTGTGTAGACCAGATTAAAGATATACTCTCCACATCAAGGTCTGGATTAAAGGCATGTGTGATCCAGTCTTCTCCAACAAGGCTATACCTCCTAATAGTGCCACTCCCTTTGAGCTTCTAGGGCCCAAATACATCCAAACAATCACAGTTCCATTATTTCTTGACAGTAAATACTTAATCAGAGTCCTACACAATTTATTCTAGAAACCAGAACAAAGAGATATTAGTGTAGCAGTACATGACTCAACTGGGAGAAACATCCTGGGTTGAGGATGGGATGACCTGAAATACCAGACAGTTCTTATTAAAATCTTTTTAATCTCAGTTCTAATCACAGCAATATAGTCAATTCACCCTACCCAGGAAATTCTCAAGTTTATATTTATCTATATCTACACATGAAAGTTAATTGTCACGTGTATGCTGTAACAATAGCAAGTGCTCTGCCAAACTGCTGAGTCTGTCCTGTGTTGAGATGACACTTGGGCCCTGATTTATTGCTTTATTGTTTCCTGGTCCCCTTTCATACTACAGAAGTGGTTTTCAACTCAACTCTCAATCCAAAATATCATGTACATAAAGACATGAGGAAATTTTAAATAACTCTCCAGCAATTAGGTTTTAGTTCAAATATGTTCAAATCAAAGGAGCAAATCCAATTAAGCAATTAGGAAGAATTAGGAAGAAAACATCTCTGGGGGCCTACAGTTTCTCAAGGAGGGATGCAGAATATGCAAAGAGCCTAAGTTAAAAACATGAATTTGCTGAATATAGTGTTGTACCCAGAGTCCCCCAAAAACCGCTAAGAGACCAAGTCTGATGCAAAAGCAAAGTCTTTTTACTATTGCAGATTAACCTGGGCCTCTCTGTCTGTCTGATGCAGCAGGAAATCAGGAGAGTCCCCAAGTAGCAATGGGGCAGGGTTTTCATAGGGGGAAAAAGCAAGGGGTTCTTCAGGTGTTCAGACTACATAGGAACAGACTTGGGGATGGTTTATGTGAGTGGCAGTTATGTTAGTAACTTTAATTGGCTAGGGTTAGTTTGGGGTTACAGTTACCCATTTTTGGCAGGGATGGACAAGTCCCATGTTTTGTCCCTGAGCTGCTGTGGAGACTGGCTGGCCTAGCAAGTGCTGACTGTAGGGGCTGGCTCAGTGGCACAGCCTTGGTGTGTCCTATCTCCTGGTCCCACTGCCAGGGGCATCAGTGATTGATTGTCTTTTGTTCATGGCCCTCCCAGAAACTGCTTATTCAGTCTCAGGAAACTGACATTGAGGCCTTATCTCAGAGAGAAGATTGAGCAACTGTTAAGGCATTTGCTTGGTCTTTTCCATAGGACAAGTTGAGAACCTTTTCTAATGCCCAGACATCCTTACAGATAATTTTGAACTCTGAAGAACAACTGAATTAACAAGTGTGAGGAAAGGAGGTGCAGTAGATAATCTTTGTCTCCCTCTCTTCAAGCCACATTTTCTAAAATATAGATTCATTTCACTATGCAAATGTCATTCATCATTTTTGAACTATGCTGTACTCCATTTGATGCATGAAGTAATTTGTATAGATAGGTAATATATGGCCTCTTATTTAGTAATAGTTTTTAAACTACTATTTAGTGCAGTTTTCAAACAAAGTATTTTTAATGACATCTTTGAGTGTCCTTTGATAATTTTCACCACGAATTTGTCCTCTGAAGCCACTCTCTAAATCCACCCTCACATTCCCAAGCCTTTGCACCTTCATGTCCTCTCTTGTGATATTGTGTCCACATCCAATATCTGCTCTCCACATACACATAATGTGTGAGGCAGTCCACTGGACTGTGGTTGACCTACTCCGGCCTATCCTCCAAAGGAAAAAAAATGACCCAGTCTCTCTAGAATTAATGGACTTTCAAATAGGTCCTCAGGGTGTAGGGATCTCATGATCCCCTTCCTCATACTAGAATGTTTAGAAGCCTGAGCATGTACAGGTCTTATGCACGCATCCAAGTTGTTGTGGGTTCTTGAGTGTACTGTTCCTGTCAGAGAGAGCAGATACTGTTTTTCTCTGATCCTCTCTGATATCTCCCTCTTACAGTCCCCCCTGCCCCCACCCCTGCCTTTCCATGGTAATATCTGATTCTTGGGGTGAGGAGGATGATACAGATATTCTACTTGTGACAGACCATTACAGAGTCACTTATTCTCTGCACTTTGATCAGTGTGAAAACCTCCTTCACAGCACAAAGAAACTCCTCTGATGAGTTTTGAATGTTGCAATCATCTAAAAGTAAAGATGTATGATTGTAGAGGGTTGTTTGACACTATGTTCACTTAACAAATTTATAGCAGTAATTCCATCCATGGGATCTGTATATTCTCAATCAAGGATTCTGTACCAGATATCCAGCCCCAGGTCTCCTTGGGGGAAACCCTAAATCCAACCAGAAACTTGCTGCTAATCCCAATAATATGTTTGTCACCAGTGTCCCCATTTCAGTGTCTTCTTATGCCAATCATTACTGTCATTCACAGTGTTCATAGCCGGGTATGACTATTGGCTACTTTCTTCCTCCAGCACTATGCATGCATCTCAGGTGCTACAAAAGACAACCAGCAGGGATGAAGCTCTTTGGTTAATATGAACTGAATTTCTTATGCCCCATGACCAATGTGTGTCATGTCTTCAACAAGAGAGTCTTTTTATTCTGGTGGATAACAAAGAATAATAGCAATAAACTTCTTTTTTCCCATTCATGTTTTGCAAGTGCTTCAGATATCTAAGTTTGTAGTTATATTTCAGTATTTTCTCAGGAACAAAAAAACAATATGATTTATTATTTTTCTAACTGTCAAACTACTAAAAATATTAAGGTATAAGATAATATCAAGTTCCTTTAAAAATTGCAAAGTTAATAAGGAGTTTTTCTATACAATTTTACTCATCTTCTCATGCTAGATAAGACTGTTTTCAGGGTGTGAGGACATTCTGAGGGCAGAATGCTTGCCATTCCTACCAGTGCCCTTGGATTCAGACCTAGCCCTGCTAAACCATATGGTCCAAACTGCTTACTGTACATGTTCTACCAGAAACAGCACCACACCACACAGTCACAGTTAAACTGTCAAACCCAAGTATTCGTATCTATAACAACATTGCCTCATCTCTTAGCACCTTTCACAATTTCCCAGTAATCACAATGGTACCTTTTGTGGCAGAAGAAAACAAAACCTTCTCATGAAAAATCTTGGCCAAGATTAATTGTAGCATTTAGCAATCTTCCTTCTTTAGAATATTTACATCTAAATTGTATTTTATCAAAATAAGATACAGTAATAAGATAAGACAAACTACTGACCAAAAGTAACACTACAATAAAAACAAATTCCTCTGATGTACTAGTGTAGGAGGAACAAGTAATAATATCTGTAAAATGCAGAGAGAGTTCACAGATATGGATTTCCATAAGAATCTAAGAATTTAATCAGAAAATATTTAAAATAATATTGAGCTCCATACCAACAAAAGTAAGGAAAATTTTCCTTCTTGTGAAATGGAGAAACAGCAGAAAGTGTAAAAATGAGATATAAAATGAAACAAAATTACAGTGTAGATGCAGACCCTCTAAACAGATTCAACAAAGGCACGCAAAGTTTGGTGTGTCACAGTTATTTAGAAAACAATATGTCAATGCCCCTTAACAATGGCCACAAAATCAGAATTTGAAGGTCCCTCATGAAGTTCCATCTGTTAACTTCTTTCCTCTCAGCATGGAGACAATAGAGCCATTATCCACTCAATGGGAAATACTTGCATTATTGGGGTGTGCACATTCTAAGGAACTGGAGAACCCCAGATGAGGCCAATTTCTTTGCACAAAATGAGAAATTTTCTCCTAGGAAAAGTTATCATAAATAAAGTATGTTAGTAATATAATGCCTCAGGAGAAAGGCAGAGGCCAGAGATTTATATTCTTGAAGCAATGAATATATGCAAAGAACATAAATGTACACAATTTAAAGTATTTTAATGAACTTTCAAGAAAGTTGGTGGTACTGAACACGGCAAGTAGGAGATTGAATCTTGGAGATAGTAAGATCAACTGCATGGGCCACAGGGTGGTATGACAGTTTTTATTTATTTTTTATTTTAAAACATATTTTGATACTGCATACTAAGGTTGTGACTTGTAGCGTCTACATATGAGAGGCAATAACCAAAAGCCTTGAGCAATAAACAACATTTTGCTTAGTGAGATCCAATGTTATTTGAACAGATATTTGTTCTATTCTTCATGTCTCTGAGAATTAATATTTTTTTACTGAATGTAGGTCCAAGCCTTCCTTCTGAGTTTCAGTTTGTGGAATCTGAGTAGTTTTCTTGAGATACTTCATATTATAAAAAAATTGCTGGAGTGATTCCCCAGGGGGAAAAATTACATGCATGACCTTTTAAAATTTCTTATTGTTAGAGGCACTTCTAGACAGAAAAAAAAATGGTGAGATTAACATGAGTTTGACTCATTACTCCTGAAAAGCGTTTCTGAGCTCGGCCAATTGTCCCCAGCTGTATTTCTTCACAGACGTATCTGTTGCTTTGGTTAGACAGAATCAGGGCTTGTCCAGCACCACAGGAAGCATTTGCTTGCTGTAGGACAGAAAGGTGGATGGATTGTGGGGGAGGCTGAAGGGGCGGGAGGAGGTAAGAGGAGGATCTGTGATTGGTATGTAAAATGGTTAAAAAAATTTCTTAACACAAAGGGAATCTCTGTTATCTTCGTAAGTTGGTTTTAATGTCATTTTCTTGTGCTTCAGCTGTGTTGGAATATGAAAAACTAACTCTTTGTTTTTACTTTGTGTGTGTGCATTTTGTTTCTTTGGTTTTGTTGTCTTCAGAAATGCTCTCATGGGAGTGCCTGAGCTGACCTGCTCTGGCCTGGCTGTCATGATAGAACTCTCATCCAGTGTCTGATGGGAGCAGATGCAGAGATTCACATGGCTGAGCCCCGGGTGGAACTCAGGGAGTCCAATCTGTGAGAGAGGAGGGATTATATGAGTGAGAGATATTAAGACCATGATTGGAAAATGCACAGGGACAAATAGCCAAACTAATGGAAATGCTTGAACTGTGAACCAATGGCTGAGGAGCCCCCATGGAACTGGACTAGGCCCTCTGGATAAGCAGGACAGTTGATTAGCTTGAACTTTTTGGGAGGTCCCCAGGCAGTGGAGCCAGTACCTGTCCTTGTTGCATGGGCTGGCTTTTTGGAGCCTGGGGCCTATGCTGGGACATTTTGTTCCGCCTTGGTATAGGGAGGAGGGGAATGGACCTGCCTCGGCTGAGGCTGAGTCTACCAGGCTGGACTGACTGCTCAAGGGAGTCTTGCCTTGGAGGAGGTGGGAATGGGGGGTGCATTGGGGGGGAAGGATGAGGGTTGGGAGGAGGGTGGACGGGGGAATCCATGGCTGATTTGTGAAATTAAGTTAATTATTAAGTATATATATATATATATATATATATATATATATATATATATGAAATGCTCTCATGGAACATAGGATAATGGGAGGGTCGAGCTGGAATAGGGATAGAGTGGGAAGGGAGGGAGGGAGATACCATGATAGATGAGGACATCATGGGAATAGGAGAGGCAGGGTGCCAGGGAAGCTCTCAGAAATCCACAAGGATGACCCCACCTTGGAGTGCTGGCAGTGGTCTAGAAGGTGCCTTGACTGCTCTACCCTGGTGACCAGCCTAGTGAATACCCTAACAGTCATCATAGAGCCTTTGTCCAGTGACTGATGGAGACAGATGCAGAGATCCACGGCCAGGCACCAGGCTGAGCCCGGGAATCTAATCGATGAGAGAGAGGAGGGATTCTGCAGGCAGGGCACGTGGAGATCATGATGGGAAGATGTTTGGAGATGACTGGCCACACTAGTGGAAGACCATTAACTGTAGACTAGTGACTGTGGATCCCCCACGGGACATAACTGGGCCCTCTGGATATGGAAGACGATTGTTTGGCTTGAGCTGTTTGGGGGGCACCCAGGCAGGGGAATGGGGATCCATCCCTGCTGCATGGGCAGTCTTTTGGGAGCCTGGTGCCTGTGGTGTGAAGCATTGAGCAGCCTTGGTGCAGTGGGGAGGGCCTGGACCTGCCTAGGCTCAGTGTGTCAGACTCTGCTGACTCTCCTTGGGAGACCTTTATTTGGGGGATGTGGGGATTTGGGGTGGCTTCAGAGGGAAGGCTGGAGGGTAGGAGGAGGGAGGAGGGAGAAACTGTAGTTGGTATGTAGAGTGAGTAGATAATTTCTTAATAAAAAGAAAAAAATGCTCTCATGTACGCCAAGGTGGCCTTGAGCACACTTTGTAACTGAGAATGACTGAACTTCTGAATCACCTGGTTCATACTTTCTAAGTGCTGAGATGGTGGGAGTATTTCATGCCATCAGGATATCTCAACTTCCTATCAGCTGAGTTCTGTCCTCTGTTGCTGAAGTGTACAGGACTTATCCATCTTTAGAATATGTCCTTATTTGGAAACAAAAGGAACATTATGATTTTAATTCAAAATAATGTAATGTGTGAAGGACTAGAATCTTGAAAGATTCAAAAGACTAAAATATCTCCATAACCACAATCCATGAATCTTTAATGCTGAAATCTTGAAGCCTAAATCACCCCATTTGGAAGTCCCACAAGGAAAAGAAAGACTAGAGAACACACCATGAGCAGAGGGGTTTGAGAGCCAAATGCTGTGGGAGAAAACACCCACAAGGAAGCCAACAATAAAATCATTAATGTGAAAATGCATAAATTCTGTTGGAATTCTTGTCAGCTGATAAGATTCTGAATTTTAATAACTGGAGCCTCCTGGTTTCCTACTCTGAAGCTGAACCAGAGATATCAGGGGAATGTCATAATTCATCCTTAACATTTCCACATGACACTGGAACTCAGCTCAGCTTCCTCAATGAAATCAAGAACTTGAAGGTGCCAATACCTTAATCACCCTGTGCATGCTGTGTTTAACTCTGCACAGAGCTCCAGTTTCTCAATATAGCTAGCATTCACTTTTCCTTTCTTGACTACAGTTTTTGGAGTTTATTCATGGAAAACCTCTGCATTTTGTAATCTATTTATCGTCTCAGATCAGCTTACATATAACCACCCATACTGCCTAATTTCTAGGTGTTCTGTGGCTAGACCCATGAAGAGTATAGTGTTAATGGTGTAAGTATGATAGGCTGCTCTGAACCACTGTGATTGAATGAATAGTATTATACTATGTTGGATCCCTGTCCACACAGGTGGGGGTATAGTCTTGACCTGTAAGCACTCATGGGATTGGAGATGACTGAAAGAGTGATGCATTTACCATGCAAGCCTAAGACTTGGGTTTGAAGCCATAACAGGGTAGAAAAAAGTCAGATGGAATGGCAGGGCACTGAGATGAGACCTGGACACCAGAGAATGTTTGGAATCTGCAGTAACAGATATACTGGTGTACTGTGGGGCGTTTACCCACCACCCCCACAGCTTCCCAGGGTTTTCTTGAGTGCGAGCAGCAGGAAATATTAGATAGAAGGATTTATAGCGGAGAATCTTGCAGAGATAAACAGATAGAAAATAAAGGATAGCCTCGAGAGGGCCTGGAACCTATTCCAACGGGCCCGGACTGTCTCTGGTCCAGGGTTTTTATAGAGATGCCAAGGGGTGGAGCAAAAGACCTCCTCCCCCAGCACAGCCAAGTGCAGACCATCTCAGACACCTGCACTCAGGCCCGTGGTCCTGATCATCCTCTATTCGGACCTGCTGGGTAAAGCCACGAGGAACCCCAGAACGGGCTCCCACAGTGTACAAAGCTCTAAATAAGGACCCTGTTCAAACAAGGCAAAAATAAAGAACTGACACCTAATTCCTCTATTTCCACTCATGCTGTGGAACTACAGCAAAACAGACAAAAAAAAAAACAAGCTCAAACTCACAAACACATACCACACAAAATATATGTAAGAGGCACTAGTATCACAGTTCCAATAATTTATTTAATATATATATCAGGCACAAATTATATGCTACCTTGACATTTAAAAAATGTTAGTAAATACACAAATGACTCATTTTTACCCACATGAGGCACTGGAATGTGACAGATAGAAGGAATAATCCAGAAGTTAACATGTCAAATCTGTTTGCTAATTGGAAACTACATGCTTCTTCATGTGCAGATGAGACACTGAGCTGGAGCCCTGCTAACCTCTGATTAGGAAGGTACACAGTCTGACTTGTGGCAATTCCTCATTTGACAGTGGATGTGGATGACTGGTGGAAGCTACAGTTATACAGGGAGCAGGTGTAGGGCATTTCTCCTGTGTGAATCCTCTAACGAGGCTACAGATTGGTTATATGGCTGAAAGACTTTCCACATGTACTACAATGGAAAGGCTTATTTTGCCTGTGTATGAGCTCATGACTCTCAGGTCTGAGCAAGTATAGAAGCCTTTATGACACATAGTACAGAAAAATGACCTTTCACTGTTGTATAGTCCCAAGTTGGCTGAAAGATTACAGGGATATTTTAGGTTCTTTGACATGCCTCACATTTGTATGTCTTTGAGTCTCAGTAGTCTCTCTTGGTGACTCTCAAAAGTGGAGTTTGCATCATGATTCTGGCAGTCTTCTGTCTGTTCTGGCCTTGAGATGATTCCTGGTTGTAACTGCTATTTTGGGACATCTTCAGAAGAAGTTGCCCTCTAAGATTCTTCCTGGTACCTGGAGGTGATTTGACTTGTTCTTTTGTAATCCTCAGGGTTTCCATCAGAAACATGTCACTCTTCATGCTCAAGAAACTGCCCCATCTCATTTCCAGGACTACTATCACCACCATTTACATCCCTAGTGCTCCGGGTATTGTTTTGGCCATCTTCACTGTCTTCATGTCCTGTGGAAATAAGACAGTCTATGAAACTGTGCCCATGAAGGGATCCCTACACAATACCCCTCCTCTGTGCAGTTTCCTGACACTCACCTGTTGCCAATAACATGTGTTGGGAGACTGGCAAGGGGTTCCTTGCATTCTCTTGTGTTGAAGATTGTGCTGACTGCTTTTCTTTCAGAAGCTTGATGGCTTGTTCAAAAGACATGTTGCCAGAAACGATGGCTTCCTGCCCGTGCATGGAGACGTGAACCTGTAAACAAAGCCAGAGTACCATTGCCAATGAAACTGTGGATCTGTGGATGAGAGAAAACCTGCCCTCCACCCGGTTGCATTTGATGACTGGGCTACGGGTTAGGTCATGTCTATTTCTCATCTCTAATGGTGTTATTCTGTCATTCACAAGTCATGTTCTCTAAAGTCCCAATTCACAATATATTTGCAAGTGCTGAGTCACTGTTCCCAGGGAAAAGGTAAGGTTAGGTTTCTACAATGCCTAGCCACAATATTTTCTTCAACTGGTCAATGCATTTGTGGAAAGATGAGATTGATCCAAACTGGAAAATAGGGACTTTCCCCCTTTAAGAAATGCTTCTCATTATTCCAAGGATTGTCTGGCATCCCCCCTCCCCCACCCCATGTATGGCTACTACGACAAAATTGCTGCCTTAGTGAAATACAGCAAGGTTTGATAGTTCTAATCAGGAAGAGATTTGGACAATGACATTAGAAATGTGTGTAGGGGGTATTTGAAAAATTTCACCACTTTGGCCATTTTTGTCAGTGATTGAGCATTATGCAAACCTAGGCATTGAAAGAAGATCCAATGTAATTACATCCATATTAAGTCTTTTGGTTTTGAAAATTTGAATTGCATCACCATTATTCATCATGGTATACCTTATGGGTGTGTCAATGTTAAATAGGCATTTGATAGCCAGATTTCAACATTAGAAATCAGACTACCATCCTGACATTTAAGTTTTGTAGACAGGTGATCATAATAATTAGTAGCACACAATTTGGAAGAATATTAAGTCAATTAAATCCCCAGTTTCTGCCTCCCAGGTCCTGGGATAACAGGCTACTTCTGAGAACCTGATCTTAAATGTGTAAGGAGATTGCAACTCAGTATTCCTAATTAGGATGTAACCACCTCCCTAAATGAGCCGTCATCCAAGCCCAAGGTATCTTTTCTAAACTGATAAAGGTTTTGCTCAGATGTCTTATCCCAGTGTATCTGACACCATGTAAATAACTTCATTATAATTATATCCATCCAACAATCCATGGGCTCTCTTCTGTTTTATTCATGTTAATTTAGAAGAGTAGATAGTCCCCTTTGGAAATATGTTGTTGTTGGGGGTGGCAGTAGTAGAGTTGTAGCAATTAAAAATCCATAAAAACTTTCTACTATTCCTCGAATATAAATGACTGTCTTGATTGCTGACTTAACCATCTATCAATCAAGGTACTCACCATGAAAGGAGGCTTCAAACACTTATCAGTCTGACCCTCCATGAATGGCCCGATGTTTTTGCCACTTGATTTCAACATCTCTATAAAGGAAAACTTATCCTTGCATTGCTGAGCGATGAAATACTCATAAAAGACCAGCTGAGAAATCATCTGCTCCTTGCTGTGCTTTTCTGGCTGCAACCAGGAGGTCAAATTCTCCAAGATTGCTTGCAGCTCCTGCTTTGCCAAGGAGACACCGTCATTTCGGGGAAAGTTGAGCTGACCAATTGGTGAGTTAGAGATACTTCTTCCAGGAGAAATCTGGACTCGAATTAACTCCATGTCATCTAATAAAGATTCACCTTCTGGTGACTGGGGCATAAAGGAATCTCTGTGCTGTGAAGCCATTCTGTTGAGAGTCCTCAAAAAATTCAACTTTCTCAGTCAAGTCTCTGTCTTGAACTGTTAAGCAATTTGTGGATGTGTTAATTCTATAGAATTATAAGTGAAAAAGAGAAAAGACACAAATTTAAGTAAAAGATTAACTAAGAGTCTTGTCACAGATGTTTTCACTATTACTTATGAGTAAATACTTCATTGTACTTCCACACAAATTCTTCTAGAGATCACAACAAAGAGAAGATGTTAGTGTAACAGCACTTGACTCAGCAGGGAGAAAAATGCTTTGTTGAGGATGGCAAGACCTGCAATAAGAAAACAGCAAGGTATGCAGTAGCACAGGGATATCTGTTTACCCTTGTAAAATGCAGAGTTGTTGCTGAACCTCAAATTTTCAGTTTCACACTTGTCTCCCATTCTAAATGCCCCAGAGCAACACTTTAATACAAAATGACAAAAGTCCATGACCAGCAACCTTCAATTAACAGATTACCAAAAACAAGCACATGAGCAGCCCCCAGAATTTTAAATGCAACACTCTTGATCAGAAAGGTTGTCCAAGCCAGGGAGAGGTAGCACGTGCCTTTAATCCCAATTACTTAGGAGGCTGAGGCAGACAGATCACTGTGTGTTTAAAGCCAACATGGTCTACATAGTGGGTTCTAGGACAGAAAGAACTGTTTCATATAAAAACCCTGTCTGAAAAGCCAAAATAAAAAAAAGAAAGGATGTCCAAAATACCAGATTATACCTTTAAGATATTCCCATAATTATGATGCAGTATCTCCCACTACCCACAAGTAATCACTCACACACACACACACACACACACACACACACACACACACACTCACACACTCACACACTCACACACACACACACACACTCACACACTCACACACTCACACACTCACACACTCACACACTCACACACTCACACACTCACACACTCACACACTCACACACTCACACACTCACACACTCACACACTCACACACTCACACACCACACACTCACACACTCACACACTCACACACTCACACACTCACACACTCACACACTCACACACTCACACACTCACACACTCACACACTCACACACTCACACACTCACACACTCACACACTCACACACTCACACACTCACACACTCACACACTCACACACTCACACACTCACACACTCACACACTCACACACTCACACACTCACACACTCACACACTCACACACTCACACACTCACACACTCACACACTCACACACTCACACACTCACACACTCACACACTCACACACTCACACACTCACACACTCACACACTCACACACTCACACACTCACACACTCACACACTCACACACTCACACACTCACACACTCACACACTCACACACACTCACACACTCACACACTCACACACTCACACACACACTCACACACTCACACACTCACACACTCACACACTCACACACTCACACACTCACACACTCACACACTCACACACTCACACACACTCACACACTCACACACTCACACACTCACACACACACACACACACACACACACACACTCACACACTCACACACTCACACACTCACACACACACACACACACTCACACACTCACACACTCACACACTCACACACTCACACACTCACACACTCACACACTCACACACTCACACACTCACACACTCACACACTCACACACTCACACACTCACACACACACCACACACACACACTCACACACTCACACACTCACACACTCACACACTCACACACTCACACACTCACACACTCACACACTCACACACTCACACACTCACACACTCACACACTCACACACTCAAGGTAACAAAGAAGTGTAATGTTTCTATTCTCCAAACTTAACTCTTTCTTGGATAAATCTCGAGAATGATTTGAGGGAGCAGGGGGAGGTAGAACTTGTTTACAGTCCTCTGCTCTGCTTAATCTGAAGTTCTTTTCAAGTTGACTTCCTTTTATAGTGCCTGGCTTGAGTAAATCAATCTGCGACGTTAATTGAATTGAAATTGAATTGAGAATGAGATTGCATTCGACCTCCTGTGCCTGGGTGTGGCAGCCAGTACTTTCTCCCTATTACTCTTGCAGTAGAGCAGGAGGGTCTCCAGTTCCAGCACAGCCTAGTAACCTAGGAAGACCAAGGTCAGCCTGGCCTATGGGAAGATGGTGCCTAATTAGAAAAGCAAAATCAAGTAAGCAAACAAAACAGGGGAAACCCAGCTTTCCCTCTGGTTGAATCAGAGATGGAATCCTACCTCAACCCCAGCTCTGCACCACTATGCAATGCTTGAGGCTTTCATGGAAGGAGAACACATCCTAAGCAAGCATAGTCAGTCACTGCAGTGAAAGGGGACAATACCACACTGAAAGGGAATATCAAGTTTGGCAATTTAGTCCCATGACTGCTGACATATGTCTCATTCTAAACTTGTTAAAATTTTCTGATATCCAGAAAGTTTGGGATCCCAAATGCTGCAGTGAACAAGGTAAAACCCTTGGCAGTGGAATGAGAGAGAGAGAGAGAGAGAGAGAGAGAGAGAGAGAGAGAGAGAGAGAGAGAGAGAGAGAGAGAGAGAGAGAGATTGCCCAGGAGGTATCTGAAGCACAGCCTAGAAAAGACAGGCTCTTTTGGGTTTATCACTATGGATAAAGCAAAGGTGTATCACTATTGAAATACATGATACTTGATAGATAAGTTGTGAGGAGTATAGTCTGGGGAAGAATTAAAATGTATATCCAAAATGAGAAGGTTTTTGTTGTCCTTTCCTTCCCTTTTTGTTTCTTTTAAAAAAATTTTTTTTTTGGTGTTGAAAAACAATCCTAAATTGTCTTAACAATAAAAACCCAGAGGCAGATATTGAGGGTAAAAACTGAAAGATTAGAGAAGCAGAGCAACCAGCCACTTCTTACCTCTGTGAAATCACAGGATGAATATGAGGAGATCATGTGTCTGTGAATCCTTAGACTGAGTCGGGGAGATCCTGTCTCTTCGAATCCTCAGACTGAACTGGCACTGAGATCCTATCTCCACCTGCTTTATAAGCCTGTCTCCACCTCCCTATTAAAGGGGATTAAAGGCTTGTGGCTCCACCACCTGGCTCTGTTTCTCTTTTGGACTGAATCAATCTTCAGTAACCCAGGGTGGCCTTGAACTCTTGATCTTCCTGCTTCCTCCCCCAAAGTGCAGGGATTAATGGTGTGTGCCACCACTTTTGGGCCTCTATGGTTTACTAGTTCTGTGCTCTGATCCCCAGGCAAGCTTTATTTGTCAGAACACAAACAAAATATCATACAACAGGTGTGACTTGTTTTTGCAAATGAGTGCCTTGTAGGCTAGTCTGCTCACATGTTCATTAGGTGTTTGAGAATGAACTTGCACTACAATCCTATGGCTTCAAACTACTCAGGTCTGGGGTTCCAGAGTTGCCTCACTGCTTGAAGGATCCTTTTTTTGTTATTTGTCTATTTTTATTTTTGTTGTTGTTGTTGCTGCTGCTGTTCTGCTTTTTGAAATATTGTCTCCCTATGTGTCTCTGGCTACACAGGAACTAATATGTAGACCAGATTGAACTCAAATTCATATATGCTTTCCTCAGTCTCCTCAGTGCTTAAATGTGTGCCATTATCAATGGCTTTCTCCAAGCATGCTAATTGTTAGGTTCAATTGTATCACCTGAAATTCATGGTTGGGGCCTTATTACCTAAGGTTTTGATCTTTTAGCAGAATGTGCTTAACATCCACACAAAAGGCAAAATTCAAATTGCCATCTTCCAAGACAAGCTGGATGCTCAATGACTAAAATTTATAAAGTCTAAAGTCTTCTAAACCATAACACCAATAATTTTGAATATTAAACCTCAAGCTGTAAATCTCTTGGGAAAATAAAAATGTTGTGTGCTAGCGAAAGAATTCCCAATTCTGCACATGGGTTAGCCAAAAGGTACAACAATGATTGAATCTTCAGTATAAAAAATTCATTTTTTTCTGCATTAATATTTATTCCTGTTGATGTTATTCTGGATTTTAGTAAAGTAACACCATGTTAGTCAGAAGAAATATTCCTATGAAAATATTTGTTTTCATGAGAATAATAAACATTCCACTGTGTGTCACTATTTACTTCCTTCATGAAAATGCAAGGGATACAATTCATCCTAAACATTAGAATGCTTGGAGGAAGTCAGTGGCCTTTAATCCTGGCACACACCTTTAATCTCAGCACTAAGTAAACACCGGCAGGTGAATATCTAAGCTGAGGCCACCCATGTCTACAGAGTGAGTTCCTGTAGTCCAGGGCTACAGAAACAAAGTCTCTCAAAACAGCACTAAACAGAAAAACAAACAAACTTGTTGTTTTCATACATTCCCTGATTTCCTGGATGTTTTATGTCAGGAATATGTGAGATTTAACATTTTTCTTTCATGAAATATGAAGTATATATTTCTTCTAGTGTCTTCATTGCATAAGGTTCTCTCTTCCAGGCCAGGTGGTGGTGGCACATGACTCTAATCCCAGCACTCAGGAGGCGGTTCCAGGTGGATCTTTGTGAATTTGAGGCCATTCTGGTCTACACAGCAAGATCCAGGACAGGCATCAAAACTACACAGAGAAACTCTGTCTGTAAGAGAGAGAGAGAGAGAGAGAGAGAGAGAGAGAGAGAGAGAGAGAGAGAGAGAGAGAGAGAGAGAGAGAGATTCTTCCATCTTTGTTTTTTGTTGGTGATGTTTGAATCTGTAGTTCCCATCTGCTCACCTAGATTTTACATTTCCCGAAATCCCACAGTTTTTATTTGCTTTATTGCTTCTTTTTGAGCTGTCTTATGGATTTCATTGAAATGTTTGTTTTTCCCCTTGGCTTTCTTGACATTCATTAAGGGATTTATTGATTTCCTCTGGGTAGGCCAAGGTGTCCTTGAACACACTTTGTAGCAGAGAATAGTTGAACATCTGATGCCCCTGCTCATATTTCCCAGGTGCTGAGATGGCCGGAGTGCTTCATGCCATCATCAGGATATCTCATTGCTATCAGCTGAGTTCTGTCCTCTGGTGTTCAGGTGTACAGGACTTAACTATGGTCTTTAGGCTATGACTCTATTTGGAAACATAAGGAACATTATGATCCTAATCCAATAATCTGTAATCACCAAAAGACTAGAATCTTGAAAGATTATAAAGACTGAAATATTCCCCAAACCACAATCTATGAAACTTTACTTTTGAAATCGTAAAGCCTAAATCACCCAACTTACAAAGTCTCACAAGGAAAGAAAGACTAGAGAACAAGAACACACCACCATAAGAAGAGGGTTTGAAGGCAAACGCTGGGGAGAAATCAGCCACAAGGACCCCAACACTAAAATCTTCAATGGAAAAATGTATAAATTATGTTGAAATTCATGTCAGCTGAATAAATTCTGGATTTTAACAATTGAAGCCTCCTGGTTTCCTACTCTAAGGCTGAACCAGGGGCATCAGGAGAAAGTCATAATTTATCCTCAACATTTCTACATGACACTGGAACTCAGCTCAGCTTCCTCAATGAAAGCAACCACATAAAGTTGCCATCAACTCAGTGACCCTAAACATGCTGGGTTCAACTATGCACAGAGTTTCAGTATCTCAATATAGCTATATTCCCTTTTCCTTCCTTGGCTACAGTTTTTGGAGTTTATTCATGGAAAACCTCTACATTTTGTAATCTATTTATCATCTTGTCAGTGGAGCTTCCATATAACCAACCCTACTCCCTATATTCTAGGTGTCATGTGGATAGAGCTATGAAAAGTATAGGGTTATGGCATTGGAATAAGTATGGCAGTCTCCTCTGAACCATTGTGACTGACTGGTAAAAAAAAAAAAGTCAGAGGAGATACCATGCAAGTCTAAGACACGAGTCTGAAATCTTCACAGGGTAGAAAAAAATCAGAGGTAATGGCAGGGCGCTGACATGACCCCCTCTTACATGGAGAGCAGGAGACCAGAGAATGTTTGGAATCTGTAGTACCAGATATACTGGGGTACAAAGCTCCTGATAAGAAGTACCCTGTTCAAACAAGGCAAAAATAAAGAAATGAAAACTAAGTCCTCTGTTGAACTCTCATGCTGTGTAACTGAAGCAAAAAAACAGAGAAATAGTCCCAAAATCACAAACACCCCTCTCAAAATATACGTAAGAGACAATTTTATTTAGGGAACTGGCTTCAGATTCCATACCCTCTTTTTTTTCAGAGCTGAGAACCTAACCCATGGTCTTGTGCTTGCTAGGCAGGGGCTCTACCACTGAGCTAAATCCCCACCCCCTATTTCTGATGGGAAGACATGCAGAAATGACCAGCCACACTGGTGGAGACCCATAAACTGTGGACTAGTGGCTGTGGAGCCCCCATGGGACTGGACTAGGCCCCCTGGATAAGGGAGACAGTTGTTTAGTCTGAACTTTTTGGGGTACAACTGGGCTGGGGGGGTTGGGATCCATCCCTGGTCCATGGGCAGGCTTTTGGGAGCCAGGTGCCTGCTGTGTGGCACCTTGTGTAGCCTTGGTGCAGCAGGGAGTGGCTTGGGACTGCCTAAGCTCTGTGTGCCTGTCTCTACTGACTCCCCATGGGAGACCTTGATTTGGAGGATGTGGGGATGGGGGGTGTCTTGGGGGGAGGACTGGGGGATGGGAGGAGGGAGGAGGTGGGATCTGTGGGTGGGATCTAGGGTGAGTAGAAAATTTCTTTAAAAAAATAAAAAAGAGCCAATTGGATTACAGTTCCATCTTTTTATTTGATATATATCAGTAACAAATTACAAGCTAACTTAAGTCATTAGAAAAATGTTACTGAGCAGAAAACAGACTCATCTTCTTTACACACATGGCACTGGAATGTGACAACAGGTAGATGGAACAACCCGGAAGTTACATGTGACAACTTTAATTGCTATTTGCTGTCTTGAAACTACATGCTTCTTCATGTGCACATGAGACACTGAGCTGAAGCCCTGCTAACCTCTGGTGAGGAAGGTACACAGTTCAGTCTGGCTTGTGGCAATTCCTCAGGTGATGGTGGTATGTGGATGACTGGCAGAAGCTATGGTTAACAGGGAGCAGGTGTAGGGATTCTTTCCTGTGTGAATCCTCTCATGAGCCTTCAGTTTTGTTTGATTACTGAAAGACTTTCCACATGTACTACATTGGAAAGGCTTATTTTCCATGTGTATGAGCTCATGTACTCTCAGGTCTGAGCACCTACACAAGCCTTTACCACACTCAGCATGGAAAAATGACCTCTTCTTTTTGTGTACTTTCTGGTGGACTGCAAGATTACAGGGATATTTGAAGGTTCTTTGACATTCCTCACATTTATATGTCTTTGGGTCTCTATGGCTTTTCTCTTTATGACCCACACATTTGGAGCTTGCATCATGATTCTAGGAGTCTTCAGTCTGCTCTGGCCTGGACATAATCTCTGGTTGTACCTCCATAGGGACATCTATCTTCAGGAGAGTTTGCCTTCTGAGATTCTTCCTGGTAACTGCAGTTGACTTGACTTGGTCTTCTGGAATTCTGAGGGTTTCCATCAGAAACACTTCTGTCGTTAGGCTCAGGAAACTGACCTTTTTCGATAATAGAAAGGGAGTTCATCTGATTTCCAGGACTACTAACACTATCATTTACTTCACTGGTGTTCCAGGAATTGTTTGGGATATCTTCACTGTTTTCCTGTCCTGTAGAAATAAGACACTGTATGAAACTGTGACCAAGAAGGAATCCCTACACAGTACTCCTCCTCTTTGCCGCTTCCTGACACTCACCTGTTGCCAATAACATGTCTGGGAGATTGACAAGGGATGATTGCTGCTCTTTCAGAAGGTTGATGACTTCTTTTAAGGACATATTCTCAGAAAAATGGGCTTCCTGCCCCTGCATGTGGACATGAACCTATAAACAAATCCAGATGACTATTGTCAATGAATCTGTGGATCTGTGGGTAACAAAAAACAAAACAAAATAAAAACCAAAAAACAACAACAAAAACCTGCCTTCTAACTTACTGCACTGGACTATGGCTTAGGTCTCTCATCTCTAATGGTGTTATTCTATTATTCATAAGTTATGTTCTCTAACATAAATTGCAAGGCCTGAGTCACTGTTGCCAGGGGAAATATAAGATTAGTTTTCTGATTGCCATGTGTTGAGCCAAACTTGCATTCCTGAGAGGAGTTCCAAGGGGACATGGTACTTGGTCCTTCCAACCAAATGTGGTTTCTTACTGCGTGAGGAGCTTTTGTGTTCAGGTGTCTAAGGCCTACAGTGTTTCTTCAAATGCCTGCTGCTTCTTCTATTGTCAGAACGATACCAGCTTCACAGAATGTGGTGGTTAATACTGTCAGCTTCTGGGTCCACCTGGAGAGACTGTCAAGGTTAGGTTAGCCTCTGGGTATGCCTGTGATCAGTCTCTTGATTATGTTAATTGGAATGGAAAGCTTCAGCCTGAATGTGGAGAAACCTTTCATTGGTGACCCAGATAGAAGGAAGTATAAGAAAAGATTTGTTTTTGTTTTTTTTTGCCTCCTTGCTGATAGCTGCTCTGCTGTTGCTGCAACTATTGCCAGCCTCTACTTCTGCAACCTTTTGATGACACCAGCACAGCTTCTTGGCCTTCCAATGTTGACTGAAGAGCAGTGGCTCTCCAGAATCCTCCAGGCCTCCAGCATCCCAATGGGACTGCTGAGGCATTCAGCCTTGTGGACTGAGCACTTAGAGGGTTCTTAGCCTCTTCAGTGTGAAGATGTCTATGTTTGGACTACCCAGACCACAGTGTGTATGCCATATCTGAAAAATACGGTTCAATACATCTTTCTCTCATTGGTTCTGTTCTTCTAGAGAACTCAACTGATGCAGAGCAAGTTATGGAAGTGGTTTCAACATGCCCATGTTCCCAAGACTTTGAAGACAATTGGTTTCAATCATGGCCTGGGACTTTTTTGTCTGTTTGTTTTTTGAGACAAGGTTTCTCTGTGTACCTTTGGAGCCTTTTCTGGAACTCACTCTGTAACCCTGGCCTCAAACTCACAGAGATCCTCCTGCCTTCGCCTCCCAAGTGCTGTGATTAAAGGCATTCGCCACCGTTGCCTGGCATCCTGGGACTTTCTCGTTAGGAGGCTTTGGGATCATTAGTTCTCTCATTCTTCTTGTCATTCTTCAACTCAGATTGGTTGTTTGTGTCTTCCTGTGGATGGCAGTGTCCTTTTCAGACATCTCCAGACAGTTGCCTGCTGACCCGTCCAGCAGGCCAGGTTATTCGAGGGTCTCGAGGAGGGACCACCTGGGAATCAATGGGGGGCGAGAGGGAAAGGAGACCAAGCGCATGAAGAAAGAAAGAGTCAGTCTGAGTTGCGTCAAGGTCTCATTTATTGACTGGGTGTTAGAGCTTATAAACAGGGCTTCAGGTAGGGAGGGGGAGCAGGAGTGAGGAGAGGACAAAGAAAATTCCTAAGGGAGGGTCAGCAGGAGGTCGCTTTGGTCCCAGGCCCCTGCAGCTAGCTGATTTAGCACAGGCTCCAAGAAGTTTATTAAATCCTACATTCCTAGGTTAGACTAAAAGCCTCCTATTTACACGAGGCTTGATAAATCGTGGAAGGTTACACAGGTTCAAGACACAGCTGTCCGGAGTCGGTCCCCAACAGTCTGCAGTGTTCTCTTGAACCCTCTTGATGTCTGTAAATTGGACAGACCTGCCCCTGTTCCTCATGTGATGGTCTGAGACTTCTGCCTCTCCTCTCCTGCCCCATCCCTGATTTCCATCATTTACCAACTTCAGGTTAGCCAACTTCACTCTTTGTCTAGTTCCCTACTTTCACCCACACTTTTACTGCTTCTTTCTTCTGCTTAATTTGGATGTGGTCTGCTCTTGTCTTCCTAGCATGGTCAGAAGCCTACCACTGTCTGGATAGCTCAATTACAGGTGACACATATACATAATAATAATGGCTGTGTGTACCTGCCAACTTGCAAAGCTTCAACTGTCACCTGTGGTTCTCCCATGTTAGCAGAGCCAGCTGCAGATCCTCAGTGCAGCTCTAGGCTGCAGGGAGACAATGATGCCAAGACACAGAGGAGGGGCCAGGCTGCAGGAAGGCTTCACACAACAGCTTTCTGCTGCTTCTCTGCCCACAACTCAGAGACATCAGGGGACCTACCTGAAGCTGCACAGGTGCATTAAGAGTTTGCACATTTCCAAAATGCCAAATCTTGATTGTGTCCCCCAGTGTTCACACTGAAAACTTAACCCCACACTTTATGGTGAGCCATGGAAGTTCTGTCATGAGAACTGCATTTTCATCAATAGATTTATGTTGCCAGTAAATGTTCTGGAAGAGGGAGTTTTCTCATGTTAGAACATAGCACCTTCGCTTCTGAGAGGCCTTGACTGAAGCTGCATAGGCCACGGCTGGACTTTGTCTTCTAGACCTAGTCCACACAAGCAGGCCAGGCTTGCATGGTGCCTATAATCTGTCCCTTTCTGCATGCACAGCGTGCAGTCCGCCTGGCGATCCTCCTCCTTGTCTGGCTGCTGTCCAGGTCTAGGTTCACGATCTCACAGGTTCCAGCGGCCCGCTGACCTTCTTTGAGGAACTGTGCATGACCAGGAAGCAGCAGAGTGCGGCCCCTTTGAATGCTCAGCGAGCCTTGAGGAGCTGCATATCAGAATGCCAATTGGGCCTATGCCGCAGAAGTCGCTCAGTGAAGGTCCAGGCCCCACATCAGCACTTCTTTGAGTGAAGCCACCAAGACCGCTAGATGGTGCACACCATCTGCCACCAGTGAGCGCTCCGCTGCAACTGGAGGCGCCACTCAGGGAAGCTATCTAGGTCTTTTGGGCAGAGGGAGGGGACCGGCAAGGAGATTAGCAGAAAGTTCCAGGCCCAGAAGACTACCGCTCTGGCAAGTTGGCCAACATCGCGTGCTGCGGGGCGCCATGGGACTGGGACGCGGAGGACTGGCCGCGGACTGCGCAAAGGCTCGACGGGCTTGTGGGCTCAGGAGCGGCCTTGGCGCTGGTCGCCTGTCGCCCCACGCCAGAAATTCGCGTCGCCTTCCTCCGCTACTATGCCGCCATGCCTTCTCAGGCTCCTCCACCGCCTCTGCCCCCTCTTGCTCCAGCTGGGGCCTTAGGGAGCTTCTTTGCCACCACTGCCACCGCCCTGCATGGCCAGCATCAGGGCCGGGGCTTAGCTCCGCTCTCGGAGCTGCAACACCATTGCCGCGCAGGGGTCCGAACGGACCAGCCAAGTCTGCCACAGCCCAACTTGCACGTTCCAGATCCCCCCGGAAAGGTCCCCTTGCCCGGGAGGGTGAGGACCTTGTGCTCAGCCGGCAGAGCGCGGGCATCCGCCGCCACCAGGGCAGCTGCAAGCCACCGGTGCTGTATGGGGACGCCAGGGGCGATGCCAACGGCGGCTGCGCCCACAGGTGAGGCAGGAGACTCAGCGAGCCTCCTGGACCTCGGCCGCTCTGGTGCCAGTGGTGCCCGCCCGCTGCTAGTCTCCGCGTCTTTGTGAACTGCGGCGGGAACCAGAGCGTGGCGTGGGTCTCTGTGGGCCCAGGCAACCAGGCCCCGCTACCTTGGACTCTGGCCCTTGGACTCTTGGACTGCTTGCTGTGCAGCGTCCAGGCCGCCAAGCTGCCGGTGCACACAGGCCTGAATTTCCTTTTCAACGAATTGTAGTGCACACATGCATGCTTGTCTGTACAGACTGAAGACAGAATTATGCTTGTGGGTGTAGTTTTGAAATACAGTATTTTTTATTAATTCTTTGAGAATTACATATATGCATAGATGTGATTTGATCATGTTCAGCACCTTACTTGTCCTCCTAAGTCCTTTATATCCACCTCCACATTCCTAAGCTCTTGCAACTTCATGTCCAGTAGTTTCCATAAACCGCCAATTTCAATTTCTGCTGTTCATATGCACATAGGAGCTTGGTTGACCTACTGGGGCCTATATCCCTAAGGACAACTGAGCCTCCTTTTCTAGAATACTTGAAATGTCAATGGCTCCTCAGTCATGGCTGGGGTCTTATGAACTTCCTCATGCTAGAATATTGAGAAGCCTGAGCATGTACAGGTCTTATGCATGCATCCAATTGTTGTGAGTTCATGAGTGCACTGCTCCTGTCATAGAGACCAGATACTGTTTTTCTCTGATCCTCCCTGATATCTGCCTCTTACAATCTTTCCACCCCCTTTGCCATGATGATATCTGACCCTTGGGGTGAGGAGGAAGATACAGATATCCTACTTGTGACAGATCATTACAGAGTCACTTGCTCTCTGCATTTTGGTCAGTGTGAAAACCACCCTTCCCAGCACAAAGAAAGTTCTCTGACGAGATTGGAATGTTGCAATAATAGAGGTAAAGACATATGACTGTAGAGGTTTGTTTGACACTCTGTCCATTTAACAAAGTAATAGCAGTAATGTCATCCATGGGATCTGTATATCCTCAATCGTGGATTCCTGGCCAGATATGCAGCACCAGGCTTCCTTTGGAGGAAGCCCTAAGTCCAACCAGAAAGTTGCTGGTTACCCCAATAATAATTTTGCCACCAGTGTACCAATGTCAGTGTCTTCCTCTGCCAATCATTACTGTAGTTCACAGTGTTCACAGCTGGGTAGGTCCACTGGTGACTTTCTTCCTCCAGCACTGTGTATGCATCTCAGGTGCTATGAAAGGCACCCAGCAGGTGAAGCTGCTTGGTCAATATGAATATGATTTCTCATGTCACCTTCCCAGAGTGTGTGGTGTATTCAGCAAGACTGTCTTGTCATCCAGTTCTGCTGGGTAACCAAGAACAATGGCAATAATATTTACATTTTTTGGTTGTTCTCCTGGATACTCTGAACAACAAGGAAAGGGGAGTCATCTTACATGTGACATTTTAGTTGGTAACCTATGGTTTCTGAAGTGAACATCATCCTCTGTATGGCATAATAACTCTAATTGAACACACACACACACACACACACACACACACACACACACACACACACACACTTATATTTGTGTTCTCCAAGCATGTTTAGTGTTACTTATCCCTTCTCCCAGCTTCTCTACCCTCATATATTTCCCAACTTAATTTAATGGTGTACAACTTTCTGAAATGTTAAAAATATATCATGATCATAAACATTTGGTAGTTCCAATGCACATACATATCCATATATATCCTTGTTGTTTCTGTGTTGGGATTTTTATGTCAGTTGTGGTACATGTGCATTTATCTCCTTATGGTTAAGTATGCATTTTAAAGTTGGGCATCCTCTGACATTTTGACCATTCTAAATGTGGAATTTTGTTAAATGATTATTTTTTTAATGTTAAAAGGCAAGCATATGAGTGTCAAGTTGGTGATATGGACTCCTGATGGTTGTTCTTTCTTGTTGATATAACTGTGAGGGTGTTTCAGAGAGGTTCAACTGAGGACAGAAGACCCACTATGAATCAAGGTGACACCACCACAAAGGCTGGTGTAGAGTCTTAATCAAAAGGGCCAAAGAGAAAAGTGAAATGAACACAGACATTCCTTTTTCTACTCACTTACTGTGAACTCAGCATTAGTATGCTCTCTCATCACAACTCCATCTTCCCTCACTGCTGCTCCCTTACCATGATGGACTGTGCCTTCAGACTGTGCTGTGAACAAACCTCTCCTTATTTGAGTTGCCTTAGCCAGGCATTTTGTCCAGTAACAAGAAAGAGAAATAAGACATCTATCAAATGCTTTGCCATATTTCCTAGGTTAATTTGCTTTCCTGAATGCTAGGATATGTAGTGTGTGTGTGTGTGTGTGTGTGTGTGTGTGTGTGTGTGTGTGTGTTTACAGGTAACTTTTTTCTCATTCCACATTTTGAAAATGTTTCCCCTAAATTTGTAAGCAGTATTTCAGTATTTTCTATGGAACAAAATGTGAGACATTGTATTACTTTTGCTATTTTTTTAAATGTTATGGTGTGAGATCATTCAAGCTGATAGAAAACTTGCAAAAGTTAATAAAAGGTTTTCTCATACAACTTTACTGAGGTTCCCATGCTTGATAAGACTATTTTCTGGATGTGGATATTCTAGAGGTAGAATGCTTGTCTTTCAAATGAATTGCCCAGGGATCCATGCCTGGCGCTGTTCACATCATATGTCATATAGAGCCTACTATACATTTCCTACCAGAAACAGCATTACACTACATAACCACAGTTAAATTGTCAACCCTTGAACATTTATATCTATATAGTAATTAATGTTATCTCATCTCTTAACACCTTTCACATTTTCCCAATAATCACAAAGTTTTCTTTTGTGGCAGAAGAAAACCAAGCACTCTTGTAAAAAATCTAAGCCAGAATTAACTATAGCATTTAGCAACCTCACTTCTTTAGAGTATGTTTACATCCAAACTGTATTTTATGAAAATAAGATACAGTAATAAGATAAGACAAATTACTGAACAGAAGAAACAACAAAATGAGACTAAAATCCTAAGATGTTTTGGAGCTGGATGACTAAGTGACAATTCCTGTAATATGCAGAGAAGCTCACAGAGAATGTATTAGATAAGAGGCTGAGATTTAAATGAGAGAATATTTTCAAAATGCTCAGACTCATGAAAACATAAATAAGGAAAATTGCCCTGTTTTGTGGAATGGGCAAATATTAATAAAACTAAATATCATATACCTGAATGAAACAAACTAAAATGTAGATACAGACCCTCTGAACAGACTCAAAGATGGCATTCATAGTTTGCTGACACGTTACTTATTAGGCACTCTGCATATGTGTTACAGTTGTGTAGCTTAGTTCTCTTGTGGGACTCCTAGCAGTGGGAACTGGGGCTGTCTCTGATTCTTTTGCTGGCTTTTGGGACCTGTTCCTCATACTGGGTTGCCTTGCCCACTTACTAAAACTTGATATGCCACGTTTTGTTGATAATCACAGGAGACCTGCCCTTTTTTAAACAGGAATGAAGGAAGAGTGGATGGGAACACAGGAGAGGAGGGAGGAGAAATTGTGGGAAGGATGTAAAATAAATAACTTTATTTATTTAAATAAAAAAAAAACTATGTGTCGATACCTGTTAATAATGGCACTAAATTCAGAATTGAAGGTCTCCCATCCAAGTCCATGTGTTCATATATAGTCCCTTACATCATGGAGAAGATAGAACATTTATCCTCCAGTGGAAAGGACTTGGTTATTGGGATGTGCATTTTCAAGGGACCAGAGGGCCCCAGGCTAGACCGATTTCTTCTTTGCAGAAAAGGAGAAATTTTCTCCTAGGAAAATTTATTATAAATAAAGTATGTTATTAATGTAACTCCTCAGGAGAAAGCAGGAGGCCAGAGGTTTACTTTTTGAAGAAATGAATATATGTAAGGAATAGAATTATATGCAATTAAAACATGTTGATGAGTCTTCTAGAAGGCAGATGTTACAGCACTTGCGATGTAGGTGCCAGAGTCAAGGAGGTAGACATGTGAGTAAAATGAACTTAATGGGCCACAGGACTCTGGTGACAGATTTTAGTTACTTTTTATTTTAAATCATATATTAATTAAACAAAGTAAGTGATAGCATTGTGACACTTTCATGCATATGCATTATGTGCTTGTGACATATTGATCCTCGTTATTTCATCTATTTCTCCCTTTCCTATTCTCTGTTCTTTTCCTCTTCTCAGTTCATATTTTACTCTGATTCCTTTCTGTTCCTTGATTTCACGTGAAAGAAAATGTAACATTTGCCTTTCTAAGGCTGACTAATTTTTTAATGGTAAATTCTGTTTCCATCATTGTCCTACAATATTTCCAGATCAGTGATGACACTTGAAGAATTGTAGTGCCTGTGTATGAGAGACAATAAACCATGGCTTGACACTGGACAGCTGGCTCAGTGGATAAAGCAGGGAGTGAACTTCCAGAAAAACTGAGTTCAGTTCCCACCAACCACATTGAGTGGCTCACAATCGCCTGTAACTCCAGTTGCAGAGCATCCAATATGGTCTTCTTGCCTCTGTGAGCAGCAGGCTGTGTGTGGTGTACTTATACACACTGAGGCACACACACCTACACAAAATAAAAAGAAAAAAAACATAAAATCTGATCAAACATCTGATAAAACAGTTCTTGGTGGTTAAGAGCACTGACTGCTTATCAGAACAACTAGGCTTTATTTCCAGTGCTCAATAGTGCCCAAAATGCACCTATAACTCCAGTCCTTTAGAGGTTGAACAGCCTCTTCTGACCTCTATAGGATGCATGTGGTGCACAGATATACATGCAGGAAAAATGCCCATACATATAAAATGAAAACAATTCACAAGACCTGGAAATCTTTTTCTTGATTCTCCAGATAAGGTCTGGTCTCTTGAACATATTTTCTCAAGTTCACCATTACTTTGCCTTTTGTCACATTTGTATGATATGATGATTCTATATATTTGAAATAAATGCTCATTATTGGATAGAAAATTTCTGCAAAAAATGCTGTAATAAAATGTCTCATGATTAGACCATATGAAGCAGGAGTCAGTTATGGGTTGCTTGATATATTTAAAATCTCTATCAAACATAGAGAGAGCTATCTTTTACCATAGCAGGGTAAAAACAGGCTAGAAATAGACTTGATATTACTGATGAGAACAAAGGGGCAAACTATGGGAAAGCATGTTTCTAGAAATAGAAATACACTTATTCCCCATAGCATTGGACCTTTGGAGGAGGTCCTAAAGACAAGCCGGGCGGATGACACTGAGTAAGAGATGACAAATGTGCACACCAGGATGAGGACACTTTGGGTGGCTCTGTCCTCAGGTGAGACTTTCAGAAAGTGGTGAGCACTGTGGATATGCTTGACCTGTCTTTTATGTCTGTAGAGGAGACTCACCATGGAGACACTTGAACAGGCCATGAGACCCAGACACAGGCCATCAGAGAAGCACAGTAAGAACATGTACAGTTTGATTGTCACATTGCTGGAAGCAAACCATGAGCAATATCCATAATTCACCCAGTTAGTCACATTTTTGTTGTAAATGGGGCCTGACACTCTTGCTGGAGTCAAAATGTTTAACAACATGTGCACAAGCCAACTGAGAGAGCAGGAGGGACCAATGTACTTGGTGGCTCTGAGTTTAAACTTGATCCACCTAGAGTTGCTGGGGCTGATTGTGATTGCTTGGAAGCTACTCAATAGGCACATGGCATATAGGGACATTCCCCTCATTACTCGATAAACATACATTATCAATTTACATCCAATGTCATCCAGGAAATCCTTAAATCCAAAGTGTGCCATCGTCTGTGGAATGCCTTTTGTGATGAGAGACAAGCAGTTGGCAAAAGTCAAGTGCTCTAGGATCAGGTCTTTGGGCATTAAATGCTTTCCAGTGAATATCAAAATGACATAGTAAAATAGTATTGAGGAATTGCCAAGCATGCCCACTGTAATCTGAGAGAAGAGGAAAATTCCAATTGCCAAGTTTGCAGGAGTCATTTTCATTTCTATTAAAAAGGTAAATAAATTTATTCCTGTCAAAGACCCTGGAGAAATATTATGAGTGTACATTATTTTGTGGAATTAGCTTAAATAAAATATTCATCACTTTATTGTATTTATATAGCTCTATCATTGGAAATGATGTTTTAAAGATTTTGTTTTTGTTGTTTTTTTCAAGAGAGGGTTTCTCTGTGTAGCTCTGGAACCTGTCCTGGATCTTGCTCTGTAGGCCAGGCTAGCCTGAAATTGACAGAGATCCACCTGTCCCTGCTTCCCAAGTGCTGGGATTAAAGGCATGTGCCACCACCACCACCACCACCACCACCACCACCACCACCACCACCACCACCAGTCTTAAAATTAATTTTTTATAAAAGTAGATAATCTCTGTTCTTTCAATGTAAAATATTATATATGTTTACTAAAGGTTAAAGGTTAAAGTTTTCCCCAGACATGGTGGTGGCACCTTTTATTTCAGGACTCAAGAGACAAAGCAGAGGCAGACAGAACTATGAATTTACAGCTAATCTGATCTACAGAGGCAGTTCCAAGACAGTGAGGACTTCACATAGAGAAACACATCCAACCCCCCAAAAAAACCAAGATAAATGAATGAATGAATGAATCAATGATGGATGAATGAATAAAAAGATCAACATATTCATTGCTTTTGACTAAACACAATGATTTGCAGTCAGTTTTCAAAGAAAGAATTTTAAGAACATGCCATTATTTATGAAGTTTGCATGAAACAGATTTCATAAATCATTAAGACAAAGAAAATTAAATGTCATTAAAAGAAAGAAAAGTAATTATCCAAAAAAAACAATATAAATACTTTTAAGATTAATCTTTTTTTTAATTGTGTGTTTGGGAGCCTGGATATGAGTGTGAGCGACAACAGAGGCCAGAGGCTTAGCATCTCCTACAGCTGCATTTGTAGACAGTTGTGAGCCACTGGTAGGAGCTAGGAATGGAACTCTGATCCAAAGTAACAGCAGAAAGCACTCTTACTCAAAGATTCCTCATTCTATGCTAAAAAGAATATTTAAAACTAAATTAGTCAAACCTAAAATATAAAACAAATGAGAGATGGATTCCAGACTTGGCTAAAATTTCTAAATCAATTCAGAAATGTCCAAAACAAGGCTCAACATTACCAGTAATTAAGGGAATACAATGAAAGGATGCAATTCAAAGTTTCAGTGAGAGATCATCACATACCATATAAACAAGAATTAATTAAAATAAATCAACCTACACAAAAGCAGGAGTTAAAGGTACTGAACACATGGAAGAAATGAATCCTATTGCAGACTCTATAGGAAAGTAAAATGTAGAAGTTATACAAATTAGAAATATTTCTTCAACAAAATTGAATAATAACTACCAAGTTCCAATTGGAGTGTTACTTCATCTCAGACGTGTTGAGCCATCAACTCTTGTTATTCACAATGGCAAATGCTATAGGAGGATCTGAGAACAGGAGAGGATACAAAGTCACACAGGGAATGACCAGCACTGAGTAAGAAAGATAAAAGAGGAAGCCATCTTTGCCTACGATTGTCCTGATGAATCTTAGCACTTCTCAGGAAGAATTCACAAAGTCATAATCATTTCTTTTCTGATGTTTGGTGTGGTCAGACTTAGTGGTCAGACCTTCTGATCCTTGAAAGACTTTCTGTAAAATTGATATCTACCTGAAAAAAACGGGTTTATGTCTAAATTCCCTCATCTTGCACAAAAATCAAGGTTAAATTATTCTAATGCTGAACTGCTAAAACTCTTAGAGGAAAATGTTAGTAATACAAGATGGAGGTAGAGGCCACAAGACTAATAGCATAGGAAATGCACTAAGAATTAATGCACAGAATTGCATGAATAATTTCTTCACATTAAAGGAAACTACCAGCCATGTGGAGATGCAACCTTCAGAATAGGAGAAAATCATAAGCTTCTGTATTTCACTCAGTAGCTTAAAATCAGGACTGTATAAAGGAAAATAAGGATTAGACAGCCTCTTCACAAATCTTCTAGTCATCAAAAAGGCTAATGAAATGGACAAGCATTTCTTTAAAGAAAAAACACACAAAGAAAGCAATGTTTTTTAAAAGTGTTCAACACATTTAGCTATTAGGGAAATGCAAATTACAAATACTTTGAGACTCTGTCGCACTCCTTACAATGATTAACAATGAGAGAATAGACAACAACAAATGTTGATAATGATGTGGAAAAGGAATCCTCAATTTATATGTGTAGGAGGGTAAAGTACTTCGTTCATTATAGAGATAAATACAAAGATTTTTCAATAAAATTAAAATAGGACAATAATGTAACACAGCTATGAAATTTCTGGGCATACACCCAAAGGTCTCTATGTCCAACCACAGAGATGCTAGCACATCCACGTGAGCTGCTGCAGTACTCACAATAGTGAGGAAATGATGTCCATCCTAGATGTTCATCTGCAGATACTAGAACTGTGGTATCTACACACAGTAGGATTTTGTTCATCTATAAAAGAAAAGGAAATCATGAAATTTTCAGGAACTACACAGACTTGCAAAATTAGCCAGGTGACATAGACTGGGTGGGGGGAATATCACCATGTTCTTTCTCAAACAGAGACATTGATCACAATGTCCCTAATATATCCAAGTGTCGAGATAAAGTGGTTACGGCCTATGAAATGAGAAAGGAGATCAAAAGATGAGGAAAAAAGAGGTATTAGGAAACCAAGGGGAGGGGAGTAGGATAAATGTGCTGTTAAAGTGAGAAAGCTTATAATAAATATGTAGAGGGGTGAGAAGGTATGGGGGAGTGGAGGAGAAAAGTGGAAGAGGAGAATCCAAAATAAATTTGTTTGCAAATGCCACAAAGAAATCCAGTACTATGTAAGCCAATTAAAATTTTTCTAAATCCAAATCAAATAAAAAAAGATTATGGTTTCATAGTAAAGTTTGCTATTTAATAATGCCAGTTGTTATAGTCAACACAATGTTACAACTCAATACCAAAAATTGCCTTGGTCATTCTTGTCCTATTTCTCTTCTATAGAAATTTTATAATATTTGAAGGACTAGGTATCGAACCCAGCATCTACTGAATGCATGGCAAGTACTCCACCACCGAGCTACAGTACTTCTCTTTGTATTTGAAATTCAGATCCGTATGTCAATTTGTATGAGAATGATATTTGTAATCCTTAGATCTTTGTGGTGAAGTGGCTGTGCTGTCACTTTGTGCATGGAATCATTTGAGGAGAAAAGTCTATATTTATGTCCCTGCAATATTCCTCAAAGAACATGCCATAAATGTGCTTTATAGAATATATTTTAAATTGTAATCATTTCCCTCCTAAAAGCAATGTATTTTCTAAGACGTTTCTTTTTTTCAGCTTCTTGGTTTTTAGTTAATTCCAGATGTAATCAAGTTCACAACCAAGAAGAGCCATCACAGTGGCTGAGGCTAGCTTTGAATTCCTGTTCCTCCCGAGTCCACCTCCCAGATTCTGGGGTTATAGTATATGTGCCACTGTGCCTGGCTTAATTCATAAAGAAATTTTTTTCTGTAATATTGGGGTTTGAGCCCAGGGCTGCTTCTTTTTTTTTTTTTGGTTTTTCGAGACAGGGTTTCTCTGTGTAGCTTTGCGCCTTTCCTGGAACTTGCTTTGGATACCAAGCTGGCCTCGAACTCACAGAGATCCACCTGCCTCTGCCTCCTGAGTGCTGGGATTAAAGGCGTGCGCCACCACCACCCGGCGAGCCCAGGGCTTCTTACATGCTAGGCAAGTATACACTCTTCAGTCAAGGAGTACCATGATGTCATGCTAACCTGGCCTCCACAGGAGCAGCTCGGAGACTTGCTACTAAAGCCACTGTGGCACAGAGAGGAGGAACCATTGTGGTTTGTGGTCCCAGCTCATAGGAAATCGTCTATTGGTTTGTTTGGGGATCACTTTGATTCTTCTAAACAGGAACTGAGCTCAAGCCAGGGAAGTCCTCAAAAACTATACATGCAAATCCTTTGGCACGGTGTACAATTTGGCAGCGTATGGTAACACTGTTGACTGAAGCATGGCCATGGCTGTGGGAGTCCAGCTCCTCTGTTGCTGTACCAGTCACATGGCTGATGTAGATGCACCCGGTCACTGAGCCAGCAGTGTCAGGAAGGATACATAGTCACCTATTAGTCCACTTTATCCTGAAATTCAGTTTCTTCACCTCCCTCATTGAAGCTTTGATTGCTTTTGGAGCTCAGTTCCATCCCCAGGCTAACACTGGCTAGTCTGGGTTCTTCCTCCTTCTCCTGGCAGTTGGGGACTCTGAAGCCAGGCCCAGCACCTGGAGCTGGGGTTTTTTTAGGCTCAAACTCCTATAGCAGCTTCCCAGGTGCTAGTCTCAGACTCCACCCCTTTCTGTAAATCCCCGAGCTTCCTAGGCTCTGCTAAGACATTTCTTATGCTTTATTAACTCTGTTGTTATAAATACATTCATGAAAGAAGCTCTCATAGTGTACATTCCATATGCATATAAACTGCTATTTCATATGAAACCAGAATTACTATTTCAGCTTCCAGTTCCACTTCTTAGTATGAGCAAAAGAAAAAAAAAGAATTAAAATCAGGGTTTTGAGAAGATACCCCATTAGTCACTTCACTAGCAGAATCATTCAAAATAACTGAAAGATGCAATCATTCCATATGTCCATCAAGAAACAAACACATAAAGACAACACAGTGTATCCATAAAATGTCATAACATTTATCTCAGAACATGAAAGTTGACACAAGCTACAAGGATAACTACCACAGAGCCTCTGTTAAGTGCTATGGCCAGTTATACTACTGCATGATTCCTTCTAGCTTTTGAAACTACAGTGATCCACTACAAATACAAAGAAATTAAAATGATGAGACCTGGGAAGACTGTGTAATAGTTAAATGTGCTTTCTGCCAAGCCCAATGAGGAGAGTCCAATCAACTGGTGAAGGAAAAAAAACAGCACCACCCCAAATGTATCTTCTAACATCCACACATGTATGCTGTCTAAGGTGCCATGCTGTCCCCAACAATAACTGAATCATGAAAATTTAAAATTTCATGGGCACAGAGTTTTGGGTTTGTGATGAAAAGATTCTGGAGAATAATAGGATCATTTTTCACATGACGGTATTGTACACTTACAATGGCTAACATGAGAAATGTTTGTAATTTGTATCTGTTTCTAATTAAAAATAATAACATTATGAATAATAAGTGAGATGTTCTTTCAATGTTGTATGGTACAGAGCTACATTGATGACAGTCAACTAAACACTTGGCTTGTACGTTAGTGATATAGAATTTAGAGTCACAATGATGAGTTTGTATTTTTGTCTGTAAGGAAAAACTAGAAGCATAATAGATAAGAGTATAATATAGTAGACTTTTGTTGCTGATGTCTTGGTTTTGGTTTCATTTATTCACAGCAATACCTGACATCAGGTAGATCATATGACAGCTTCTGAAACTCTAGACAGTGACAAGACAACAGGAATAGAGAAAACATACCTGTGTGTATTCCCCAGAATTAGACAGGCCTAAACATTCACATGACAAGAGCATTGTATCTGAAATTATATGACAACTAAGTTTCGGGTATATTCAGTGGAACATAGAAATAGAATCAGAAAAATATATCACATTTCAAAATAGCTGAAGTACCAAGAAATAAAACATACTCCTGTTCTGCTTTTACTCTTTACTTGTAATTCATTAAATTTTTAAGTCTTAATCTTCAAGTTTCTATAAATCCAGTTTTCTCAGTAGAAAACCACCCCATAATACTATCATTGATAAAACAATTTTAATTACCAGTATCAATATTCTAAATCATCAATTACTATATTCCAACTATTCAAACACAGTAAGAGATTGTAATATTTTCCAGAAGTATATAAATTGTTGAGTAAGAGGAATGAAAAGAATAAAAGTACTTCAAGATATTTAGGACATAAGTTGAGACTATAGCTCATGGCCTATGTATGCTTTGTAAGGCCCTGTGTGTGATCCCTAGTGTCATCAGTAATAAAAAATGAAAAATCAAAATAAATCTCCCTTTAAAAACTAAAAATTAGAAAGAAACACGCAGAAAGGCATGATGGTTCTGCATCCCTTTAATCTCATCACTTGGGAGGCAGAGGCAGGCAGGTCTCTGTGAATTTTCGACCATCCTGGTCTACAGAGATAGTTCCAGGACATCCAAGTCTACACAGAGAAACCCTATCTCAAAAAAACCAAAACAAAAAACTAAAAACTAGGAAGAGACACGTAAAAAGAGGTAGAGAAAGAGTGAGGGAGATGGAGGCAGAGACAGAGGCAGAGGCTGACTAAGTAAAGATAGAAGCATGGAAGGAGGTGATACCAGTGATAAGAGAGGCTTGGTATTGGCTTATGGGAGGAATAAGGTTTATATAGCTTAGGGAGAATGAGAGACTGTCTACTTTTTCCTGAGTTAGAAATAGCTCCAATTTCATCCAAAAGCCCATTCAAGTTCCCACTTCCAAAATCAGTACCAGAGTCTCTTTCCCCTACCCTGTCTGTTCCTTTAATCAACTTTGTATGTATCTATTGATGTATCTGTTTGTCATCCTTCCTTCCTTTCTTCTTCCTTCCTTCCTTCCTTCCTTCCTTCCTTCCTTCCTTCCTTCCTTCCTTCCTTCCTTCCTTCCTTCCTTCTTCCCCTCCCATCTTCCTCCCTTTCAACAGAGCTGTTGAAATAATTCTTAATGCAGATATTAAGTACAACTAAGATAAAGAGGGGCACTAGTGGAGAAAGTAAGGTGATTTCAAGAAGATGAGTGTGGCTTCTCTGAGGAGTGCTTTCTAATGTCTTTAACTCTGGTCACTCACCTCAGTGCTGGATGGTAGCATGATGGTGTGCATCACCATGAGAAGTGAGACTCTGCTATGACTGTGATGAGATATTCTCCCTCCTTTAAATGTTCATGATCTCTTGGTGTTCTTTCTCAGCAGGCTAGTGATTTTCAACTCAACTCTAGACACACGACAGCATCTCCACAAGGGTCTGAAGTAATTATTCAACACTTTGGTCCTGAGTTCCTGTCAGAAAAAAAGATGCAAACTACATGAGCAACGCTAAGGAAGCAATTAAGAATCCGGATGGGAACTTTCATGTCATTCTCTGGAATACAAAGGGCATGGCAGAGAGTCACGCAGAAGGAACTTCATTGCTATTAAAGTATAAGCAAGTGGCATGGTCTTGCCCCTGGAGGGCCTTTCCCTATCACTTAGCATGCTAGACAGTTTCAACGTCTCAAAACTGTGTATCCAAAAGAAACTTAGGACAAATGGCTCACTGGGGTGCCTAACAACATATCAAAGTGAATGCTGGCTGCCATAATCACACAGCACTGCAAGTACCTCTTACAGAGTCCTGGCTCCTCTCAGAACATCTCACCCTGGCCCCCTAACCTAAACCTCTCTAGTCACTGAGCTTCCCTTCCCTTCCCCCAGCTTCTCTTTCATATAAAACCCAGAAATTTCGACCATACACTCTTGGTCTCTTGGTTCTTCTCTTGGTTTCCTGAACACTCTCTCTTCTCTCTTTTCTTCTCACACTCTCCCCTTCTCTGATTGTATTGCCTGGTTAAGTCTAGTGGACATGTCTAGTGTACTATTTTCTCTCCCTGATCTGGACTCTTCCAGATGCCTCTGGCTGTTCTCTCCCCAATATCTACAATAAAAACTTTTTACTCAATAATACCTTGCATCAGTCTTTCCTACATTTTCATTCTAAATGTGCAAGTATTAAGGTGTATGGAAGAAGATAGAGGTGATAGATCTATGTGTATCACATCCTTCAGGTCAAGGTTGCCAAATAACTCCTTTATGTTGTGTGTGACACTCTTTGTTGACTTTCATGCGGTAAAAATTCCATTGTATGTAAATAAAACAATTTATATTGATAATTGTTTGGTAGATCCTTTTAGTGGGAACTATCATGAAGCAGGCTGCTGTGAGCTTTGCTTTAAGTAAATTCAATGCACTTAGATATGCATTTCAAAGGAACAGCTTTCATTAAGTACCACTATATGTTGAGACTTGCCTCTTTCAATATAATGGCAGAATTAAATTATAATTACTACAGTAGCAATACTTCCAGTAGCCATAGCAGGAGTTATTCTTTTGATTTTGTTGACTCTTGATGGTGACAGAATTTTAAATTGTTTCTTTTTATATTATTTATTTTTTATTTAATTTTTTAAAAAAATTTACATACCAACCCCAATTCCCCCTCCCTCCCTTTCTCCTGCCTCCTCCCATCCCCCCAACCCCACCCTGCATCTGCTCCTTAGAAGGAGTAAAGCCTCCCTTGGTGATGTCTGGCATACCAAGATGAGGCAGGGCCTAGCCCTTCCCCTCTGTAGCAAAGCTGAGCAAGGTATCCCACCATAGGGAATGGACTCCAAAAAGCTAGTTCATGCACCTGGGATAAGGCCTGGTCCCACTGCCAGAGGCCCCACAAACAGATCAAGCTACACAACTGTCACCACATTCAGAGGGTCTTGTTCAGTCCCCTGCAGTTTCCACAGCTGTCAGTCCAGAGTCTGTGAGCTCACACTAGCTCAGGTCAGCTGTCTCTGTGGGTTTCCCCATCATGATCCTGACCCCGCCCCCCCTTGCTCATATGATCCCTCTCCCTTTTTTCAACTGATCTCCAGGAGCTCAGTCAAGTGCTTGGCTGTGGATCACTGCATCTGATTCCATCAGTTACTGGACGTAGGTTCTATGATGACAATTATGGGAGTCACTAATGTGATTACAGGGGAAGGCCAGTTCAGGTGCCCTCTCCACAGCTGCTAGGAATCGTAGTTGGCATCATCCTTGTGTATTCCTGGGAGTATTCCTGGCACCAGGTTTCTCCCTTACCCCTTAATGGCTCCTTCTGTCAAGATATCACTTTTATTGCTCTCCCTCTCCTGCCCTCCCCCAACTCCAAAATTCTATTCATATATATATATATATATATATATATATATATATATATATATATTCCTAAAACATGATGAAATTGAAAATTTTTCTTTTTTCTTTTCATTTTTCAGAGGTGAGGACCAAACCCAGAGCCTTGCACTTGCTAGTCAAGCGCTCTACCACTGAGCTAAATCCCCAACCCCTGAACATTTTTCTTAATGATCTTTGTACATGAAAAATGTGTATTTTCCAAAAAATAGCTACCTGGGGAATAGAGAGGTTTCTCAGGAATCAAAGGAGCTTGTTGCTCTTGCAGAGAATCCAGTTGAATTCCCAGCACCCACTCAGAGGATAACAGCCATCCCAGGTGATCCTATGCCTTTGTCTGACTTCCATGGACATTAGGCTCATATGTGATGCACATACATGTATATAGGAAAAATACTCATACACATAAAAGAAAATATTTTAAAAAAACCAATAACTACATAGTCAAAAGACAGCTTTCTTCTGAGTTCAGTCAGCAATTACATTCAGGATTCTGATGCATGTGAGTTGTTTAAATCACAGAAATTTCTTTTTCCTGTGCTATCTGCTCAGGGAGAAGGAAGATGGGTGTGCCTATAAACTGCACCATGCTAATTAATGAAGAAATTCCTCCTTTAAAGAAATTGCACATGGATTCTTCTCCGTTGTTTCCAGTCTCTTGATATGAAAGGAAAAATCAACTAGTGCAGACTGAAACACCGTTTTGTGTCCTGTGCTGAATGGCTCAGTCTATCCTGTGATTGTGGTGTGGGAGACCAGCTGGGAGTACACTTGAGGAGTGAGGGATAAGAGATATAGATAGAAGAGCAGAGAAACAGAAACACAGGATAGCCTTGGGAGGGTCTGGATCCTTATCCACTGGCCCCTTCTGTCTCTTCTAAAGGGCTATTTATAAGAATGCCAAGGGGTGGAGCAAAAGACTTCCCCTCAGCACAGCCAAGGATAGACCCTTTCCAATCATCTGGTAACCATGCACATGGTCAAGCCACCCTCTAAATGCAGCTCTACTGGGTAAAGCAAACTCAGATCTCACTAGGAAACCCTTGTGGGCCTCTACATTGTCATCAGATTCTGCATTGCTACTTAATAAATTTATTGTTTTCTGGTCTCTTTCCAAAAGACCAGTTGTTATTTTCATAGCAAGTTTGTGTCTTTAATACCATCTACTTGAAGGATTGAGAATTACTTTCAAATTACTTTTCCTCGATATTATCTTGGAGTAAAAATAAAAACAAGTTACACAAACAAATTCACAAAAGTAATCAGAAAGAGTGGGGAGAAACCTTTTTTTCCATGAGTCCTTGGAGGGCTCAGTTTATTCCAGGAACAAGCATGGTTGACACCCATGTTCAATGAAAGCAATGCCCTAGCCTGTGTTGGAGAAGACATGGACATTCAAGACTGTGTTGCTAATGGTGGTTTAGTGAGTAAATCCAAACCACAAATTGACAACTACATATATACATGCAGGCAAATCATTCCTGCTGTGAAAGAAACACCAAACACTGCAGAACAGTTTCCAAAAGGAAAATGAAATCCCTCCTGTTTGTCGAGATGCTTTTATATCATTGTGAAAAACAGCAAACGTGGTAAGTCTAGAATAAGCAAATTCTTCTTGCAACAAGAACTGCACAGAGCATAAATACTAACTTGTAGTTTTCAAGTTGTGGGGGAGTCACAAGGCAGATATCAGGATATTCCTATGCCACCATTTAAGCATTTCTACATGGATACCCTCCTCTTTAGCTGTTTTGTACCACTATACTGTAGAAGTGAACTGATAGTGAATCCAAGGCAACCAGTCTAAGCCCATTACCTCCATCTTCATAGTATTCCTTTTCTCTAACTTTCTTCCTCAGTATAGGCCCCTTCCCTTCTTACTGTCATTGTGGAATCACTTATGGGAAAACTTTTGCCCTTTTGGTATCTCCCTGTGGATAACATTGCATCTCACAGCTTCCATCCCTAGGCATTTCCACCTATTTAGTTGTTAGTATTTGGAGTATATTTCAAATATCTTAAAGGGGCCACAGAAATGGCTCAGCATGTAACAGCCCTTGCCCCCTAATGTGAGATCTCAATTCTATCAGAAAGATCCTCAAAGGAAAAAGGAGAAAATCAATTCCCAAACAGTGAACTGGGTAAGGGGACCTCTATGGAACACTCTCAGCTTCTGATCTTTGTTTCTTTCAAAACGACTGCACCTATATTCTTGAATTTTAATAAATATCCCATGGATGGGAAGCTATTTCAGTGGATAAAGGTACTTAATGCAAAAATCCAGTGTTTCAAGTTTAAAACTCAGATCCAAGGGTTGGACAGATGGCTCAGAGGTGAAGAGCCTTTATTGCTTTTGCAGATGACCGAGGTTCAGTTTCAAGCACCTACATACCAACTCACAATTGTTGTTGGTCCAGATCCAGGGGATCTGACGCCCTCCCCCCCACCCTGCCGCCCATTTATGAGAGCTCCTTCACACATGTGGTGTGCATATTTACATTCAGGCACACACACATAAAACAAATTTTTGAAGGGCAGATCCTGTAGCTGTAAGTTTTCTCAGGTCCCTCACAAACCCACATTCCCACATACCTTCAGTCCCACCCAGCTCTGCGGTCCCTCAGCCACTTATAAAATAATCATTCAGAGGTTTAATATTAATTACCAATTGTATGGTCTATGGCAGGTTTCTTGCTAGCTAGCTCTTATAACTCATTTCTATTAATCTATAAGTTACCATGTGGCTATGGCATTACTGGTCTGTTGGCATCTTGCTGCTCCTTCAGCGGTGGCAGATGGTATCTCTCTCCTCTTTCTTCTCTCTGTATATCTGCTTGGATTTCCCACCTGCCTCTAAGCTGCCTTGGCATAGGCCAATGCAGTTTTATTTCTCAACCAATCAGAGAAAACACGTGTTCACAACATACAGAAAGATATCCCATAGCAAGATCCAGTAGCAGAGACATCTGTATCATCTTGCTAAGAAGTCTGGAGAATGAGGACAAGGATCTCTATGAGATTCAGGCCACTTAACCTGTGGTTCAAGCTTTTGAAAAAGAGAGACTCTGTTTCAAATATGGTGGAAAGTAAGGCCCAAAATCCCTACAAAGAGGCACCAACATAGGACACACACTCACACACACACAAAACATAACACACAGGAGAAACACAGAAGCATCAACATTTATTTGCTAATGGGAAATAAGATATCAGCCAATATTTAGGCATTTGGAAAACAGTGAACAAACTGACCAACTACTCATCTTCTTTACCCTCTAACAAAAGCAGTATAGAAATGGAACAACAGGTAGAAAGAATAATCCTTCAAGATAAATGAACCATCTTCACTGGCCAAGTGGTATTTAGAAGTGACATGATTCTTCATGTGCAGATGAAACTCTGAGGCAGAAGCCCTGCTGTCTTCTGTTGAGGAAGGTAACAGTTTTAGTTATATTTGTGGTAATTCCTCAGGTGACGGTGGTATGTGGATGACTGGCGGAAGCGATGGTAACACAGGGAGCAGGTGTAGGGCTTCTCTCCTGTGTGAATCCTCTCATGAGCCTGCAGGTTGGTCTTGTGGCTGAAGGACCTTCCACAAGTGCTACATGTGAAAGGTTTCTCTGGCATATGGATGACCTCATGATTTCGGAGGTCTGAGACTTGGTAGAAGGCTTTCAGACAGTGGGTACAGACAAATGACCTCTCCTTCCTGTGCTTTTTCTGGTGGACTGAGAGGTTACAAGGATATTTGAAGGTCCTGGAACATTCCTCACATTTGTATGGTTTGAGATCAATGTGGAGTCTTTCCTGGTGACTCTCACATACAGAATTTGCCTGGTTATTCTGGTAAAGGGGAACAGGCTCAGAAGTACACTGCTCTAACCTAGAGGGGAACCCTGGTACCCCCATATGGATATTTTCAGAAGAATGGGGTGTTGGAGACATTTCCTGGGACTTACATGTGCCCCAAATTGCTCTTCTGGGATCCCAGAGAACTCCATAAGAAACACCTCCCTCTTTAGGCTCAGGATACTGTCCTCTCTGGATAATGAGAAGGGAATCCATATCATTTTTGAGATTGCTAATACCACTATTTACATCAGTGTTGATCAAGAATGTATTGCGGCCATCTCCACTGTCTTCAGACTGGGCTGTTCTGGAGAGAGACTCTGCTTGTACCTCCAAAGGGATATGTTTATAAGCAGGTGCCCTCAGGGGCTCTGCCTGGTACCTGGAGGTGCCTTGACTTGCTCTTCTGGAATCCTGAGGAACTCCATAAGAAACACCTCCCTCTTCAGGCTCAAGATACTGCCCTGTCTGGATAATGAGAAGGGAGTCCATCTCATTTCTGGGACTACTAACACCATTATTTACTTCAGGATTATTCAAGAAAGTGCTTCGGCCATCTTCACTGTTTTCATATCCTGTGGAAATAAGAGTCTATGAAACTGTGCCCAGAAAGGGGTCCTCACACAACACCCCTATTCTCTCCAGGTTCCCTACTAACCTGTTGCCACCAACATGTCTTGGGGGATAGGCAATGGTGTTCCTGCATTTGCTTGTGTTGTAGTTGTTGCTGATTGCTGCTGTTTCAAAAGCTTGATGACTTCTTTTAAGGTCATTCTCTCTGAAAAGAGAGCTTCCTGCCCATGCATGGAGACATGAACCTGTAAACAAAGTCAGATGACCACTGTCAGGGATTCTGTGGATTACAGAAAAAAACCTCCCCTCCACTTGCTTTCACAGGATCCCTATACTATTGGTTAGCTCATTTGTGTATTCCAAATCTTTTCTCTAAAGTCACTATTTTTGCAAGTGCTTGAGTCACTATCTCTAGGGAAAAAACAAAGTTAGGTCCTTGAGGTATGGCTACAACATTTTCTTTAGCTGATCAGCACACTAAAGGAGGATCAGATGAAGTTAGGCCAATCTGGAAACAGGAATTGGCCTCTTAAAGAAAGACTGTGCATTCTTCTGGGGATTGTCCCCCAACCCATATTCACACCAAGGATATTTCAATTATTACCAAATGGCTGTCTTGGGGGAAAGAAAGTCTGGCCCTAAATTCCTTGAGTGGTCTCTCATTTCTGGAGACCCTCTTAATTCCCCTGATTAGAGCTATGTGTCTGTTCCAATAAAGCCAGTCCTTTTTGAAGTCTCTATGGCTGGAATTTCACAGTTCCTCATCAATCTGTAACTTCTTATTTTCAGTCTTTCAGTTGCTCCCTGGACTCTTGCTATCTTCCCTCATTCTCTGGTTCATGGCAAAGCTATTCCAGAGAAAGCCGCCACTTTAGTCTCCAGCCTCTGATCAGTAGCAGCCTAGCCTGACTCCACCTTAAGATTAGATGCCATCTTATAACAAGTCAAAACGAAGTTTGTTGTTGTTTTCTGTAAAACTTGAATTTGACTGTGAATTGACCCATTTTCTGAAATTTTACCTGTTCTGCAGTCTATACTCTGGCCATATCCTGACCTCCACCCTGATAAGATATTCTGCCAAATAAGTTTGAGATATTCAGCCAAATTTCTATGCAAACAAAAAATCCCCCAACTCTTGGACTCCCCCCTACTCTTCAAGTTTTTTAAGCTGTATAAACCCCATTGTCTCCTGTGTTCCCTGCTATTTCAGCCCTAACAGAAAACAAAGCTTGCTAAATTTAACCAAAAAAAAGGGTAACTGTCTTTACACTTGTTCAGTGGGATTAACAATAGGTAATTTTTTTCTCCTATCTAGAATCCCCAGAAACTCAATTGTGATTCTGGAGTGCCTGACATTTTGGTGTCCTAGCCTGAGATTGGCAATCGCTAAGTTCTCGCTTTGAACCTCATGACTCTTCCATTACCACTTGGAGGAAGCTGAGGCTTTCACATCCCCCATCTCCAGTCATTAGTCTGTCTCTCCCTCTCCAACTGTCACTTCCTTTTGCTGTGTGAACGGTCTTTATTTCCAACAACTACACCTTCTTGTCCCTCCCTAGGCAACCACCTTTGCCCAAAGATACCCTTTAAAAAAGCTATAATTTGGGGGCTTTTTGTTTATTTATTAATGAGTCCTTAACAGAACTAACACCTGTCTGAATCAAGTTCAACACATACATTATCTCTATAAGTTGCACATTGCCTCTGCTCTTAGGAACATGACTGGACCACTAGGGCAGCAGTTTACTTGGAATTAAGTTTCAATCATGAGGTTCTCAATTTAAAACAGAGTGCAAGTGTGAAACTGTGAATAAAACAAACTGTGAAATGTGAACTTGTTTACAGAGTAAACAAATGACAGGGGGTGGTGGTTGACACCTTTAATCCAGCACTAGAGAAGAGGGTCAGCAGGGGCTACACTAGGAAACTATGCCTCAAATTGAGAAAAATAAATAAAATAATTTTAATTTTTAAAATTAATTAAAAAAACTGACCAAACAATCAAATTGATATCAAAACCAAAAAAACCTAAAACACTAAGTGATTTGTACAATGACTTTCAGGAATGTGTGTAAGGGGTATTTGAAAATTTTCTCCACCTAGACCATTTCCATCAGTGACTTAGAATTATGCAAATCTAGACTTTGAAATATGAGCCAATGTAATTACATGTATGTTAATTCTTTCTGAACTTCAAATTTTGCACTTAAGCACCATTATTCGTCAAGGCATTTTTTATGGGTGTGTCTGTGTTGTGTATACAGGTGAGAGCCATGAGAGCCATTTTTTTTTTTCCTAGACAGGGTTTCTCTGTGTAGTTTTGGTGCCCGTCCTGGATCTCACTCTGTAGACCAGGCTGGCCTCAGACTCACAGAGATCCTCCTGGCTCTGCCTCCTGAGTGCTGGGATTAAAGGCGCAAGCCACTGCTGCCTGGCGAGACATATTTCAACGTCAGAAACCTTATTCTTACATTTCTGCCACTCCAGTATTTTAGACAGGGGATCTTCTGACAGACAGTAACATACATGGAAAGCCAAGCAACCCCACTTCGATCCCCTGTTTCTGCTTCCCAGGTCTGGGGATCACAGGCTAGTGCTGAGAGCCAGATTTTTAGCCAGATTCCCATCTCAATTTTCAGTACTACAGTATGGGCACCTCCCTGACTGAGCAATGTCACAGACCCATGACATCTCCTCTAAAGCCTTAAAGGCTCTGCTCAAATGTCAACTCGCCAGTCTCTCTATCACAATGTAAATTAATTAAGTTTAATTATGACTCTACACAACAGATGCATTCCTTTCTGCTTTATTCATGCTAATTCAGAGCACTGAATATTATCTCTTGTAAGAATTTCAGAGAGAGAACAATCTCACTAATAACAAAAATAAATAAATAAATAAATAAGTAACAAAAAATTCACTAATAACACCTTCTCCTAATTTATTCCGAAATGCAAATGAGAGTCTTTCCTCCCAGCCTAGCCACCTCTTACCCCACTTACTTACCATCACAGGAGGCTTCAAGCACTCATCAGTCAGACCCTCCATGAATCTCCTCATGTTTCTGCCACTTGACTCCCATTTCTGTTTCAAGGCAAACTTGTCCTTGCAGTGCCCAGTGAGGACAAACTGCCTCAAGACTAGGTTAGAAATCATCTGTTCCTTGCTCTGCTGTTCTGGCTGCAACCAGGAGGTAAACCACTCCCAGAGTATTTGCAGCTCCTGCTTTGCACGGGAGCCACTGTTAACTGGGGGAAAGTTGGGCTGGGCAATTGAAGAGTTAGAGATGTCCTCTCCAGACTGCACAGAGGAACCCTGGATTGAAATAATCTCTAGGTTGTCCATTTCAGTATAGTTTTTTGGTGACCAGGGCTTAAAGGATTCTCTGATCTGTGAAGCCATTCTGGTCAGGATTCTCAGAAAGATTCAACTATGGTAGTTTGGTATCTGGCTTGGGACGTGAGGATCTGCTCCAACAATTAGTGGATATGTAAAAGCTGCAAGTTCAAAAGGAGAAGAGACACTTAATTAAATTAAAAAAAAATCAACTGGGAGTTCTGTTACTGCAAGTTTCATAAAAGTAAATACTTCATCCTAGTCCTACACAAATGCTTCCAGAGAACAGACCAAAGAGTAGCTGTAAGGTGGAACAATACAGGACTCCATAGGGGATAAAATCCTATGTTGAGGATGGGAAGATGTACCATAAGAACACAGCAAGTTGTGCAGAAGCTCAGGGCTATCTGTTCCTCCCTTGCAAATGGTGAAGTTATTGTGGCTCATCTTCAAATTTTAAGTTCTACCCTTGTCTCCCACTCTAAAACTGCCATAGAACAATCGTTCCATAAGAAAACCATTAAAGTGGATGACCAGCAACATTAAATTCACAGAGCAATAAAGACACGTCCATTACACACACACACACACACACACACACACACACACACACACACACACATCACTTGGTCCCATCCTTGAGTAGCTTCCAGAATTTAAACCCTTAATCAGAGAGGTTGTCCAAAAGACCACACTCCACCATTGAGATTTCCCCAAAATTGTGATATAAAATCTTGTACAGACTACAAATGAATAACATACACAAGGGCACAAAGAAAGGAAATCCTTCTATTCTTTAACCTTAACTCTTTCTGGGGTTGATCTCAAGGGTGATTCGTGGATGCACTGGCAGGTGCCGTGTGTCTGGCCCTATGCTCTACCTCATCTGAGATTCTATCCAAGCTGTCCTCCTTTTTAGTGCCAGGCTTCAGTGACTCAATCTGTGATGCTGATAGGTTTGAGAATGTGATCAGATCACACCTCCTGTGTCTTGGTGCAGCAGCTCACAACTTTCTCCCCATTACTCTTGAAATACAGTGGGAGGGTTGACAGTCTCAGCACAGCCTAGTAGCCTAGGAAGACCAAGGTCAGCTTGGCTTAATGTGAACACATGATGCATAACTAGAACAGCAGAAACAAGTAAGCAAGCCAACAGGGGAAAGACACTTTTCCCACTGATTGAATCAGACATGGATCCTACCTCAGCCCCAGCTCTGCATTTCTGAGGCAATGGTTGAGGCTTTCATGGAAGGGGAACACATTCTAAGCAAGCATAGCAAGTCACTGTAGTGAAAGGGGACAATACCACACTGAGAGGGAGTATCAACACTGGTATTTATTTCCCATGACATCTGATCCTGTGTTCTCACATTGGCTCAATCCAAATGCAGTGGTGAACAAGGTAAAATCCTTAGCAGTGGACTGAGACAGAGGGCAAGAGGTGCTCAGGAGGTGTCTGAAACACAACACAGAAAAGACAGAGACTAAACAGGGCTCCTCTCTGTAGGCAGAGAGGGGCTTACATTTTATTGGGTGGAAACGTAAGATGTTTGGTAGACATGATATGAGAACTAGTCTGTGGAGGAAATAAAATGCAGTGGCCAAATAATGAGAAGGATTTTGTTGTGTCTTCTTTGGTGTGTGTGTGTGTGTGCGTGCATGTGTGCTTATTTTGCAAAAGGGTATCATCTAGTCTAATCTGCTCATAAACTCACTAAGAAATTGAGAATGCAATCCTATGGCTTCTCTCTCCCCTTTGATGGGGTTCCATAGCTGCCTCAGTATTTCAAGCATCATTGTTTGCTAGTCTGTTTGTCTTTGTTTTTTCTGATACAGTGTCTCTCTATGTAGCCCTAGCTGTCCTGGAATTCCCTATCTAGACCATCCTGGCCTGGAACTCACAGAGATCCACCTGCTTCTGTCTCTTCAATGCTGACATTAAAAGCATGTGCCACCACTACTGGATTTCTCCAAGCATTCCAATAGTTAGGTTGAATTCTATGCCTTGAAATTCACAGAGTTGAGATCATGATATCAAAATTGTAGTTAACCTCAGCACAAAAGTCAAAACCCTAAATGCCATCATCCTAAAGAAAGATGGAAGTGAAGTAATGAAAAATTCTGAAGTCTAAAGTCTCTTAAACTGCACTACTGAGAAATGTGAATGTTAAAACTCAAAGCCAAAGTTTTCCTAGAAGAATAAAAACTGACTAGATAGTGTTAGAAAGACATATTCTGGGAATCAATTAATGAAAACATATGCCAAAGGCTAAACTTCACTGTAAAAATCATCATTTGTCTGTATTGATATTCATTCTTGTTGGTGAAATTCTGGATTTTAATACGTTAAAAAGACACTGATCAGGGGACACATTCATATGAAAATATTTGATTTCATGAGAATAAGAACACCCATGCTGGACACAACCAGACCCCAGGAAACCCCACCCTTTGAAGCCCCAGTTGCTGGCCAGCAGGGAACACTCCTGTGGGCAGGATCCCCCACCAAAATCCCCCATGAGATCGTGCAATCTACAAGACCCATGCCCTACCCCAAACCTACCCTACCCATCCTTTCCTGAAACACAGAATCCCCCAGCTCTCATTGGACCAAGAGCTCTCAATGGACCAAGAGAGACTTCTTAAGACACAGAATCCACCAGCTCTCACTGGACCAAGAGCACTGATAGACCCAAGAGCAGCTCCCTGAGACACAGAATCCACCAGCTTCAATTAGACCAAGAGTTAAGACTACACCCAGAGTGGCCCCTGAGAAACAGACACAGCAAGCACAGACTGGACCAAGAGCAGCTCACTCACAGAGGCACCTCTTGCACCTATTGGAGGAAGAGATGGGTAGACACCAATGCAAAAATACATAAAACAACAAAGAGCAATACGGCATTGCCAGAACCTACCAGTTCTACAATAGCAAGACCTGAACATCACAACGAAGAAGAAGCAGAAGAAAGTGACCTTAAAAATAACTTTAGGAAGATGACAAAGGCCTTTAAAGAGGAAATGAAAATTTTACTTAAATAAATTGAGGAAAAGACAAACAAAAAATTGGAAGAAATCAAGAATCTCTTAAAGAAAGCCAAGAAAACCATGAAAAAGCAATTAAACATGTGAAGGAAACAGTTGAAGACCTGAAAAGTGAAATAGAAACAACGAAGAAGATACAAACCAGTGGAATGCTGCAAAGAGAAAATCTGAGTAAACAAACAGGAACTACACAGATGTAAGCATAACCAACAGAATATAAGAGATGGAAGAGAGAATCTCTGGTGTAGAGGATATACGAGAGGAAATAGATTCATCAGTCAAAGAAAATACCAAAGCCAAAAAAGTCATAACACAAAATGTCCACAAAATCTGGGACACCAGGAAAAGGCCAAACCTAAAAATAACAGAGATAGAAGAAGGAGAAAAATACCTACTCAACGGCACAGAAAATATATTCAACAAAACACAGAAGAAAAGTTTTACAACTTAAAGGAAATATCTATGAAGATACAAGAAGCTTATAAAACACCAAATAAATTAGACCCCCCCAAAAAAGTCCCCTCACCAAATAATAATTAAACCACTAAACATACAGAATATAGAAAGAATATGAAGAGCGGAAAAGGAAAAAGGCACAGTGACGTATAAAGGCAGCCCCATCAGAATAACACCTGACTTCTCAATGCAGACTTTGAAAGCCAGAAGTTCCTAGACAGCTGCAATGCAGACACTGACTAATATACCCAGCAAAACTTTCAATCACCATAGACAGAGTGAACAAGACACTCCAAGACAAAACCAGATTTAAACAATACCTATCCACAAATCCAGCCCTACAGAAAGCACTAGAAGGAAAACTTCCACTTACAGAAGTCAGATTGAACCATGAAAACACAGGCAATGATAACCCCACAGCAGCAAATCTTGAAGGGAAATACACATTTACCACTAAAAAATAACAGGAATTGAAAATCACTGGTCATTAATATCCCTTAATATCAATGGACTCAATTTGCCTATAAAAAGACACAGGCTAACAGAACGGATACAAAAACAGCATCCATCCTTCTGCTGCACACAAGAAACATACCTCGACTTCAAAGACAAAACACTACCTCAGAGTAAAAGGCTAGGAAAAGACATTCCAATCAAATGGGCTTAAGAAGCAAGCTGGTGTAGCTATCCTAATATCTAACAAAATAGAATTCAAACTAAAATTAATCAAAAGAGATCAGGAAGCACATTACATATTCATCACAGGAAAAATCCACCAAGTTGAAGTCTCAATTCTGAACACTTATGCCCCAAATACAAGAGCACCCACATATGTAAAAGAAATATTACTAAAGTTTAGATCACACATCAAACCCCACACAATAATAGTGGGAAACTTCAACACCCCACTCTCACCAATGGATAGACCTGCCAGATTGAAACTTAACAGAAAAATAAGGGATCTAACAGATGCTATGATTCAAATGGCCTTAATTCCCATTAAGGAATTAACAAAATAACAAATAAGAATATAACATTCTTATTTAATTCCATTAAGGAATTAAAAAAATAACAAAAAAGAATATATTGTTTTTCTCAGCACCCCATTGAACCTTCTCTGAATCAACCATATACTTTGTCACAAAGCAAATCTCAACAGCTACAAAAAATGTGGAAAAACCTTCTATATTTTATCAGACCATCATGACTTAATGTTAGATTTCAACAATAACAAAAATAACAGAAAGTCTACAATCTCATGGAAACTGAATAATGCCCAACTTAATCACCAATAGGTCAAGGAAGAAATAAAGAAAGAAATTAAAGACTTCCTAGAGATCAATGAAAATGAATGTACTACATACCCAAACTAATGGAATCCTATGAAAGCAGTGCTAAGAGGAAAATTCATAGCTCTAAATGCACACATAAAGAAGTTAAAGAAATCTCACACAAGTAACTTAACAACACAACTAAAAGCTTTAGAACAAAAAGAAGCAAAGTCACAAAGGAGGAACAGATGCCAGGAAATGATCAAATTGAGAGCTGAAATCTATAAAATAGAAATAAAGAGAACAATACAAAAAAATCAATGAAACAGAGTTGGTTCTTTGAGAAAATAAACAAGATAGACAAGCCCTTATCCAAACTAACCAAAAGGCAGATAGAATATCCAAATTAACAAAATCAGAAATGAAAAGGGATACATAACAACAAACAATGAGGAATTCCAAAGAATCATCAGGTCATTTTCAAAAACCTCTATTCCACAAAATTGGAAAATGTAAAAGAAATGGATGATCTTCTGGATAGGTACCCCATACTAAAATTAAATCAAAGCCAGGTAAACAATTTAAACAGACCTATAACCCCTAAGGATAGAGAAACCATCATTAAAAGTCTCCCAACAACAAAAAAAAGCTCTGGACCAGATGATTTCAGTGCAGAATTTTCTCAGAATTTCAAAGAGCTAATACCAATACTCTTCAAATTGTTCCACACAATAGAAACAGAAGAAACATTTTTATGAAATCACACAAAGATGAAACAAAGAAAGAGAATTACAGACCAATCTCCCTCATGAACACTGATGCAAAAAAACCCAAAAAAACCAAAAACAAAAAAAGAAAACCTCAATATTGTACTGACAAACTGAATCTAAGAACACATAAAAAAATTATACACCACAATCAAGTAGGCTTCATCCCAGAGATACAAGGATGGTTCAACATATGAAAATCTGTCAATATAATACACCATATAAACAAAATGTAAGAAAAAAAACCCACATGATCATCTCATTAGATGCTAAAAAAACTTTTCACAAAATCCAACACCCCCTTCATGATAAAGGTTCTAAAGAGATCAAAAATACAAGTGCCATACCTAAACATAATAAAGGCAATTTACAGCAAGGTGCCAGACAACATCAAACTAAATGGAGAGAAACACAAAGTGATTCTACTATAATCAGGAACAACACAAGGCTGTCCACTCTCCCCATATATATTCAATATAGTACTTGAAGATCTATCTATAGCAATAACACAACAACGAAAGGAGATCAAGAGGATATAAATTATTAAGGAAGAAGTCAAACTTTCACTATTTGCAGATGATATGATAGTATACATAAGTGATGCCAAAAATTCTACCAGGGAACTCCTACAGCTGATAAACTCCTTCAGTAAGGCAGCAGGATACAAAGTTAACTCAAAAAGAAAAAAAATCAGTAATCTTCCTATAAGATAAATGGGAGCCGGGGCGGTGGTGGCGCACGCCTTTAATCCCAGCACTCGGGAGGCAGAGCCAGGCGAGGCCAGCCTGGGCTACCAAGTGAGTTCCAGGAAAGGCGTAAAGCTACACAGAGAAACCCTTTCTCGAAAAAAACAAAAAAAAAAGATAAATGGGCTGAGAAAGAAATCATGATATACATCATCCTTTTCAATAGCCACAAATAATATAAAATACCTTGGGGTAACTCTAAATAAATAAATAAAATAACTTGGGGTAATTAAGCAAGTGAAAGACCTGTGTGACAAGAACTTTAAGTCTCTGAAGAAAGAAACTGAAGAAGGTATCAGAAAATGGAAAGATCTCTTATGCTCATGGATAGGTAGGGTTAACATAGTAAAAATGGTAATCTTACCAAAAGAAATCTACAGATTCAATGTAATCCCCATCAAAATCCCAACACAATTCTTCACAGACCTGGAAAGAACAATACTCAACTTGATGTGGAAAACAAAAAATCCAGGTTAGCTAAAACAATCCTGTACAATAAAGCCACCTCTGAAGGCATCACCATCCCTGACATCAAGTTCTACTATAGCGTTAAAGTAATCAAAACAGCTTGATTGGAATAAAAACCAGCATGTGGACTGATGGAATCAAATTGAAGATCCTGACATTAATCTACACACCAATGAACACCTGATTTTTGAGAAAGAAGCCAAAACTGTACAATGGAAAAAAAGAAAGCATCTTCAACAAATGGTGCTGGTATAACTGGATGTCAACATATAGAAGACTGCAAGTAGATCCATATCTATCACCATGCACAAAACTCGAGTCCAAGTGGATCAAAGACCTCAATATAAAACCAGTTACATTGAACTTGATAGAAGAGAAACTAGGAAGTAGTCTTGAACGCATTGGCACAGGACTACTACTTCCTAAATATAATACCAGTTGCACAGACACTGAGAACAACAAATAATAAATTAATAAACAATAAATGAAATGGGTACCTGAGCTGGCTTACCCCAGTAATCCAACTGGTTAATACCCTCAGTGTCATCACAGAGCCTTCATCCAGTAACTGATGGAAGCAGATGCAGAGATCCACAGCCAAACACCAGGGCGGAGCTCCAGGAGTCCAGTCCAAAAGAGAGAAGAGGGTTTCTATGAGCAAGGGGCATCAAGATCAGGATGGGGAAACCTACAGAGATGACCAAACCAAACTAGTAGGGACTCATGAAATTGAGATGAACACCTATGGAGCCTCCAGGAGACTGGACTAGGCTCTCTGAGTAAGCAAGACAGTTTGTGTAACTTGATCTGCTTAAGAGGACCCCTGGCAGTAGGATCAGGATCCATTCCTGGTGCATGAACAGGCTTTAGGAGTCCACTCCCTATGGTGGGACACCTCAAACAGCCTTGATGTGGGGGAGGGGCTTGAACTTGTCTCTACTGAATGTACCAGGCTCTGCTGATTAGGAGGCCTTACCTTCTTGTAGGAGGGAATGGGGGGGGTTGTTGGGGGAGGGGAGGTTGGAGGGGAGGGAGGAGGGAAGAGGGGGATTTGTGATTGGTTTGTAAAATGAATACATTTTTTTCTTAATTAAAAAAAACCATTCATGCCACTGTGTATCACCATGTTCTTCCTGCAGGCTCCCCAGCTGTGGGTCTAGTGTCCATGTGATCCCACAAGTTCAGATCATCTGTCTTGGTGGGTTTCCCCATCATGATCTTGACCACCACCCCCACCCCCCATTCATAAAATCCCTCTTCCCTCTCTTGAACTGGACTCCTGGACGCTCTCAGAGGATGGTCAAACTGATAGCACTGCTATACTGTGTAAATTTGCTCCCTTTCCCGGGAGCAAATTGATTTAGCACATATTTTTATAGCATTAACTTAATCATAAAGACATTTGATAAGAAAATTTAATTTCTCAAACATGAAAATTCTCAAAAATTCTATTTGTGGTAGATACTAACTAGCATGTTAGAATAGATTTAGATACCTTAATCCCTCAGTCTCACTGGGCTTCACTTTTTGACTATTTGATATCTGACTTTAGGTTCAAGCTTATGTAAAGTATTAGCTTCAGTCAAATAAAATTGATAAAAGGCATATTTAAATTCTATAAGTGCCTAGCTAGCACACAGGACTCCATAAATATAAATAATTTTTATATTACAGTTAAAAATTTAAACAATCTTTTTTTGTTTGTTTGTTTTTCGAGACAGGGTTTCTCTGTGTAGCTTTGGAGGCTGTCCTGGAACTCGCTCCATAGACCAGGCTGGCCTCGAACTCACAGAGTGCTGAGATTAAAGGCATGCACCACCACTGCCCAGCTAAAAATTTAAACAATCTTTCTCTTTTTTTTTTTTTTTTTTTTTTTGAGACAGGGTTTCTCTGTGTAGCTTTGTGCCTTTCCTGGAACTCACTTGGTAGCCCAGGCTGGCCTCGAACTCACAGAGATCCGCCTGGCTCTGCCTCCCGAGTGCTGGGATTAAAGGCGTGCGCCACCACCGCCCGGCAAAACAATCTTAATTGTTGTTCCTGAAACCTCTTCTGATTTTTCTAAGTGGAGATAATTATAATAAATTACAATTATATGTGAAAAATAAATGAAATAAGAAATAAAATATAAAGAGAGGGAGGAGAAATTATGGGAGCAAGGGGCTCAGGATCATGATGGGAAAAAACACACAGAGATAGCTTAGCTAGTGGGAGCTCACTGACAGCTGGGGAGCCTGCATGGGACCGCACTTGGCCCTCTGAATGTGGGTGAAAGTTCCGTGGTTTGATGTGTTTGTGGGTCCCTCGGCAACGGGGCCACGATTTATCCCGGGTACACGAATGGGCCATTTTTTTTTTTTTTTTTTGGTTTTTCGAGACAGGGTTTCTCTGTGTAGCTTTGCGCCTTTCCTGGAACTCACTTGGTAGTCCAGGCTGGCCTCGAACTCACAGAGATCCGCCTGGCTCTGCCTCCCGAGTGCTGGGATTAAAGGCGTGCGCCACCACCGCCCTGCACGAATGGGCTTTTTAGAGCCCATTCCCTATAGTGCAATGCCTTACTCATCTGTGATGCAGGGGGAGGGGCTTAGTTCAGTCCCAACTTGGTATGCCAGCCTGCATTGACTACGCAAGGGAGGCTTTACCCGTATGAGTGGATGCGGATGGAATGGGGGGTGGGGTGGGGGAGCGGGTGAAGGGGGAAGGGGGAGGCACAGGGGTTGGTATGTAAAATAATAAAAAATAAAAAACTCTGCAGGGATGGAGGATGTTCATCCCCGAGCAGTGTAGCTGGTTCACTTTTATTTAATTTTGAATTTCTGATTCCCTTGTCCATTTTTGAACTTAGGGTAGTTTGTGGGGAAATTCATGCGCTGGCATCATTAAGAAGTACCACACTGGAAGTGCTTGCGACCACCCTCAACCCTCTGTCCTTTGGGGGCTGCAACATACCGTCTAGAGAAGCCTGTCCCCACGCTGGAGCTGAAGAAGCCGTCTTAGGTGTTTTCCAGAAATCTCGGGGTCTTTGTAAGGGGCCTGCAGGTGGGGATAAGAGTTGTAGCTGCCTGTTGCTTTTCCTGACTGACCTGGATGTAGCCTCCTTTGTTGCCGCCTCTGACTTCATAGAAGAGGTCCTGAAGGTCTGCTTTCTAGACAGGCAGGTGAAAGGGGCACTCTTGTACAGCTTGCTAGCCTAGGTCCACCACATCTGCGCCTCTGATCCTTCGAGAAGTCTAGCCTTACTTTAATCTTATTTCCATTGAAGTGTACAAGTGTTTTCTGTTGTAACACACATAACCCCCCAACACACACCACACACACACACACACACACACACACACACACACACACACACACCCCTAATCCTCTATTGTACTTTTTTAAAAAAATATTTTGGGGGAAAAAAACCTCTTTAGTTCAGGTTGACCTAGATCAGGTGATCCTTATGCCTCCACCTCCTAAATTCCTCCTGTCAAGATTTTTACAAAGAAAAAAAATCCCCCAAGGCTATCAGCCTGTGCAAGAATTTCTACAATATCAAAATGCCTTAAGACTGTCTAGAGAGGAATAAACAAGTTCTGCACACAACAGAGCCATGTAAACAGCTGCTTTAAGTCTATACAGCATCGTCAGGCAACCATCACAATTCCTGTCTGCTATTATTTAATTTACCCTTTCTATGAGACCCCCCTCTGCCTGTTTATTGTAATTGAGCCCCCATTTCCTTGTGAAATCCATCTCACATATAATAGACCAACCTGTACCCGTGGGCACCTTTTCCAAGATCATCTTAGTAATTAACTTTCCTTCCCTTCTTCCCTGTAAGATTTGGAGTTAACTCACAAGAAAGCATTTTCTAGCCGGGAATCTATTTATCTAAAATTGTGTTCTGCAATTCTCAGAAATCAGTCAGAGTTCCCTCAGGTTTCCTTGCTAGTAATCCCATTATATTTTTTTCAGGTCAATTTTTTAATTAAGAATTTTTTTATTCATTTCATACACCAACCCCATGTCCTCCCCGCCAATTCCTCCTCCCATCCCCCCCACAGCCTTCTATTATATTTTAAAAGTAGTAAAATCATTTAAATGGAGGGCTCCCCAAGATTTTAGGTGCCCCCTGACTTTAGTGATAAATGTGAGCTATGTGCTTAATGGTCCAGAGATTGTGAAGCCTCTGTGAACTACTGAAGTTTGTTTCTTCTAGATTTCAAGTCATTGTCTTCTCATGAGGGACACATTCTTGAGTTATAAAAAGGAAGTGCTCATGGGCTGGGGAAACTGCTCAGTGGACAAAGTGATTGCCATGCAAGATTCCAATGCCCCCCAAACCACATAAATCTAATCACAATGTCACAGGCATCTTTAATCCCAGTGTCCCTGTGGGGAGATGGCAAATGGAGACCAGAAAAATTTCAAGGATGGTTAGCCAGCCATGCTGGTAAAAGGCAAAGATGAACAGTCAAAGTTCTCCTTTGACCACCACAGATATGCTGTGGCACATATATGTAGCTGGAGTATTCATGTGTCCCAGCCTGCCGGCAGTCGGGACAAATCTCTCCCACTCGAGTCGCCCAAGTAAACACAGACATATTACTTATAAACTGTATGGCTGTGGAAGGCTTCTTGCCATCTGTTCTTATATATTAAATTAACCCATTTCTATAAATCTATACCTTGCCACATGGCTCGTGGCTTACTGGTATCTTACATCATGCTTCTTCACATGGAGGCTGGCAGCATCTCCCTGCCTCAGTCTTCCACCTCCCAGAATTCTCCTCTCTCCTTGTCCTGCCTACACTATCCTTCCTGCCTGGCTACTGGCCAATCAGCATTTTATTTCTCAATCATAGCAACATATATTCACAGCATACAGGACATCCCACAGCACACATGCACTTTCACACAAAAACTCATACACCACACACACACACACACACACACACACACACACACACATACACACTTGAAAGAGAAAGTTGTTCAACTATGTTTACTGCCACCCTATTCATAATAGCAAGGAAATAGAATGAGCCTAGATGTCTATCAACTAATAAAGTGTGTTGGGTAAAAAAACTTTTCCTGGAGAGATGCAACACACATGTCAGCTCACACTAGATAGGGGACCCATGTCCCACCACAGCATGGATACCACCAAAGTCCAATTTGGCGAACCACTGAGTTTCACTGGAGTTACTTACAGGAATATGGGTGAGGGGTTACTTTCAGGAGTTAAAATTACTCAAAGATAGCTAGCTACGTTACTAAAGCTCACCCAAGCACAGGTGACAGCTCACAAAACTGGGAAACCTGCAGCACACTGCACAGCCTGCAGGCAGCTCAACAGGGTGGAGAGTGTTCCTTCCAGGTGTCTCAGTTGGTATAAACTTTTTTTTCCTTTTCCCAGGTAGCTGGTCTGGTCTCAAAGTCATCTCTAAGTGTCTTCTTTGAAGTTCAGCTCATCTGAGTCTTTGCAACTCAACATGGCCAAGCACCTCTGTCCAGCTCAGCTATACTTCCTCTGAGAGGAACTCTCAGATTCTATTGTTTATGGTGACAAAGAGGGGCTTACTGAATCTGGTCAGTTTCAGGGGCTTTCTAAAGCTGTTTGGAGTTCTTTACCTTCCTTTTTTAGGAGCTTCCAAACAGGATGCAAAGTTTCAGTCATTGATAAAACTATACAAAACCAGGAAATTGTAGAGGGCATGAGGTTCCTACTGCTCACAGATGAGCACTAAGGAAACCATGTTAAATGTGAAGAGTTACATCTTTAATGGAAGAGATATAAACTTGTGCCCCCGCCCCCGCCCCCGGAAATCTGGGAATGGGTGTAGTTAACTCTCAACAGTTGTGGTGGCCTGTATAAGACTAGCAAAATAAAGTCAGTCAACATTATAAACATGAGGGCAGGTGTCAATAGACTCCAGGCCTAACTGAGGAGCTATGGGCAGTTCATGTATTTTATGGAGGGAGGGTCAATTTTCCTTAAGCGTATGGGAAATAGTAGGTCAGCTGTAGCTAGAGTTTTTCTCTCCAGGTCCAGAAAGTCTAAATTTTTAAAACATTTTAAATGCCATATTCTGTAGGTCTTTGAAGTTTTTGAAGATTACCTACCTAATTGAATTATATCTATGTATATCTAGAAAACAACATGACTATAAGTTTGACTATCATAGAAGACTAATTATTAATCTGTATTTCTTAATTATCCAAATTATCCATTGCAATTTAAATGAGTTACATAAACATAATCTCTCAAATGAGAATAGAAATATACATATATACAGTATAACAAAATTAAGTTTAAACTTGTGCCAATAAACTAAAATCTATAGCAATGTAAAACATTTTAAACAAGTTGCTCTTTTAAAAGTAGATTCAATAATCTACCCTTTCATCCTATCATATCTATATCATATCCCCCTTTTCTTCTTTAGGAAGATATCACATTCATAATCAACCTGATTTAAATAAAAATATTGGTTTTTCTCTGTCTCATACCAGAGGGCTCTTATGATATGGGACAAAATAATTTATTAACCTTTTTTTAGCAATATGCCTGGGTTTAGGGAAGGAGTAAGCCAGCTTGGTATATTTGGGAATTTGGACTTAGCCTCTCTTACTACTTCCTGCTGGAGGGGGGCACTGTATCTTATGGGGACACATCTGAGCCAGTTGTCTTGAAACCGTTTTGGATGATGGATCATCTGGGCCATGGTGTCACCGGAGACCTTTCCGGGGGGGGGGGCGGTCTTGGCTGGTCAAACCTGATGTATCTTAGTCTGGAACAAACTCGTAGCCTCTGGCTTTCTGTGGAAACAAAAGCAGAGCCTCTTTTCCAAAGCAACATATCCTTAAATCCAAATTTTGAAGTCAAGGTACCTTTAAAATATACATATTTGTTTGACTCAACAGCTTTTATCATCAAATTTTTTCTGCAGTTAAAAATCCCAAAGACAACACAATCTAGATTCTCTGTATAATATCCATCTTTATGTGGCTTATTTTTATACTACCTTTACTGTCTCTTTAAAGACTTTATTTTTAAAAACTATCTATTTCTTTTTTTTTTTTTCTCGAGACAGGGTTTCTCTGTGTAGCTTTGCGCCTTTTCCTGGAACTCACTTGGTAGCCCAGGTTGGCCTCGAACTCACAGAGATCCGCCTGGCTCTGCCTCCCGAGTGCTGGGATTAAAGGCATGTGCCACCACCGCCCGGCAAAAACTACCTATTTCTTTATGTCACTGTATATACTTCTTTTATTTCTCTCTTGCAAGCCTATGTACATTTTTATACACATTGTAAAGCATTTAAAGTCTTGTTCTATCTGAAGCTGTCTTATTGTGAATCTATTGTTTTAAACTTCAGCATTACTAGGGCTAAAATAGCACCTTTGACTGGTGGCTCTGCCCACCTCAGCTTCCCAACATGGCGGTGGTACGTTTACCACCAGCTCTGGGAGCCATCAACTCTTAGAAACAGTGGTTTTATGCTTCTATCAAAGCAGTGTGTAGCCCAGAAACCTCTTTTTTTTTGTACTAGCAAAGACAAAATCTATCACGCAGCATAATGTGCCACTTATAGACACCTCATTCCTACCATACTGCTGGTCAAATGCGCATGCCAGGAACCTGCCAACTTGAGAGAGACAACTAGGAAGCTGTTTTTAGCTCTGTTTTAGAATCTTTTTTCTCAGGTTTTAGGTGGAAACTCCTGCCAACCCATTGGGTGCCATTTGTAGCTAGAGTTTTTCTCTCCAGATCCCACCAAGCCCTGGCAGTCCTGTAGCCCACTTATAAAATAAACATACAGATGCTTATATTACTTAAACTGCTCAGGACTACCATTGTCTAGCTCTTAATCTTATACTCAGCCCATTTCTGCTAATCTATATGTCATCATGTGTTCTGTGGCTTTACCTGCTGCCTTTACATGATGCTCCCTGGACAGCAGGCTGGTGTCTTCTCCTCTCCACCTTCCTGTTCTCTCAATTCTCCTCTCTGTTAGTCTTGCCTATACTTACTGCCTGGTTACTGGCCAATTAGTGTTTTATTTATCAATCAATCATCCACAGCAGTCAGCCAAGCTCCAGTGGATGTCCCCCCATACCTATGTGAATATTGACAGCAGAAATTGGACTAGGTGGGCTATCAAAAGTAGTGGACATGAAGTTGGGAGTTTTGGGGGGTGTGGTGGATTTAGTGCACTTAGGAGGACAAGTAAAATGGTGAATATGATTAAAGTGCATTGTATTCATTTTTGAAAATCTTAAATCATAAAAATAATGTATTTCAAAGCTACAGCAATAATCATAATTCTGTTTTCAATTTGTATAAGCAAACATGCATGTGTGCACTACAATTTGTTGAAAAGGAAACTCAGAGCAAAATAATCCTAAATAACAGCCCATAAACTAACTACCCATATAAAATTACATTATGAATGGAATAGAGTATATTATAGTTGAAAAAGAATGTATAACTATTGCACAGTGAAGTTAATCTATATTTTAGATAATGTGGCTTGAAGAGAGGGCAACAAAGACTATTCATTGCATCTCCTTCTTTCCTGCCTATTACTCCATTGCTCATCGGAGTTTAAAAATATCTTAAAAAAAATCTCTATGGATGTCTGGGCATTGGAAAGGGCTCTCAACTTGTCCTATATTCATCAACTTCATATTCTTGATATTGGCTCCTTGTGCCTTCTGCATCCTTCCTTGAGACACTGTGGGCTCACAGAGATGTTTTCTTTCTACTCCCTCTAATTGCTTCATTGGATTTGCTCCTGTGACTTGGACACCTTTACACTGACATGTAATTAGTGGAAAGTCATTTGCAAGTTTTCTCAGCCCCTTAGATGGTGTTGTGGATCTGGAATAGAGCTGAAAATGACTCCTGTAGTAGAAAAGGGGACCTGGGAACAATAAACTTGTAACCCAGGGCCCAGAGTCTCATCTCAACACAGGACAGACAGCTGTTTAGCTCAGCACTTGCTGCTGTGGCACCACACAGCATGCAGGTGAGAATTATTTTCTTATCAAGAGATGGATAACTATAAATTGAGACTTAAATGGGTACAGACAGATGACCATGTTGGGATTGAGACTTGAAAAGATTTTAAGAGGGATAGGAGGGTGTTTACTGCTAGGTGCAGAATAACCTGTGAAAACCACTTTCTGAGAAAATCGGATTATGTCCACATGATCCCAAAAGTTATCCTTGATTCCTTCTCTCGTTAAAGTAGAACTCTTCTCTTCATTTCTTCATTCTTCCCTTCATCATTTATTCATGTCTTCCTTTTTCCTTTCATTTTCAATGTACTTTTGATTAAAAACATGTTAAATTTCCACCCCTAAACAGGCAGCTATTTATGACTGATAGCTGCTCAGAGAGGTCAAGTCAATTTTCTTCAATATAGTGAATCATGGGCATTGGAATGAAACAGAGGGCAGGAAGGACCCAGGAGGGCTCTGGAGTACAACATACAAAAAGAAGAGACCAAAGCAGGCTCATCTCTGGTGACAGAGAGGGTGGCAAGTGTTTTCATTTGGTAAAACATGATGTTTGATACACATGATTTGAATGCTGTGATCTGGAGAGGAATTAAAATTGTGTGGCCAAAAAGAACAAGGTGGTTTTCGTTCTCTCTTCTTTTTCCTTCTTTACATTGTTACTTTCCTGATTAGTGTTTAATCTTTCTCTTTGTTGTTGCAAAATGTTTTCTTGCAGCCTAGGTTTCTTTCAAACTGACTAAGTATTTGTGGATGACTTTGCATTCTAGTCCTATGGCTTCTACTCCTCATTTCTGGGGTTCAAGATTGCCTCCCACCTTCAAGCATTCTTTTTGTTTGTTTTTCCCTTTAGTGTTGTTTTGAGAGACTTTCTGTCTCTGTAGCCCTGGCAACACTGGAACTGACTCTATAGTCCAGGCTGGTCTCAACTCTGATATCCACCTACCTGTGTTTACTTAGTGTTGGGATTAAAGGGGTGTGAAGGGATTAAAGGCCACTAACTTTCAGCAAGCATTCTAATTGTTAGGTTGAAATGAATCCCCTGCAATTCTCATGAAAGAAGTAAATAGTGACACACAGTGGCATATTTGCTATTCACAGGAAAATAAATGTTTTCATAGGAATACTTCTTCTGACCAACATTACTTTAATTTATTAAAATTCAGATGATCATAAACAGGAATGAATATCAATGCACAGAAACAAAATTTTTATACTGGAGATTTAATCAATATCATACCTTTTGGCTAATCTTTTCAGAATTTGGAATTCTTTCCCAATCACATGACATTTCAATTCTCCCAGGAGAATTGCAGCTTGAGTATTTAACATTCAAAATTTTTGTGTTGTGGTTTGAGAAGACTTTAGACTATATAAATTTTAGTCACTGAGTATTCAGCCTTGTCTTAGAAGACGGTGTTTTGAGTTTTGCCTTTTGTGTGGATGTTAATCACATTCTGCTACAAGACCAAAGTCCTAGGTAATAAGACCTCAATCTGTGAATTTCAGGTGATACAATTGAACTTAACAATTTGCATGCTTGGAGAAAGCCATTGATAATGGCACACACGTTTAATTCCAGCACTTAAGAGTCAGAGGCAAGTGTATGTGAATTTGAGGTCAATGTGGTCTATATATTAGTTCCTGTGTAACCAGAGACACATAGGGAGACAATATTTCAAAAAGCAGAACAGCAGCAGCAGCAGCAGCAGCAACAACAACGAAACAGACAAACAACAAAAAAGGATCCTCCAAGCAGTGAGGCAACTCTGGAACCCCAGACCTGAGTAGTTTGAAGCCATAGGATTGTAGTGCAAGGTCATTCTCAAGCACCTAATGAACTTGTAAACAGACTAACCTACAAGGCACTCATTTGCAAAAACAAGTCACACCTGTTGTATGATATTTTGTTTGTGTTCTGACAAATAAAGCTTGCCCGGAGACCAGATGACAGAAATAGCCAATAGTAAACCACAGAGGCCTGACAGTGGTGGCACACAGCTTTAATCCCTGCACTTGGGAAGAGGAAGCAGGAAGATCAGGAGTTCAAGGCCACCCTGGGCTACTGGAGATTGATCCAGTCCAAAGGAAAAACAGAGTCAGGTGGTGGAAGCACAAGCCTTTATTCCCAGCACTAGGGAGGTGCAGACAGGCTTATAAAGCAGGTGGAGATAGGATCTCGGTGCCCATTCAGCCTAAGGATTCATAGACATGGAATCCCCAAAAATTCAGTCTGAGATTTCACAAAGCTAAGAAGTGGTTGGCTGCTCTGCTTCTCTGATCTTTCAGCTTCCACCATCAATATCTGACTCTGGGGTTTTATTCTTAAGACTAATTAGGATCACTCTTCAACACCGGAAAAAAAAAAAGAGGAAAAGTAAATACAAGGGAAAAAAAGAAAATACATAAAAAATCCTCCCATTTTGTATATACATTTTAATTCTTCCCCAGAGTGTACTCTTCACATCCTATCTATCAAATATCATGTATTTGAAAATTAAAACATCTTTGCTTTACCCACAATGATGAGCCCAGGGAAGCCTGTCTTTTCTATGCTCTGCTTCAGACACGTCCTGGGCCCTTCTCTTTCTCTCTCTCATTCCACTACCAAGGGTTTAACCTTGCTCACTGCAATATTTGGGATCCCAAACTTTCTGGATATCAGAAAATTTTAACAAGTTTAGAATGAGACATATGTATGTCAGCAGTCATGGGACTAAATTGCCAATCTTGATATTCCCTTGAATTCAGAGAGATCTGCCTGCCTAACAGAGATCTGTCTTCCTCTACCTCCTAAGTGATGGGAATAAAGGCAGTTGGTACCATTCCCTGGCTTGGACAAACTTTCTGTTCAAGGGTGTTACATTTAAAATTCTGAGGGCTACCCAAGAATAGGAATGTGCTTCTTTTTTATGAACATGTTTTTGTGCCCTGTAAATTGAAGGTTGCTGGTCATTGGCTTTTATTGTTTTGTGTGAAAGTGTTGCTCTGTGGCATTTTAGAATGGGAGACAAGGGTTAAACTAAACATTTGAGGTTCAGCAACAATAACTGTACATTTTACAAGTGTGAACAGATACCCCTGTGCTACTGCATGCCTTGCTGTTTTATTATTTCAGGTCTTGCCATCCTCAGCCAAGGAATTTTCTCCCTGTTGAGTCAAGTACCATTACACTCACATCTCTTTGTTGTGGTCTCTTGAAGAATTTGTGTGGGGGTTCAATGAAGTATTTACTCATAAGAAATAATGGAAACATCAGTGAAAAGACTCTAAGTTAATGTTTGACTTAATTATGTGTCCTTTTCTTCTTCACTTATAGCATTAACACATCCACAAGTTGCTTAAACAGATCTTCAAGTCACAAGACACATACTTGACTGACAAAGTTGAATTGTTGAGGACTCTCAACAGAATGGCTTCACAGTTCAGAGACTCCTTTAAACCCCACTTACCAAATGATGACACTTTATTAGACTGTATGGAGTTTATTCCAACCCAGGTTTCTCCTCTGCAGTGGGAAGGTGTCTCTAACTCCTCAATTGCTCAGCTCAACTTTACCCAAAATGACAATAGTTCCTGTGCAAAGCAGCAGTTGCAAGCACTCTGGGAGATGTTTACCTCCTGGTTGCAGCCAGAAAAGCAGAGCAAGGAGCAGATGATTTCTCAGTTAGCCTTGAAGCAGTTTCTCATCACTGGTAAATGCAAGGACAAGTTTGCCTTAAAAGAGAAGTGGGAATCAAGTGGTAGAAATATGGTGAGATTCATGGAGGGTCTGACTGATGAGTGCTTGAAGCCTCCTGTCATGGTGAGTACCTTGGTTGAGAAATTGTTTAGTCAGTAATTAAGACAGTCATTTTTATTTGAGGAATAGTAGAAAGTTATTGTATTTTTAATTGATAAAATTGTACCACTGTGCACCCCTGACATATTTCCAAATGAGACTATCTACTGTTCTTAATTACTATGAATGAAACAGAAAAGAGCCCATGGATTGTTGGATGGATGTAATTATAATTAAATTATTTACATGGTGGCAGAGACACTGGGATAAGACATCTAAGCAAACCCTTTATCAGTTTAGAAAAGATACTTTGGGCTTTGAAGATGGCTCATTTGGGGAGCTGGTTACATTCTAATCAGGAGTACTGAGTTGGAATCTCAGCATACATTTAAGATTCTGATTCTCAGAACCAGCCTGTGATCCCAGGACCTGGGAGGCAGAAACTGGGGATTTAATTCACTTAATATTTGTCCAAATTGTCTGCTACTAATCATTAAGATCCTATGTCTATAAAACTTAAGTGGCAGGATGGTAGAGTCTGATTTCTGATGTTGAAATATCAAATGCATATTCAACACTGACACACCCATAACATATGCCTTGATGAATTAATGGTACTGCAATACAAATTTTCAAAACCAAAAAATCTTAATATAAATATAATTATATTCGATCTTCTTTCATTGTCTAGGTGTGCATAATGCTCAATCACTGACAGGCCAAGTTGGTGAAATTTTTCACACTTCATAGAGACGTTTCAAGATGTCATTGTCCTAATCTCTTATTAATTTGACCTATCAAACCTTACTGTATTTCACTAATACAGCAATTTTTTAATAGATTCCATTGCTTGGGAGGGATAGGGGACAATCCTTGGGATAGTGAGAAGCCATTTTTGAAGGGGAAAGTCTGTATTTTCCAGTTTGGACCAACTTCATCTTTACTCATTCAATGCATTAACCAGTTGAAGAAAATGTTGTGACCACACATTGCAGAAACCTAACCTTACCTTTTCCCTGGAAACAGTGACCAAACTCTAACAAATACATAGTGAATATTGACTTTAGAGGACATAATTTGTGAATAATAGAATAACATCATTAGAGACAGCAGTGATGCCATGCAATCAGTTGGAGGGCAGGTTTTCTATCATCCGCAGATCCACAGACTCATTGGAAATGCTTATCTGGCTTTGTTTACAGCTTCACATCTCAATGCAGGGGGAGGAAGCCCTCTTTTCTGAGAACATGTCCATAAAAGAAGCCCTCAGCCTTCTGAAAGACCAACAATCAGCAAGAACTTCAACACAAGAGAATGCAATGACACCTTTGCCAATCTCCCAAGACATGATATTGGCAGCAGGTGAGTGTCAGGAAGCTGCACAGAGGAGGGATGTTGTATAAAGATCCCATGTGGGCATAATTTCATAGACTGTCTTATTTCTAAAGGACATGAACACAGTGAAGATGGCCAAAACAATCCCAGGAACACTAGTGAAGTAAATGATGATGTTAGTAGTCCTGGAAATGAGATGGACTCCCTTCCCACTATCCAAAAAGGTCAGTTTCTTGAACCTAAAGACAGAAGTGTTTCTGATGGAAACCCTCAGAATTACAGAATTACAAGTCAAGTCTCCTTCAGGTACCAGAAAGAAGGTTGCTTCTTCTTCTGAAGGTGTTCATATAGAGGGACAACCAGAGATTATCTCCAAGCCAGAGCAGACTGAAGACTGCCAGAATCATGATGCAAGCTCCACATTTGAGGGTCACCAAAAAAGGAAACTCCATAGAAAACCAAATATATACAAATGTGAGGAATGTCCCAGAACCTTCTAATATCCCAGTGAGCTTTCAGAACAGAGAATACACAAGAAGGAGAAATCATTTTTCTGTACAGAGTGTGGTAAAGGCTTTTATAGACGCTGAGAGTACATGAGTTCATACACATGGAAAATAGGTCTTTCAAATGTAGTACATGTGAAAGGTCTTTCAGCACTCAAACCAATCTAAAGGTTCATGAGAGGATTCACACAAGAGAGAAGCCCTACAGCTGCTCCTTGTGTAACTGTAGCTTCTGCCAGTCATCTTCAGACCACCGTCACCTGAGAAATTGCCACAGACTGAACTGTGTACTTCCTCACCAGAGGCTAGCAAGGCTCCAGCTCAGGGTCTCATGTGCACATGAAGAAACATGTAGTTTCCAGACAGCAAGTAGCCATTGAAGATGTGACATGTAACTTCTGGATTGTTCTGTCTACCTGTTGTCACATTCCAGTGCCACTTGTGGGTAAAGAAGTTGAGTATTTGTATGCTCACTACTAACATTTCTTAAATGTCTTAAGGTAGTTTATATTTTTTACCTGATATATATTAAATAAATGAGTGGAACTGTAATACAATTGCCTCTTATGCATGTTTTCTGTGGTATGTGTTTGTGATTTTTTGAGTTTTTATCTGTTTTTTTTTTCTTTTTTTCTTTTTTGCCTTAGTTCCATATCCTGAGTAGACAATAGAGGACTTAGTTTACAGATATTCATTTTTGCCTTGTTTGAGATAGATTCCTTTTTATTAGGAGCTTTGTACACCAGTATATCCGGTAGTACATATTTTAAACATTCTCTGGTCTCCAGCTCGCATCTCAACAGCAGTTCATGCCAGCAACCTGCCATTTCTTCTGACTTTTTTCTACCCTGCTATGGTTTCAAACTCATGTCTTAGGCTTGCATGTTAAGTGCATCATGTTCAGCCATCTCCTATACTTATTCCAGTGTTGTAACACTATACTCTTCAGAGCTCTACCCACAGGATACCAAGAAATTAGGGAGTAGAGGTGGTTATATGGAAGCTGCCTTGACAGGATGATAAATAGATTACAAAATGCAGAGTTTGTCCATGAATGAACTGCAATAACTATAGGCTAGAAAGGAAAAGACGATAATAGCTATATTGAAAAACAGAAACTGTGCATAGGTGAATCCAGCATGCACAGGGTGATTGAGTTGTTGGCAACTTTATGTGGTTGATTTCATTGAGGAAGCTGAACTGAGTTCCAGTGTCATGTAGAAAGGTTGAAGATGAATTATGACCTTCTCCTGATGTCCCTGGTTCAGTCTTAGAGTAGGAAACCAGGAGGCTTCAATTGTTAAAATCCAGAATTTCATCAGCTGACATAAATTCCAAAATAATTTATACATTTTCACATTGAAGTTTTTTACTGTTGGGGTACTTATGGCTGATTTCTCTCCCAGCATTTGCCTTCAAACCCTCTGCTTATGGTGGTGTGTTCTCTAGTCTTTTTTTCCTTGTGAGACTTTGTAAGTTGGGCAATTTAGGCTTCAAGATTTCAACAATAAAGTTTCATAGATTGTAGTTTTGAGGACATTTCAGTCTTTATAATTTTTCAAGATTCTAGCCTTTTGGTGATTACAGACCTTTGGAATAAGATCATAATGTTCCTTATGTTTCCAAATAAAGTCATAGCCTAAAGATGGATAAGTCCTGTACATCTGAACACCAGAGGACAGCATTCCACTGATAGCAATGAGATGTCCTGATGGCATGAAACACTCCCACTATCTCAGCACCTGGGAAGTGTGAGCAGGAGGATCAGAAGTTCAACCACTCTCTGCTAAAGTGTGTGTTGAAGGCCACCCTGGCCTACCTAAGGGCATTTCTAAAGACAACAAAATAAAACAAACAAAAAACCCACAAAGTAAAAACAAAGAGTTATTTTCCCTATTCCAACACACCTGAAACACCGAAAAATAACAATAAAATCAACTTTATGAAGATGATAGATGTTCTTAAGTAGAAATTAATAAATCCCTAAAGAAATCCAGGAAAAGACAATAAACAATCAGAGGATAACAATAAATCCTTTAACAAAAGTCAAGAAAGCCAAGGGAGAAAACCAAACATTTGAAGGAAATCAATGAGACAGTTCAAGAAATAGAAGCAATAAAGAAAATATAAACCGTTGGAATTTTGGAAATGTAAAGTCTAGGTAAGCAGATGAGAACTTTAGATGCAAACATCCCCAACAAAAAACAGATGGAATAGGAAATCTTATGCACTGAAGACAGTATAGAAGAAATAGATACTTCATACTTCAGCAAAGGAAATGTTAAATCTCTAAAATTCCTGACACAAAATATTTAGAAAATCTGGCAATGTATGAAAACAACAAGCCTAAGAATAATAGGGATATGAGAAGGAGAAGAATCTCATATCAAAGGTCCAGAAAGTATTTTAAACAAAATCAGAGATGAAACTTTTCCTAAAATAAAGGACATGCCATAAAGGTACAAGGAGCAGAGAGAACATCAAATAGATTCACCCAGAAAAGAAAGATTCCTTGCCACATAATAATCAAAACACGCCGGGCGGTGCTGGCACACGCCTTTAATCCCAGCACTCGGGAGGCAGAGCCAGGCGGATCTCTGTGAGTTCGAGGCCAGCCAGGACTACCAAGTGAGTTCCAGGAAAAGGCGCAAAGCTACACAGAGAAACCCTGTCTCGAAAAACCAAAAAAAATAATAATAATAATCAAAACACTAAAAATATAAAACAAGAAAAAATACTAGAAACTGCAAGAGAAAAATGTCAAATCACATATTTGACGTATTAGAATTACACTTGTCATCTCAATGGAGACTCCATGAGGGCCTGGACAGATGTGTTGCAAACTCTAAGAGACAACAGACGTCAGTCCAGACTACTAAACCTTGCAAAACTTTCAACCAACATAGATGGAGAAAAAAGGTATTTCATAATGAATTCAAATTTAAGCAAAATATACTCTCAAATCCAGGCCTACAGAAAGTACTAGAAGGAAATCTCCAATGTTTTATCCTAAGGTTGGCAGGTGAGACCTCTATATGTGAGTGTCAGAGGACAGAATTCTGCTGATAACAAGATCTCCTGAAAAGCATGGAACTTTCCTGCAGTCACAGCACCTGGGAAGTGTGGGCAGGAAGATCAGAAATTCAGTCATTCTTTGCTACAAAGTATGTTCAAAGTCACTCTTGTACACATGAGAGCTTTTCCAAAGACAACAAAATGAAATAAACACACACACACACACACACACACACACACACACACACACACACACACAAAGTAAAAACAGGGATATAGGCTTTGCTGCCTATTACATCATACGTGTGTAATCCAACAGTCAAGATCAAAGGTTTTGAACCTGTGGTTCTCAACACCTATGGGGGTTGAATGACACTTTCACAGGTGTCACATATCAGATATCCTGAATATCAGTAATATATATTGCTAGTCATAAAAGTAGCAAAATGACAGTCATGAAGAAGCAATGAAAATAATTTTATGGATGGTGTCTGCACAACATGAGGGACTGTGTTAAAGGGCTGTAGCATTCTGAAGGTGGAGAACCACTCACTGTTCAAGAGGTTGAAGCTGAAGTTTCCAAATTACAATGCTAGGGATGAGACAAGTCCTAATTCTGTCTAACCAAACCAACAGTTATGTCTGTGAAGAAATACAGCTGGGGACAGATTGCATAGCTCAGAAAGGGCTTTTCAGGAGTAATAAAGCAAACTCGTGTTAATCTGACAATATTTTTTCCAGAAGTGCCGCTAAGCCTAAGAACTTTTAAAAGGGCATGCATGCAAAATTTCTTCAGGGGAAATCATTGCAGGACTTCTTTGTAACATGAAGCATCTCAGATTCAACAAATTGAGACTCAGAAGGAAGTCTTGATCCTACATTTCTTAAGAAAATGTTAATTCTTCTTGTGGATTCTGGGACTACCCTGTTAATCAGATTGGTGAACACCCTAACTGTCATCATAGAGCCTTCACCCAGTAACTGATTGAAGCAGATGCAGAGATCCACAAGCAAGCACCAGGCAGAGCTCTGGGAGTCAAGTCAAAGAGAGGGAAGAGGGATTATATGAGCAAGGGGGTGGGATCAAGATCATGATGGGGAACCAAGATCATAGTAATTCACAAACTTTATACTGACAGCTATGGAACCTGCATGGGACCAGACTAGACCCTCTGCAAATGGGTGAAAGATGTGTAGCTGGGTCTGTCTGAGGGGCCCCAGGCAGTGTGATCAGGATCTATCCCTGGTGCATGAGCTGGCTTTCTGGAGCCCATTACCTGTGGTTGGACACCTTGCTCACCCTGATGCAGAGGGGAGGGGCTGCCTCAGCTGAATGTACCAGGCTTAGCGGTCCCCACATGGGAGAACTTACCCTTTTGGAGGAGAGGATGAGGGGTGGGTTGGAAAGGGAGACTGGGTGGGGAGCTGGAGAAGGGATTACAGGGGGATCTCTTGTTGGTATGTAAAATGAATAAAAAACTAAAAAAAGGAATGTTAATTCTTAGAGACATGAAGTATCAAATATGTGTTCAAATTCCATTGGATCTCAGAGAGCAAGGTTTTGTTTTTTGCTCTAAGCTGTTGGTTACTCATATGTAGACACATAATTCAAAACCTTAGTATGCAGCATTAATATAAGCTTTAATATAAAAAATAAATAAAAACTGTCATCACTGCCCTGTGGCCCAATGGGTTCATTTTATTCCCATGAGTATCTTCATGACTCCATTTCCTACATGCCATATTCTGTATGATCCACTTTCTAGAAGGTTCATCAGAATACTTTAAATCATGTACAATTATGTTATTTGCATATATTCTTTTTTAATTTAATTTTTTTATTTTATAATTTCATTTAATTTTACGTATCAGCCACAGATTCTCCTGTACCCCCCACTTCCTCTCATTCCACCCCCCATTCCCATCTCCTCCAGGGCAAAGACTCCCCTGGGGATTGAGTTCAACCTGGTAGATTCAGTCCAGGCAGGTCCAGTTCCCTCCTCCCGGGCTGAGCCAAGTGTCCCTGCATAGGCCCCAGGTTCTAAACAGCCAGCTCATGCACTAAGGACAGGTCCCAGTCCCACTGCCTGGGGGCCTGTCAAACACATTTGGCCTCTGCCTTTCTCCAGAGGTGATAAATTACTAACATACTTTATTTATAATACCATAGCCTAGCAAAAATTTCTCTTTTCATGTAAAGAAGAAATTGGCCCCATGGCAAGACGAACCAAATTAACAGATGGAACTTCATGAGGAGACCTTCAAATTCTGACTTTAGTGCCATTGTTAAGAGGCATTGACATATTATTTTCTAAATAACTGTGACACACCAAAACTTGAGTGCCGTTGTGGAATCTGTTTAGAGGATCTGTGTCTACACTTTAAAGGTTATTTCATTTTATATCGCATTTTTACACTGCCTTCCATTTGTCCATTTCACAAAAAGGAAAATTTTCCTTATTTTTGTTGGTATGAAGCTGAATATTGTTTCAAACCTTTTCTGATTTGATTCTAATTTTCTTGTGGAATTCAATATCTGCGATATTTCTCTGCATATTACAGATATTATCACTTGTTCCTCCTATTGTAGAACATCTGAGATTTTTATTTTTATTTTGTTGTTTCTGTGATCAGTAGTTTATCTAATCTTATCACTGTATCTTATTTTGGTAAAATACAATTAGATGTGAACCTTCTCTGAAGAAGGAAGGTTAATCGCTACAGTTAATCTGGGCTTAGATTTTTTACTAGAAGGATTGTTTTTTCTGTTTACGTTCTTTCTTTTTCTGACACAAACAGTACCATTGTGATTATTGGGAAATTATGAAAGGTGCTAAGAGATGAGACAATGCTGTTACATAGATATGAATACTTAGGTTTGACAATTTAACTGTGATTATGTGGTGTGGTGTTGATTCTGGTAGGACAAGTACAGTAAGCACTTTGTGGCATATGGTTTAGCAGGGTTGGGTCTGGATCCAAGGGCACTGCTAGAAAAGGCAAGCATTCTGTCCTCAGAATGTCCTCACACCCAGAAAACAGTCTTATCTAGCATGGGAATCTAAGTAAAGTTGGATGGGAAAACTCTTTATTAACTTTTGCAATGTTTCAATGACCTTGGTATTATCTCATACCTTAATATTTTTAGTAATTCAAGAATTAGAGAAAAAATATATCATCCCACCTTTTGTTCCTGAGGAATTATGGAAATATAGCTACAAAGAAGCATTTTGAAAACATAGAATGGGAAAAAAAATTTATTCCCATTGCTCTTGGTTATCCACCAGAACTTGATGAAAAAAAAAAGACTCTCTTGCTGAAGATACCACACACTTTGGGCATCAGGCATAAGAAATCAAGTTCGTATTGACCAAGCAGTTTCATTCCTGTTGGATGGCTTTCATAGCACCTGAGATGTATGCAGCATGTTGGAGGAAGAAAATCACTGTGAAGGCTCTTCTTGGCTTTCACCTTGTTGTAAGATATTTGTACACTGTGTGAGGATATACTGCAGTGATTTGTGTAATAAAAAGGTGAAAAACCAATAGGCAGGCAGGAGGTGTTTACAAGATTTCTGCATAGAGAAAGGGAGAGGAGGAAGATCTAGTAGCTGGGGAAATCAGATAGACATGGTGGGAGTTGAACACATAGAATGAAAGAATGTGAAAAGCCACATGGTTAAACTCAGATTAATAAAATCAGGTTAATTTCAGTTATAAGAGCTAGTAGGACATGCCTAAAATAAGGCCCTGCTTTCACAGTTAGTAATAAGTCCCTGTGTCATTATTTGTGAGCTGGCAGCGCCAAGAAGTAGCTGAATACATCAACTTGACTATATCTGGAATGAACTACAATGCAAAAATGGAGTACACACCCATGAGTTATTTTTTTGCCTGGGTTGATGCGGGTGAATTCACTTCTAGTCCAGACAAAGGAGATAGGAAAACACACACTTTTGTTTACATTGCTTATGCTAATGAATGTCAGAGGAAGGAGTGGCTATTACTGCTCAGAATCACACAATTAGTTAGGACCATGATGAATTTATCAGTTATACTCAAGTGTTGAAGGCTGTAACATGATGATTCTGTTATGCTGTGAGTCTGGACAATGTGTGAGGACACCAGCCCAGGACTTTAAAAGGAAGATGGAACATGATTGCAGTTGCATTTGGACCATGAAGGAATATCCCTTACTTGTTTTCTGACAGCAATAGAACCTTCCATTCTCTCCTGTCAGCAAGGAACACGGGAGCGGAAGGACCAAGCTCAGAGGCACACAGGGACTGGCTCTGTTAAACAGCACTGTGGATGGAGTACCCAGCAGAGTGGCCTTGGAACTGGCATTTACTTCCCATGAATTCTGTTTCTGTTTTCACACACATGGCTGATTCTGAAGTTGTTAAAATTTTCCTGTTTTCCAGAGTTTGGGATTCTAAGTGCTGCAGTGTTGGGATCAGAATGGCTCTGACCCCTCTAAGATTGCCCCTACCTCCCCTCTTCTGAGTGCGTTGAGGTCAGGCTGTTCTGCGGATGTTTTTCTGTTTGGTATATCTCTTGGTTTGGCAGCTTTGGCTTCCTGAGGCATGCTGACCGTTCCTTGACCCTGGGTGCTTGATAAACAATTTTGTTTGTTTCCTTCTGAAAGAGTATATAAGATGGGGAAGAAAGAATAAAGCGAGTCCTGATGCTTGCAACTTGACTGGTGTGTGCTGTGTTCATCCCGACTTCCCTCGCCAGGTTTTGGGCTCAATTGCCATGCAGGCGTGGCACTACAGTAATACAGTGCTTATCAGGTACATGAGACACAGGGTAAAGGTGTTTGAATCACAACACAGAAAAACCAGGAGGGAGAGAGGCATGTATCTTTTTTTGGGAAAACATATTTGATAGACATGATGTGAAGACTATGGTCAGGGAAAGAATTAAATTGGTTATGCCAAAAGCATTGTCTCTTTTTTTTTTCAGTTTTTGGTGTTTCCTTGATTTTGCAAAAGGGAATCTTTCAGCCTGTCTGCTCAGACACTCACTGAGTAGTTGAGAATGACCTTGCACTCAAATCCTTTGGATTCTACCTCCTGAGTGATGGAGTTCTAGGGCTGCCTAACTACTTCAAGTATTCTTTTTGTTTTGTTTGGTTTGTTTCATGTGAGAGACTTTCCTCTATTTAACCCTGGCTGTGCTGGAACTGGCTATGTCTTCCAAGATGGCCTCAAGTTTATGGAGATCCACTTTCCTTTGTCACATCTTTGCTGGGATTGAAGGTGTGTGTCCAGATTAAAGGTGTGTGCTGGCTTAAAGTCCACTGACTTTCTCCAAGCATATTAATTGTTAGTTTGAATTGTGTCCCCTTAAATTCATATACAGAAAGAAAATAGTGACACAGTAGCATTTAATAAAATTCCACATTTTCAATGGTCAAAATGTCAGAGGATGCTCAGACTTAAAATGCTTACTTAACTGTGAGGAGACACATGCATGTATACCACAACTGACATGAAAATCCCAACATAGAATCAACAAGGATATATATGGTTATGGGTCTGTGTGTAAAGTCCTAAATATTTATGCTTCTGATATATTTTAAACTATTCAGAAAACTTCATGCCTTTAAATTAAGTGCAGAAATGTATGATGGTAGAGGAGATGTGGGACAGGATAAATAACACTAAAGATGCTTGGGAAAGCCATGTTGTGTGTGTGTGTGTGTGTGTGTGTGTGTGTGTTCAATTGGAGATATTCCCCTATATGGAGGATGATGCTCACTTTAAAACCCATAGGTTACCAACTTAAAAGCCATATGTAAGATGACTCCCCTTTCCTTGTTGTTCAGAGTGTCCAGGAGAAGCCCCAATACTGTAAATATATTGCCATTGCTCTTGGTTACCCACCAGAACTCGATGACAAGACAGTCTTGCTGAAGACATCACACACTTTGGGAAGGTGACATGAGAAATCATATTCATATTGACCAAGCAGCTCCACCTGCTGGGTGCCTTTCATAGCACCTGAGATGCATACACAGTGCTGGAGGAAGAAAGTCACCAGTAGACCTACCCAGCTGTGAACACTGTGAACTACAGTAATGATTGGCAGAGGAAGACACTGACATTGGTACAGTGGTGGCAAAATTATTATTGGGGTAACCAGCAACATTCTGGTTGGAGCTAGAGCTTCCTCCAAAGGAAGCCTGGTGCTGCATATCTGGCAAGGAATCCACGATTGAGTTTCCTAAGTGGACACAGTGTCAAACAAACCTCTAAAACCATATATCTTTACCTCTAGATTATTCCAACATTCCAAACTCATCAGAGAAGTTTCTTTGTGCTGGGAAGGTGGTTTTCACACTGACCAAAGTGCAGAGAGCAAGTGACTCTGTAATGATCTGTCACAAGTAGGACATCTGTATTGTCCTCCTCACCTCAAAGGTTATATATCATCAGGAAAAAGGGGATGGAAAGACTGTAAGAGGCAGATATCAGGGAGGATCAGAGAAAAACAGTATCTGTTCTCTATAACAGGAGCAGTGCACTCATGAACTCACAATAACTTGGATGCATACATAAGACCTGTACATGGTCAGGCTTCTTAATATTCTAGCATGAGGGAGGAGTTCATGAGACAACAGCCATGACTCAGGAGCTATTAACAGTTCATGGATTCTAGACAGGGAGGGTCAATATTCGTTAGAGGTATAGGCTCCAGTAGGTCAACCAAGCTCCAGTGGATGGCTTCGCACACCTATGTGTATACGGACAGCAGAAATTGAACTTGGCGGTTTATGAAAACTATGGGACACTACGTTGCAAGAGCTTGGGAATGTGGAGGTGATTTAGTGCATGAACATGTTCAAATTGCGTTTATGCATATATAAAATTCTCAAAGAATTAATTAATATACTGTATTTCAAAACTACACCCACAAGCATAATTCTGTCTTCAGTCTGTACAGACAAAGCATGTATGTGAGCAGTATAATTAGTTGGAAAGGAAATTCAGGCCAATGTGCGTCAGCAGCTAGCCAGAGTGGGTGCTGCACAGACAGCAGCAAGTGTGAGCCAGAGTTCCTGGCGGTGCTGCCTGGCCGCCTGTGCAGACAGATACCCGAGCTGCACTTGGGTTCTGGATGCAGCTCTCAAAGATGCCCAGCCTAGTGAAGGGCGCCGGCCACTAGCACCAGAGGAGGGGCGTCCCGTGGGTGGCAGGTTTGCAGAGTCTCTGGCCCCACCTGTTGCCACCACCACCTTTGGCGTCTTCCCACTCAAAGCAGGAGTGGCTTTGTGCTGGCTGTGGGTGCGGAGGTGGTCTCTTCTGGCTGGGCGAGGAGGCCGGCACCACCCTGAACGAGGGGACCGTCCTGGAGGCTCAGGGGCCTGCAAGTTGGACTGAGGAAGACTCAGCCTTGCAGACCCCTGCAGTGGCTAGGGTGCTGCAGCTCTGCCATCAGTATGCATCCCCAGCCCTGATGGTGTCTTGCGTGGAGGTGGCAGCATTGGGGAAGAGGAGCCCCCTGCCGGATCAAGAGCCTCAGAGGCGGTGTAGGAGTTTGAGAAGGCTGCGGCCCCAGAGCAGCAGAAAAAGGCGACATGGACCTCTGGTGCAGGGCAACAGGGGACCAACACCAGAGCTGCCCTGCTGGGCCCTTGTGCAATCCCCAGCCAGACTGAGCCCTGCTGGCAGGGCGGCTTTTGGGGTGGCGGCTGGGCTGATTCTTAGGGCCGCAGAGAAAGTCCCCTGCACCAGAGCCCCTGGTGCCCCCCCCCCGCACTGAATGGCTGCTAGTTGGATGGAGCAGCCTGACTCCGGGCTGAAAACTTTCTGCTAACCTCCCCACCCCAAACCCCTCCCTCCCAAGTGCCCTCCCTGTCTTTGTCCCAACACTGCCCAATAGACACAGTTCTCCTCCCTGAGAGGCTCCTGCATTAACAGCAGAGTGAGGCCTTGGCTGCAGATGGAGGAAGCTGTCTGAAGGCCTAGATAGCTGTACTCAGCATGATGCTGATGCAGCACCTGGACCTTTCCTGCAGGATTTCTGGGGCATCAGCAGAGTTGGCCCTCTGCAATACAGTTCTTGAAGGCTCTAGAAGCACTCACAGGGTCTGGGCCATGCTCTGCTGCTACCTTTTTATGTACAGTTCCTCAAAGAAGGTCAGCGGGCCGCTGGAACCTGTGAGAACCCTAGACATGGACAGCAGCCAACCCCAGAAGAAGATCACCTGGCAGACAGCAAACTGTGCATGCAGAAAGGAGCAGATTGCAGGCACCACGGGAGGCTCGCCTGCTTGTGTGGACAAGGCCTGGCCGGCCAAGCCCAGCATTGCCTGTGCAGCATCAGTCAAGGCCTCTCAGAAGCGAAGGTGCTATGTTCTAACATGAGAGAACTCCCTCTTCCAGAACATTTACTGGCAACATAAATCTATTGATGAAAATGCAGTTCTCATGACAGAACTTCCATGGCTCACCATAAAGTGTGGGGTTAAGTTTTCAGTGTGAACACTGGGGGACACAATCAAGATTTGGCATTTTGGAAATGTGCAAACTCTTAATGCACCTGTGCAGCTTCAGGCAGTTCCCCTGGTGTCTCTGAGTTGTGGGCAGAGAAGCAGCAGAAAGCTGTTGTGTGAAGCCTTCCTGCAGCCTGGCCCCTCCTTTGTGTCTTGGCATCATTGTCTCCCTGCAGCCTAGAGCTGCACTGAGGATCTGCAGCTGGCTCTGCTAACATGGGAGAACCACAGGTGAAAGTTTCAGCTTTGCAAGTTGTCAGGTACACACAGCCATTATTATTATGTATATGTGTCACCTGTAATTGAGCTATCCAGACAGTGGTAGGCTTCTGACCATGCTAGGAAGACAAGAGCAGACCACACCCAAATTAAGCAGAAGAAAGAAGCAGTAAAAGTGTGGGTGAAAGTAGGGAACTAGACAAAGAGTGAAGTTGGCTAACCTGAAGTTGGTAAATGATGGAAACCAGGGATGAGGCAGGAGAGGAGAGGCAGAAGGCTCAGACCATCACATCAGGAACAGGGCAGGTCTGTCCAATTTACAGACATCAAGAGGGTTCAAGAGAACACTGCAGACAACTGTCTGGAGATGTCTGAAAAGGACACTGACATCCACAGGAAGACACAAACAACCAATCTGAGTTGAAGAATGACAAGAAGCATCTTAGGACTAATGAGCAAAAAGCCTCCTAACAGGAAAGTCCAAGGTCATGATTTCTGTGGTGAATCTTCAGAGAATTGGAACCAAATGTCCTCAAACCCTTGGGAACATGGACATATTGAAAAACCACTTCTAAAGCTTGTTCTGTGTCAGCCACAGTTCTCTAGAGGAACAGAACCAATAACATAAAGATGTATTAAATAGTATTTGTTCGATTTGGCTTACACACTGTGGTCTGGGTAATCCAACCATAGGCCATCTTCACACTGGAGAGGCTGAGAACCTCTAAGTGCTCAGTGCACAAGGCTGAATGCTTCCGCAGTCCCAGTTGGGTGCTGGAGGCCTGGAGGATTCTGGAGAGCCACTGCTTTTCAGTCAACATTTGGAAGGCCAGGAAAGCTGTTGTGATGCCATCAAAAGGTTGCAGAAGCAGTGGCTGCAGTGCAACTATCAGCAAGCAGGCAAAACAAAAACCAAAAACAAATCTTTTCTTACACTTCCTTCTATCTGGGTCACCAATGAAAGGTTCCTCCACATTCAGGCTGGACCTTGCCATTCCAATTAACATACTCAAGAGACTGATCACAGACATGCCCAGAGGCTAACCTAACCTTGACAGTCTCTCCAGGTGTACCCAGAAGCTGACAGTCTTAACCACCACATTCTGTGAAGCTGGTATCGTTCTGACAGTAGAAGAAGTAGCAGACATTTGAAGAAACACTGTAGGCCTTAGACACCTCAACACAAAAGCTCCTCATGCTGTAACAAACCACATTTGCCTGGAAGGACCAGATACTTTGGAACTCTTCTCAGGAATGCAAGGTTGGCTCAACACATGGCAATCAGCCACTGTGTGTACTCTTACACAGGTATGTCAGTGCATGCAGAGAAAGGTTTTTAACAAAACTGTGAGCCTTTCACAATGAAGGTGCTAGACAAATTAGAAAGGAAGTGATATTCAGTGTGGCAGGGCCATCTCTGAAAAACCTGCCCCCAGTGCCATGCTGGACAATGAGAGATGGGATGCTTTGCTTCAGATCAGAAACAAGCCAGGGTGAGCTCCCTGTGTACTCTGTGAAATGTGTATGAGAGGGTCTGACTGGACCAACTAGGTAGGAAGATGATGATAATGAGGAGGAGGAAGACAAAGAGGAAGAGAAGAAAAAAAGCAACATTCCACCTGGAGAATGGACCCAGCAAAATTGTCCTTCTTCACAGATGACCAACAGTAAGAAAATTTTGAACATACACATTCTGCCTCCACAGACCCTGTCAACGGTAAACTCTACAGAGAGTTTCAGGCACAAAATTCATAGATCAAAGATTATTGTGTTCTCTGCAGTGGTTGAGAACAGTGATGTTAAGGACTGGTGGGGGTGGCTCTGCTAAAGTGCTTCCTGCAGAGAAGTAAGGGCCTTATAGAGGGTCCCCAGCAACTATGTTTTAAAAAGTAGGAGTGGTAGGTAGCATGTATTTTTAACTCTAGTGTTGGACAGGCATGGACAGGAGAGTCTCTGGAGCTCCTTGGGTACCCGTTTTAGCCTACTGTACAGGTGCCAGATCTTATTAAGAGACCTTTTTTCAAACAACAGGGTGGATGGCACTTGAGGAATGACTCCTAAGGTTCATCACTCACCTTTGTATGAAGATGCAGAGCTACACAAGCATTAAAAAACCCATGCATGGCATTACCAAGAAGAAAAACGTGAATAAGCCAATGTGGTGGCAGATGCTTGTGACTCCAGCACTTGGAAGAGGGAGGCATGAAGCTTAGAGATTTGTGGGAAGTCTTGGCCACATATGACTTTGTATCAAAAAATAAAAACAAACTAATAAATAGATTTTTTTAAAAAAAGAAAAGCAAATTCAGAGCCAAATAACCCTAAACAGGAGGGCACACATTTTCTATCCAGATAAATTACTTCGTGCATGGAGTGGAGTACCCCATCACTCAAAAGAATGAATGACCGACTGCCCAGTAAAATGAATCTATCTTTTAGGAATTATGGCATGGTAAAGGGTAGACAAAGAATAAACACTTCAACTCCGTCCTTTATGCCTATTATATCCATTGTTCTTCAGAGTTTAAAAATATCTCCAAGGATGTTGGGTCTTGGCAAAGGCTCCCACCTTGTCCTATATTCATCAACTTCATTTCTTTTAGCATTGGCCCTTTGTGCCCTCTGCATTCCTCCTGGTGTCACTGTGTTCTCACAGAGATGTTTTCTTCCTAATTTCTCCTAACTGCTTCACTGGGTCTGCTTATATGATTGGGACAGGTTTGCATTGATTTGTAATTGATGAAAAGTCACTTAAAAGTTTTCTCATTCCCTTAAATAGATGGGGCGAATATACAGTTGAGCTGAAAATGACACCTGTAGAAGAAAGGGGGCCTTGGAATAATAAAACTGTAGATCAGGGCCCAGAGGCTCATCTCAACTCAGCACAGGCCCAGTCAGCCTTTCTGCTCAGAACTTCCTACTGTGGCATCACACAGCATGCAGGTGAGAATTACTTTCATGTCCAGATATGGAAAATTATCACCTTGATACTTACCTGAATAGGATGAATTGACTATATTGCTGTGGTTAGAATTAAGACTTGAAAAGATTTTAACAGGAATCTAAGAGTGTTTGCTGATATTTGGGGAATGGACTGTATCCATCCCTTCTTGTGGAAATCTAATTACTTCCACAATATCCCAGAGGTAATCCTTGATACACCCTCACCTTAAATGGAATCTTCTCTTCATGTTCTTACTTCTTCCTGCTTCCATTATTCATGTCTCTCTTATTCCTTGCATTTCAGTGTACTTTTGATGAAAAATATTGTTAAATTTCCACTCCTAAACAAGGAGCTATTTATGATTGATAGCTGCAAGGAGAGGTCAAATCAGTTTTCTTCAATATAGTGAACCATTGGCACTAGAATGAGACAGAGGTCAGGAGGAAACCAGGAGAGATCTGAAGCACAACATAGAAGTAATCATAAATCTTACCCAAGAGTAAACCCTGAGAACTGCTTCAAGCCTGTTGAAATAGGGTCATGAACATCATGGGAGTACCCAACTACTTTATAATTGATTTGAAGTGCAAGTTCACAAGATGGAACCTATGCCTGGCACTACTATCAGAGATAAGAACATGTGGCTAGAGATTACATGGACCCTGCACAAAAAATAGTAGTATTATTCTGATAAGTGGTTATAGTAATAATCTGCTTCCTGTACTCTTATGGTCATGCCAAGAGATTATCAGAACTCTCAACCCTCATCAGAGAAGTTTCATTTTGCACTCCATGGTAATTATCACATAGACTCACAATTAGTCTAGGTTCTGAGAATAAGAGATTCTAGGGGGTTCAGCTTAAAATTGAGAATCTATGTCACACCTTTTCCTCCAAAGTCTCAGGGATCATCATGGAAGAAGATGCAGAAAGAATCTAAGAATCAGAGGTTTCTGATCATTCCAAGGAAACAGGTTTTGTTCAGACTCAACAGGGCATTTGCACATTATGTATTTACTTGTTAAGACAGTATGTACAAAACCTGCACAAAATCAAGCCAGGAAAAATCCCAGCACAGTGAAGTATTGAGAGCAAAATGCCATGGAGTATACAGCAGGTGACGACTAGTGTTCAAGAGTTCTGGAAGAGGACTAAGCCATCACAAAAAGCATGTTGGAGCTATTGCCTTTAGAATGAATTGGCTGTTTCTTGTTGTAGATTTCTTCTTAAGCAATTATAGCTATGATATCTTCCTATCACCATGCATCTTCATATAATGTGTATATGCAGTCTTATGGGCAAATATATCTGTGACTGGTCAGGAAGATGATTTTTCATTTAGCTGTATAATTTTGGCATATAGAAAATATACTAGGATATGTTTCATAGCCAGATCCTTTGCCCCACAAGACTGTAGACCCTTAAAACATGCTTTATTCCTTCTGCTCAGACTAACACAGAAAATAATAATCTCTCCTTAGTCTAATAACAACTGCACATATTTAGCTCATTTTTACCTGAGATCAAGTTCAAACTAGACTAAAGGCCTCTGTATATAGATCCTAAGTTTAAAACTTTACGGCTATGCACAAGGTCAGAGTTGCAGTTTTCTTACCAAGGATACTAACACAAAACATCCTATGAAAAGCCGGCCAATTCTTTGCTTGCCAAGTCTGCTGATAAAAAGCTATGTCTCAGAGTTTGTCACACTGGGCACTGCACCCCTCCCTCTCTCCTCAGACCTTGCAACCTTGGGTTACCATGGTAATGGCTCTGCTCTTTATCATATATTCTAGGAATGTTTAATGAACTTGAGAATTTTGAAACTTTTCACAAGATTGCAAGGAGTCTCATTTTAGAAATGTAAGGATAGTCAGGCAAGATAGGAGCTAAGAATGAGAGCTGAAAAGAAGATGTTGATTTAAAGAAGCAGTAGAACACAGAGTTGAGCAGAGAGACCAGAAGATTACTTAGAACAATAAAGTAGATGGTTTGAAAGAGTACAGTGTGTAGATTTATTTATAACCTCAGATAAGTAAAGTTTCCTACCTGGTTGTAGATTCTTACTTGGACACCAGGAGAAAGCTTTTGGGGCAGGACCCTAAAAGCTTTTGTTAATGAGGGGGGTTAGGAAGTCCCACTCCTGGCTGAATAGCTATTGGCCACAGATGGCTTCTGGGAGACAAAGTGTCAGATTTCTTTGAGTATTCCAACTTTAAGAAGCTAACAGAGCTTCCATATGTGTCCCTGAATTAGGCACACACTAGATTCAGTAAGTAGACTCAGTGTTTGTTTTGAAGACATGAGATTTGGAGAGAATGCTGATGGAGGAAATGAAAAGTAAACTGAAAAGGAGACAAAGGGAGTGCACCGAACAAAGACATATACACATCTATGAAATACTCAAAGAAACATTTTAAGTAATAAATTTTATAAATTTTTTTTAAACATTTTGATTTGTGCTCAAGAAGTCAGTGAAACTTCTATTCAAGGCGACAGAGAAACTTCACTAACTTTTTTTGAAATAGACCTTAAAGTTTTAATGCCATTCGCAGGAGACTTATTCAGCCTTGAGAGATTATGAAAACTCAATGCCTCCTAACAACACTTTGCCTCTGGAGAGATAATAATAAGGAACTCATAAGTGTCTTTGTTAATGAGCATCTGGAAAAGTTTCATGAATTCTTTTGTCTCCCAAAGCCAACACTGTCATTGTCACTGCAGATGAAATGAAAATTGCAGTTCTGGAGGGAGGTGAGGTCACAGACCTCTCCCTCAGGTTTGAGCTCTTGCAATTGCTTCTTAAGAGTCAGGATCAGCAATTACCCCACCATCCTGCAGATGATGAAGCCTGGTGAGTACTTCGTTTTTCAGGTGGAGTGGAAGATCCAGCAAAAGGGCGAGACCTGCATAAGTGCTCCTGTCTGCTAATGGGATTCTGCATTAGAACCAGGTCTGTGGAGCAGAGAGAGAAGGCACAGGCCTAATTCATTAACTAAAGAGTGACTGAGAAATACAGTAGTGTTCCTAACCTTGTACCCCTCCTTGTTGGTTCTTACTGCAATGTAAGGTCCCCACTAAGAGTGACTGTGGGTGGAGTAGGATAATGCAGGCCATCTGCAAAGGTGCTGAAGGACTATTGTAACTATTGTAATAAATCAATGTGATAATTCTGCTTACCTTCCATGAGTGTTGATTATCTTTGAAGTATTATTATTATGAGTTAATTTATCATGATTTTGTTCCCATGGTGGACAATAAAATGTTACTATAAGGAGCACACAACCCTGGGAATATTCCAAATATGAATATGTTTCTAGAGTAAAAAAGTATTCTTATGTGACACTACATTTATCATCTGGTTATACAGGCAGTAGTGACTTTGTGTTGAATGGCCAGTGGTAAAATAATTGGTTTGAAAACTCTTTCTCTTGAACTTGGATAGATAACATGGAATGGAAGGTAGAGTGTAACTATTGGGAAATGACAACCAGGACCATAATATTTCCAAGCTAATCAACACAGTATGGAGGGTACAATGAATTAACCTATTGACTTATTACAATAGTCCTTCAGAACCCTCACAGATGGGCTGCATTATCCTGCTATACCCACAGTCGCCCATAGTGTGGAACTTAAATTACATTAAGAACCACAGGGACTGGCACAAAGTTTGGAACCCTTCAATATTTCTCAGTCACACCTAAGTTAGGGAACTATTTTGTGTCTTCTCTTTCTGTTCCTTGAATCAGTTTTTAACCCCTTATTTACATTTCCAGATATCTCCCCTGTATTAGTCTTCCACTAATGTTAAGCAGAACCTGATACCATGCCTTTCCTCACTGCTTATTGTTGTTGCTAATAAAACAAAGGGCTTTGTGATTTGCAGTCCTGGGCTCTACCACTCGGCTACTATTTATCCATACTAGTGCTATATCACATTGGACAATATTTAAGGAATCACATTGTTCTTATTTTTCTTTATAATCTAACATACACTTTCTGAATTTTAAATCATCATGAATTTCATTATAATATATAAATCAATATAACCATAATAAAATAATCTAGTTGTTGAGGTGCATGAATTTATCTCATTTGTAAAGCATGCATAGCAAGGTCTGTATGAATTTGAGAGCAACATGATCTACCTAGTGAGTTCCAGGATAGCCAGAGCTATATAATAACACCCTGCCTTGAAAACAACAGCAACAACAGCAACAAATTATTAGCAAATACATGCAGAATTTTAAGTCAATTCTTTTAGTCGCTTAATTTTCTTCTCATGCAATTATTTCTTATTCACATGTTAGTATAACACATTGATTTGGTACAGAGTAAAAGTGTTAGTAATTCCTCATTAGTGACCACTATAGCCTTTATCTCTGTAGTAATAGCAATGCATATTTCCTGTGGAATCATAATCTCCTAGTGTATCTCATACTTGAGAAATTAACCTGAGAGTTGGGGCAATTTTCCATTATGTCTAACACTCAGGTTAATGTATTTAATTACATCTTGAAAGTCTTATTTGCACTTTTACTGTAGAGGGAATGTTCATGTTGAAGTAGAAACTTATTTTTAAAAAGATGTATTTTTTTATTTTCATATTGTGTGTGTGAATGTTTTAACTGTATGCATATGTGTGCAATATGGTAATTTGTTGTCTACAGTGGCCATAAGAGTGTGTCAGTATCAACTGACTTGGACTTGCAGTTAATTGTGAGCTACCAAGTGGGTGCTGGGGACCAAACCCAGGACGTCAGCAACAGCAGTAAGCATTCTTTAATACTGAGCAATCTCCTTAGTCACCTCAATTGAATGCTTTCACCAAAATGCATACAGTTACACACCAACAAATGAAAATATCAGTTTGGGAACCTAATCTGTAAATGTGTTTGAGAACATCTCTCATGGCTTTGTGATCACAGACTGAGGTGACTGTGTTTATATTACACTATCCAAGTTCATTAACTTCCTGTATACACATTGGATTTAAAGAGTCGTTTATCTTCAATGTTTCTATGGTCTTGCCATGACAGTGTCTACATTATTCAGTTAGAAAAATCAAGGAAGGTGTCAAACTTACAAGATATCAGTGACTCATCAATTGTCACTGGTATCTGCAATATATGCATTTAAATCATAAAAATTAATTGTCCTTACATGCTGAATTCTTAACAAATAAACTAAGTGACTATTTACCAGTGAGAATATTGTAGTTCATTAGATGTGACCTGTACCTTCTATGTCTTCATGTGCAGAATACTGTGGCTTTGAAGGCAAGTATTCATTACCATAATTGGGCAGAGTGACCTTACAGATTTGTGCATGGAATGGTTTTATACAGTGGTGGTCATTGGTCATTGTTTCCTTTCTTTAACATTTCTTCTACTTCAATACACTTAATGAAGGTAGAACCTGAAATAGTCAATTGTCTTGGATGTGGTAGGGGTATATCTTGGTCATTCTCATTCAAGGTGTCTCCAAGACTATATATAAATGGTCATAGGATAAAGCATCTTGTTGACATTTATAATTTTCCTGTCCTCACAGATGCAGCAGGGTAGGTCCATTTTTATCAATTTCCTAGAAATATGTCTGGTATTTCAGCAAGAAAAAAATGTCAGGTATGTAGAACTTTGAAAAGCATCCATGGATGTTATTTATTCATGTGTCTACTGTTGAATAGTCTGTACCCTAAAACGTCAAATTTCTTGTGTATATGATCATCACATGAAGCAGCAAAAGCATGTATAAAGAGCATGTTTGTGATAATGTTCTGATCAACATTGGAATGGATTACGATATGAGTCAATATCAATGTTCACAAATATCAGATGATGTTTGTTGGGATATTGTTATTAAACACTGACTCCATGAGTTTCATGCACAAATGTCAGCTTCCATTAAAGAAACAAACTGAAACCACACTCATTTTCTTCTTTTGTTTGTGATTCATACTGTTTCACTTTAAGGACTAAAATTCATGGTTTAAAGATTATACACTTCACAGCAATTTCCCAAGTGAAACATACTTGGAAACGAGTAGGTATAGGAAAAAACAATAGTGTAAGATTTTCAATATTCTCCATGGATATAGAAATCTATTATGTGTCTACTGATTAATTGAAAATAGGTTGTTTGTGAGCACATGTGGATGATGAGCAGGTGATGTTCCCAAGAATATTACTGGATTGTAAATTTTGAATTTCTTCAGTGACAGAAAGAAATTACTTTGATTGTTGTGTGGCTTAGCATAGGTAGGTATGTTCTCCAGAGCTGCATGTATTTGAATGCTTGGACTATATGGAGTGGCATTGTTGGAGTAGGGGTGGCCTTGTTGGAGGAAGAGTGTCAGTGTGAAGTTGAGGTTTGAGGTTTTCTATTCTCAAGCTATACCAACTGTGGGACTCAGTTCACTTTCAGTTGCCTGTGGCTTAAGATGTAGACTTTCAGCTGCCTTTCTGGATCCATATCTGTTGGCACATTGCCATATTTTCTGCAATGAACATAATGGACTAATCCTCTTAAAATGTAAGGCAGTCTCAATAAAATATTTTTTTTATGAAATTGTAGTCAAGGGTTCTCTTCACAGCAATAGAAATCCTGACTAAGACAGAAAGGGCTATCAGTGGTTGGGGTATTGTTCTGATATGGCCCACCATGTTTTTGTCATAGTAATACAGACTTTGGGAATATGGACTAGAAATCCAGTTCAATGCTTTAAGTGAGGTATATTGGGCCATTCTAATAGGATCATGGAAGACAGTAGTGCTAAGTGGGCCCTGACTCAACAGGGTTCAGAGGGGAAGGATGTTACTATTTGTCCTAGATATTGGTCTTGTGATATTTTGGTGAAGAATGTAGGTGTTCTTTGCCATTGTCACAAATGTTTGCATGAGGCTGAAATGACAAATTTTTGGGTTAAGTCAATTGGCAAATGAATTCTCAAAACAGCCTAATATTGACTGTCTTGTATCTATTAGAGTTCATTCCTATGCAGATTTCTAATGAAAAGGAGCAAGCTGAGCAAGGAAAACACAAAATGTGCAATTTGAGGAGAAAAAGAGCATCCGTTTGTGGAATGGAGTTAAGGTCTGTGTTCAAGGAGATAAACAGATTAAGAAGGGAAATCATGGGAAAGATGACCTCAGGGCAAGATCCCACTCACGTCACTTTCCAACTCATACAACATAAATGAAAAAGCCCTAGAGCCAGGTGTGTTTGTGCCCACCATTATCCAAGGATTCTAAAGGCAGATATCTCTGGATCTCTGAGTTTGTGGCCAGTCTGGTCTACAGAGCATGTTTCATATTAGCCAAGCTAATGCAATGAAGGAAACCAATAAGAAAAGCAAGTTGTTGAAGATGTAATTGAAAGATTTCTGACTTCAAGTCCAGCCTGTTATGCAGAGGAAGTTTAAGGACATCTAAGATTAGGAGTGAAGGAAATCATGGAAAATAGAAAGCTGGTAAAATTTCAATCAAACAAGGTGTATATTTTCCAGCCTCAAAAAGCAGCAGAACTTGGCAGGTAAGAACATGTGGCTCTGGCTTTGGAGTCAAGCATAGAAGACAGGGGATATGGACTGGAAAACTGCTGAGGCCAATCATGTTAAATGTATGTGGTAGCCTTGATGCTCGGAGAGAACATTGTGTAAAGCTATCAAGGTGAATCCTGGATTTCTATGCAGACCCTATATTTTATAGATGCCAGAGCTGTGGTATACCTGCCCTGCAGAGCTGCTAAGGGGCAGTGGAAACACCCTTGGACAAAGAGTTATTTGTAGTCAATAATGCTGAAAGAAGTTGGAGCTCTAAGAGCATTTTGACATGGAGATGAAGGATTTGATATTGGCCCATGAGGTTTTTGAATCTTGCTCTCATCCAATATCTCATTATCCTCCCTATTCTCCACTGTTCCAGTATATGTTAGAAGTATGTGATCTGTTTTTGATTTTAATTAAATAGGAGATTACAGTTAAGCAACTGCATGAATCTCAGTAGAGAATTTTAACTTCGGTCTTTAAATCATTGTTGAGATTGATAGACTATGAGGACTCTTGAAGTTGGACTGAGTACATTTTGCATTATATTGTGGTTATGAGACAATGGGAACCATGCAGTGTACTGTAGTGGTTTGAAAAAGTATGACACCCATAGATTAATGTTTTGAATATTTGGGCTAAAGTGTGGTCTTATTAGGAGGTGTTGCGTTGCCAGAGTAGGAGCGGCCTAGATGGAGGTATTTGTGATTGTGTGGGTTGATGTTTGAGTTCTGTCTCATAGGCTCAGGCTGTGCCCATTGTAGGAGAAATTTCACTTCCTGCTAATACAGATCAGGATGTAGAACTCTCTGCTGCATTTACAGCAGCATTTTTGCCTGCATGTTGCTATGTTTCACGCCATGAGGATAGTGGACTAAGTCTCTGAAACTGTAAGCCAGTCCAAATTAAACATTTTACTTTGTAAGAAGTGCTCTCATCAAGATGTCTCTTCACAGCAAGAGAAACCATAACTAAGGCAGAAGTTATTCTTAGGACAGGAGTGATTGTCATGTAGGCTTGTGTTTGTTCTACTTAAGCAGATGTAACCAGTTTTCCAGTGTTTGTAATTAGACTGAGGGGCAGTGACAGACTAACAGTTCTTACTGTATCTCAAACAAGTCAAAGCTTGGTATTTTCATCCTTTTTTCTTTCATTTTTGTTCATGTTTTATATTTTATTTTATTTTAATTAGTTATTAGATGTAATTATTTTCTTTAAGGTTTTTCATAGTTAGTGTTTTGGTTTGAACAATTCTTTCTCTCCCTATTTCTCTGCTCCTATTCCAGCTTATCTGGTGCACACATCAATTTCTTTGTATTCAAATATCAGGTCTGTTTCTTACCTTCTCCATGCTCTTTTAAAGGGACTCTTTTTAACTCTCTTATGGGCTTTCTTCTAGTTTATTGGCTCAACATGCAATTATCCCCCTTAAACACATATTTCTAACACCTATAAATAGTGAAAACACATTGGAAAGAATATGTGGTATTGATATTTTTGAGCCTGTCTTACTTCACTTAATGGAATACTTTCTATTTTCTGCTCTAGTCATTCCACAGATTGTTCTGCACTACCAATGTACTGGGTAGGGAAACTACTAGTATGTTGTAGTTCTTAAAATCTCACCTCATTTCCCATTTTGTTTTAACTTCTTCAGATCCCAAGACTCATACACAATTTTGTTCCATTTCTTGATTGTTCAGCTGTTATTGCATGGCTCATGATTGTCTGGAGCACTGGTCCTTTCCTGGGACTGCATTGTTCAGCCTGTAACTGATTCACAGCTGCTTCTATCTAATTCTTCAAGGAGATCTCACCCTGATTAAGGGCCTTTTAGATACTTTCTTCTACATGAATATAGCATATGGTGTGCTGAGAATTAACTCTGACATTACTGAACTGATAGACTCTCTGACCCATGCCTTCTTTCCTATGATTTCCACACTGAGACTAAGGGTTGGTACATGATTTTACAAAACACTGTTTCAATATAGATTCTAAACCTTCCTGCATTATCTATCATTCATCAGATGTTGTCATCCTTTTCCATTTATGGTAGCATTTTTGCCTTACTTCAAACTGTTGTGCATTATGTCAGATGGCATCATATCAGATATTCCTACCAGCACTGACATGCATGTGCTAACAAGTATGTCTATGTGGTATAATTTTCTAAAGTCATTTCTTAACATGATGTAAGTTGTCACTTAAAGCATCATTCTAAAGTATATTGTGCTTTCAATAATTTTTTTCTCTTAGTCTTTTGCAGGATAAAGACCCAGAGTCCACTCAGCATGACAAAAGTCCAAATTGTGGGTCTGAATAAAGGGGACCTGTTTGCTATATATATAGAAAACATCTCACAGTGAAGCCTCAAATTCATTTTACAGGGAACATTTAAAGTCAAACATACCAGGACACGTATATTCTTGTTTGCATTTTGCACAGAGGGTAGGGGTTAAAGCAATCAAGCAGTTTAAAAGAAGCTAAAACATGTAGTTATTTGGGGCATTTTAACCCTCAGTTTGTAGAATATGGTTCGGTACTTTTCCAAGAGACTTTTCCTGGAGGGAGTAGAAAAGAGAGAGTGAGTTTCAGGTTAAACCAAAGATGGCTCTCCCTGCGTCAAGATGAAAGTCCTTTTGTAATGTCAGAATTACATAGCTGTGTTTTGAATAGTATTATAAATATTTCATTCCATGTAATTTATTTTTAGATGAAATATACATTATGCAATAACATATTTATTTTTTCTTTACTTTATTCACATTGTTTCTTTTATACTATGACTAGAAAATATCAATATATTCTGGAATTCTTGCAATATATTTTGTTCTATGGGCTGTCATATTTCACTGTCTCTCATGGGCCAATGTCACACCATTGTGAATGTTTCATTTTCTATAAAACTTACATATGCTCTGAGTTATCATACATGGAAATTAACTAGTCTTGTCAAATTTTAAGGAAGAGATCTGTTTAAGTGGACAGACTGGTCTTGAACACCTGAGCTTAAAAGACCTTTTGGTTCAGTCTCTCAGTAGTCCCATCAACTAAAAGCTTCTTACTCCACGGCAGACTGTAAATATTTGTCAGTATTTATTTGAGCAGAAGGAAAGCAGTTTCATATTCACAAGGAAATTATGCCAAATCACACAGTGGACTTCTGGAATCTGACATTCAGAATTATTTTCTTATCAGAAACTACAACTGGAATTCTGGGAAATGTCTCTCTAATTTTCTACTATCTGGTCCTTTACTGCAGAAAATGCATATTAAAGCCCACAGATTTGATTCTCATGCACCTATTGACAGCCAATACCTTGATCATTCTTTCTGAAGGAGTGCCCCAAACAATGACAGTTTTTGGATTTAAGCATTTTTTGGACGATTTTGGATGTAAGCTCCTAATGTACTTTCAAGGATTTGGTAGGAGTGTGTCCGTTGGTACCACCTGCCTCCTGAGTGTCTTCCAGGCAATGACCATTAGCCCCAGTAACTTCTGTTGGAAGAATCATAAATTCAAATTTGAAAAGAAAATTGGCTGCTACATGTTCCTCCTCTGGATGACATACATGTTAATAAATTCCATTCATTTTATATACAAACTTGTCAACACCTATAGAAACAACATGACCAAAATATGGGATTTTCAATACTGCCGCAGTGCAGGCATGGGTGACAAAGGAAGCTCAATCTATGCAGCATTGGTGATTTCCCCCGAGATCTTCTTTTCTGTGCTCATGACCTGGTCCAGTGGATCCATGATTGTCACTCTTTACAGACATAAGAAGAGGGTTCAACACATCCGCAGCACTCATGGTTCCATCAGAAACTCCCCTGAATCCAGAGTCACCCAGAACATTCTGATCTTGGTGTCTACCTTCCTGGCTTTTTATACTCTCTCGTCCTTCGTAAGAGGCTACATGGCTCTCTTGTATAATCAAAATTGGTGGCTAATCAGCTTCAAAGCCCTCCTTTCTCTCTCTTTTCCATCTTTTGTACCCTTTCTTCTCCTACACCATTACTCTATTGTATCCAAGCTTTGTTTTTTCCGGATAAGGAATAAGATCATTTAATCTCATTTTACCATTGGAAACAATATGTTTTGCTTGATATCCAGTTTTTCTCCTCTGTCACACTTAAAATGTCAATACAGAAAGTTATGTAGGTAGTATGTATTTTTAAGATTAGCTGGAAGGAATATGAGCATTTTGTCAGCTGGCTGGATCAGCAGCCTACATGAGCCAATCTTTTTCTGTGAGGCCTATGGTAGTCTTTAACTTGAAGCTGTGAGACTTTTGCATTTGCCACCTGATGTGTAGAAGAGCCATCAAAATGCTCACAACAAAAATGCCCTCCTTGTGGTTTCATTGTCTCAGAGAATCATGGGTGCTTGGAGATTTCACAGTCATCCTGTTTACTTTAATCTATCTGCATAAATACTGAAATAGTGCCTGGCCATGAACTTGGGATCCCTGACCAATGACCCATCACATCTGCTTTAGCCTGCACCAATACCAGAAAAAATACGATTAGTATCTTTTTCCTTGTACCAAAACCCATTCAAAATGACTGAGGGTCTTTCTGTAATCCTGAATTTTGTATGTTAGTGTTTTATTGCGAATTTTAACATCCTCAGGGAAATTGACTTTTCCCCTTCCTTTGCCTTTGCTCTGTCTTTACCTCCTATGGCATCACTGTAATGCCCTTTTCACCAAAAGAGTTTGGAAGAATTTAATATAGAAATTATATAAATCAATTTTTTTTTTTGGTTTCTCAAACTGAAATTGGAACAACTATTTGACCCAGGTATCCCACTCCTGGGCACATACCCAGAGAACTCCATATCATACACTAGAGACAACTGTACACCCATATTCATTGCTGCTCTATTTACTCTGACAATGAAATGGGTCCACCTCCATGTACATAAACAAATAAATTGATTATTAAAAATTTCATGTCCAAATGGTATATTATTTGACAACATTGAAAGGGGAAATCATGAAATGTGTAGGAAAACTGATGGACTTATATGGGTAATATTCAGCCAGGTCCCACATCTCAAAATGAATATAAAAAATCATGTTTTCCATCATTTTCAGATCTTATCCAATAATGTCTACAAGTATATATGCAAATGGGTACGAGTATAACTTCAGTATAACATTTAGAAAGGAGAGCTGGACAGGTAGTATTAGGTGATGACCTGATAAAAGGATCCAGGATTTATAAAAGAGGATATAAAGATAATTATTTTTCTATTTTCTTTTTTTCTACTTTGTAAATTTTTCAATATATCTGGTGAAAGAGTCATAAAATTCAATTATCAGTGACAGTGTAAAATCATAAGCAATGATTAATGTCTTTTATGACTATTCTAACTATATCAAAGTTCAGTGAAATGTACAGAATTTTTCCACAAGCAAATGTTGCTATTATTGGTTATTACATTGTTACCCTTTAACGCATTTATTTGTGAATTTATTGCAATAAACTGGTGTTAGTTGAAAATGAAACAGTATCAAAATCTTTCCAAAGATGCAGGAATGGTTCCACATATAGCCATCAGTATATGTAAGACACAGATGGACTCAAAGTCAGAAATGACATGATAATGATATTATATGCCAGAAAAAAATCTTTGTTTTTCTTTTGGAGCATATTATTGAAAATGGATTGTACTCTCATATAATATATCCTTATTATATTTTTATTTCTCTCAATATTTCCCAACTCCTTCCCACCTCCCATTCCATGTAGAACCACTAACTTTCTGTCATTAGGAAAGAATAGGCTTCTAAGATACCACAACAAAACATAAAAAATAAAATATAACCAGATAAAACCATCACGTAGAAGTTGGCCATGGCAAACTAACAAAGGATACAGCCCAAGAGAAGGCACAAGAAACTTAGACCCACTCATTCACATCACAGGAATTCCATAAAAATATTTAACTGAAAGTGATAACATTTTGTTCCAGTCTCTGTGAATTCTTATGAGATTTACTTATTTAATTTAGAGGGCCTTTTACTCTTGGTGTCATCAAGCCCTTCTGGCTTTTATGCCTTTCCTGTCTTCTCTTCCATGGATTCCCTAATCTCTCAACAGCAGGATCAAATTAGACAGTCCACTTGCCAGACCATATTTCAGAAATGTTTTAAAAATGTCTTCCATTATAAATGCCATAGCGTGTTTAGGGACCAATGGATCATAATTCGACATAAGACAGGCTTCATACTATGAATCTACACTCAAGTGTTAGGACCCAAGAATCTTATATATAATAGGCACATGATTACTGACCACTTCCAGCTATATTTAATCTTTGAAAGTGTACACTAGTTTTTGGGATAGTACTGCAATTAGGGAATGACCTGAAAAAGAAGGCGTTTTCTTTTTTAGCTATATGTATAAAAGGAACAGATTTGGGGAAAGAAAAAGTCATGTGGAGGGAAAAATGAACACAATAAAATGAAGGGAACTGGGAAGGACAGGACAAGAGTGGACATGAGTTCATGAAAGATTTTCCAAAAACAGTGACAAAGACTCTATGCATCAAGAGTGTATACTAGTGCCATAGAGGAGTTGTAAATGCCCAAAACTTGAACCACAAGGCATTTGGAATAGAATACGGAGGACATAGAGGTTCATCTATGATATTTGAGTTGGACTGAGGCAGAGAACAAGAGAATGGAAGACACAGATGATTGAAATTGTCTAAAGGTTATGAAGGTCACTACAAAGGAGATTAAACTAATGAAAACACCTACTCCCCCAACAAGTTTCAGGGTAGAAAAGGGATGCTGTAGAGAGTAGTGACATATGCTGATATGTAGTGAATTTCTAAAAGTCACACTGGTAGAAAGATGGTGGATGTAAACAGTGCTTTCTCAATGGCCCCATGAAGCATCTATTCCTTTTCTGACCCAAGATATATGTCTATAATACAAACCACCCATCATTTTTGAGATGGTATATGACACTAATACCATATGATCTGTATCCATGTCCTATGAATGCCCAGTTTTAGACAGGGTAATAGCTATCATCAAGCTTAGATGTCTTCCAGATGCTGAGATGGTGGATGTAGAGCTATGTGATGAAAAGATTGAGCCTGTCTTTGGAAGGGTACACGCATGATGAGACTCACTGTTTGTGCAATTACTGTGTTATAATAAAGAAGATCTAGCATTTTAGGGGCCCATGCTGTGCTGAAATCTCCCCACCTGGGAAACAATGACTGACAGTCCAGATGGAAAGAAGCAGTCAAATTATTACTGTGATTTTTCCACTTTACCAAAGGCATTTTTGAGATTTAATAGAACCTCAATGAGAACACCCATCTCATTTTTCATATAATTAAATAAAGTCTTAAAATTCATGTGCAGCACAGCAAACCTAGAGAGAAAAAACAATCCTGGACAGAAAAACAATGCTAGCAGAACTGCTCTTACAGATCTTAAATATTACAGAGACAATAAAAATATGCTGTTGACATAAACACACACATGTATACTAATGGGACAAATTTGAAACCCAACATGAGGACATATAATGGAGCCAGTTAATATTAAATAGTGTGCCAAAAGTGTAAGGTGGAGGGAAGAAAATGTCTACAACAAATAGTTTTGGAAAATTGAATTTCTACATTGGAAGAATAAAATGTACCTATCACTTTGCTCAAAAACTAACTCCAAATGGAACAAAGACTTTAATGTGAAACAAATACAGAAACTGCTATGGGAAAATGTAGGCAGGACCCTGCCTGGCATAGGAGTAGGAAAGGATTTTCATTTTCTCATTTAATAAATTTTTCATTCATTTTACATATCAACCACAGATCACCCTCTCATCCTTCATCCCTCTCATCCCTAGCTTCCCCCATGAACCACTCCACAGACCCTAGTCTAAAAGGGTAAGGCATGGGTAAGGGTAAGGGTAAGGCATGGGGAGTCAGCAAAGCCTGGTACATTCATTTGAGGCAGGACTAATGCCCTCCCCACTACATCAAGGCTGATCTAGGCATCTGAATCATAGCTAATGGCTCCAGAGAGCCAGCTCATGCAATCAGGAAAGATCCTGATCCCACTGCCAGGGCTCGCATCAGACAGACCAAGCTACACACCTGTCTCCTGTATGCAGAGGACCTAGACCAGAACCATGCATGTACCACAGCTATTGGTCTTAAGATCATGAGTTCCTACCAGCTTAGTTCAGTTGTCTCTAGCTTTCCTCATCATGATCTTGACCCCCATTATGTATTATATATAACCCCAATATATAAATTATGTATATTGCCTATATAACCCCTCTTCCCTGTCTTTGACTGGACTCCAAAGACTCAGTCTGGTGGTTGGCTGTAGAGCTCTGAATCTGGTTCCATCAGTTACTGGATGAAAGCTCTCTGACATTTAGGGTATTCACCATTCTCATTTCCAGTATAGGCCAGTTCAGGCATACTCTGTACTATTGCTAGCTGTCTGAGTTCATCCTTGGGGATTCCTGGGAATTTCTCTAGCAATGGGTTTCTCCTGTACTCCATAATGTTTCCCTCTAACAAGATATCTCTTTCATTGCTCTCCCACACCATCATGCCCCCATCTTGACCATCCCATTCACTCATTATCTCATCCTCTACCTTCCCCTCTACTGCACACCTCATCCCCACTTTACTCATGGAGATCTGCTCTTTTTCCCCTTTCCAAGGTTATTGATTTGTCTCTCTAAGGGTCCTTCTTGTTTCTTACCTCCTCTGGAGCTGTGGGTTTTTGTCTGATTATCCTATGCTTTATATTTAGTATCCACTTATGAGTGAGTACATACCATATTTGTCTTTCTGAGTCCGGGTCTCTTCAATCAGGATAATATTTTCTAGTTCTATCCATTTACCTGCAAACTTCATGAGTTCATCATTTTTTACTTCTGAGTAATACTCCATTGTGTATATGTACCACATATTCTTTATCTATTCTTTGGTTGGGGGCCATCTAAGTTGTTTCCATGTTCTGGCTACTACAAATAATGCTGCTATGTACATAGTTGAGCAAGTGGCCTTGTGGTAGGATTGAGCATCCCTTGGGTATATGTCAAAGAGTGGTATCATTGAGTCTTGAGGTAGATGAATTCCTAATTTTCTGAGAAACTGCCATACTGATTTCCAAAATGACTGTATGTGTTTGCACTTCCATCAACATTGGAGAAGTGTTCCCCTTGCTCCGCATTCTCTCCAAGAATAATTGTCATCAGCGATTTTGGTCTTAGCCATTCTGATAGGTGTATAATGATATCTAAGAGGCATTTTGATTTGCAGTTTCCTGATGACTAAGGATGTTGAGCAATTTCTTTATTGTCTTTTGGCCATTTGAGATTCTTCTATTGAGAATTCTCTGTTTAGCTCCGTATCTCTTTTTTTCATTGGATTGTTTGATATTTTTATACCTAGTTTCTTGAGTTCTTTAAATATTTTGGAGATGAGCCCTCTGTCAGTTATAGGTTTAGTGAAGATTTTTTTATATTCTGTATGGTGTCATTTTGTCTTATTTACTGTGTCCTTTGCATTATAGAAGCTTCTCAGTTTCAGCAGGTCACATCATTATTTGTTGTTCTCAGTATCTGTGCTACTGGTGTTATATTTGGGAAGTGATCTCCTGTGGCAATGTATTCTAGGCTGTTTTGAACTTGATTTATGTTTAGGTCTTTGATCCACTTGGACTTAAGTTTTGTGCATGGCAATAGATATGGATCTATTTGCAGTCTTCTATATGTTTACATACAGTTATGCTAGCACCATTTGTTGAAGATGCTTGCTTTTTTCCATTTTACAGTTTTGGCTTCTTTGTCAAAAATCCATTCATAGTTATGTGAGTTAATGTCAGGTTCTTCAATTTGATTCCATTGGCCCCCATGTAGGTTGTTAAGTCAATACCAAGCCCTTTTTATTACTATTTTTCTAAAGTAGAGCTTGAAGTCATGGATAGTGGTGCCTCCCGAAGTGTTTTTTTTTTTTGTAAAGAATTGTTTTAGCTATCCTAGCTTTTTCGTTTTGTTTTGTTTTTTCAAGTGATGCTGAGTAATGTTCTTTCAAGATCTGTGAAAAAATCTTTTTGGATTTTGATGAGGATTGCAATGAATCTGTATGTGATCAATTTTAGAGAGGCTTCCATGGGTGCTGAGTAGAATGTATAGTCTTTCGTGTTTGGGTTTAATGTTCTGTAGATATCTATTAGGTTCATTTGATTCATAACATAACATCTATTATTTGTCTGTTAACTTTCAGTCTGGCAGACCTATCCATTGGTAAGAATGGGGTGTTGATGTCACCTATTATTAGTGTGTTTGGTTTGATGTGCAGTTTAAGCTTTAGTATTTTTTATTTTACATATGAAAAGGTGTCCTTCTATTTGGGGCATAAATGTTCAGACTTGAAGAATTTTTGATATATCATCTTGATGTATTTTTCCTGTGATAAATATGCAATGTCTTTTTGATATCTTTTGATTAACTTTATTTTGAAGTACATTTTGTCCAGTATTATGATACCTACACCAGATTGATTCTTAAATCCACTTGAATAAAACATCTGGAAAAGATTTTCTTTTTAGGACTCCAATTTTTTTCAAGAATTACAGAAAAAAATATTTATTTTTATTAATTATAATTGTTTAGATAATTTTTTACATATACATACAAACACATATATACCACACACACACACACACATATATATATATATACATACAATGCACACACACACACATATATATATATACATACAATGCACACACACACACACACACACACACACACACATATATATATATATATATAAAATGTATAAGTATATGTATATGTTTATTCTGTTTTCTGCCTGTCATGTTGGAAGCCTGAAACTTTCATAAACCAAGAAGTTTTTCACCAACCAAAGATTATTCACTTTAATGTCCTTTAGAGACAAGCACCTTACCACCCTGAACCTTTTGGGATGTTAATACCATTAATGGACTTCTGAGGTATTCATCCTCAGAGAATGACTAGTTACTGGTTCATAATTTGTCCAGTTTTACAAAAAATTGTTATAGTGGCAAAGCCCATGTTGTGTAAAGCAATCTAATAAATTACAACTGTAACTGTATCATAATATATCTATATTTAATATATATTAGAAATCATTTGCTCAAGAATTAAGGAAAACAATAATTTTCTTTTTATTAATTAAACATATATTATATTACACTTGTGATTTGATATATAAATATAATATATGGATATATAGATATATAGATACATAGATATAAAACCTGAAATCTATCAGGTTGATGATCAAGACTAGCCATCAAAAATCTGTGAGATTTTTAATCACAGTGATGCTGCTGCATGCATAGCCACTTAGACATGTGTTGCATGAATCTTAAAAGGTCTTTTAATAAAAAAGTCCAGGCCAGATATTGGAGTAAATGCTGAAAGATCAGAGAGACAAAGGAACAAGCTACTACCACATGTTACCTCTAGAAATCCTCAGCCTGAAACGCTCTAAGTCCTCACTCAAAAGTCTCCAGCCAAGAAAATCTTCATTTCCTGTCTCAACATACCTTATATTTCATTCTCTGCCAAGCATTAAAGTTGTGTATGCTTCCCAAGTACTGGCATTAAAGGTGTGTGCCACTACTGCCTGGCTTTGTTTCTCCCCAAGACTGAATCTATATCATAAATTCCAGGGAGACTTTGAATTCAAAGAGGTTCATCTGTAAAGCCACCTAGCCACAAACATTATATTTCTTGTCCTCCTATTACTTTATCTTCTGACCCCCTGGTCCCTTCTCCGAGACCCTGACACTGATGAATGACTTGCTTATCCAGTTCTCATGGGAACACACAGGAGGTCTTACACATACCCAGAAGAAATGCACTCAACAAATAAATGACATACATTTCACCATTTTAAAAAATATTATATGCAATTGTTATATCATTATCCACAGTGGGTTTTTTTTAATACTTTTTTAAAAAATACCTTGGAAACTTCATTCAGGTATATAATGAAATATGAGCCTTTATATATCCTCTATTCACTCACTCTGATCCTTCTTGTATCTCTTTTCATATCACCCATCTCTAAAATTCTATCGTTCTTTTTGATAGCCTATAAGACTATTTAGTGCTTCCTAAACAAGCATGAGTGTAGGATCATCCACTGAGTATAGGAAACCTACCAGTGACTACAAACTCCAAAGAGAATGCTTCCCCTTATCCAGCAGTTGTCAACTGCCAATAGCTCATCAGTGAGGCATTGGACCTGAAGGACTTCTGCCACACATATGCATAGAATTAAAACTAGTATTATAACTTGAATAAAGACCTCCATATGCAAATCATAGGTTTAAAACTTACAGCTATGCCCAAGGTCAGAGTTGCAGTTGTTTTTCAAAGGATACTAACACAAAGCACCCAAAGAAAACCCTGCAATTTCTTCACTTGCAAAGTATCCTGAAAATGGCTATGTCTCAGGGAGTTGTCACTCTGAGCATTGCACCCACTCCCTCTGATTTCAGACCTTGGATGCTTGGATTACCATGGTAAAGGCTATGCTCTTTATCATCTATTCTAAGAATGTGTTGTGAACTTGAGTGTATTGAACCTTTTCTCAGTATTGCAAGGAGTCTTCTGTTAGAAAAGTATGGATAGTCAGACAAGAGAGGAGCTAAAATTAGGGCAGAAAAGAAGATGGAGAGAAGCAGTAGAACATAGAGAGATGAGCAGAGAGATCAGAAGCTTACAAAAAAACAATAAAATGAATGGACTGAAAGAGCATGGTGTGCATAGATTTATTCAAAACCTCAGATAATTAGAGTTTTCTAGCTGTTTGTAGGTTCTTCCTTGCTCACCAGGAGAAAGCTTTAGGTGCAGGACCCTAAAAGCTTTTGTTAGTGAAGGGGGTCAGGAAGTCCCACTTATGGCTGAATAGGTATTGGTCACAGATGACTTCTGGGAGATAAAGTGTCAGATTTCTTTGAGTATTCAACTTTAAGAGGCTAACAGTGTTTCCATATGTGTCCCTGAATTAGGCACACACTAGATTCAGAGAGTAGACTCACTGTTTGCTTTGAACACATGAGATTTGGCGAGAACACTGGTGGAGGGTGTGAAAAGTAAACTGAAAAGGAGACAAAGGGAGTGTACCGACCTAACAGGCATACACATGTATGAAATACTTAAAGAAACATTTTAAATAATAAATTATATTAATCTTTTTAAACTAATTTGATTTGTGCTCAAGAAGTCAGTGAAACCTGTATTCACTGAGATAGAGAAACTTCACTTACTTTCTTGTGAAACAGACCTCAAAGTTTCTAATGCCATCCACAAGGGACTTAGACTTGAAGAATTATGGAAACTCAATGACTCCTAACAACACTTTGCCTCTGTGGAAATATTCACCAGAACCTCTTAAGTATCTTTGTTAATGAGCAACTGGAAAAGTTTTGTGATTTATTTTGTTTTCCAAAGTCAACATTTTAATTGTCACTGCAGATGAAATAAAAATTGCAGTTCTGGAGGGAGGTGAGGTCACAGACTTCTATCTCAGGTTTGACATGACTCTCTTACAAGTGCTTCTTAATCCTCAGTATCTCTCCTATGACCCTACATTCCTGCAGATGATGAAGCCTGGTGAGTACTTTGTCTTTCAGGTTGGGTGGAATAACCATCGAAAGGCAAGGTCTGCATAAGTACTCATGTCTGTTAATGGGAATCTGTGGTAGAACCATTTCTGTTGGACAGAGAGAGAAAGCACAGGTATAATTCATTAACTAAAGAGGGACTGAGAAATATGCACATTTTTAACATTGTTTCTTCCTTGGTGGTTCTCACTACAGTGTAAGGTTCCCACTAAAGATAACTGTGGGTCGAGTAGGATAATGCAGGCCAACTGTGAAGGTACTCAAGGACAATTGTAATAAGTCAATATGATAATTTGGTCTACCTTCAATGAGTGTTGATTATTTTTGAAGTATTATTATTATGAGTGAACTTATCATGATTTTTTTCTGATAGTGAACAATATAATATGAGTATAAGAAGCACACAACCATGGGAAGGTCCCAGATGTGAATATATCTGGAGTAAAACAGGATTGTTATGTGACACTGTATTTATCATCTGGTTATACAGGCAATGGTGACTTTGTGTTGAATGGCCAGTGATAAAACAACTGGTTTGAAAACTCTTTCTCTTGAACTTGGAAAGGTAACATGGAATGGAAGGTAGAGTGTAACTATTGGGCAATGACAACCAGGACCATAATAATTCCAAGATAATCAACACAGTATGGAGGGTAGGGTTTAATTTCCTATTCACTTATTATAATCGTTCTTAAGCACCCTCACAGATGGCCTGTGTTATCCTGGGGTACCCACAGTCACTGAGTGGAGGACTTATATTATAGGAAAAATCACAGGGACTGCAAAAAGTTATGTACACATCCATATTACCCAGTCCCTGCTAAGTTATGGTATTATTCTTTTGTCTCCTCTCTCTGTTTCACTCATCAGTTTTTACCCATTATTTCCAATTCCAGTTATCTCCCCTGTATTATTCTTACTCTAATGTTAAGCAGAATGTGACACCATGCCTTATGTTACTGTTTATTGTTATTGATTTTAGAACATAGGGCTTTGTGCTTTGCAGGCCTGGGCTCTACCACTCAGCTACTTTTGTTGACACTCGTCCTATATAGCACTGGAGAATATTTAAGGAATCTGTTTATTCTGATTGTTCTTTATAATCTAACATACACTATCTGAATTTTAAATCATCATGAACTTCATTATACTATATAAATCAGTATAATAATAATAACATATTCTTTTTATTGAAGTGCCTAACTTTTATCTCATCATTTTTAAAGCATGGGTAGGAAGGTTTGTGTGAGTTTGAGAGCAACATGATCTACATAGTTCCAGAATAGCCAGAGGTACATAGTGGCACCCTGACTTGAAAATAAAAACAAAAATTATTAGCAAATAAGTGCAGAATTTTCAGTCATTTGTTTTGGTCATTCAGTCTTATTCTCATGCTGTTATCTGTTATTCACATGTTAGTATTTTATATTGCATTTTACAGAGTAATAGTGTTAGTAATTCCTCATTAGTTCCCACTGTAGCTTTTATGTGTGTCATGATAACAATGCATATTTAGGGTAGAATCATAAACTCGTAGTGTATCTCATACTTGTGAAATTTAACTGAGAGTTCGGGCAATATTCTATTATGTCTAATCACAGTTAGAACACTGTATTCATTCACAGTCTTGAAAGCATTATTTGCATCATGCACTTTTTTATGCAGGGAACATTCATGTTGAAGTGAAACCTAAATTTTAAAAAGATGTATTTATTTCTCTTTTTAATTTGTGTATATGAATGTTTTGCCTGCATGTATGTGTGTGGTATGTGGGAATTCAGTGCTTACAGTGGTCATTGAGAGTGTCAGTGTCCACTGGAATTGCCATTGCAATTAATTGTGAGCCACCAAGTGGGTGCTAGCAATGTCGTTAGCAACGGCAGCAAGAGTTCTTTACTACTAAGCCATGTCTCTAGTCCCCTCAGATGAAAATTAACACCAAAAAGCATACAAGTACATAACAACAAAATAACAATATCAGGTGGGGGACACAACCGTGTAAGAAGTAAATGTGTTTGACAACATGTATCACGGCCTTTTAATCACAGACTGAGGTCACTGTGTATGTGATACACTTGACACTTTCATGACCTTTCTGTATCCACTTTGCAACAAAACAGCTGTTGGATTAAAGAGGCAGTTATCCTTGATGTTTCTCAAGTCAGTTCATGACAATGTCCAACTAATACAGCTAAAAAAAATAGAAGAAAAGGAAAGTGTCAAATTAAAAGGATAACAGTGACTCCAATATTTCCACTGCTATCTGCCATATATACACTAAACTCATAAAAATTTTATATGCCTTTATACGCTCAACCCTTAACAAACACAGTGACTATTTATTAGTGAAAATACTGGGGTTCAGTGACTATTTATTAGCGAGAATATTGGGGTTCAGTGGATGTGACCAGTACCTTCTTGCCTTGTGTGCAATGTACTATGCCTGTGAAAACAAAATTCATTACCAGAATTGTGCAGAGTGACCTTACAGATCTGTGTAAAGGAATAGTTACATAGAGTCATGGTCTTTGGTCTCTATTTACTTTACCATTTTTCTTCACTAAAATGAATGCAGATAGATACTGAAATACTCAATTCTAAAAGATGTGGTACAAACATTTCCTAGTCACTGTCATTCAAGGAGTCTCCAAGGCCACAGCAGGTCTTGGCATGGAGGAGCTTGTTGATACTTTTCCATCCTCACAGATGCAGCTGGGGAGTTACATTGGCATCAATTTCCTGGAAATGCGCCTGGCATCTAAGCAAGGAAACAGTGCCAGAAAGGTAGACCTAGGAAAAGCATCCTTGGATGTTGTGTTTTTATGTGTCCAGTGTTGGATGGTGTGTATCCTAAATAATGTTAAATGCCTCATATATATGATCATCATATGTGCTGTGGGTATTGTTCTATATAAATAAAACACTGATGGCCAGTGACCAGGCAGGAAGTAGATGGGCAAGGAGAGAGGAGAATTCTGGGAAGCAGAAGGCTGAGGGGAGAGACACTGCAGCCACCGCCAGGAGAAGCAGCATGTGAAGACGCTGGTAGGCCACCAGCCACGTGGCAAGGTATAGATTTATAGAAATGGGTTAATTTAAGATAAAAGAACAGTTAACAAGAAGCCTGCCACGGCCATACAGTTTATAAGTGATATAAGCGTCTGAGTGATTATTTTATAAGTGGATTGTGGGACTGCAGGGCTTGGGGAACCTGGAGAGAAGCCCTCCAGCAACAAATGGCGCCCAACGGCTCGAGTTTCCACCTTAAACCTAAAAATATTTAATAACCAATTCTAAACAGAGCCAAAACCAGGTTCCTGCTTCTTGTCTCATACGGACAGCTAGACGCCGCAAAACGCAGGTTTGAACACTGGCGGGTTCCTGGCGGGTTCCTGGCGTGTGCGTTTGACCAGCAGTATGGCGTGAATGAGGCGTCTGCCAGCGGCACATTATGCTGTGTAGTAGATTTAGTCTTTACTAGTATTTAAAAAAAAAAAAGGTTTCTGGGCTACACGCTGCTTTGATAAAAGCTTACACTCACTATTTCTGAGACTTGATGACTCCCAGAGCTGGCGGAAAATGTACCACTGCCATGTTGGGAAGCTAAAGTGGGCGGAGCCAATAGCCACAGCGCCGTTTCAGTCTTACAATGGTGCAGTTTAAAGCAATAGGCTCAAGGTAATATAAAACATAAGCCACGTAAAGATGGCTACCACACAGAGAATCTGGATTATGTTCTCTTTGATATTCATAACTAAAGAAAAATATTTGATTACAAAAGCTGTTGAGTTATGCCAAAATGTATATTTTAAAGGTACCTTGACTTCAAAATTTGGATATAAGGATATGTTACTTTGGAAAAGAGGTTCTGCTTTTGTTTCCACAGAAAGCCAGAGGCTGTGGATTTGTTCCAGATTAAGATACATCAGGTTTCACCAGCCAAGACCCCCTGAAAGGTCTCTGATGACACCATGGCCCAGATGATCCAACATCCAGAGCGGTTTCAAGACAACTGATTCACACAATACAGCCTCACGGACTACCCATAGGTCTAAAATTTTCTTTGCATCCCCATAAGATACAGCGCCCCCCCTCCAACAGGAAATAGTAAGAGATGCTACACCCAAATTCCCAAATATACCAAGCTGGCTTTAGGGGTGGAATTGGCTCACTCCCCCTCTAAACCCAGACATATTACTTTAAAAAAAAATGGTTAAGAGATTCTTGTGTCCCAAATCAGAAGAGCCCTCTGGTGTGGGGACAGAGAAAAACCAATATTTTTATTTAAAACAGGTTGATTATAAATATGATCTCTTTCTAAAAAAGAAAATGGGATATTATATAGATATACAGGAGGATATGGAGATGATAAGATAAAGGGTAGATTAATGAACCTACTTTTAAAGAACAACTTGTTTAAAATGTTTTACATTGGTATAGATTTTAGTTTATGTTTAAAATGTTTTACATTGGTATAAATTTTAGTTTATTGATACAAACTTGAAGTTAATTTTGTTATACTGAATATATTTATTTCTATTCTTGTTTGAGGTATTATGTTTATGTAACTCATTTAAAATTGTAATGGATAATTAAAAATAGATTAATAATTAGTCATCTATGATAATCATATCTGTAGCCATGTTAGTTAAGTCTTCTAGGTATACATAGATATATTTCAGATAGATAGGTAATCTTCAAACACTTCATAGACCTAGAGAATATGGCATTTAAATAACTTAAAATTCTGTTGACGTGAGACACAATTGCTCCTGGCTGTACCAATTGATCCCAAGAGAATGTTGGACTTCTAAGACATTTCCATTTGGAAGATGGTCTTTTTGGCACAAAATGGCCTACTGGGCAAAGAACTGCCCTTGCCTTGATGGCTGACAGTACAAATATAATGCTGTCCTTTCTGGACAAGCGGGACACAAGGAAAGCGATCACTGTACTCTGCCAAGACAGGGTAAGATGGTCTCTCAGAATTCCTGCTTCTGAAAATGGTCTGTCAGATACTCTAGGCCTGTAGCCAATTTGAATGCACCAACAATGCTGAGAAACATTAGGTGACTGTCCAGGCTGCCAGCTGTCTTGGTCTATTTTTGCAAGTTTCCCGAAAGTTGCTTGCATCCATCTACCATTTCTCAGTTACCATTATGTTCCTTCTCAGGTCTTTGATATGGTTAAAAACTAGATAGTTGTAATTTCCTCAGTTATGATAAAAGATAAGTTAGATATAAAACCTTAAACTCACAAATATAAGACAGATAGGACATCTTCTTTAATATTGTAACTGTAATTCTTGCTCGATAATTGTTTTGTTATATGTAATTTTACCATGTTAAAGTTAAAACCTTCCTTTTTAAAAAAAAGAAAAAAGGGGAAGTGCTGTGGATATTGTTCTATATAAATAAAACACTGATGACCAGTGACCAGGCAGGAAGTAGATGGGACAAGGAGAGAGGAGAATTCTGGGAAGCAGAAGGCTGAGGGGAGAGACACTGCAGCCACCGCCAGGAGAAGCAGCATGTGAAGACGCTGGTAGGCCACCAGCCACGTGGCAAGGTATAGATTTATAGAAATGGGTTAATTTAAGATAAAAGAACAGTTAACAAGAAGCCTGCCATGGCCATACAGTTTATAAGTGATATAAGCGTCTGAGTGATTATTTTATAAGTGGATTGTGGGACTGCAGGGCTTGGGGAACCTGGAGAGAAGCCCTCCAGCAACAATATGAAGCAGCCAATGCATAAATAGAGAACATACTTCTGACACTGTTCTGACAAACATTTCAATGAATTCACAGGTCAGTCAGTATTAGTGTTCACAAATATTGCATGGTGTTCATTGGAAAATTGGTCTCAAATTGTTATTCCATGAGTTTCATGTGCAGATGTCAGCTGCCATTCAACCAACAAAATTAAACCATTCTCATTTTTGTTTGTGATGTATACTTTTTAAGACTTAAAACTAATAAGCATGAATTGCATGGGATTTCTCAGGGAACACATCGCTGGGAACTCAGTGGTATATAGCAAAATCCAATAGTGTCAGATTTTAAATGGTGTCCATGTATAAAAGTCTATTGTGTGTATATTGATTATTTAATCATGGGCTGTTAATTGATCATGTGGTTGATTTTCATGGTGATGCTCCTAAGACTAGTACTGTATTGTACACTTCAAACTTCTTCAGTAACCAAAAGAAATTTACTTTGGTGTTGTGTTGGTTTGAATATGTAGTTATGTTCCTCACAAACCCATGTGTTTGAAAGCTTGGACTATAGGAAGTGACACTGTTAGGAGGTGTGGCATTGTTGGAGCAGGTGTGGTCTTTTTGGAAGAAGAATGTCATTGTGGGTCAGGCTTTGAGTTCTACACTTGATCTTAGCCAAAAGGCCGAGAATCGATCAGGCTTTGAGTTCTATTTGCTCAAGCTATGCCCAGTGTGGGAATGAGTTCACTTCCTTTTGCCTGGTGATCATGATGAAGAAATCTCAGCTACCTCTCTGTCTCCATATCTGCCAGCACTCTGACATGTTTCCCACAATGGAGATAATGGACACAACCTCTGAAACTGTAAGACAGCCTCAAAAAAAAATTTTCCTTTATCAGTGTATTTGTGTGTCTTCACAGCAATGGAAACTATAACTAAGACAGAAGTTATTCTTAGGCCTAGAGTTATTGACATGCAAGTTTGTATTTCTTCCTCTTAAGTAGATGAGATCAGTTTTGCACAGCATTGGGTGTTACATTCAGGCACATTGCCGAGATAAGAGGTTTATCTACAAACAAGTCCAGGCTTGGTATTTCATCATCTTTTTTTTTTTTTACATTTTTTGATCATTTTATTTTCTTTTATTTTTAATTAGCTTAAAAGTACCCAGTTTCTTTAAGGCTTCTTCATATTTAATGTTTTAGTTGAACCAATCCTTCATCTCCTCATCTCACTGCTCCTACTCCAGCTTATCCATTGCATGCACATTATGTTCCTTCTAGTCTCATACCTTCTGTGCTTTCTTTCTTCCACAGCCTCTCTAATGCAGACTCTTTTTAACTCTCTTCTGGCCCCATTCTAGTTTCTTGGTACCAACATACTTTTGATCCACATAAACATGTATTTCTAACACCTATAACTAATGAAACCACGTTGAGACAGAATATATGCCAGTTATCTTATTGGGACTATCCTACCTCACTGAATAGCATAGTTTCTATATTCTGCTGTATCCAACCCCCCTAGGGTGTTCCACAATGCCAGTGAATGGAGAGTGTGGACTGCTAGTATCTAGTAGTTCTTAATGTCATAGCTCTTATATCCACTTTATTTTAACTTTTTCAGGTCCCAAGAACCTTACCCAATTTTATTGTGGTACATTATTGTTCAGTTCGATGTCATTGCATGGCTGATGATTATGTGGAGCAACTGTACCTTATCTGGGACTGTATGGTTCAGCCTGGTATTGATTTACAGCTGTTTTTGTCTACTTCTTCAAGGTAATCTCAGCTACTTAAGAGGATTTCAGACACCTTCTCCTGTAGGAAGAGAGTATGTTGTGCTGAGAGTTTACTCTGACATCACTTCACTGATAGACTGTCTAGCATATTGCTTTTTTCCTATCATTTTTTTCTCTCAGCCAATGTAGGGGTACATGATTATCCCAGACACAGTTTCAACTCAGGCACAGAATATTATTCCAGTAGCCATCATTCATCATATATTGTACTTCTCCTTGCCATTTATGGTAGTCTTTTTTTGTCTTACACTATGCTGTTGTTTATTCTTGAGATATCATCACATCTGATACCCACTTCTCTCTAGCAGCCCATAAATTGTGCGCACACATGTATTTGCCTATGTTTTATGAATTTTGTGAATCTATGTCTGAAAATATTGTCAGTTGTCACTTAAATACTCATTCTAATGCATTTTGTGCTTTTAATAATTTTTCCTTATCTAACACTATTGTAGGGTAAAAACCCAAAGACAATGCAGCATGAACAAGTTCAAAATGGGAATCTCTTTAAGTGGGTTTCGTTACTACATGGAGGAAAAACACTTTGCACAGTGAAGATTGAAATTCATTTTTCAGATGTTTTAAAGGCAAACATATCAGAACACTTATAACTGATTTGCAGTTGTCAGGGTTGTGTGTGGATAAGACTATCAGGCACTTAAAAGAAGCTAAAAACATGCAGTTTTGTGGGGCGTTTTGACTCCCAGTTTGTAGAATGGAGTTGAGTACTTTCCAAGAGACTTTTCATAGTGGAAGTAGAAAAGGGAGAGTTAGTTTCAGTTAGTTTCAGCTTAAATAAAAGATGGCTCCACCTGTGTGAGGATTTGGGAACTTTAGCCACGTCAAAAGTCTATAGATATATTCTTTGTGGTATTATAATTTCCTCACTCCATATCTTCTATTCTTATATGAGATAAACATTAAGCATTGATATATTTAATATGTGTCAACATTATTGAAATTGTTTTCTTTCATGCCGTGACTAGAAAATATCAATATATTCTGGAAATCTTGCATTCTATTTGTTGTATGTGCTGTCATTTTTCACTGTCTCTCATTGGCCCATGTCACATCATTGTGAATGTGTCATTTTCTATGAAACTTGCTGGCTTTCATTCAATCATTATGGACATCCTGAGTTTTTGCTCATTCCCATATTGATTGATATACATGGAAAGTAACTAAACTTGTCAACCTTTTGAGGAGGATGTCGTTTTATGTGTTCAGACTGGCCTTGAACTCCTTGGCTTCAAAGAACTTTTGTTTCAGTCTTCCAGTAGTCTCATCAATTTAAGGCTTTTCCTCTACTGCCAGCTGTAAATATTTGTCAGTATTTTTCTGACCAGATGAATTGTGTGTCCATATTCTGAAGGTAATTGTACCAAACCACATAATGGACTTCTGGAATCTGGCAATCAGAATTCTTACCTTATCACAAATTACAAATGGAATGTTGGGAAATTTCTCTCTAATTTGCTACTATCTCATCCTTTACTGTAGAGAATGCACATTAAAGCCCACAGATTTGATTCTCATTCACCTAATGACAGCCAATGCCTTGACCATTCTCTCTGCAGGAGTGCCCCAAACAATGGCAGTATTGGGATTTAAACATTTCTTGGATGATTTTGGATGCAGGCTCCTATTGTACATTCAAGGGTTTGTTAGGAGTGTGTCCATTGGAATCACCTGCCTCTTGAGTGTGTTTCAGGCCTTGACCATTAGTCCCAGGAAGTCCTGTTGGAAGAATCAAAAAGTCAAAGTTAGAAGAACATTGGCTGCCACGTTTACCTCCTTTGGATTCTGTACATGTTGATAAATTTCATTCTTGTTGCATACACATTTGTCAACAGGAATAGCAAAAATGTGACAAGAAGACAAGACTTTGAATACTGTTCCATCATAGTTCAATATGAAATTTCTGAATATCTCTATGCAGCACTGGTGGTTATCCCTGAAGTCTTCTTTTCTGTGCTCATGGCCTGATCCAGTGGATCCATGATTGTCATTCTTTATAGACATAAACAGAGGGTCCAACATGTCTGTAGCACTCATGGTTCCAGCAGAAATTCCCCTGAATCCAGAGTCACCCAGAACATTCTGATCCTAGTATCTACCTTTCTGTCTTTTCATACTTTCTTCTCCATCTTAAGAGGCTTCATTAGTCTTTTGTAGTATCAAAATTCATGGCTGATAAACATCAATTGCTTAACTTCTCTCTGTTTTCCATCTTTTGTAGTCTTTTTTCTCATGTATCATTACTCCATTGTATCCAAGCATTGTTTGGTCTGGAGAAGGAATAAAAAGGGTGTAATCTCATTTTACCTGTAGAAATAATATATTTTGCTTGGTATTTAGTTGTTTACACACGTTTCTCACTCAAAAGATCAATATAGGAAGTTAAATTGTAAATTTTTGTCTTTTAGGAGTAGCTGAATCTATTATGGCCATTTGTTAGGTGATTAAATAGCAGCTTGCAGGATCAAATCCTAATGTGTGAGGACCATTGTATTCTTTCTCTTCTTGAAGGGTTGAGAGTCCTCCCTTTATCCACCTGATACACTAAGGAGCCAGCCAAAAGCTGCTAATAAAATATCTTTCATGTGGCTTTCATTCCATCTGGGAATCTTGGCTGCTTGGTGATTTCACAGGTAGGTCTCTTTGTTTCTGTGTTTCTTATTTAATAAGACGGTTGGTTACATCAACATCTCTTTCCTATATTCTAACTGCACCAAGATGGAAATAGGGCATGGCCATGAACTTGGGACAGAGTGCCCTTGTCCCATCACAACTGCTGCGGTCTGCACCAACACAAAGAGAAAATAGGATTAATATCTTTCATCTATACAAAAATCATTTCAAAAAGACTGATAGTTTTGGGGTAATTCTGAATTTGGTTTGCTAGTATTTCATAGAGAATTTGAGAATTATCAGAGATATTGACTTGTAATTTCCTTTGCTGTTGTTCTGTCTTCCTCTGGTTTGGCATCAGTGTACTGCTGGCTTCACCAAGAGTTTGATAGAATTTAAAATATCCATGATAGAAATCATTTTATTTATTTATTTTTTATTTTACAACTCCATTCAGTTCCACATAATAGCCACAGATTCCCATGCTCTCCCCTCCCCCCCCCCCCCCCCCCCCCCCCCCCCCCCCCCCCCCCCCCCCCCCCCCACCCCTGCTCCTCTCAGCCCACCCCCCATTCCCACCTCCTCCAGATCAAGGTCTCCCCCGAGGAACCGGGATCGACCTGATAGACTCAGTCCAGGCAGGTCCAGTCCCCTCCTCCCAGACAGAGCCAAGCGTCCCTGCATAAGTCCCAGGATTCAAACAGCCAACTCATGCAATGAGCCCAGGACCTGGCACCACCACTCAGCTGCCTCACAAACAGAACAAGCCAGATGACTGTCTCACCCATTCAGAGGGCCTGACCCAGTTGGGGGCCCCTCAGCCTTTGTTTCATAGTCCATGTGCTTCCATTCATTTGGTTATTTGTCCCTGTGCTTTATCCAACCTTGGCTTCAACAATTCTTGCTCATATAAACCCTCCTCTTTCTCACTAATTAGACTCCTAGCGCTCCACCAGGGGCCCAGCCTTGGATGTCTGCATCCAGATTCCTCAGTCCTTGGATGGGGTTTATGGCACAACTATCAGGGTGTTTGGCCATCCCATCACCAGAGTAGGTCAGTCCCGGACATCTCTCGACCATTGCCAGCAGTCTTTTGCTGGGGTATCTTTGTGGATCTCCGTGGGCCTCCCTAGCTCTCTGCTTCCTCCCCTTCTCATGTGGTCTTCATTTACCATGGTCTCCTATTCCTTGTTCTCCCTCTCTTTTCTTGATCCAGCTAGGATCTCCCGCTCTCTTTCCCTCGACCGTTGCCCTTCATTGCTCCCACTCATGTCCAGGCTGTTCATGTAGATCTCATCCATTTCTCCGTGTCTTTCTTGGGGTCCCGTTTTCCAGGTAGCCTCACTGGTGATGTGAGTAGCAGTCCAGTCATCCTTGTTCCACATCTAGCATCTTCCTATGAGTGAGTACATACCATATCTGTCTTTCTGAGTCTGGGTTACCTCACTCAGGATGATTTTTTCTAGAGCTATCCATTTACCTGAAAACCTCACGATGTCATTGTTTTTCTCTGCTGAGTAGTATTCCATTGTGTATATGTGCCACAATTTATTTATTCATTCTTCAGTTGAAGGGCATCTAGGTTGTTTCCAGGTTTTGGCTATTAGAAACAATGCCGATATGAACATAGCTGAGCAAGTGCTCTTGTGGTATGATTTAGCATTTCTTGGGTATATGCCCAGGAGTGGTATAGCTGGATCTTGGGGGAGACTGATTCCCAATTTTCTAAGAAAGCGCCATATTGATTTCCAAAGTGGTTGTACAAGTTTGCATTCCCACCAGCAGTGGAGGAGAGTTCCCTAGTTCCCCATCCTCTCTAGCATAAAGTGTCTTCAGTGTTTTTGATCTGAGCCATTCTGACACGCATAAGGAGGTATCTCAGAGTTGCTTTGATTTGCATTTCCCTGATGATTAGGGATGTTGAGCAATTCCTTAAATGTCTTTCAGCCATTTGAGTTTCCTCTGTTGAGAATTCTCTGTTTAGTTCTAAAGCCCATTTCTCAATTGGACTGTTGGTCATTTTGATGTCTAATTTCTTGAGTTCCTTATATATTCTGGATATCAGTCCTCTGTCAGATGTGGGGTTGGTGAAGATCTTTTCCCATTCTGTAGGCTGTCGCTTTTCCTTGTTGACTGTATCCTTTGCTCTACAAAAGCTTCTCAGTTTCAAGAGGTCCCATTGATCTATTGTTTGTCTCAGTGTCTGTGCTGCTGGTGTTATATTTAGGAAGTGATCTCCTATGCCAATGCGTTCAAGACTACTTCCTACTTTCTCTTCTAGCAGGTTCAGAGTAGCTGGATTTATGTTGAGGTCCTTGATCCACTTGGACTTAAGTTTTGTGCACGGTGAGAGATATGGATCTATTTGCAGCCTTCTACACGTTGATACCCAGTTATGCTAGCACCATTTGTTGAAGATGCTTTCTGTTTTCCATTGTACACTTTTGGCTTCTTTGTCAAAAATTATATGTCCATAGGTGTGTGGGTTAATGTCAGGGTCTTCAATTCGATTCCATTGGTCCACATGTTGGTTTTTATGCCAATACCAAGCTGTTTTTATTACTGTAACTCTATAGTAGAGCTTGAAGTCAGGGATTGTGATGCCTCCAGAGGTTGTTTTATTGTACAGGATTCTTTTGGCTATCCTGGGTTTTTTGTTTTTCCATATGAAGTTGAGTATTATTCTTTCCAGGTGTGTGAAGAATTGTGTTGGCATTTTGATGGGGATTGCATTGAATCTGTAAATTGCTTTTGGTAAGATTGCCATTTTTCCTATGTTAACCCCTCCTATCCATGAGCATGGGAGATCTTTCCATTTTCTGACATCTTCTTCAATTTCTTTTTTCAGGGACTTAAAGTTCTTGTCATTTAGGTCCTTCACTTGCCTGGTTAGTGTTACCCCAAGGTATTTTATGTCATTTTTGGCTATTGTAAAGGGTGATGTATCTCTAATTGCCTTCTCAGCTTCTTTGTCCATTGTATATAGGAGGGCTACTGATTTTTTTGAGTTGATCTTGTATCCTGCTATGTTGCTGAAGGTGTTTATAAGCTTTTTCAGTTCCTGGGTGGAATCTTTGGGGTCAGTAAAGTATACTATCATGTCATCTGCAAATAGGGAAAGCTGCACTCACAAAGCTTGCAGCAGACTGTCCTAGCTTCTATCATTCTGAGAGAAGATTTTAAGACTTACTTGTGAGAGTACATGTCTATGATGGCTGATGCTGCCTGCATAGGTCCTCAGTGGTCACAGGACAGATAGCCTGTCTCCATGTAGGCAGAAGTTCCTGATAGAGTGTGATTGATATGTTGTTGTGTCATGAACTCATCTCCTTTCTGGTCAAGATGAGGTCATAGGAGGTAGCCATGGCATTGCCCACTGAGGGAATTGATGTCACCCCTGAATAAACCTTATTTCCACCACAAACACTTAGAAACATTCCCATGTTATTGATCTGCAGAGTGGCATGCTGCAGATTGTCTGCAGTCTGCTCTCCTGGGTGTTAGGACTCAAAAGCAAACCAGGGAGCTGAGAATAGGGATGGATTTTGAGGAAGAGTGAGTGATGGTGAAAAGGGAAGCAGTGGATGCATTTTGAAATGTAGAGTCAGTCTCACGAAAATTACTGAACATACCAACAGAAAATTACCACCTCCCCCACACAAACAGAATATCAAACCAAAATATTTTCTCAGGATGCTAAAAACCACCCACAACATTTTTTTATAGGAATAGACTGGGATTACATAATGCCACTTTCTTCAAGTTCTGTCACAACCTAGGGAATATATTCTTATTCTATTTGAGAATTTCGGTATTCTCCATGAAATTGAAAATTCCACATAGCATAGCTTGCTTCTGTTATTGGTTAGGGTAGCTCAGAGATTCACCATGACTATGAATAAATGTTAATAAATAGAAGCTTTTTATATAGTTACTGGTGTGATTGGGGCCTGGTCTGCACCTGAGAGCTCCTCTAAAATACAGAACAATCCCTATCCTTCCAGTTATTGTAAAGGCAAAACTCACAGACATATACTCTGTTTCTGTGTAGATAGAGGCTTATTTTAAAATATTTTCTTGTATATGTCCTAGTCATTTCTCTGAGTAGAGTTAGAAAGTTTGATCACAACAGTATAAGTATCCCTTAGTCTTATGATCTATTTTCTCATAAGAACTTGAGATTTTATAAGCTCAATCGATTTTAAAAATATGTTTCTATGTCTGGAAAATTGGGAATGAGCTGTTATAAAAAAGCCTATACAATTTAGGGATATTTTAGTTTCATATATATATATATATATATATATATATATATATATATCTTAAGCATAGTAATTGAAGAGAACCTGGCACGGCCATATCTGATGAGAACAGAAAAAGCCATAAAGCCAGCACAGCTGCTTGACAATGATCCAGGAATGCTGAGCCCCATGATGGCTGCCATGCCACCTCCTGTTTTCATCTCCACCTGTTGCATACTTGAGGCACTTTTAATATTTGTACACTTGTGGATATTGGATTGATGGAAAATTTCTTATAAATCATTTATGCCTTCTCCCAAGAATGCTGCTTCTAAGCTTTCCCAGAACAGTCTTGAACATACTATTTCCCCCTGCTTTAAAGAAGATATCCTTATCTACTTGAAGGTCTTCTTTATGCCTTGGAGGTTGTGTCAATGAGATTTGGTGGGCTAGAGGAGTTGCCTACAGATCAGATTACAAGCCTCTTTCGAGTATACACTCAGACAATTACGTGGTAGTAACAATTTAGGTTATCTTTGCCCTACACAGAGACTTATACTTATGGGCAAGGAATAATGTGGAACGATGACAAATGTATGAAACACCAGGATCTCTCTTTCTTAGAAAAGTTAGCTCGTGCAGCATCTCTATGGTGACACATGACCAAGGAAGAACAGGATGCCACGATTAGACATATAAAAAAATTTACAGAGATAGAAATATGAACATAATACAGGCCAGAATTTGAATAATAACTGCAGTAGCTTTGGTCTGAGGATTTTTTCCTGGGCACTCTGACCATTAAAAGTTAATAATACATGTCTTGTGACATAGCAGTATGCCTAGGCTTGCTTGAGAATTTTGTTTTGGTCTAGTGTCTTGAAGTAACCAGAAATAGGACTGTCATATGCCTCTATATTCTTAAAATTGGGTAATGGAGTTAATGAATAAAAATGATAACTCAGTTTATCAGTGATATTAAAACTTGAGGGAAATGTTGGAAAAGATAACTTTGTTCTCCTATGGTTTATCAATGATGACTAAAAGACGTGCAAGAGGTAATGATTTTTTTGTATAAATAAAGCCTGTGAGAGAGACAGGTTGCCAGACAGAGTAGGAAGAGTCCTACTGAGATGTGCTTTCTCTCTGTCAATTTCTTGTAAAATGAAACTCAGAAGTATACCATGTCTGATTTATCTGCTGCCAGTTTTGCATTCACCCATCCCTCATCTGGACCTGTACACCAGCAAGAATCTACTTCTAGAAGTAAATTACAGTACTTCTGTATGTAAATTACAATTTGCAGAGACCCAAATCTCAGAGGCCAACATGTTCATTCTCTTACTATGTGGTCAAAGGGAATGTTTAGCATGTGTTGCACTGTGAAATTGATAGATCTGTAGGGTTCTAAATCATTAAGAAAGAGCATTTAAAAATATGGTGAAATAAAGTGTTTGATCCACATTGGAAAAAGAAACCTCAAAAAGATGAGGGAAATGATTTAAAATTATGTGGAAGAGAAACCTGAAATAAACTTACACAAAATCAGCTATGTCAGGAGGTAAAGGAAGAGTGTTAGTTAAACCATAAATAAATAGCTCTAAGATATGTCGGGAAACCATTAGATTGTATTTTTTCTAACCTCAGGTTTATACGTAAATCACTGAAACAACACAGAGGGCTTCCATTTTCCATGGCTCCTCATGTCTGTGGAAACAAGAAATCAATGCACAGAGGTGCAGAAGGAGAATGAAATTGCTTATGCAAAGAGACTTTTAATTGAACATTTTTATTTTCTGAAATAATGCAGGGGATATTTAAAGCAACAGGAGAACAGTGTAAGAAAAATAGCAGTACTCCGACAAAATTTGGTTACAAGTAATAGCCAAGGTTATTCTCCATTAGAAGCTTAATATCACAGATTTGTCATGGATTCAATGCTCTCCTACATTTCATCTAGTAATGTTTCCTGTCTCTTCCATCCTCTCCCCTAGTGTCATAATTCCTCCTGTTTTCCTCTCCTCTCCTGTCATCTCTCCTTTGCTCTAATTTCCCCTGAATTACTCTTTCTATCCAGGACCAATTCCTGGTACCCAGAGATTTCTTTTCAGGAAAAGAAGAATGAGGTCCACTCTTGAATTACAGATTCTATAAACTGATGTTTTTATGCTTAAACTCCTTCTGCTGGTACCCAAGTTCACAGAACTTCTGCCAACAAATGTTGCTTCTTCTTCCAAGCCATCAGACCTTTTATACATACATCAACACTGAATGTTACATGGGTCACAAGGATGCTATGATGGTGGCAAGCTATTTGGGGTATACAAGATTAGTGACCAGCCATATTTCTACAGTTTTCCCTGACTTCTAGTGAACACAGAGACACTCATGAGGACTGAATGCTTCAAAGTCTGAAGGACTATGCCTTGGTTTCTGAGGACATGAAAGGCACACAGTGCCACAGAGGCCATGGACTCTACTCTGAAATAGCTTTAATGCATTCCTGTCAAGGTAACTATACCAGTCCAACTTAATGATTCTGAACAGAAGGCCAGACTTTTTGTCACAGCAGCAAAGTGAGAAAAAGACAATGAAATCCTTGATAACTGGAGTTTTGTTAGGATGAGGAAACAAACACCACTTTATTTTATTTTACTTTATATTATTTTCTTTTGGTTTTATCAATGTTCATTGTATGTGAATCCATGTTACAGTAGAGCTTTTCATACAAAAATATATTTCACTGAGCACATTTCCCTCACACTCTTCATCTGCCACATTCTTGGTCCTTCTGTAGGTCTGCATTGTTCCCCTGGACGATTTTGCATATACATACATAAATATATATGTATCTATATAATATCTATGCACCATAAACAGGAAAAGAATATGTGTGACTGGATTTTCTTTTCATTTATTTCTTTTCCTTTCTGTTTTCTTTCTTTCATTTTTTTGTGTCAGTGTCTCTCTACATTTTTTTGCTATTCAGGAAATCAATACATAAACCATGGTGGCCTTGAACTCACCAATATGCCAACTTTGTCTCCTAAATACATATGTTAAGATTTGTGCTGTCATGCCTATGCTGTAATTGCTTTATCTATGACTGTCTTTATTTGCTTAATGTTTGCATCAATTTTCCAAGAGCAATATTAATTTGCACTAGTTAATGCTTGAGAAGAAAACTATGAGGTATATACAGTGCATTTTTGTTGGGTCTCTATCTGGTTTTCATTTCAATGAAAATAATGGATGTGTCAATGGAATTTTGAAATGCTACTGCTTTGTGGAGGGAAATCACTCTTGGTGCTTGAACCTCGAACTAGTCAGTTCATCGATTTTAGAGGAGAATTTGTATTGTCATTTTTACTAAACTAGAATAATTGGTTACTGCATTCTAGATGTCTATTTTTATACACACAGAATTATATAGGCTTCACACTTCATCAAAGACTTGTGGTTGAGAGGCATCTAGGTTGTTTACAGGTCCTGGCTATTTTGAAAAATGCTGTTATGAATATAGTTGAGCAAGTGTCCTTGTGGAATGATTGAGCATTCCTTGGGTATATGCTCAAGAGTGGTATAGCTGGGTCTTGAGGTAGATTGATTTCCAATTTTCTGAGAAACCACCATACTAATTTCCAGATTGGGTATACAAGTTTGCATTCCCACCTACAGTGGAGGAGTGTTCCTCTTGCTCCTCATCTTCTCCAACATAAACTGTCATCAGTGTTTTTGATCATAGCCATTCTGACAGGTGTAAGATGGTATCTCAGTGTTTTTTGGTTTCCTGATGACTAAGGTTGTTGAGTTATTCCTTAAATGTCTTTTAGCCATTTGTGATTCTTCTGATGAGAATTCTCTGTTTAGCTCTGTAGCCCATTTTTAATCGAATTGCTTGATATTTTGATGTCAATTTTTTGAATTCTTTATATATTTTGGAGATCAGCCATCTGTCAGATGTAGAGTTGATGAAGATATTTTCCCATTCTGTAGGCTGTCATTTTATCATACTGACTGTGTCCTCTGCCCAACAAAAACTTCCCAGTTTGAGGAAGTCCCATTTATTAATGGCTGCTCTCAGTGTCTGTGTTACTGGTGTTATATTTAGAAATTGGTCTCCTGTGCTTTGCATTCAAGACTATTTCCTGATTTCTCTTCTATTAAGTTCATTGTAACTGTATTTATGTTGAGGTCTTTGATCCACTGGAACTTGAGTTTTGTTCATGGCAACGGATACTGATATATTTATAATCTTATACATGTTGATATCCAGTTATTCCAGTACCATTTGTTGAAGATGCTTTTTTCCCCCATGGTACAGTTTTGGCTTTTTTGTCGAAAAATCATGTTATTATAGGTGTGCAGATTAATGTTGAAAAAAAATCATGTGGTTTCTATGTTTTGGATTAGAGGCAGTAAAGAGCGTGGGAACTGATTAGAGCATAATCAGTTATGGTTAAATTTCATAAATAAAATAGATAAATCTTAATATTTAAATTGTGTGCTTCATGACAATATCCACATTTTTCACATTTCCTAGAATATTTTCATGCCATCATTATAACATTAATTTGTACTATATAATAATAAGTATTCTAATGCTATGCTTTCTAATTGTGATATCATGCTTTTCCTTTTACTCCTACTTTAGGAGATATTCTTCTCAAATTTAACTGACTATGTTCTTCTCCTGAGTCCTCTAAAATGAGTCAGATTAGACATTTGAGAATCAAAAAATAAATTGAAGACAACCAAGAACAATGTCAATATCCTATAACGTTTAGGGGTCTATGGAACGTAGATGGCAAGTCCTTGTTGCTGAAGATACCATATACTTGAGCCATAGACCATGAAGAATCAAGCTGATAGTGAACTGGAAGTTTCATCCCTACTTGGTAGTTTTCATAGTGCTTGAAGTAATATAAATTTTACCCAAGAGTGAATCCTGAGAGCTATAACAACAAACTTGTTATAACAGGGTCATGAACATCATGGGAGTAACCAAACCATTTTATAACTGATTTGAAGACCAAGTTCATAAGATGGAACCTATGCCTGACATCACTACCAGAGCTAGGAATATGTGCCTAGAGAGTATATAGATGCTGGGGAAGCAAATAATAGTATTATTCTGATAAGTTTTTATAGTAACAATCTGCTTTCTATGCTCTTATCTTCATATAAAGAGATTAGTGGAACTCTCAACCTTCATCAGAAAAGCTTCATTTTGCACTGCATGGTAATTATCACATAGATTCACAATTATTCTGGGTTATGAGAATAAAAGATTCTGGAGGGTTCAGATTAAAATGGTGAATATATAACACCCCTTTCCTCAAAACTCTCAGGGATCATCATAGAAGAAGAGGCAGAAAGAGTCTAAGAATCAGAGGTGGCAGATGATTCCAAGGAAACTGGTTTTGTTCAGACTCAACAGGGCACTTGCACATATGAATTTACTTGTTAGGACAGTATGTAGAAAACCTGCACAAATTCAAGCCAGACAAAATCCTAGCACAGTGAAGTATTGAGAGATGCTGGTAGCAAAAGGCCATGGGAATATACAGCAGGTGATGACTAGTGTTCAAAATGTTAACCAATCAGAACCAAAGTTTCTGGTAGGGGACGAAGCCTTCACTCAAGTTGTGTTTGAGTTATTGCCTTTTGAATGAACTGACTGTTTCTTGTTGTAGATTTTTTATGCAATTACATCTATGATATCTTCCCATTACCTTGCATCTTCATGTAATGTGTATATGTAATCTCATGATTCCATGTCATTCTTACGGGCACATATATTTGTGAGTGGTCAGGAAGACGACATATCATGTAGCTGTATATTGTTGATATATAGGGAATATAGTAGGATATGTCTCATAGACAGATCCATTATCCCACAAGACTGTAGACACTTAAACCTGCTTTGTTCCTTTCACTCAGACTAGCAGAACATAATAATCTCTGATCAGTCTAACACAAACTGCATGCATCTAGCTCACTTGTACATCAGAGCATGTTCAAACTAGACTAAATACCTCTGTATGTAGATCATAAGTTTAAAAATGTACAGCTATGACCAAGGTCAGACTTTCAATGGTCTTACCAAGGATACTAACACAAAACACCCTAAGAAAACCCTGTAAATTATTTGCTTGCCAAATATGCTGATAAAAGGCTATGTCTCAGCTTTTGTTATTCTGGGCACTGCACCCTCTCCTTCTGTCCTCAGACCTTGGAACCTTGAATTACCATGGTAACAGCTGTACAGTTTATGATCTAATCTAGAATGTGCTATGAAATTGAGCATTTGAAAACCTTTTCTCCGGATTGCACAGAGTCTCCTGTTACAAAATGAAAGGATAGATAGACAAGAGAGGAGCTATGAATAAGAGCTGAAAAGAAGATGTAGAGAAGCAGTAGAACAAAGAGACAACAACAGAGAGATCAGAAGCTTACTTGAAACAATAAATTGGATGGATTCAAAGAGCACGGTATGCATAGATTTATTCATACCCTCAGATAAGTAGAGTTTTCTAACTGTTTGTAGATTCATTCTGGACACAGGGAGAAAGTTTTGGGGCAGGATCCTAAAAGCTTATGTTAGTGTATGAGATCAGGAAGTATAACTTCTGGCTGTATAACTATTGGCCACAGATGGCTTCTGGGAGACAAAGTGTCAGATTTCTTTGAGTATTCAACTTTAAGAGGCTAACAGTGTTTCCATGTGTGTCCCTGGATTAGGCACACACTAGACTCAGTAAGTAGACTCAATGTTTTGAAGACATGAGATTTGGAGAGAATGCTGGTGAAGGGTATGCAAAGTAATATGGAAAGAAGTCAATGGGAATGCACTGGCCTAAAACTTTTATACATAGAAGAAATACTCAAAGAAACATTTTAAGTAATAAATTTTATAAATCTTTTTTTAAACAAATTTGATTTGTGCTCAAGAAGTCAGTGAAATATCTATTCAAGGCAACAGAGAAACTTCACTAACTTTCTTTGAAATAGACCTTAAAGGTTTTTTTTTATTATTTTATTTATTTTTAGAGACTGGGTTTCTCTGTGTAGCTTTGCGCCTTTCCTTGGACTCACTTGGTACCCCAGGCTGGCCTCAAACTCACAGAGATCCGCCTGCCTCTACCTCCCGAGTGCTGGATTAAAGGCGAGCGCCACCACTGCCTGGCATGAATACACCTTAAAGTTTTTTTTTTTTTACAACACCATTCGGTTCAACATAATAGCCACAGATTCCCCTGTTCTCCCACTCTCGCCCCCTCCCCCTCCCCCCAGCCCACCCCCCATTACCACCTCCTCCAGATCAAGGTCTCCCCCGAGGACCTGGACCGACCTGGTAGACTCAGTCCAGCCAGGTCCAGTCCCCCCCTCCCAGACCGAGCCAAGTGTCCCTGCATAGGTCCCAGGATTCAAACAGCCAACTCATGCAACAAGCCCAGGACCCGGCACCAACACACAGCTGCCTCCCAAACAGATCAAGCCAAATGACTGTCTCACCCATTCAGGGGGCTTGATCCAGTTGGGGGCCCCTCAGCCTTTGGTTCTTAGATCCTGTGCTTCAATTCATTTGGTTATTTGTTCCTGTGCTTTACCAACCTTGGCTACAACAATTCTCGCTCATATACACCCTCTTCTTTCTCACTAATTAGACTCCCAGTGCTTCACCAGGGGCCCAGCCGTGGATGTCTGCATCCAGATTCCTCAGTCCTTGGATGGGGTTTATGGCACAACTAACAGGGTGTCTGGCCATCCCATCACCAAAGTAGGTCAGTTCCTGCCGTCTCTCGACCATTGCCAGCAGTCTTTTGTGGGGGTATCTTTGTCGATCTCCGTGGGCCTCCCTAGCTCTCTGCTTCCTCCCTTTCTCATGTGGTCTTCATTTACCATGGTCTCCTATTCCTTGTTCTCCCTCTCTTTTCTTGATCCAGCTAGGATCTCCCGCTCTCTTTCCCTCGACCGTTGCCCTTCATTGTTCCCACTCATGACCAGGTTATTCATGTAGATTTCATCCATTTCTCTGTGTCTTTTTTGGGGTCCCGTTTTCCAGGTAGCCTCACTGGCGATGTGAGTAGCAGTCCAGTCATCCTTGTTCCACATCTAGCATCTTCCTATGAGTGAGTACATACCATATTTATCTTTCTGAGTCTGAGTCACCTCACTCAGGATGATTTTTTTTAGATCCATCCATTTGCCTGCAAACCTCATGATGTCATTGTTTTTCTCTGCTGAGTAGTATTCCATTGTGTATATGTGCCACAATTTATTTATCCTTTCTTCAGTTGAAGGGCATCTAGGTTGTTTCCAGGTTTTGGCTGTTACAAACAGTGCTGATATGAACATAGCTGAGCAAGTGCTCTTGTGGTATGATTTAGCATTTCTTGGGTATATGCCCAGGAGTGGTATAGCTGGATCTTGGGGGAGATTGATTCCCAATTTTCTAAGAAAGCGCCATATTGATTTCCAAAGTGGTTGTACAAGCTTGCATTCCCACCAGCAGTGGAGGAGAGTTCCCCTAGTTCCACATCCTCTCCAGCATAAAGTGTCTTCAGTGTTTTTGATCTTAGCCACTCTGACAGGTGTAAGGTGGTATCTCAGAGTTGTTTTGATTTGCATTTCCCTGATGATTAGGGATGTTGAGCAATTCCTTAAATGTATTTCAGCCATTTGAGTTTCCTCTGTTGAGAATTCTCTGTTTAGTTCTAAAGCCCATTTCTCAGTTGGACTGTTGGTCGTTTTGATGTCTAATTTCTTGAGTTCCTTATATATTCTGGATATCAGTCCTCTGTCACCTGTGGGGTTGGTGAAGATCTTTTCCCATTCTTTAGGGTGTCGCTTTGCCTTGTTGACCGTATCCTTTGCTCTCAGTATCAAGAGGTCCCATTGATCGATTGTTTGTCTCAGTGTCTGTGCTGCTGGTGTTATATTTAGGAAGTGATCTCCTATGCCAATGCGTTCAAGACTACTTCCTATTTTCTCTTCTAGCAGGTTTAGAGTAGCTGGTTTAGAGGTCCTTGATCCACTTGGACTTAAGTTTTGTGCACAGTGAGAGATATGGATCTATTTGCAGCCTTCTACACGTTGATATCCAGTTATGCCAGCACCATTTGTTGAAGATGCTTTCTTTTTTCCATTGTACACTTTTGGCTTCTTTGTCAAAAATTATATGTCCATAGGTGTGTGGGTTAATGTCAGGGTCTTCAATTCGATTCCATTGGTCCACATGTTGGTTTTTATGCCAATACCAAGCTGTTTTTATTACTGTAGCTCTATAGTAGAGCTTGAAGTCAGGGATTGTGATGCCTCCAGAAGTTGTTTTATTGTACAGGTTTCTTTTAGCTATCCTGGGGTTTTGTTTTTCCATATGAAGTTGAGTATTATTCTTTCCAGGTCTGTGAAGAATTGTGTTGGTATTTTGATGGGGATTGCATTGAATCTGTAAATTGCTTTTTGGTAAGATTGCCGTTTTTCCTATGTTAACCCTGCCTATCCATGAGCATGGGAGATCTTTCCATTTTCTGACATCTTCTTCAATTTCTTTTTTCAGGGACTTAAAGTTCTTGTCATATAGGTCCTTCACTTGCATGGTTAGTTTTACCCCAAGGTATTTTATGTCATTTTTGGCTATTGTAAAGGGTGATGTATCTATAATTGCCTTCTCAGCTTCTTTGTCCATTGGCTATTGTAAAGGGTGATGTATCTATAATTGCCTTCTCATCTTCTTTGTCCTCCTGGCATGAATACACCTTAAAGTTTTAATGCCATTTGCAGGAGACTTATTCAGCCTTGAGAGATTATGAAAACTCAATGCCTCCTAACAACACTTTGCCTCTGGAGAGATAATAATAAGGAACTCATAAGTGTCTTTGTTCATGAGCATCTGGAAAAGTTTCATGAATTCTTTTGTCTCCCAAAGCCAACACTGTCATTGTCACTGCAGATGAAATGAAAATTGCAGTTCTGGAGGGAGGTGAGGTCACAGACCTCTCCCTCAAGTTTGAGCTCTTGCAAATGCTTCTTAAGATTCCGGATCAGCAATTATCCCCACCATCCTGCAGATGATGAAGCCTGGTGAGTACTTCATTTTTCAGATGGAGTGGAAGATCCAGCAAAAGGGTAAGACCTGCATAAGTGCTCCTGTCTGGTAATGGGATTCTGCATTAGAACCAGGTCTGTGGAGCAGAGAGAGAAGGCACAGGCCTAATTCATTAGCTAAAGAGTGACTGAGAAATATAGAAGTGTTCCTAACCTTGTACCCCTCCTTGTTGGTTCTTACTGCAATGTAAGGTCCCCACCAAGAGTGACTGTGGGTGGAGTAGGATAATGCAGGTCATCTGCAAAAGTGCTGAAGGACTATTGTAACTATTGTAATAATTCAATGTGATAATTCTGCTTACCTTCCATGAGTGTTGATTATCTTTGAATTATTATTATTCTGAGTGAGTTTATCATGATTTTGTGCCGATAGTGGACAATAAAATGGAAATATAGGAAGCATGCACCCCTGAGGATGTTGCAAATATGAATATGATTCTGGAGTAAAAAAATTATCTTATGTGACACTACATTTATCGTCTGGTTATACAGGCAGTAGTGACTTTGTGTTGAATGGCCAGTGGTAAAATAATCGGTTTGAAAACTCTTTCTCCTGAACGTGGATAGGTAACATGGAATGGAAGGTAGAGTGTAATTATTGGGAAATGACAACCAGGACCATAATATTTCCAAACTAATCAACACAGTTTGGAGGGTAGGATGAATTTTCATATTGACTTATTACAATAGTACTTTAGCACCCCACAGATGGGCTGCATTATCCTGCTATACCCACAGTCACCCACAGTGTGGAACTTAAATTACATTAAGAACCACATGGACTGGCACAAAGTTCGGAACCCTTCAGTATTTCTCAGTCACACCTAAGTTAGGGAACTCTTTTGTGTCTTCTCTTTCTGTTCCTTGAATCAGGTTTTAACCCCTTATTTACATTTCCAGATATCTCCCCTGTATTAGTCTTCCACTAATGTTAAGCAGAATCTGACACCATGCCTTTCCTCACTGCTTATTGTTGTTGCTAATAAAACAAAGGGCTTTGTGATTTGCAGTCCTGGGCTCTACTACTGAGCTACTATTTATCCATATTAGTGTTATATCACATTGGACAATATTTAAGGAATCACATTATTCTGATTTTTCTTTATATTCTAACATACACTATCTGAATTTTAAATCATCATGAATTTCATTATAATAGATAATTCAATATAACCATAATAAAATAATCTAGTTGTCGAGGTGCATGACTTTTATCTCCTCATTTGTAAAGCACACGTAGCAAGGTCTTTATGAATTTGAGAGCAACGTGATATACATAGTGAGTTCCAGGATAGCCAGAGCTATATAATTACACCCTGACTTGAAAACAACAACAGCAACAACAAATTATTAGCAAATATATGCAGAATTTTAAGTCAATTGTTTTAGTCACTTAATTTTCTCCTCATACAATTATTAGTTATTTACATGTTAGTATATCACATTGATTTGGTACAGTGTAAAAGTGTTATTAATTCCTCATTAGTGACCACTATAGCCTTTCTCTCTGTAGTAATAGCAATGCATATTTCCTGTGGAATCATAAACTCCTAGTGTATCTCGTACTTGATAAATTAAACTGAAAGTTGGGGCAATTTTCCATCATGTCTAACACTCAGAACACTGTATTTAATTACATCTTGAAAGTCTTATTTGCACTTTGCATTTTCTTGTAGAGGGAATGTTCATGTTGAAGTAGAAACTTATTTTTAAAAAGATTTTTTTTTAATTTTCATATTGTGTGTATGAATGTTTTAACTGTATGCATATGTGTGCAATCTGGTAATTTGTTGTCTACAGTGGCCATAAGAGTGTGTCAGTATCTACTGACTTGGAATTGTAGTTTATTGTGAGCCACCAAGTGGGTGCTGGGGACCAAACCCAGGTCGTCTGAAACAGCAGTAAACATTCTTTAATACTGAGCCATCTCCTTAGTCCCCTCAATTGAATGCTTTCACCAAAATGTATACAGTTACACACCAACAAATAAAAATAATAGGTTGGGAAGCTAAACTGTAAATGTGTTTTGAAGACATCTCTCATGGCTTTCTGATCCCAGACTGAGGTGACTGTGTTTGTGTCACACTATCCAAGTTCATTAACTTCCTGTATACATGTTGGATTTAAAGAGTCGTTTATCCTCAGTGTTTCTATATCTTGCCATGACAGTGTCTACATTTTCCAGTTAGAAAAATCAAGGAAGGTGTCAAACTTACAAGATAGCCGTGACTCATCAATTGTCACTGCTATCTGCAATATATGTACTTAAGTCCTAAAAGTCAATTGTCCTTGTATGCTCAATGCTTAACAAGTAAACTAAGTGACTATTTACTAGTGAGAATATTGGAGTTCATTAGATGTGATCTGTACCTTCTATGTCTTCATGTGCAGAATACTGTGGCTTTGAAGGCAAATATTCATTACCATAATTGGTCAGAGTGACCTTACAGATTTGTGCATGGAATGGTTTCATACAGTGGTGGTCATTGGTCATTATTTCGTTTCTTTAACATTTCTTCTTACTTTAATACACTTAATGAAGGTAGAACCTGAAATAGTCAATTGTCTGGATGTGATAGAGATTTTTCTTGGTCATTTTTATTCAAAGTGTCTCTAAGACTATATATAAATGGTCTTAGGATAAAGCATCTTGTTATCATTTATAATTTTTCTGTCCTCACAGATGCAGCAGGGTACATCCATTTTTATCAATTTCCTAGAAATATGTCTGGTATTTCAGCAAGAAAAAAATGTCAGGTATGTAGAACTTTGAAAAGCATCCATGGATGTTATTTATTCATGTGTCTAGAATTGAACAGTCTATACCCTAAATTATCAAATTTCTTGTGTATATGATCATCATATGAAGCAGCAAAAGCATGTATAAAGAGCATGTTTGTGATACTGTTCTGATCAACATTGGAATGGATTACGATATGAGTCAATATCAATGTTCACCAATATCAGATAGTGTTTGTTGGAATATTGTTATTAAACACTGACTCCATGAGTTTCATGCACAAATGTCAGCTTCCATTAATGAATCAAACTGAAACCACACTCATTTTCTTCTTTTCTTTGTGATTCATCCTGTTTCACTTTAAGGACTAAAATTCATGGTTATAAAAGTTATACATTTCACAGCAATTTCCCAAGTGAAACATACTTGGAAACCAGTAGGTATAGGAAAAAACAATAGTGTAAGATTTTCAATATTCTCCATGCACATAGAATTCTATTATGTGTATACTGATTAATTGAAAATCTTAAAGCATTTGAACATGAAATTGAAGAATTTGGAATTTGCCCATGAGGTTTTTGAATCTTGCTCTCATCCAATATCTCATTATCCTCCCTATTTTCCACTGTTCTAGTATATGTTCAAAATATGTGTTCTGTTTTTGATTTTAACTTAAGAGGAGATTGCATTTAAGTAACTGCATGAATCTCAGTAGAGAATTTTAACTTCGGACTTTAAATCATTGTGGAGACTGATAGACTATGAGGACTCTTGAAGTTGGACTGAGTGCATTTTGCATTATATTGTGGTTATGAAACAATGGGAGCCATGCAGTGTACTGTAGTGGTTTGGATAAGTATGACACCCATAGATTAATGTTTTGAATATTTGGGCTAAAGTGTGGTCTTATTAGGAGGTGTTGCGTTGCCAGAGTAGGAGCGGCCTAGATGGAGGTATTTGTGATTGTGTGGGTTGATGTTTGAGTTCTGTCTCATAGGCTCAGGCTGTGCCCATTGTAGGAGAAATTTCACTTCCTGCTAATACAGATCAGGATGTAGAACTCTCTGCTGCATTTACAGCAGCATTTTTGCCTGCATGTTGCTATGTTTCACGCCATGAGGATAGTGGACTAAGTCTCTGAAACTGTAAGCCAGTCCAAATTAAATATTTTACTTTGTAAGAAGTGCTCTCATCAAGATGTCTCTTCACAGCAAGAGAAACCATAACTAAGGCAGAAGTTATTCTTAGTACAGGAGTGATTGTCATGTAGGCTTGTGTTTGTTCTACTTAAGCAGATGTAACCAGGTTTGCAGTGTCTGTAATTAGACTGAGGGGCATTGACAGACTAACAGTTCTAACTTTATCTCAAACAAGTCAAACCTTGGTATTTTCATCCTTTTTTCCTTCATTTTTTGTTCATGTTTTATATTTTATTTTATTTTAATTGACTTAGATGTAGTTATTTTCTTTAAGGCTTTTCATAGTTAGTGTTTTGGTTTGAAAAATTCTTTCTCTCCCTATTTTTCTGCTCCTATTCCAGCTTATCTGTTGCATGCACATCAATTTCTTTCTCTTCTAATATCAGGTCTGTTTCTTACCTTCTCCATCCTCTTTTAAAGGGACTCTTTTTAACTCTCTTATGGGCTTTCTTATAGTTTATTGGCTCAACATGCAATTATCCCCCTTAAACACATATTTCTAACACCTATAAATAGTGAAAACACATTGGACAGAATATATGGTATTGATATTTTTGGGCCTGTCTTACTTCACTTAATGGAATACTTTGTATTTTCTGCTCTAGTCATTCCACAGAGTGTTCTACACTACCAATGCCTTGAGTAGAAAAACTGCTAGTATGTTGTAGTTCTTAAAATCTCACCTCATTTCCCATTTTGTTTTAACTTCTTCAGATCCCTAGACTCATAGACAATTTTGTTCCATTTCTTGATTGTTCAGCTGACTGTTATTGCATGGCTGATAATTGTCTGGAGCACTGGTCCTTTCCTGGGACTGCATTGATCAGCCTGGAACTGATTCACAGCAGCTTCTACCTAGGTCTTCAAGGAGATCTCACCCTGATTAAGGGCCTTTTAGATACTTTCTTCTACATGAATAGCATATGGTATGCTGAGAATTAATCTGACATTACTGAACTGATAGACTCTCTGACCCACTGCCTTCTTTCCTATGATTTTCACACTGAGACTAAGGATTGGTACATGATTTTACAAAACACTGTTTCAATATAGACTCTAAACCTTCCTGCATTATCTTTCATTCATCAGATATTGTCATCCTTTTCCATTTATGGTAGCATTTTTGCCTTACTTCAAACTGTTGTGCATTATGTCAGATGTCATCATATCAGATATTCCTACCAGCACTGACATGCATGTGCTAACATGTATGTCTATGTGGTATAATTTTCTAAAGTCATTTCTTAACACGATGTAAGTTGTCACTTAAAGCATCATTCTAAAGTATATTGTGCTTTCAATGATTTTTTTCTCTTAGTCTGTTGCAGGATAAATACCCAGAGTCCACTCAACATGACAAAAGTCCAAATTGTGGGTCTAAATAAAGAGGACCTGTTTGCTATATATATAGAAAACATCTCACAGTGAAGCCTCAAATTCATTTTACAGGGAACATTTAAAGGCAAATATACCAGGACAAGTATATTCTTGTTGGCATTTTGCACGGAGGGTAGGGGTTAAAGCAATCAAGCAATTTAAAAGAAGCTAAAACATGTAGTTATTTGGGGCATTTTAACCCTCCGTTTGTAGAATATGGTTGGGTACTTTTCCAAGAGACTTTTCCTGGAGGCAGTTGAAAAGGGAGAGTGAGTTTCAGGTTAAACCAAAGATGGCTCTCCCTGTGACAAGATGAAAGACCTTTTGTAATGTCAGAATTACATAGCTGTGTTTTGAGTGGTATTATAAATATTTCATTCCATTTATTTTTATTTTTATTTTTAGATGAAATATACATTATGCAATAACACATTTATTTTTTCTTTACATTATTCACATTGTTTCTTTTATACTATGACTAGAAAATATCAATATATTCTGGAATTCTTGCAATATGTTTTGTTCTATGGGCTGTCATATTTCACTGTCTCTCATGGGCCAATGTCACATCATTGTGAATGTTTCAATTTCTATAAAACTTGATGGTTCTCCTTCCAACTTACATATGCTCTGAGGTATGATACATGGAAATTAACTAGTCTTGTCAAATTTTAAGGAAGAGATCTGTTTAAGAGGACAGACAAGTCTTGAACTCCTGAGCTAAAAGCATGATTCAGTCTCTCAGTAGTCCCATCAATTAAAAGCTTCTTACTCCATGGCAGATTGTAAATATTTGTTAGTATTTATTTGAGCATAAGGAAAGCAGTTTCATATTCACAAGGAAATTATGCCAAATCACACAATGGACTTCTGGAATCTGACATTCAGAATTATTTTCTTATCAGAAACTACAACTGGAATTCTGGGAAATGTCTCTCTAATTTTCTACTATCTGGTCCTTTACTGCAGAAAATGCATATTAAAGCCCACAGATTTGATTCTCATGCACCTATTGACAGCCAATACCTTGATCATTCTTTCTGAAGGAGTGCCCCAAACAATGACAGTTTTTGGATTTAAGCATTTCTTGGATGATTTTGGATGTAAGCTCCTAATGTACTTTCAAGGATTTGGTAGGAGTGTGTCCATTGGTACCACCTGCCTCCTGAGTGTCTTCCAGGCAATGATCATTAACCCGAGTAAATTCTGTTGGAGGAATCATAAATTCATTTTTGAAAAGAAAATTGGCTGCTACATGTTCCTCCTCTGGATGACATACATGTTAATAAATTCCATTCATTTTATATACAAACTTGTCAACACCTATGGAAACAACGTGACCAGAAAATGGGATTTTCAATACTGCCGCAGTGCAGGCATGGGTGACAAAGGAAGCTCAATCTATGCAGCATTGGTGATTTCCCCCGAGATCTTCTTTTCTGTGCTCATGACCTGGTCCAGTGGATCCATGATTGTCACTCTTTACAGACATAAGAAGAGGGTTCAACACATCCGCAGCACTCATGGTTCCATCAGAAACTCCCCTGAATCCAGAGTCACCCAGAACATTCTGATCTTGGTGTCTGCCTTCCTGGCTTTTTATACACTCTCGTCCTTCGTAAGAGGCTACATTGCTCTCTTGTATAATCAAAATCGGTGGCTAATGAGCTTCAAAGCCCTCATTTCTCTCTCTTTTCCATCTTTTGTACCCTTTCTTCTTCTACATCATTACTCTATTGTATCCAAGCTTTGTTTTTTCAGGATAAGGAATAAAATCATTTAATCTCATTTTACCATTGGAAACAATATGTTTTGCTTGATATCCAGTTTTTCTCCTCTGTCACACTTAAAATGTCAATACAGAAAGTTGTATAGGTAGTATGTTTCTTTAAGATCAGCTGAAAGGAATATGAGCATTTTGTCAGCCTGCTGGATCAGCAGCCTACATGAGCCAATCTTATTCTGTGAGGCCTATGGTAGTCTTTAACTTGAAGCTGTGAGACTTTTGCATTTGCCACCTAATGTGTAGAAGAGCCATCATAATGCTCACAACAAAAATGCCCTCCTTGTGATTTCATTGTCTCCGGGAATCATGGGTGCTTGGACATTTCAGAGTCAGCCTGTTTACTTTAATCTATCTGCATAAATACTGAAAATAGTGCCTGGCCATGAACTTGTGATCCTGGACCAATGACCCATCACATCTGCTCTAGCCTGCACCAATACCAGAAAAAATATGATTAGCATCTTTTACCTTGTACCAAAACCAATTCAAAATGACTGAAGGTCTTTCTGTAATCCTGAATTTTGTATGTTAGTGTTTTATTGTAAATTTTAGCATCCTCAGGGAAATTGACTTTCCCCTTCCTTTGCCTTTACTCTGTCTTTACCTCCTACGGCATTACTTTAATGCCCTTTTCACCAAAAGAGTTTGGAAGAATTTAATATAGAAATTATATAAATCAATTTTTTTGGGTTTCTCAAATAAACTGAAATTGGAACAACTATTTGACCGAGGTATTCCACTCCTCCGTACATACCCAGAAAATTCTATATCATACCCTAGAGACAGTTGTACACCCGTATTCATTGCTGCTCTATTTGCTATGACAAGCAAATGGGGGCCATGTACATGTACATAAACAAATAAACTGATAATTAAATTTGTATTCATGTCCAAAATGGTATATTATTTGACTACATTGAAAGGTGAAATCATGAAATATGTTGCAAAATTGATGGGCTTATAAGGGAAAAGATTCAGCCATGTCACAAATCTCAGAATGAACATAAAAATCCACTTTTTCCATCATAAACAGATCTTATCCAATAATGTCTACAAGTATATATGCAAATGGGTATAACTTCAAGATAAGATTTAAAAAGGAGAGCTGAAAATGTAGTTTTAGGTGATGACCTGATAAAAGGATCCAGGATTTATGAAAGAGGATATAAAGGCAATTATTTTTCTATTTTCTGCTTTGTAATTATTTTCACTATTTCTAGTGCAAGATTCATAAAATTCAATTGGTAGTACAGTATAAAACAATAAGTAATGATTAATGTCTTTTATGGCTATTCTAAGTTTACCCAAATTCCGTGAAATGTACAGAATATTGGCATGAGCAAGTGTTGCTATCATTGGCTATTATATTGTTGTTCTTTAATGCTTTTAAATGTGAATTTATTGCAATAACCTGATGTTAGTTGAAAATGAGACAATATCATTATCTTTCCAAAGATGCAGGAATGGTTCTACATATAGCCATCAGTACATGTAAGGCACAGATGTACTCAAAGTCAGAAGTGACATAATAATCATATTAGATGCCAGAAAAAAATCTTTGTTTTTCTTTTTGAGCATATTATTGAAAATGTATTGTACTCTCATATAATATAACCTTATTATAGTTTTATTTCCCTCAATACTTGCCAACTCCTTCCCACTTCCCACCCCATGCAGATTCACTCCCTTTCTGTCATTAGGAAAGAATAGGCTTCTAACACAACACAACAAACCTAGCAAAATAAAATATAACAAGATAAAACCATCACATGGAATTTGGCTATGACAAACTAACAAAGGATACAGCCCAAGAGAAGGCACAAGAAACTTAGACCCACTCATTCACATCACAGGAATTCCATAAAAATATTTAACTGAAAGTGATAACATTTTGTTCCAGTCTCTGTGAATTTGTATAAGATTTACTTACTTAATATAGAGGACCTTTTACTCTTGATATCATCAATCACTTCTGGCTTTTATGCCTTTCCTGTCTTCTCTTCCATGGATTCCCTAATCTCTCAACAGCAGGATCAAATTAGACAGTCCCCTTGCCAGACGGGATGTCAAAAATATTTTAAAAAATACCCTTCATTATAACTGCCATAGAGTGTCTAGGGATCAATAGATCATATCTCAACCGAAGACAGGCTACATACTATGAATCTACACTCAAGTGTTAGGACCCAAGTATCTTATATATAATAGGCACATGATTACTGACCACCTCGAATAATGTTTAATCTTCAAAAGTGTACACTAGTTTTGGGGATAGTACTGTAATTATGGAAGGACCTGAAAAACAAGGCGTTTTCTTTTTTAGCTGTATTTATAAAAGGAACAGGTTTGGGGAAAGATAAAGTCACGTGGATGGAAAAATGAACACAATAAAATGAAGGGAAATAGGAAGGACAGAGCAACTGTGGACATGAGTTGATGAAAGATTTTCTAAAACAATAACAAAGACTCTATGTGTCAAGAGTATATACTAGTGACATAGAGGAGTTGTAAATGCCCAAAACTCGAGCCACAAGGCATTTATAGTAGAAAATGGAGGACATAGGGGATTATCTAAGATATTTGAGTTGGACTGAGGCAGAGAACAAGAGAATGGAAGACACAGATGATTGAAAATCGTATAAAGGTTATGAAGGTCACTACAAAGGAGTTTAAACTAATGAAAACACCTACTCCCCTAACAAGTTTTCAGGGTGGAAAAGGGATGCTGTAGAGACTAGTGACATATGCTGATATGTAGTGAATTTCTAAACGTCACACTGGTAGAAAGATGGTGGATGTAAACAGTGCTTTCTCAATGGCCCCACGAAGCATCAATTCCTTTTCGGACCAAGATATATGTCTATAATACAAACCACCCATCATTTTTGAGATGGTATATGACATTAATACCATATGATCTGTATCTATGTCCTATGAATGCCCAGTTTTAGACAGGGTAATAGCTATCATCAAGCTTAGATGTCTTCCAGATGCTGAAATAGTTAATGTAGAGCTATGTGATGAAATGAAGGTAACCCAGACTCAGAAAGACAAATATGGTATGTACTCACTCACAGGAGGATGCTAGATGTGGAACAAGGATGACTGGATTGCTACTCACATCACCAGTGAGGCTACCTGGAAAACAGGACCCCAAGAAAGACACAGAGAAATGGATGAGATCTACATGAACAGCCTGGACATGAGTGGGAGCAAAGAAGGGTGAGGGTTGAGGGAAAGAGAGCGGGAGATCCTAGCTGGATCAAGAACAGAGAGGGAGAACAAGTAATAGTAGACCATGGTAAATGAAGACCACTTGAGAAAAGGAAGAAACAAAGAGCTAAAGAGGCCCACAGAAATCCACAAAGATACCGCCACAAAAGACTGCTGGCAATGGCCAAGAGACAGCCGGGATTGACCTATTTGGTGATGGGATGGCCAAACACCCTAATAGTTCTGCCCAAAAACCCATCCAAGTACTGAGGAATCTGGATGCAGACATCCACGGCTATGCCCCGGTAGAGCGCTGGGAGTCTAATTAGTGAGAAAGAGGAGAGTTTATGTGAGTGAGAATTGTTGAAACCAAGGTTGGATAAAACACAGTGACAAATAACCAAACGCATGGAAACACATGAACTATGAACCAAAGGCTGACGGGCCCCTAACTGGATCAGGCCCTCTGAATAGGTGAGACAGTCGATTGGCTTGATCTGTTTGGGAGGCATGTAGGCAGTGGTACCAGGTCCTGTGCTCATTGCCTGAGTTAGCTGTTTGAAACCTGGGACTTATGCAGGGACGCTTGGATCAATCTGGGAGGAGGGGACTGGATCTGCCTGGATGAGTCTATCAGGTCGATCCCAGTCCTCAGGGGAGACCTTGATATGGAGGAGGTGGGAATGGGGGATGTGCTGGGGGGAAGGGGAGGGGGCAGGAAGGGAGACAACAAGGGAATCTGTGGCTATTATGTAGAACTGAATAGTATTGTAAAATTAAAAAAAAAACCAAAAAAATTAAATAAAATTGTATCAAATGGATCTAAACAGTGCTTTCTAAATGGCCCCACGAAGCATCTATTCCTTTTCTAACCAAGATATATGTCTATAATACAAACCACCCATCATTTTTGAGATGGTATATGACACTAATACAATATGATCTGTATCCATGTCCTATGAATGCCAAGTTTTAGACAGGGTAATAGCTATCATCAAGTTTAGATGTCTTCCAGACGCTGAGATGGTGGATATAGAGCTATGTGATGAAAAGATTGAGCCTGTCTTTGGAAGGGTACATGCGTGATGAGACTCACTGTTTGTGCAATTACTGTGTTATAATAAAGAAGATCTAGCATTATAGGGGCCCATGCTATGCTGAAATCTTTCCACCTGGAAAACAGTGACTGACAGTCCAGATGGAAAGAAATGGTCAATCTATTGTTGTGATTTGTCCACTTTACCAAAAGCGTTTTAAGATTCAATAGAACCCAAATGAGAACACACATCTCATTCTTCATATAATTAAAAAAAACCCTAAAATTCATGTGCAGCACAGCAAACCTAGACAGAAATAACAACCCTGAACCAAAAAACAATGCTAGCAGAACTGCTATTACAGATCTTAAATATTACAGAGACAATAAAAATATGTTGTTAACATAAATACACACATGTCGAACAATGGGACAAATTTGAAACCCAACATGAGGACATATAATGAGGCCAGTTAATATTAAAGAGTGTGCCAAATTGTTAGGTGCAGGGAAGAAAACATCTATAACAAATGGTTTTGGAAAATTGAATTTCTACATTGGAAGAATGATATGTACCTATCACTTCACTCAAAAGCGTGAAGTGTGAAACTTAAAGACAGAAACTGCTAGGAGAAAACATGATCTACATAGTTAATTCCAGAATAGCCAGAGGTACAAAGTGGCACCCTGACTTGAAAATAAAAACAAGAATGTATTAGCATGTAAGTGCAGTATTTTCAGTCATTTGTTTTGGTCATTCAGTCTTATTCTCATGCTGTTATCTGTTATTCACATGTTAGTATTTTATATTGCATTTTACAGAGTAATAGTGTTAGTAATTCCTCATTAGTTCCCACTGTAGCTTTTATATTTGTGATGATAACAATGCATATTTAGGATAGAATCATAAATTTGTAGTGTATCTCATACTTGTGAAATTTAACTGAGAGTTGGGACAATATTCTATTATGTCAAATCACAATTAGAACATGGTATTTATTTACAATCTTGAAAGCCTTATTTGCATTGTGTACTTTTTTATGGAGGGAACATTCATGTTGAAGTGAAAACTAAATTTTAAAAAGATGTTTTTATTTGTCTCTTTTTAATTTATGTATATGAATGTTTTGCCTGCATGTATATGTGTGCAATGTGGGAATTCAGTGCTTACAGTGGTCATATGAGGTTGTCAGTGTCCACTGGAATTGCCATTGCAGTTAATTGTGAGCCACCAAGTGGGTGCTTGGCACCAAACCCAGGTCATCAGCAAGGGCAGCAAGAGTTCTTTACCACTGAGCCATTTCTCTAGTCCCCTCAGATGAAAATTAACAAATTAACACCAAAAAGCATACAAGTACATAACAACAAAATAACAATATCAGGTGGGGGACACAACCATGTAAGTAGTAAATGTGTTTGACAACATGTCTCATGGCCTTGTAATCACAGACTGAGGTCACAATGTTTGTGATACACTTGCTACTTTCATGACCTTTCTGTATTTACTTTACAACAAAACAGCTGTTGGATTAAAGAGGCATTTATCCTTGATGTTTCTCAGGTCAGATCATGACAATGTCCACCTAATACAGCTAAAAAAAAAAGAAAAGAAGAAAAAACAGGGAAAGTGTCAAACTAAAAGGATAACAGTGACTCAAATATTTCCACTGCTATCTGCCATATATGCACTTAACTCATAAAAATTATATTTGCCTTTATACACTCAATCCTAAACAAATAAACACAGTGACTTTTTTAGTGAGAATATTGGGGTTTAGTGGATGTGACCAGTACCTTCTTGCCTTCTGTGCAATGTACTATGTCTGTGAAAACAAATATTCATTACCAGAATTGGGCAGAGTGACCTTACAGATCTGTGCAAAGGAATAGTTACATAGAGTCATGGTCTTTGGTCCCTATTTACTTTACTATTTTCTTCACTAAAATGAATGCAGGTAGACACTGAAATACTCAATTCTAAAAGATGTGGTACAAACATTTCCTAGTCATTGTCTTTCAAGGAGTCTCCAAGGCCACAACGGTTCTTAGAGTGAAGCATCTTATCTATACTTGTCCATCTTCATAGATGCAGTGTGGTAGGTACATTGGCATCAATTTCCTAGAAATGAGCCTGGCATTTCAGCAAGGAAACAGTGCCAGCAAAGTAGAACTTTAAAAAGCATCCTGGGATGTTGTGTTTTTAATGTTTCCAGTGTTGGAAGTTGTGTATCCTAAATAATGTTAAATGCCCCATATATATGACCATCATATGAAGCAGCCACAGCATAAATAGAGAACATATGTATGACACTGTTCTGACAAGCATTTCAATGAATTCACAGGTCAGTCTTTATCAGTGTTCACAAATATTGCATGGTGTTTGTTGGAAAATGGGTATCAAATCGTTATTCCACGAGTTTCATGTGCAGATGTCAGCTGCCATTCAACCAACAAAATTAAACCATTCTGATTTTTGTTTGTGATTTTTACTTTTTAAGAGTTAAAACTCATAAGCATGAATTGTATGGGATTTCTCAGGGAACCCATTGCTGGGAACTCAGTGGTATATAGCAAAATCCAATAGTGTAAGATTATGAGTGGTGTCCATGTATATTATAGTCTATTGTGTGTATATTGATTATTTAATCATGAGCTGTTAATTGATCATGTGGGTGATTTTCATGGTGATGCTCCTAAGACTACTACTGTATTGTATACTCTAAATTTCTTCAGTAATAAAAAGAAATTTACTTTGGTGTTGTGTTGGTTTGAATAGGTAGGTATGTTCCCCACAAACCCATGTGTTTGAAAACTTGGATTCTAGGGAGTGACACTGTTAGGAGGTGTGGCATTGTTGGAGCAGGTGTGGTCTTTTTGGAAGAAGAGTGTCATTGTGGGTCTGGCTTTGAGTTCTATATGCTCAAGTTATGCCCAGTGTGGGACTGAGTTCACTTCCTGTTGCCTGTGGGTCCTGATGAAGAAATCTCAGCTACATCTCCAGCTCTATATCCGCCAGCACTCTGACATGTTTCCCAAAATGGAGATAATGGACTCAATGTCTGAAACTGTGAAACAGCCTCATATAAATATTTTCCTTTATCAGGCTCATAATATGTCTTCACAGCAATAGAAACTATAACTAAACAGAAGTTACTCTTTGGCCTGGAGTTATTGCTATGCAAGTTTGTATTTCTTGTTCTTAAGCAGATGTGATCATTTTTGTACAACATTGGGTGTTACATTGAGGCACAGTGCCAGGATAAGAGGTTTATCTAAAAACAAGACCAAGATTGGTATTTCATCCTTTTTTAAATTTTTGTTTCATTTTATTTTCTTTTACTTTTAATTAGCTTAAATGTACCTAGCTTCTTTAAGGCTTCTTCATAGTTAATGTTTCAATTGAAGCAATCTTTCATCTCCTCATCTCACTGCTCCTATTTCATCTTATCTATTGCATGCGCATTATGTTTCTTCTATTCTCAGACCATTTGTGCTTTCTTTCCTTCCACAGCCTATCTCATGCAGACTCTTTTTAACTCTCTTATGGCCCAATTCTAGTTTCTTGGGACCAACATACGTTTGTTCCACATAAACATATATTTCTAACACCTATAACTAATGAAACCACATTGAGACAGAATATATGCTAGTTACCCTAGTGGAACTGTCCTACCTCACTGAGTAGAATACTTTCTATGTCCTGCTGTATCCATCCCCTAGGGTGTTCCACAATGCCAGTGAATGGAGAGTGTGGACTGCTAGTATCTAGTAGTTCTTAATATCATAGCTCTTATATCCACTTTATTTTAACTTTTTCAGGTCCCAAGAACCTTACCCAATTTTACTCCAGTACTTGATTTTTCAGTTGACTGTCGTTGCATGGCTGATGATTATGTGGAGCAACTGTGCCTTATCTGGGACTGTATGGTTCAGCCTGGTATTGGTTTACAGCTGTTTTTGTCTACTTCTTCAAGGTAATCTCAGCTACTTAAGAGGATTTCAGACACCTTCTCCTGTCGGAAGAGAGTATGGTGTGCTGAGAGTTTACTCTGACATCACTTCACTGATGGACTGTCTAACATATTGCGTTTTTTCCCTATTGTTTTCTCTCTCAGCCAATGGAGGGGTACGTGATTATCCCAGACACAGTTTCAACTGAGGCACAGAATATTATTCCAGTAGCTATCATTCATCATATATTATACTTCTCCTTGCCATTTATGGTAGTCATTTTGCCTTACATTATGTTGTTGTGTATTCTGTGAGATTTCATCACATCAGATACCCACTTCTCTCTAGCAGCCCATAAAGTGTGTGCACACATGTGTTTGTGTATGTTTTATGAATTTTATGAATACATGTCTGAAAATGATGTCAGTTGTGACTAACAGACTCATTCTAATGCATTTTGTGCTCGTAAGGATTTTTCCTTATCTAAGACTATTGTAGGGTAAAGGTCTAAAGATTACTCAGCATGAACGAAGTCCAAAATGAGAGTCTGTATTATTTGGATTTGGTTTTACATGGAAGAAAACGCTTTGCATAGTGAAGACTGAAATTAATTTTATAGTATGTTTTAAAGGCAAACCTACTAGAACACTTACAGCCTGGTTTGAGGTTCTCAGGGAGGTGTGTTGATTAAAGCAATCAAGCACTTTAAAAGAAGCTAAAAACATGCAGTTTTGTGGGGCATTTTGACTCCCAGTTTGTAGAATGGAGTTGAGTACTTTCCAAGAGATTTTTCATAGAGGAAGTAGAAAAGGAGAGTTAATTTCAGCTTAAACAATAGATAGCTCCACCCGTGTGAGGATGAGGGAACTTTGGCCACATCAAAAGACCATAGATATATTCTTTGTGGTATTATAGTTTCATTACTCCATATCTTCTATTTTTAGATGATATAAACATTAAGCCTTGATATATTTCATTTGTGTCAACATTATTGAAATTGTTTTCTTTTATGCTGTGACTAGAAAATATCAATATATTCTGGAAATCTTGCATTATATATGTTGTAAAGGCTGTCATTTTTCACTGTCTCTCATGGGCCCATGTCACCTCATTGTGAATGTGTCATTTTCTATGAAACTTGTTGGCTCTCATTCTATCATTATGGACATTCTGAGTTATTGCTCATTCCCATATTGATTGATATACATGGAAAATAACTAACTTGTCAAACTTTTGAGGAGGAGGTCTGATTGAGTCTTCAGACTAGCTTTGAACCACTTAGCTTCAAAGAACTTTTGTTTCAGTTTTCCAGTTGTTCCATCCACTTAAGGCTTCTTTCAACACTGCAGGCTGTAAATATTTGTCAGTATTTTTTTTTTGACTAGATGAATTGTGTGTCCATATTCTGAAGGTAATTGTACCAAATAACATAATGGACTTCTGGAATCTGGCAATCAGAATTCTTTTCTAATCACAAATTACAACTGGAATGCTGGGAAATTCCTCTTTAATTTTCTACTATCTAGTCCTGTACAGTAGAGAATGCACATTAAAGCCCACGGATTTGATTCTCATGCACGTAATGACAGCCAATGTCTTGGTCATTCTCTCTGCAGGAGTGCCCCACACAATGGCATTATGGGGATTTAAGAATTTCTTGGATGAATTGGATGAAGGTTCCTATTGTACATTCAAGGGTTTGTTAGGAGTGTGTCCATTGGCATCACCTGCCTCTTGAGTGTTTTTCAGGCCTTGTCCATTAGTCGCAGGAAGTCCTGTTGGAAGGATCAAAAAGTCAAAGTTGAGAAGAACATTGGCTGCCACATTTACCTCCTCTGGAACCTGTACATGTTGATAAATTTCATTCATATTGCATACACATTTGTCAACAGGAATAGGAAAAATGTGACAAGCAAATGAGACTTTGAATACTGTTCCATTTAGTTCAATATGAAACTTCTGAATATCTCTATGCAGCACTGGTGGTTATCCCTGAAGTCTTCTTTTGTGTTCTCATGGCCTGGTCCAGTGGATTCATGATTGTCATTCTTTACAGACATAAACAGAGGGTCCAACACATCTGTAGCACTCATGGTTCCAGCAGAAATTCCCCTGAATCCAGAGTAACCCAGAACATTCTGATCCTAGTATCTACCTTTCTGGCTTTTCATACTTTCTTCTCCATCTTAAGAGGCTTCATTAGTCTTTTGTATTATAAAAATTGGTGGCTGAAAAACATCAATCACTTCTCTCTGTTTTCCATCTTTTGTGCCCTTTTTTTCTCATGTATCATTACTCTATTGTATCCAAGCATTGTTTGGTCTGGATAAGGAATAAAAAGAATGTAATCTCATTTTAACTGTGGAAATGATATGTTTTGCATGGTATTTAGTTGTTTACACAACTTTCATACTCAAGAGGTCAATACCAGACGTTAAATTGGTAGATTTTTGTCTTTTTAGGAGTTGCTGAATTGATTATAGTTATTTTTTAGTTGATTAAATAGCAGCCTACAGAATCAAATCTTAATGTGTGAGGACCATTGTATTCTTCCACTTGAAGGGCTGAGAGTCTTCCCTTTCGCATCCTATATGCAAAGGCACCAGCCAAAACTGCCAATATAAATATCTTTTATGTGGCTTTCATTCCATCTTGGAATCTTGGCTGCTTGGTGATTTCACAAGTAGGTCTCTTTCCTGTATTCTAACTGCACCAAGATGGAAATAGGGCATGGCCATGAACTTGGGACAGGGTGCCCTTGTCTCATCACAACTGCTGTGGCCAACATAACAAGAATATAGGATTAATATTTTTCATCTATACAAAAATCAATTCAAAATAACTGATGGTTTTGGGGTAATTCTGAATTTGGTTTGCTAGTATTTCATAGAGAATTTTAGAATTATCAGAGATATTTATTTGTAATTTCCTTTGCTGTTGTTCTGCCTTTTTCTAGTTTGGCATCAGTGTAGTGCTTATTCACCAAAAGAGTTTGATAGAATTTAAAACATCCATGATAGAAATCATTTTGTTGTTTCTCAAATAAACAGAAAAAGGAACAACTATTTGTCCCAGCTTTCTGTTCCTGGGCATATACTGAGAGAACTCCACATCATTCCCTAGAGATATTTGCAGGTCTGTTTTCATTACTGCTCTATTTATTATCAAAATGAAATGTGGGCCACTTATATATCCATACATGGGAAAATTGATAATTATATTTGTGTCCATATACAAAATTGAATATTATTTGACTATAGTGAAGATGAAATCACAAAATGTTCAGGAAAATTGATGGAATTATAAGATAATATTCAACCAGGTCACATATCATATAGATATGATAAGATAAAAAGATAGATTATTGAATCTACTTCTACAAAGTAGATACTAGTCTTAAATATTTTACTTTGGATTAGATTTTTGTATATTGTATACAAATTATGTATACTGATACAAATTTGTGTTGATTTTGTTAGAAAATACTGTTCATATACTTCTAATCTTGTTCAAGGTATTACACCTATACAGCACAATTAAAAATGTAATGTAAATTGCTAGTCCTCAAAAATTGTTATTAACTACTAATTAGGATATAAAGAAATGCAAGTTATATTTAGTCACTCACCTATTACAATTGAACTTGTAGTCACATTAGGTATATTTTCAAAGTCTAACAGAAATGTATTTTAGATAAACAAGTCATCTTCAAACACTATAGAGATCTATAGAATATGGCATTTAAGATGTTTTAATAATGTAGATTCTTTTTTGTTTATGAAAATGAGACATGTCTTCTCCCGGCAGCACCAATCTACTTCAGAGAAGATGATGGGCATCAATAAAACTCCATATGGAGTTTACTTTCTTTGTGGCAATTTATCCACTAGGCAAGAAAGTGCCCTTGCCTCAATGGCTGACAGTATGTTGTCCAAAATGGACAAGCAGGACACAAATGGAAGGACTGCTAGTCCTTGCCAAGACAAGGTAGAAAGGTCCTTTAAAATATCCTGCTTCACAGGAGTCTGTCAGATATGCTAGGTCTGTAGGCCAAAGATGAATGCTCCAAAATTGCAGAGAGTACTTGGGTGACTGTCCAGGTAGGCAGTTGGTAGTCATAACTCACATTTTTGGAAGTTGCTTGCTTGCACTTCCTGGTTTCTTAGGTAATATTATTTCCCTCTTGGATCTCTGAGGGAGTAGAATATTAGATAGTTATAGTTATTGTTATCTTTAACTAACTCAGAAGAGAAATTCACTAAAGATATATAAAGTATGTAATTTTGCAAGACGTCAAAAGATAGATCCTTCTGGTTCTCTGTGAGTTCAAGGCCACAGTGGGCTACATGAAATTGAAGCATTATAGAAGAGAAACAGAGCCAGACAGTGGTGACACACACCTTTAATGCCAACAATTGAGATTTCATGCCTTTGCTTGGGAAGCACACACTCCTTTAATCCTAGGAAGTAATATGACAGGGCAAAGAAAAGTATATAAAGCATGAGGAAACAGGAACTCACTCTCTTTAGGCTGGGGATTTAGTAGAGGTAAGCACTAGTGGCTGGCTGTTCTGGTTCTCTGATCTTTCAGCTTTCACTCTGGTATCTGGCTATGGATTTTTTAATAAAAGACCATGTAAGATTTGAACATCATCTCCTTGTTTCCACTTCTTTGCTATGTTCTATTATACTATGTTCTATTATATTTGAATTTTGATATGTTATTTTCTCTAGTTTCGAATCTTATATTTTATTCAAATAGGCACCCTGTTATATTGAAAATTTTATAAATAAAGACTGTATTTCACTCCTTTCCTCCCCTTCTCTACTCCAACTTTCCCTTGGTCCCCTCTGTGTCCTCCCAAATTCATAGACTCTTTAAGTTTGTTTATATACATATACATACACACACATATATATATATATATGTATTAATATTCATATCTTCTAAGTCCACTTTGTGTTGATCATATGTTTATATTTTTATGGCTGAGCACTTGGTATTAGATTAACATTTAATGGATTTATTTTCAGGGAAGACTAATTCTCTCTATTTCTGAGCTCCTTAATTACCTGTAGCTTTAATTTTTTCTTTTGTTTCTTTTTTTATACTTTTATTTATTTATTTTTTAATATTTTATTTTATTTTACAATAGTATTCAGTTCTACATAACAGCCAGAGATTCCTTTGTTCTCCCCCTTCCTGCCCCCCTTCCCTTCCCCCCAGCCCATTCCTCCATTCCCACCTCCTCCAGAGCATGGCCTCCACTGAGGACTGAGATCGACCTGATAGACCCAGTCCAGGCAGGTCCAGTCCCCTACTTCCAGATTGAGCCAAGCATCCCTGTGTAAGTCCCAGGTTTCAAAAAGCTAACTCATGCAATGAGCCCAGGACCTGGTACCACTGCCTAGATGCCTCCCAAACAGATCAAGCCAATCAACTGTCTCACCTATTCAGAGGACCTGATCCAGTTTAGGGCCCCTCAGCCTTTGGTTCATAGTTCATTTGTTTCCATTCGTTTGGCAATTTGTCCCTGTGCTTTATCCAACCAGCATTGTTTGTAATAGCCAAAACCTGGAAACAACCTAGATGCCCTTCAACTGAAGAATGGATAAATAAATTGTGGCACATATACACAATGGAATACTACTCAGCAGAGAAAAACAATGACATCATGAGGTTTGCAGGTAAATGGATGGATCTAGAAAAAATCATCCTGAGTGAGGTAACCCAGACTCAGAAAGACAAATATGATATGTACTCACTCATAGGAGTATGCTAGATGTGTAACAAAAATGACTGGACTGCTACTCACATCACCAGTGAGGCTACCTGGAAAGCAGGACCCCAAGAAAGACACGAGGATGGCCCAATGATTGAGAAATGCCTGAGATCTACATAAACAACCTGGACATGAGTGGAAGCAATGAAGGGCGAGGTTGAGGGAAAGAGAGCAGGAGATCCCAGCTGGATCAAGAACAGAGAGGGAGAACAAGAAATAGGAGACCATGGTAAATGAAGACCACATGAGAAAAGGAAGAAACAAAGTGCTAAAGAGGTCCACAGAAATCCACAAAGATACCCCCACAAAAGACTGCTGGCAATGGCCGAGAGACAGCCGGGACTGACCTATTCTGGTGATGGGATGGCCAAACACCCTAATAGTTGTGCCAGAAACCCCATCCAAGGACTGAGGGATCTGGATGTAGACATCTATGGCTAGGCCCTGGGTGGAGCTCTGGAAGTCTAATTATCAAGAAAGAGGAGGGTTTATATGAGTGATAATTTTCTTTTTGTATCTTTTCTTCTTTTTTCATGGTGATTTTTTCTTTCTTCTTGAATATAAATTCATTACTCATACATGATGTATCATTGATTAAGATGTCCTTGATCAACTCAAGGACTGCCAAGTACAGCTCAATAATTCTCTCATGAGAATTATAAATTGCTGTGATACATGTAGTCCTGGTGGTGACATTTTTTCTATTGGTAATGATCTTACCAGAAAGAATTCCTAACACTCTTCATATTACCAACAGACAATAGGCATTTTTCCTGTTTAAATTTTAGAAAATGTAAGCTTTAGCTAAGTCTTACATTATAAGCATAATAAATGGATAGAACAAAAAGAATGGAAATAGAATTTACAGTTTCAATGTTAGAACTCTGCATTCTAACATTTGTTGTTTGATATTACCAAGTCCATCAGAGCCTGGAAATTGAGTAGTAGTTGCCGATGATAAGAAAGGGACGAAATGTTGGGAAGCATGCAGCTGTTGGTGCACTGGCATTGACTACCCACTTAGTGGTTCCATTTACAAAGCATAAACACCTGGTTTAGATGCCAGGAGTTGTAAAAAGACCACAAAACTGCTCACCAGGGCAAGGATGGTTTCTGTGGCTCTAGTCACAGGAGATGGCTAACGACACAGAATTCTGAAAAGTTTTGGACCCTTTGCTTGTGCTTCAGCAAGAAAAGCATTATGGAATGGAACCACTGGAGTACATCATGATTACCAAGCACATGACATTCAAAGATCTCAATAAGATGACAAATAATGTGTAGGTTAGATTTTTAACTTTGGCCACAGCATAATATAGCAAATTTCTAATCTCTGTGCAGTTTCTTCCATCCCTCATGTCTGTCACAAGCACAGTAATGAAGCCATTTACCATTAATTTCAGGGCCACCACAGGCCACTTCTAATGATGGGTCTCTGTCTTTGAACTGTACTTGGCAGTCCTTGAGTTGATCAAGATAACCTGGAATAAATTTAAGATTGATTTGGATCCAAGGGATACTCCTCTGGCAACTCTATAAAAAAATTTAGATGCAATGTTATGTAGAAAATATGTCTAACCAAAAGCAGACATTTTCTGAGTGATTTCTTTACAGAGACAACCATGAAGTTAGCCATGGTCAGGTGTTTGACAATTAAGTCTGGCTCTGATTCCAGAGAATACATCATTGATGAAAGAGCAAACACAGCTGAGTTAAACAGCATCCCCAGTGCATTCTGGGACAGCAAGAGAATCCCCATGGCCATGTCTGTGGATGACATTCTGTTATATTACTGTGACTATCACTAAATGTGAGATCCAGAGAACTCTTGATAGACATGCAGGACTACTCTCTTCATGCCACTCTAAATACTGTATTCACCTTCAACCAGTACATTCCAATATAGAGGAATTAGAAAGTATGTCATTTTCAGAAGAAGCTTCCTGAGGTTAAAAATGTGCAGACTGTGGTGAACGGTCATCCAGATAGTGTCCTTCACTTTGAATTGGCATGTTGCCCAGTGCCTCATAATTAATATTCGATTTGAATTAGTTGTAGCATTGATATATGGATACAGTTATTGAACAGCTCACAGGAGTAATGTCTCCCTTTCAACCATGTAAGTCTCTGGAATTCTCAGGATTGGAGACATGCATTTTACCCACTGCACCATCATTCTAAATCCCAGATTCACCAGATCCCACCAAGGGTAAAAGACTTATCTGGAGTGAGAACACTTAGAGATTACAGTGTTTGGTATACATGCAACACTACCATTCATCACCTATTAAAATATTTCTTGTTTGAATATAAAAAAATAATTTTGTTCATCTGGCTGTTCTTTTCTTTGTTCCATTTTATAAAATCCTTCCTTGTGTTACCAAACAATCCTATTGTATCCTGAAATATCTTAAACCTATATTATGATGGTATAAAATAAAATAACCCCAGGAAAACAATGCTGGTCATGTGAAGATAAATTTTACATACAAACTGAAATAAGTAAACGTAAAAATAGTCTCATAGTCAGAATTACAGTCTCGTGAAATTTACCTACATTTTCATAACTAAGGTATCATTATTCACACCTAAAAATGATCAGTAATATACTACAGTTGTCTAAACACATTGCAAATTAAATTAAACATACATAAATATTTACAACATATAATATTTCATATTAGAAGGGACAACAATATGTTCTTTGTCTGTATATATGTCCAAGGATGTATGCAGAAACAAAATAATATCCAGTAGTTAGAAACTCAAACAGTAGCAGTGTTGTGAATGGTCAGCTTCAATTATGAAAATGTAAATTTGGTACAGAGAGAGAAACCCCATTCGAATTACTTGCTATTGGTTTCTACCGATGTGTGCCTTTTCTACATTTTATAAACATATAAATATGACATTAGATCCTTGTTACTATTGCTTTCCTTTACAATGTGAACATAGCCCTTAATTCCTACTGGGCACTCAGGTTTGCACTAGGACAAAGAAAACCTTCAACTTCTGGAAGCCAGAGTTAAAAGGGGAGTTTGTACATTTAAGCAGGAGTAGCACAAGACTGTAAGAATCTCCTCCTTTAGCTCACAGTTGCTACCTTGCATTATAGCATCTTTCTGAAAACCTACTGATATTTCATCAAAGGGAAAGGGAGAAGATGTGAACCCATAAGCACTGTCACACTTTATTTCACTCATAAAGGTCTTACTTCCCTCTTTCTAGTACAGACCTATAGCTTCAACTATAGCAAATAGTTTCAAGAAGAGCTGAATAGGGCTGTAAGAGCATCTCATGTACAGGTTTCGTTAATCCTTATTATTCTGAAGCCCTCTGCTTACAATTTGCCTTTTGCTGTGTCTCTAGGGAAAGGAAAAGACCAGATCAGAGTTGCACTCAAAAAGCTTGCAGCAGACTGTCCTAGCTTCTATCATTTTGAGGGAAGAATTTAAGACTTACTTGTGAGATTACATTTCTATGATGGCTGCCTATATAGGACCTCAGTGGTCACAGGACAGACAGCCTGTCTCCATGTAGACAGAGTTTCCTGATAGAGTGTGACTGATATGTCGTTATGTCATGAACTCATCTCCTTTCTGGTCAAGATGAGGTCATAGGAGGTATCCATGGCATTGCCCCCTGACGGAATTAATGTCACCCCTCAATAAACCTTATATCCATCACAAACACTTAGAAAGATTCATATGTTATTGATCTGCAGAGGGACATGCTTCACATTGTCTGCTTTCTGCTTCTGGGTGTCAGGACACAAATGCAAGCCAGGGAGCTTGAGAATAGGGATGGATTTTGAGGAAGAGTGAGTGATGGTGAAAAGGGAAGCATTGTATTGATTTTGAAATGTATATCCAGTCTTACCAAAATTACTGAACAAACCAATAGAAAATGACAACCTCCCCCACAAAAAAAGAATATCAAGCCAAAATATTTGCCCAGGATGCCAAACACCACCTACAACAATTTTTTATAGGATCAAGATGGGATTACATAATGCCACTTTCTTCAAGTTCTGTCACAACCTAGGGAATATATTCTTATTCTATTTGACAATTTCAGTATTCCACATGAAATTGACAATTCCACATAGCATAGCTTGCTTCTGTTATGGGTTAGGGTTGCTCAGACATACACCATGACTGTGAATAAATATTAATAAGTACAAGCTTTTTATATAGTTACTGAGGTGATTGGGGCCTGGTCTGCACCTGAGAGCTCTACTAAAATACAGAACTAATATTACCCATCCAGACATCAAAAAGGCAAAACTCACAGACATATACTCTGTTTCTGTGTAGATAGAGGCTTATTTTAAAATATTTTCTTGTATATGTCCTAGTCATTTCTCAGAGTAGAGTAAGGAAGTTTGATTACAAAAGTAGAAGTATCCCTTAGTCTTATGATCTGTTTTCTCATAAGAACATGAGATTTTATAAGCTCTATCTTTTATTAAAATAGGTTTCTATGTCTGGAAAATTGGGAATGAGCTGTTATAAAAAAGTCTATACAATTTAGGGATATTTTAGTTTCATATATATATATCTTAAGCATAGTAATTGAAGAGAACCTGGCACGACCATATCTAATGAGAACAGAAAAAGCCATAAAGCCAGCACAGCTGCTTGACAATGATCCAGGAATGCTGAGCCCCATGATGGCTGCCATGCCACCTCCTATTTTCATCTCCACCTGTTGCATACTTGAGGCACTTTTAATATTTGTACACTTGTGGATATTGGATTGATGGAAAATTTCTTATAAATCATTTATGCCTTCTCCCAAGAATGCTGCTTCTAAGCTTTCTTAGAACAGTCTTGAACATACTATTCCCCCTGCTTTAAAGAAGATATCCTTATCTACTGGAAAGTCTTCCTTATGCCTTGGAGGTTTTGTCAACAAGATTTGGTGGGCTAGAGGAGTTGCCTACACATCAGATTACAAGCCTCTTCCCAGTATACACTCAGAGAATTACGTGGTAGTAACAATTTAGGTTATCTCTGCCCTACACAGAGACTTATACTTATAGGCAAAGAATGATGTGGAACGATGATAAACATATGAAACATCAGGATCTCTCTTTCTTCGAAAAGTTAGCTCATGTAGCACCTCTATGGTGACACATGACCAAGGAAGAACAGAATGCCAGGATTAGACACATTAACAAAATTTACAGAGATAGAAATGTGAATATAGTACAGGCCAGAATTTGAATGATAACTGCCATAGATTTGGCCTGAGGATTTTTTTCCTGTGCACTCTAACCATTAAAAGTTAATAATACATGTCTTGGGACATAGCAGTATGCCTGGGCTGGCTTCTGAATTTTGTTTTGGTCTAGTGTCTTGAAGCAACCAGAGATAACAGCCTGAGAAAGGACTGTCATATGCCTCTATGTTCTTAAAAATTGGGTTATTGTAGCTAGAGTTTTCCTACCTGGCCCACAGTCAGGACAAATCTTTGTCACCCGCCAGTCTCACAGCTGCTCAGACCCAACGAAGTAAACACAGAGACTTATATTGCTTACAAAGTGTATGGCCATGGCAGGCTTCTTGCTAACTGTTCTTATAGCTTAAATTAATCCATTTCCATAAGTCTATACCTTGCCACGTGGCGTGTGGCTTACCGGAGTCTTCACATGCTGCTTGTCATGGTGGCGGCTGGCAGTGTCTCTCTGCCTCAGCCTTCCGCTTCCCAGAATTCTCCTCTCTCCTTGTCCCACCTACTTCCTGCCTGCCCACTGGCCAATCAGTACTTTATTTATTGACCAATCAGAGCAATTTGACATACAGACCATCCCACAGCACTTCCCCTTTTCTTTTTTTAAAAAGGAAGGTTTTAACTTTTACACATCTACAAAGCCAACTTGGTATATTTGGGAATTTGGGCGTAGCTTCTCTTACTACTCCCTGCTGGAGGGGGGTGCTGTATCTTATGGGGACACAAAGAAAATTTTAGGATCATGGAGTAGTCCGTGAGACTGTATCGTCTGAGCCAGTTGCCTTGAAGCGATTCTGGATATTGGATAATCTGGGCCATGGTGTCATCAGAGACCTTGGACACCTTTCAGGTGGTCTTGGCTGGTCAAACCTGATGTATCTTAATCTGGAACAAATCCATGTCTTCTGGCTTTCTGTAGAAACAAAAGTAGAGCCTCTTTTCCAAAGTAACATATCCTTATAGCTAAATTTTGAAGTCAAGGTACCTTTAAAATACACATTTTGGCATAACTCAACAGCTTTTGCAATCAAATGTTTTTCTTCAGTTACGAATATCAAAGAGAACATAATCCAGATTCTTTGTGTGGTAGCCATCTTTACATGGCTTATTTTTTATATTACCTTGAGCCTATTGCTTTAAATTGCAGCCTTTTAAGCCTGAAACAGTGCTGTGGCTGCTGGCCCCACCCACTTCAGTTTCCCAACATGGCGGTGGTACGTTTGGCGCCAGCTCTGAGAGCCATAGTGGGTCTATGCTTTTATCCAAACAGTGTGTAGCCCAGAAACATCTTTTTTTTTGTTTTGTACTAGCAAAGGCTAAATCCACCATGCAGCTTAATGTGCCACTTGCAGAGGCCTCATTCCCGCCATACTGCAGGTTGAGTGCACATGCCAGGAACCCGCCAGTAACTCAAACCAGCAGCTGCTGCTCATTTGAGAGAGACAATTAGGAAGCTGTTTTTAGTGCCATTTTAGAATCTTTTCTCAGGTTTTAGGTAGAAACTCTTGCCCCACGTTGGGCGCCAGATTTAGATGTAACCAACCATCTTATTAAATAAGAAACAGAACCAATGTAAAAGAGAAACCCGATACATCACACTTTACAATAGCCACAAATGACATAAAATACCTTGGGGTAACACTAACCAAGTAAGTGAAGGACCTATATGACAGGAACTTTAAGTCCCTGAAAAAAGAAATTGAAGATGTCAGAAAATGGAAAGATCTCCCATGCTCATGGATAGGCAGGACCAACATAGTAAAAATGGCAATTTTACCAAAAGCAATCTACAGATTCAATGCAATCCCCATCAAAATACCAACAAAATTCTTCACACACCTGGAAAGAATAATACTCAACTTCATATGGAAAAACAAAAAACCCAGGATAGTCAAAAGAATCCTGTACAATAAAACAATATCTGGAGGCATCACAATCCCTTACTTCAAGCTCTATTATAGAGCTACAGTAATAAAAACAGCTTGGTATTGGCATAAAAACTGACATGTGGACCAATGGAATCGAATTGAAGACCCTGACATTAACCCACACACCTATGAACATATAATTTTTGACAAGCCAAAAGTGTACAATGGAAAAAAGAATGCATTTTCAACAAACAGTGCTGGCATAACTGGATATCAACATGTAGAAGGCTGCAAATAGATCCATATCTGTCACCATGCACTAAACTTAAGTCCAAGTGGATCAAGAACCTCAACATAAATCGAGCTACTCTGAACCTGCTAGAAGAGAAAGTAGGAAGTAGTCTTGAACGCATTGGCATAGGAGATCACTTCCTAAATATAACACCAGTAGCACAGGCACTGAGAGAAACAATGAATCAATGGGACCTCTTGAAATTGAGAAGCTTTTGTAGAGCAAAGGATACAGTCAACAAGGCAAAGCGATAGCCTACAGAATGGGAAAAGATCTTCACCAACCCCACATGTGACAGAGGACTGATATCCAGATTATATAAGGAACTCAAGAATTTAGACATCAAAACGACCAACAGTCCAATTAAGAAATGGGCTATAGAACTAAACAGAGAATTCACAACAGAGGAAACTCAATGGGTGAAAGACATTTAATGAATTGCTCAACATCCCTAATCATCAGGGAAATGCAAATCAAAGCAACTCTGAGATACCACCTTATGCCTGTCAGAATGGCTAAGATCAAAAACACTGAGGACACTTTATGCTGGAGAGGATGTGGATCTAGGGGAACTCTCCTCCACTGCTCATGGGAATGCAAGCTTATACAACCACTTTGGAAATCAATATGGCGCTTTCTTAGAAAATTGGGAATCATTCTCCCCCAAGATCCAGCTATACCACTCTTGGGCATATACCCAAGAAATGCTCAATCATACCACAAGAGAACTTGCTCAGCTATGTTCATATCAGCATTGTTTGTAATAGCCAAAACCTGGAAACAACCTAGATGCCCTTCAACTGAAGAATGGATAAATAAATTGTGGCACATATACACAATGGAATACTACTCAGCAGAGAAAAACAATGACATCATGAGGTTTTCAGGCAAATGGATGGATCTAGAAAAAATCATCCAGAGTGAGGTAACCCAGACTCAGAAAGACAAATATGGTATGTACTCACTCATAGGAGGATATTAGATGTGGAGCAAGGATGAATGGACTGCTACTCACATCACCAGTAAGGCTACCTGGAAAACAGGACCCCAAGAAAGACACGGGGATCACCCAATGCTGGAGAAATGGATGAGAGCAGAAGATCCTAGCTGGATCAAGAAAAGAGAGGGAGAACAAGGAATAGGAGACCATGGTAAATTAAGACCACATGAGAAAAGGAAGAAACAAAGTGCTAGAGAGGCTCACAAAAATCCACAAAGATACCCCCACAAAAGACTGCTGGCAATGGCCGAGAGACAGCCAGAACTGACCTACTCTGATGATGGGATGGCCAAACACCCTAATAGTTGTGCCAGAAACCCCATCCAAGTACTGAGGAATCTGGATGCAGACATCCATGGCTAGGCCCTGGGTGGAGCGTTGGGAGTCTAATTAGCAAAAAAGAGGAGGGTTTATATGAATGAGAATTGTTGAAACCAAGGTTGGATAAAGCACAGGGACAAATAGCCAAACGAATGGAAAAATATGAACTATGAACCAATGGCTGAGGGGCCCCCAACTGGATCAGGCCCTCTGAATAGGTGAGACATTTGATTGCCTAATATGTTTGGGAGGCATCTAGGCAGTGGTACAAAGGTCCTGGGCTAGCTGCATGAGATAGCAGTTTGAAACCTGGGACTTATACAGGGAAGCTTGGCTCAATCTGGGAGGAGGGGACTGGACCTACCTGGACTGAGTCTATCAGGTCGATTTCAGTCCTCGGGGGTGGCCTTTATTCTGGAGGTGATGGGAAAGGGGGGTGGGCTGGGGGCAAGGGGAAGGGAGCAGGAAGGGGGAGAACAAGGGAATCTGTGGCTGTTATGTAGAACTGAATGGTATTATAAAATAAAATAAATAAAAAAAAAATGTTAAAAATAAAAATAAAAAAAAGAGAAAGCCAAGAGATCGGAGCTCAGCTAAAATCTCACCCTTCCTCCTGCAGTGGTCTTAGATTCCCGAAAGAGAGCTATTTCCCTGTGTGTAAGTCATTTCATAGTCATTCTGCCTTCTCATTGGTTGTAAACCCAAACACGTGACTGCCTCATCACTGTCTGTATGTACAGCACCCCCAGGTCTTAAAGGCATATGTCTCCAATGCTGGTGGTATCCCTGAACACACAGAGATCTATGAGATTAAAGGCGTGTGCCACCACCGCCACACTCTGTCTATGGTTCTAATAGCTCTGACACCCGGGCAACTTTATTTATTAACATACAATCAAAATCACATTTCAGTACAATTAGAATACCTTCACAGGTTGTGATACCTCAGTAAAAACCCCCATTCTATCCCCTACAGACAAAGAGAAGCTTAAACCAGGATTCCTAAGTGTAGATAAGAACTTAGACCCCTTTTCCCCAGGTGGCTGTATCTGCTACAGGGACTTTGAAAAACACAGTCAGGATATTTGACCAAAAGACTAAAAAGGGAGGCGGGTTAAAATAAATTATATGGTCTGTGCCTTTAAGAACTAGCCTCACAAAGAAAGGGAAGTGCTCCTTCTAACCTCCCTGCTGTAAGTGAAGATTTGGAAGAGCCTCCCTGGAGGCTTGTAAACTTAGAAAATACCTTACTTTTGCATTCTGTACCTAAAGTCTCCAGTGGCGGCTTTGGGGACATGATCTAGGCACAATAAGACCCTCACTCTATTGTCTCAAAAAGGGGGCCTTAGACAAAGATATCTCAATAAAGATAGATAGACCCAGGCCAGTTTCAAGTCCCCAGAAATGATGGTGCCAGCCCCAGGAACAAAAGAACAGAGTCAGGATGTCTGATGGTAACCAATTAACCACGAGATGCCCCTCTCCAGAGATAACATGACCTGACCCTAGAGAGGAGTTGTAAAACTGCTGACAAGGCAAACAGACAAGCTAGAATAAGATAAAGTCCAGGCCCGGGAAAAACTGGATCAATCAAGGATGGACCGGTACTAACCCTCTCCCCTCTAAGAAATTTTATGGGTTTTGCCTATAAAAACTAACTTCCTCAAGAAAGAGGGACTCCTCCCTGCCTCACTGTATTGGGTGTAGGAATGAGTACCTGTCTAGACTTGTATCTGCAGAATAAAACTTGCTGTTGCATTCTGGACATCCAAGGTCTTCGGTGGTCTCTTTGGGGGGTCACAATCTGGGCATAACAAGGTTATGGAGTTAATGAATAAAAATGATAACTCTGTTTATCAGTGATGTTATAATTGGGGGAAATGTTTGGAAAAGATAACTCTGTTCTCCTATGGTTTATCAATGTTGACTAAAAGATGTGCAAGAGGTAATGATTTTTTGTATAAATAAAGCCTGTGAGAGAGATGGGTTGCCAGACAGAGTAGGAAGAGTTCTACTGAGATGTGCTTTCTTTCTGTCAATCTCTTGTAAAATGAAACTCAGAAGTATTCCATGTCTGATTTATCTGCTGCCAGTTTTGTATTCACCCATCCCTCATCTGGACCTGTACACCAGCAAGAATCTACTTCTGTAAGTAAATTACAGTACTTCTGTATATAAATTACAATTCGCAGAGACCCAAATCTCAGAGGCCAACATGTTCATTCTCTTACTATGTGGTCAAAGAGAATGTTTAGCATGTGTTGCACTGTGAAATTGATAGATCTGTAGGGTTCTAAATCATTAAGAATGAGGATTTAAAAATATGGTGAAATAAAGTGTTTGGCCCACACTGGATAAAGAAACCTCAAAAAGATGAGGGAAATGATTTAAAATTATGTGGAAGAGAAACCTGAAATAAACTTACACAAAATCAGCTATGTCAGGAGGTAAAGGAGGAGTGTTAGTTAAACCACAAATAAATAGCTCTAAGATATGTCGGGAAACCATTAGATTGTATCTTTTCTAACCTCAGGTTTATACATAAATCACTGAAACAACACAGAGGGCTTCCATTTTCCATGGCTCCTCATGTCTGTGGAAACAAGAAATCAATGCACAGAGGTGCAGAAGGAGAATGAAATTGCTTATGCAAAGAGACTTTTAATTGAACATTTTTATTTTCTGAAATAATGCAGGGGATATTTAAAGCAACAGGAGAACAGTGTAAGAAAAATAGCAGTACTCCGACAAAATTTGGTTACAAGTAATAGCCAAGGTTATTATCCATTAGAAGCTTAATATCACAGATTTGTCATGGATTTAATGCTCTTCTACATTTCATCTAGTAATGTTTCCTGTCTCTTCCATCCTCTCCCCTAGCGTCATAATTCCTTCTGTTTTCCTCTCCTCTCCTCTCCTCTCATCTCTCCTTTGCTCTAATTTCCCCTGAATTGCTTTTTCTATCCAGGACCAATTCCTGGTACCCAGAGATTTCTTTTCAGGAAAAGAAGAATGAGGACCACTCTTGAATTACAGATTCTATAAACTGATGTTTTTATGCTTAAACTCCTTCTGCTGGTACCAAGTTCACAGAACTTCTGCCCACAAATGTTGCTTCTTCTTCCAACCCATCAGACCTTTTATACATACATCAACACTGAATGTTACATGGGTCACAAGGATACTATGACGGTGGCAAGCTATTTGGGGTACACAAGATTAGTGATCAGCCATATTTCCACAGTTTTCCCAGACTTCTAGTGAACACAGAGTTACTCATGTGAACTGAATGCTTTAAAGTCTGAAGGACTTTGCCTGGGTTTCTCAGGACATGAAAGGCACACAGTGACACAGGGGCCATGGACTCTACTCTGAAATAGCTATAATGCATTCCTGTCAAGGTAACTATACCAGTCCAAATCAAAGATTCTGCACAGAAGGCAAAACTTTTTGTCACAGCAGCAAATTGAGAAAAAGATAATGAAACCCTTTATAACTGCAGTTTTGTTAGGATGAGGAAACAAACACCACTTTATTTTATTTTACTTTATATTATTTTCTTTTGGTTTTATCAGTGTTCATTGTATGTGAATCCATGTTACAGTAGAGCTTTTCATACAAAAATATATTTCACTGAACACATTTCCCTCACACTCTTCATCTGCCATATTCTTGTTCCTTCTGTAGATCTGCATGGTTCCCCTGGACACTTTTGCATATACATACATACATACATATATATGTATCTATATAACATCTATGCATCACAAACAGGAAAAGAATATGTGTGCCTGGCTTTTCTTTTCATTTATTTCTTTTCCTTTCTGTTTTCTTTCTCTCATTTTTTTTGTGTCAGTGTCTCTCAACATTTATTTGCTATTCAGGAAATCAATACATAAACCATGGTGGCCTTGAACTCACCAATATGCCAACCTTGTCTCCTAAATACGTATGTTAAAATATGTGCTGTCATACCTATGCTGTAATTGCTTTATCTATAACAGTCTTTATTCGCTTAATGTTTAAATCAATTTTCCAAGAGCAATATAAATTTGCACTAGTTAATGGTTGAGAAAAAACTATGGGGTATATACAGTGCATTTTTGTTGGGTCTCTATCTGGTTTTCATTTCAATGAAAATAATGGATGTGTCAATGGAATTTTGAAATGTTACTGCTTTGTGGAGAGAAATCATTCATGGTGCTTGAACCCCGAACTAGTCAGTTCATCGATTTTAGAGGAGAGTTTGTGTTGTCATTTTTATTAAACTAGAATAATTAGTTACTGCATTCTAGATGTCTATTTTTATACACACAGAATAACATAGGCTTCCCACTTCATCAAAGACTTGTGGTTGAGAGGCATCTAGGTTGTTACAGGTTCTGGCTATTATGAATAATGCTGTTATAAATATAGTTGAGCAAGTGTCCTTGTGGAATGATTGAGCATTCCTTGGGTATATGCTCAAGAGTGGTATAGCTGGGTCTTGAGGTAGATTGGTATCAAATTTTCTGAGAAACCACCATACTAATTTCCAGATTGGCTGTACAAGTTTGCATTCCCACCTACAGTGGAGGAGTGTTCCTCTTGCTCTGCATCCTCTCCAACATAAACTGTCATCAGTGTTTTTATTCATAGCCATTCTGACAGGTGTAAGGTGGTATCTCAGAGTTGTTTGGTTTGCATTTCCCTGATGACTAAGGAAGTTGAGTTATTCCTTAAATGTCTTTTAGCCAATGTGATTCTTCTGATGAGGATTATCTGTTTAGCTCTGTAGCCCATTTTAATTAAATTGTTTGTTATTTTGATGTCTAGTTTTTTTTTTAATTCTGTATATAATTTGAAAATAAGCCGTCTGTTAGATGTAGAGTTGGTGAAGATATTTTCCCATTCTGTAGGCTGTTATTTTATCATACTGACTGTGTCCTCTGCCCAACAAAAACTTCCCAGTTTGAGGAAGTCCCATTTATTAATGGCTGCTCTCAGTGTCTGTGTTACTGGTGTCATATTTAGGAATTGGTCTCCTGTGCCATTGCATTCAAGACTATTTCCTAATTTCGCTTCTATCAAGTTCATTGTAACTGGATTTATGTTGAGGTCTTTGATCCACTTGGACTTGAGTTTTGTTCACGGCAACAGATACTGATATATTTACAATATTTTTTTTTCTTTTTCGAGACAGGGTTTCTCTGTGTAGCTTTGTGCCTTTCCTGGAACTCAGTTGGTAGTCCAGGCTGGCCTCGAACTCACAGAGATCTGCCTGGCTCTGCCTCCTGAGTGCTGGGATTAAAGACGTGCTCCACCACTGCCTGACTATATTTACAATCTTATACATGTTGATATCCAGTTATCCCAGTACCATTTGTTGAAGACACTTTTTTCCCCCATTGGTACAGTTTTGGCTTCTTTGTCAAAAAATCATGTTTTTATAGGTGTGCAGATTAATGTTGAAAAAAATCATGTGGTTTCCATGTTTTGGATTAGAGGCAGTAAAGAGAGTGGGAACTGATTAGAGCATAATCAGTTATGCTTAAATTTCATAAATAAAAGAGATAAATCTTAATGTTTAAATTGTGTGCTTCATGACAAAATCCACATTTTTCACATTTCCCAGAATATTTTCATGCCATCATTATAAAATTAATTTGTACTACATAATAATAAGTATTCTAATGCTATGTTTTCTAATTGTGATATCATGCTTTTTCTTTTACTCCTACTTTAGGAGATATTCTTCTCAAATTTAACTGACTATGTTCTCCTGAGTCCTCTAAATTGAGTCAGATTAGACATTTGAGAATCAAAAAATAAATTGAAGACAACCAAGAACAATGTCAACATCCTATAATGTCTAGGGGTCTATGGTACTTAGATGGCATGGCCCTGTTGCTGAAGATACCATATACTTGAGCCATAGACCATGAAGAATCAAGCTGATAGTGAACTGGAAGTTTCATCCCTACTTGCTAGTTTTCATACTGCTTAAAGTAATCATAAATTTTACCCAAGAGTGAATCCTGAGAGGTATAACAACAAACCTGTTGTAATAGTGTCATGAACATCATGGGAGTAACCAAACCATTTTATAATTGATTTGAAGACCAAGTTCATAAGATGGAACCTATGCTTTCCACCACTAGCAGAGCTAGGAATATGTGCCTAGAGAGTACATAGACTCTGGGGGAGCAAATAATAGTATTATTCTGATAAGTTTTTATAGTAACAATCTGCTTTCTATACTCTTATGTTCATAAAAAGAGATTAGTAGACCTTTCAACCTTCATCAGAAAAGCTTCATTTTGCACTCCATGGTAATTAACACATAGATTCACAATTAATCTAGGTTATGAAAATAAAATATTCTGGAGGTTTCAGATTAAAATGGTGAATCTATATCACCCCTTTCCTCAAAACTCTCAGGGATCATCATGGAAGAAGAGGCAGAAAGAGTCTAAGAATCAGAGGTGGCAGATGACTCTAAGGAAACTGGTTTTGTTCAGACTCAACAGGGTACGTGCACATATGAATTTACTTGTTAGGACAGTATGTAGAAAACCTGCACAAATTCAAGCCAGACAAAATCCTAGCACAGTGAAGTATTGAGAGATGCTGGTAGCAAAAGGCCATGGGAGTATACAGCAGGTGATGACTAGTGTTCAAAATGTTAACCAATCAGAACCAAAGTTTCTGGTAGGGGACGAAGCCTTCACTCAAGTTGTGTTTGAGTTATTGCCTTTTGAATGAACTGACTGTTTCTTGTTGTAGATTTTTTATGCAATTACATCTATGATATCTTCCCATTACCTTGCATCTTCATGTAATGTGTATATGTAATCTCATGATTCCATGTCAATCTTATGGGCATATATATTTGTGGGTAGTCAGGACGACGACATATTATGTAGCTGTATATTGTTGATATATAAGGAATATACTAGGATATGTCTCATAGACAGATCCATTATCCCACAAGACTGTAGACACTTAAACCTGCTTTGTTCCTTTCACTCAGACTAGCAGAACATAATAATCTCTGATCAGTCTAACACAAACTGCATGCATCTAGCTCACTTGTACATCAGAGCATGTTCAAACTAGACTAAATACCTCTGTATGTAGATTATAAGTTTAAAAATGTACAGCTATGACCAAGGTCAGACTTTCAATGGTCTTACCAAGGGTATTAACACAAAACACCCTAAGAAATTCCTGTAAATTATTTGCTTGCCAAATATGCTGATAAAAGGCTATGTCTCAGCTTTTGTCATTCTGGGCACTGCACCCTCTCCTTCTGTCCTCAGACCTTGGAACCTTGAATTACCATGGTAACAGCTGTACAGTTTATGATCTAATCTGGAATGTGCTATGAATTTGAGGGTTTGAAAACCTTTTCTCCGGATTGCACGGAGTCTCCTGTTAAAAAATGAAAGGATAGATAGACAAGCGAGGAGCTATGAATAAGAGCTGAAAAGAAGATGTAGAGAAGCAGTAGAACAAAGAGACAACAACAGAGAGATCAGAAGCTTACTTGAAACAATAAATTGGATGGATTGAAAGAGCATGGTATGCATAGATTTATTCATACCCTCAGATAAGTAGAGTTTTCTAGCTGTTTGTAGATTCATTCTGGACACAGGGAGAAAGTTTGGGGGCAGGATCCTAAAAGCTTATGTTAGTGGAGGAGATAAGGAAGTACAACTTCTGGCTGTATAACTATTGGCCACAGATGGCTTCTGGGAGACAATGTGTCAGATTTCTTTGAGTATTCAACTTTAAGAGGCTAACAGTGTTTCCATGTGTGTCCCTGGATTAGGCACACACTAGATTCAGTAAGTAGACTCAGTGTTTGCTTTGAAGACATGAGATTTGGAGAGAATGCTGGTGGAGGGTATGCAAAGTAATATGGAAAGAAGTCAATGGGAGTGCACTGGCCTAAAACTTTTATACATAGAAGAAATACTCAAAGAAATATTTTAAGTAATAAATTTTATAAATCTTTTTTTAAACAAATTTGATTTGTGCTCAAGAAGTCAGTGAAATCTCTATTCAAGGCGACAGAGAAACTTCACTAACTTTCTTTGAAATAGACCTTAAAGTTTTTTTTTTATTTTTATTTTTCGAGACTGGGCTTCTCTGTGTAGCTTTGCTCCTTTCCTGGGACTCACTTGGTAACCCAGGCTGGCCTCGAACTCACAGAGATCCACCTGCCTCTACTTCCCGAGTGCTGGGATTAAAGGCGTGCGCCACCACCACCTGACATGAATACATCTTAAAGTTTTAATGCCATTTGCAGGAGACTTATTCAGCCTTGAGAGATTATGAAAACTCAATGCCTCCTAACAACACTTTGCCTCTGGAGAGATAATAATAAGGAACTCATAAGTGTCTTTGTTACTGAGCATCTGGAAAAGTTTCATGAATTCTTTTGTCTCCCAAAGTCAACACTGTCATTGTCACTGCAGATGAAATGAAAATTGCAGTTCTGGAGGGAGGTGAGCTCACAGACCTCTCCCTCAAGTTTGAGCTCTTGCAATTGCTTCTTAAGAGTCAGGATCAGCAATTATCCCCACCATCCTGCAGATGATGAAGCCTGGTGAGTACTTCGTTTTTCAGGTGGAGTGGAAGATCCAGCAAAAGGGCGAGACCTGCATAAGTGCTCCTGTCTGGTAATGGGATTCTGCATTAGAACCAGGTCTGTGGAACAGAGAGAGAAGGCACAGGCCTAATTCATTAACTAAAGAGCGACTGAGAAATATAGAAGTGTTCCTAACCTTGTACCCCTCCTTGTTGGTTCTTACTGCAATGTAAGGTCCCCACCAAGAGTGACTGTGGGTGGAGTAGGATAATGCAGGTCATCTGCAAAAGTGCTGAAGGACTATTGTAACCATTTTAATAATTCAATGTGATAATTCTGCTTACCTTCCAGGAGTGTTGATTATATTTGAAGTATTATTATTATGAGCTAACTTATCATGATTTTTTTCATATTGGGGGACAATAAAATGTGACTATAAAGAGCACACAATCCTGGGAATATTCCAAATATGAATATGTTTCTAGAGTAAAAAAGTATTGTTATGTGACACTACATTTATCATCTGGTTATACAGGCAGTAGTGACTTTGTGTTGAATGGCCAGTGGTAAAATAATTGGTTTGAAAACTCTTTCTCTTGAACGTGGATAGTAACATGGAATGGAAGGTAGCGTGTAATTATTGGGAAATGACAACCAGGACCATAATATTTCCAAGCTAATCAACACAGTTTGGAGGGTAGGATGAATTTTCATGTTGACTTATTACAATAGTACTTTAGCACTCTCACAGATGGCCTGCATTATCCTGCTATACCCACAGTCACCCACAGTGTGGAACTTAAATTACATTAAGAACCACAGGGACTGGCACAAAGTTCGGAACCCTTCAGTATTTCTCAGTCACACCTAAGTTAGGGAATTCTTTTGTGTCTTCTCTTTCTGTTCCTTGAATCAGTTTTTAACCCCTTATTTCCATTTCCAGATATCTCCCCTGTATTAGTCTTACACTAATGTAAAGCATAATCTGACACCATGCCTTTCCACGCTGCTTATTGTTGTTGCTAATAAAACAAAGGGCTTTGTGATTTGCAGTCCTGGGCTCTACCACTCGGCTACTATTTATCCATATTAGTGTTATATCACATTGGACAATATTTAAGGAATCACATTATTCTGATTTTTCTTTATATTCTAACATACACTATCTGAATTTTAAATCATCATGAATTTCATTATAATAGATAAATCAATATAACCATAATAAAATAATCTAGTTGTCGAGGTGCATGACTTTATCTCCTCATTTGTAAAGCACACGTAGCAAGGTATTTATGAATTTGAGAGCAACGTGATATACATAGTGAGTTCCAGGATAGCCAGAGCTATATAATAACACCCTGACTTGAAAACAACAACAGCAACAACAACAAATTATTAGCAAATATATGCAGAATTTTAAGTCAATTGTTTTAGTCACTTAATTTTCTCCTCATACAATTATTTGTTATTTACATGTTAGTATATCACATTGATTTGGTACAGTGTAAAAGTGTTATTAATTCCTCATTAGTGACCACTATAGCCTTTCTATCTGTAGTAATAGCAATGCATATTTCCTGTGGAATCATAAACTCCTAGTGTATCTCGTACTTGAGAAATTAAACTGAGAGTTGGGGCAATTTTCCATCATGTCTAACACTCAGAACACTGTATTTAATTACATCTTGAAAGTCTCATTTGCACTTTACATTTTCTTGTAGAGGGAATGTTCATGTTGAAGTAGAAACTTATTTTTAAAAAGATTTTTTTTTAATTTTCATATTGTGTGTATGAATGTTTTAACTGTATGCATATGTGTGCAATCTGGTAATTTGTTGTCTACAGTGGCCATAAGAGTGTGTCAGTATCTACTGACTTGGAATTGTAGTTTATTGTGAGCCACCAAGTGGGTGCTGGGGACCAAACCCAGGTCGTCTGAAACAGCAGTAAACATTCTTTAATACTGAGCCATCTCCTTAGTCCCCTCAATTGAATGCTTTCACCAAAATGTATACAGTTACACACCAACAAATAAAAATAATAGGTTGGGAACCTAAACTGTAAATGTGTTTTGAGGACGTCTCTCGTGGCTTTCTAATCACAGACTGAGGTGACTGTGTTTGTGTCACACTATCCAAGTTCATTAACTTCCTGTATACATGTTGGATTTAAAGAGTCATTTATCCTCAGTGTTTCTATATCTTGCCATGACAGTGTCTACATTTTCCAGTTAGAAAAATCAAGGAAGGTGTCAAACTTACAAGATAGCCGTGACTCATCAATTGTCACTGCTATCTGCAATATATGTACTTAAGTCCTAAAAGTCAATTTTCCTTGTATGCTCAATGCTTAACAAGTAAACTAAGTGACTATTTACTAGTGAGAATATTGGAGTTCATTAGATGTGATCTGTACCTTCTATGTCTTCATGTGCAGAATACTGTGGCTTTGAAGGCAAATATTCATTACCATAATTGGTCAGAGTGACCTTACAGATTTGTGCATGGAATGGTTTCATACAGTGGTGGTCATTGGTCATTATTTCGTTTCTTTAACATTTCTTCTTACTTTAATACACTTAATGAAGGTAGAATCTGAAACAGTCAATTGTCTGGATGTGGTAGAGATATTTCTTGGTCATTTTTATTCAAGGTGTCTCTAAGACTATATATAAATGGTCTTAGGATAAAGCATCTTGTTGACATTTATAATTTTTCTGTCCTCACAGATGCAGCAGGGTACATCCATTTTTATCAATTTCCTAGAAATATGTCTGGTATCTCAGCAAGGAAAAAATATCAGGTATGTAGAACTTTGAAAAACATTCATGGATGTTATTTATTCATGTGTCTAGAGTTGAACAGTCTATACCCTAAAATATCAAATTTCTTGTGTATATGATCATCATATGAAGCAGGAAAAGCGTGTATAAAGAGCATGTTTTTGATACTGTTCTGATCAATACTGGAATGAATTACGATATGAGTCAATATCAATGTTCACAAATATCAGATGGTGTTTGTTGGAATATTGTTATTAAACACTGACTCCATGTGTTTCATGCACAAATGTCAGCTTCCATTAATGAATCAAACTGAAACCACACTCATTTTCTTCTTTTCTTTGTGATTCATCCTGTTTCACTTTAAGGACTAAAATTCATGGTTATAAAAGTTATACATTTCACAGCAATTTCCCAAGTGAAACATACTTGGAAACCAGTAGGTATAGGAAAAAACAATAGTGTAAGATTTTCAATATTTTCCATGCACATAGAATTATATTATGTGTCTACTGATTAATTGAAAATAGGTTGTTTGTGAGCACATCTGGATGATGTGCAGGTGATAGTTCAAAGAATATTTCTGAATTGTAAATTTCAAATTTCTACGGTGACACAAAAAATTACTTTGATTGTTGTGTGGGTTAGCATAGGTAGGTATGTTCTCCAGAGATTCATATATTTGAACCTCAGGGCAAGATCCCACTCAGTTCAATTTCCAACTCTTAAAACAGAAGAATAAAAAAGACTTAGAGCCAGGTGTGGTTATGCCCACCATTAATCCAAGGATTCTAAAGGCAAGTGACTGTGGATCTCTGAGTTTGTGGCCAGCCTGGTCTACAGAGCATGTTTCAAATTAGACAAGCTAAGGCAATGAAGGAAACCATTGAAAATGTTGAAGATATAATTGAAAGATTTCTGACTTCAAGGGCAGCCTGTTATGCAGAGGATGTTTAAGGACATCTAAGATTAGGAGTGAAGGAAATCGTGGAAAATCAAAAGCTGGTGAAGTTTCTATCAAAGCAAGTATCAGAAGTTGGCAGCTTAGAATACGTGGCTCTGGCTTTAGAGTCAAGCATAAAAGACAGGGGATATGGACTGGAAAGCTGCTTAAGCTAATCATGTTAAATGTATGGGCTAGTCTTGATTCCTGGAGAGAAAATTGTGTAAAGCTGTCAAGGTGAATCCTGGATTTCTCTGGTGACCCTACATGTTATATATGCCAGAGCTGTGGGATACCTGCCCAGCAGAGCTGTTAATAGGGAGTGGAACCAGCCTAAGTGAAAGAATTGATTTGCAGTCAATAATGCTGAAAGAAGTGGGAGATCTTAAAGCATTTGAACATGGAATTGAAGAATTTGGAATTTGCCCATGAGGTTTTTGAAACTCGCTCTCAACCATTATCTCATTATCCTCCCTATTTTCTGTTCTAGTATATGTTCAAAATATGTATTCTGTTTTTGATTTTAACTTAAGAGGAGATTGCAGTTAAGTAACGGCATGAATCTCAGTAGAGAATTTTAACTTTGGACTTTAAATCATTGTGGAGACTGATAGACTATGAGGACTCTTGAAGTTGGACTGAGTGCATTTTGCATTATATTGTGGTTATGAGACAATGGGAGCCATGCAGTGTAGTGTAGTGGTTTGAATAAGTATGACACCCATAGATTAATGTTTTGAATATTTGGGCTAAAGTGTGGTCTTATTGGGAGGTGTTGCGTTGCCAGAGTAGGAGCGGCCTAGATGGAGGTATTTGTGATTGTGTGGGTTGATGTTTGAGTTCTGTCTCATAGGCTCAGGCTGTGCCCATTGTAGGAGAAATTTCACTTCCTGCTACTACAGATCAGGATGTAGAACTCTCTGCTGCATTTACAGCAGCATTTTTGCCTGCATGTTGCTATGTTTCACGCCATGAGGATAGTGGACTAAGTCTCTGAGACTGTAAGCCAGTCCAAATTAAATATTTTACTTTGTAAGAAGTCCTTTCATCAAGATGTCTCTTCACAGCAAGAGAAACCATAACTAAGGCAGAAGTTATTCTTAGTACAGGAGTGATTGTCATGTAGGCTTGTGTATGTTCTACTTAAGCAGATGTAACCAGGTTTGCAGTGTCTGTAATTAGACTGAGGGGCATTGACAGACTAACAGTTCTAACTTTATCTCAAACAAGTCAAAGCTTGGTCTTTTCATCCTTTTTTCCTTCATTTTTTGTTCATGTTTTATATTTTATTTTATTTTAATTGACTTAGATGTAGTTATTTTCTTTAAGGCTTTTCATAGTTAGTGTTTTGGTTTGAAAAATTCTTTCTCTCCCTATTTTTCTGCTCCTATTCCAGCTTATCTGTTGCATGCACATCAATTTCTTTCTCTTCTAATATCAGGTCTGTTTCTTACCTTCTCCATCCTCTTTTAAAGGGACTCTTTTTAACTCTCTTATGGGCTTTCTAATAGTTTATTGGCTCAACATGCAATTATCCCCCTTAAACACATATTTCTAACACCTATAAATAGTGAAATCTCATTGGACAGAATATTTGGTATTGATATTTTGGGGCCTGTCTTACTTCACTTAATGGAATACTTTATATTTTCTGCTCTAGTCATTCCACAGAGTGTTCTACACTACCAATGCCTTGAGTAGGGAAACTGCTAGTATGTTGTAGTTCTTAAAATCTCACCTCATTTCCCATTTTGTTTTAACTTCTTCAGATCCCTAGACTCATAGACAATTTTGTTCCAGTTCTTGATTGTTCAGCTGACTGTTATTGCATGGCTGATAATTGTCTGGAGCACTGGTCCTTTCCTGGGACTGCATTGATCAGCCTGGAACTGATTCACAGCAGCTTCTACCTAGGTCTTCAAGGAGATCTCACCCTGATTAAGGGCCTTTTAGATACTTTCTTCTACATGAATAGCATATGGTATGCTGAGAATTAATCTGACATTACTGAACTGATAGACTCTCTGACCCACTGCCTTCTTTCCTATGATTTTCACACTGAGACTAAGGATTGGTACATGATTTTATAAAACACTGTTTCAATATAGACTCTAAACCTTCCTGCATTATCTTTCATTCATCAGATATTGTCATCCTTTTCCATTTATGGTAGCATTTTTGCCTTACTTCAAACTGTTGTGCATTATGTCAGATGGCATCATATCAGATATTCCTACCAGCACTGACATGCATGTGCTAACATGTATGTCTATGTGGTATAATTTTCTAAAGTCATTTCTTAACACGATGTAAGTTGTCACTTAAAGCATCATTCTAAAGTATATTGTGCTTTCAATGATTTTTTTCTCTTAGTCTGTTGCAGGATAAAGACCCAGAGTCCACTCAGCATGACAAAAGTCCAAATTGTGGGTCTGAATAAAGAGGACCTGTTTGCTATATATATATAGAAAACATCTCAGAGTGCAGCCTCAAATTCATTTTACAGGGAACATTTAAAGGCAAACATACCAGGACAAGTATATTCTTGTTGGCATTTTGCACGGAGGGTAGGGGTTAAAGCAATCAAGCAATTTAAAAGAAGCTATAACATGTAGTTATTTGGGGCATTTTAACCCTCCGTTTGTAGAATATGGTTGGTACTTTTCTAAGAGACTTTTCCTGGAGGGAGTTGAAAAGGGAGAGTGAGTTTCAGGTTAAACCAAAGATGGCTCTCCCTGTGACAAGATGAAAGACCTTTTGTAATGTCAGAATTACATAGCTGTGTTTTGAGTGGTAATATAAATATTTCATTCCATTTATTTTTATTTTTATTTTTAGATGAAATATACATTATGCAATAACACATTTATTTTTTCTTTACTTTATTCACATTGTTTCTTTTATACTATGACTAGAAAATATCAATATATTCTGGAATTCTTGCAATATATTTTGTTCTATGGACTGTCATATTTCACTGTCTCTCATGGACCAATGTCACATCATTGTGAATGTTTCAATTTCTATAAAACTTGATTGTTCTCCTTCCAACTTACATATGCTCTGAGGTATGATACATGGAAATTAACTAGTCTTGTCAAATTTTAAGGAAGAGATCTGTTTAAGAGGACAGACTGGTCTTGAACTCCTGAGCTAAAAGCATGATTCAGTCTCTCAGTAGTCCCATCAATTAAAAGCTTCTTACTCCATGGCAGATTGTAAATATTTTTTAGTATTTATTTGAGCAGAAGGAAATCAGTTTCATATTCACAAGGAAATTATGCCAAATCACACAATGGAATTCTGGAATCTGACATTCAGAATTATTTTCTTATCAGAAACTACAACTGGAATTCTGGGAAATGTCTCTCTAATTTTCTACTATCTGGTCCTTTACTGCAGAAAATGCATGTTAAAGCCCATAGATTTGATTCTCATGAACCTATTGACAGCCAATACCTTGATCATTCTTTCTGAAGGAGTACCCCAAACAATAGCAGTTTTTGGATTTAAGCATTTCTTGGACGATTTTGGATGTAAGCTCCTAATGTACTTTCAAGGATTTGGTAGGAGTGTGTCTGTTGGTACCACCTGCCTCCTGAGTGTCTTCCAGGCAATGATCATTAACCCAAGTAAATTCTGTTGGAAGGATCATAAATTCAGTTTTGAAAAGAAAATTGGCTGCTACATGTTCCTCCTCTGGATGACATACATGTTAATAAATTCCATTCATTTTATATACAAACTTGTCAACACCTATAGAAACAACGTGACCAGAAAATGGGATTTTCAATACTGCCGCAGTGCAGGCATGGGTGACAAAGGAGGCTCAATCTATGCAGCATTGGTGATTTCCCCCGAGATCTTCTTTTCTGTGCTCATGACCTGGTCCAGTGGATCCATGATTGTCATTCTTTACAGACATAAGAAGAGGGTTCAACACATCCGCAGCACTCATGGTTCCATCAGAAACTCCCCTGAATCCAGAGTCACCCAGAACATTCTGATCTTGGTGTCTACCTTCCTGGCTTTTTATACACTCTCGTCCTTCGTAAGAGGCTACATTGCTCTCTTGTATAATCAAAATTGGTGGCTAATGAGCTTCAAAGCCCTCCTTTCTCTCTCTTTTCCATCTTTTGTACCCTTTCTTCTCCTACACCATTACTCTATTGTATCCAAGCTTTGTTTTTTCAGGATAAGGAATAAAATCATTTAATCTCATTTTAACATTGGAAACAATATGTTCTGCTTGATATCCAGTTTTTTCTCCTCTGTCACACTTAAAATGACAATACAGAAAGTTGTATAGGTAGTATGTTTCTTTAAGATCAGCTGAAAGGAATATGAGCATTTTGTCAGCTGGCTGGATCAGCAGCCTACATGAGCCAAACTTATTCTGTGAGGCCTATGGTAGTCTTTAACTTGAAGCTGTGAGACTTTTGCATTTGCCACCTGATGTGTAGAAGAGCCATCATAATGCTCACAACAAAAATGCCCTCCTTGTGGTTTCATTGTCTCAGAGAATCATGGGTGCTTGGAGATTTCACAGTCAGCCTGTTTACTTTAATCTATCTGCATAAATACTGAAAATAGTGCTTGGCCATGAATTTGTGATCCCTGACCAAGGACCCATCTCATCTACTTTTGCCTGTAACAATACCAGAAAAAATATGATTAGTATCTTTTACCTTGTACAAAAACCAATTCAAAATGACTGAGGGTCTTCCTGTAATTCTGAATTTTGTATGTTAGTGTTTTATTGTGAATTTTAGCATCCTCAGGGAAATTGACTTTTCCCCTTCCTTTGCCTTTGCTCTGTCTTTACCTCCTACGGCATCAGTGTAATGCCCTTTTCACCAAAAGGGTTTGGAAGAATTTAATATAGCAATTATAGAAATCAATTTTTTTGGGTTTCTCAAATAAACTGAAATTGGAACAACTATTTGACCGAGGTATTCCACTCCTCCGTACATACCCAGAAAATTCTATATCATACCCTAGAGACAGTTGTACACCCGTATTCATTGCTGCTCTATTTGCTATGACAAGCAAATGGGGGCCATGTACATGTACATAAACAAATAAACTGATAATTAAATTTGTTTTCATGTCCAAAATGGTATATTATTTGGCTACATTGAAAGGTGAAATCATGAAATATGTAGCAAAATTGATGGGCTTATAAGGGAAAAGATTCAGCCATGTCACAAATCTCAGAATGAATGTAAAAATCCACTTTTTCCATCATAAACAGATCTTATCCAATAATGTCTACAAGTATATATGCAAATGGGTATAACTTCAAGATAAGATTTAAAAAGGAGAGCTGAAAATGTAGTTTTAGGTGATGACCTGATAAAAGGATCCAGGATTAATGAAAGAGGATATAAAGGTAATTATTTTTCTATTTTCTGCTTTGTAATTATTTTCACTATTTCTAGTGCAAGATTCATAAAATTCAATTGGTAGTACAGTATAAAACAATAAGTAATGATTAATGTCTTTTATGGCTATTCTAAGTTTACCCAAATTCCGTGAAATGTACAGAATATTGGCATGAGCAAGTGTTGCTATCATTGGCTATTATATTGTTGTTCTTTAATGCTTTTAAATGTGAATTTATTGCAATAACCTGATGTTAGTTGAAAATGCGACAATATCATTATCATTCCAAAGATGCAGGAATGGTTCCACATATAGCCATCAGTATATGTAAGGCACAGATGTACTCAAAGTCAGAAGTGACATAATAATCATATTAGATGCCAGAAAAAAATCTTTGTTTTTCTTTTGGAACATATTATTGAAAATGTATTGTACTCTCATATAATATAACCTTATTATAGTTTTATTTCCCTCAATACTTGCCAACTCCTTCCCACTTCCCACCCCATGCAGATTCACTCCCTTTCTGTCATTAGGAAAGAATAGGCTTCTAACACAACACAACAAACCTAGCAAAATAAAATATAACAAGATAAAACCATCACATGGAATTTGGCCATGACAAACTAACAAAGGATACAGCCCAGGAGAAGGCACAAGAAACTTAGACCCACTCATTCACATCACAGGAATTCCATAAAAATATTTAACTGAAAATGATAACATTTTGTTCCAGTCTCTGTGAATTTGTATAAGATTTACTTACTTAATATAGAGGACCTTTTACTCTTGATATCATCAATCACTTCTGGCTTTTATGCCTTTCCTGTCTTCTCTTCCACGGATTCCCTAATCTCTCAACAGCAGGATCAAATTAGACAGTCCCCTTGCCAGACGGGATGTCAAAAATATTTTAAAAAATACCCTTCATTATAACTGCCATAGAGTGTCTAGGGATCAATAGATCATATCTCAACCGAAGACAGGCTACATACTATGAATCTACACTCAAGTGTTAGGACCCAAGTATCTTATATATAATAGGCACATGATTACTGAACACCTTGAATAATGTTTAATCTTCAAAAGTGTATACTAGTTTTGGGGATAGTACTGTAATTATGGAAGGACCTGAAAAATAAGGCATTTTCTTTTTTAGCTGTATTTATAAAAGGAACAGGTTTGGGGAAAGATAAAGTCACATGGATGGAAAAATGAACACAATAAAATGAAGGGAACTGGGAAGGACAGAGCAACTGTGGACATGAGTTGATGAAAGATTTTCTAAAAACAATAACAAAGACTCTATGCATCAAGAGTATATACTAGTGCCATAGAGGAGTTGTAAATGCCCAAAACTCGAGCCACAAGGCATTTATAGTAGAAAATGGAGGACATAGGGGATTATCTAAGATATTTGAGTTGGACTGAGGCAGAGAACAAGAGAATGGAAGACACAGATGATTGAAAATCGTATAAAGGTTATGAAGGTCACTACAAAGGAGTTTAAACTAATGAAAACACCTACTCCCCTAACAAGTTTTCAGGGTGGAAAAGGGATGCTGTAGAGACTAGTGACATATGCTGATATGTAGTGAATTTCTAAAAGTCACACTGGTAGAAAGATGGTGGATGTAAACAGTGCTTTCTCAATGGCCCCACGAAGCATCTATTCCTTTTCTGACCAAGATATATGTCTATAATACAAACCACCCATCATTTTTGAGATGGTATATGACACTAATACCATATGATCTGTATCCATGTCCTTTGAATGCCCTGTTTTAGACAGGGTAATAGCTATCATCAAGCTTAGATGTCTTCCAGATGCTGAAATAGTTAATGTAGAGCTATGTGATGAAATGAAGGTAACCCAGACTCAGAAAGACAAATATGGTATGTACTCACTCACAGGAGGATGCTAGATGTGGAACAAGGATGACTGGACTGCTACTCACATCACCAGTGAGGCTACCTGGAAAACAGGACCCCAAGAAAGACACAGAGAAATGGATGAGATCTACATGAACAGCCTGGACATGAGTGGGAGCAATGAAGGGCAAGGTTTGAGGGAAAGAGAGCGGGAGATCATAGCTGGATCAAGAACAGAGAGGGAGAACAAGTAATAGTAGACCATGGTAAATGAAGACCACTTGAGAAAAGGAAGAAACAAAGAGCTAAAGAGGCCCACAGAAATCCACAAAGATACCCCCACAAAAGACTGCTGGCAATGGCCAAGAGACAGCCGGGACTGACCTACTCTGGTGATGGGATGGCCAAACACCCTAATAGTTCTGCCCGAAAACCCATCCAAGGACTGAGGAATCTGGATGCAGACATCCATGGCTATGCCCCGGTGGAGCGCTGGGAGTCTAATTAGTGAGAAAGAGGAGAGTTTATATGAGTGAGAATTGTTGAAACCAAGGTTGGATAAAACACAGTGACAAATAGCCAAACACATGGAAACACATGAACTATGAACGAAAGGCTGAGGGGCCCCCAACTGGATCAGGCCCTCTGAATAGGTGAGACAGTCGATTGGCTTGATCTGTTTGGGAGGCATGTAGGCAGTAGTACCAGGTCCTATGCTCATTGCCTGAGTTAGCTGTTTGAAACCTGGAACTTATGCAGGGACTTTTGGATCAATCTGGGAGGAAGGGACTGGACCTGCCTGGATGAGTCTATCAGGTCGATCCCAGTTCTCAGGGGAGACCTTGATATGGAGGAGGTGGGAATGGGGAGGTGAGCTGGGGGGAAGGGGAGGGGGCAGGAAGGGAGACAACAAGGGAATCTGTGGCTATTATGTAGAACTGAATAGTATTGTAAAATTAAAAAAAAAACCAAAAAAAAATTAAATAAAATTGTATCAAAGAAAAAAAAGATGGTGGATCTAAACAGTGCTTTCTCAATGGCCCCACGAAGCATCTATTCCTTTTCTAACCAAGATATATGTCTATAATACAAACCACCCATCATTTTTGAGATGGTATATGACACTAATACCATATGATCTGTATCCATGTCCTATGAATGCCCAGTTTTAGACAGGGTAATAGCTATCATTAAGCTTAGATGTCTTCCAGATGCTGAGATGGTGGATATAGAGCTATGTGATGAAAAGATTGAGCCTGTCTTTGGAAGGGTACATGTGTGATGAGACTCACTGTTTGTGTAATTACTGTGTTATAATAAAGAAGATCTAGCATTATAGGGGCCCATGCTATGTTGAAATCTTTCCACCTGGAAAACAGTGACTGACAGTCCAGATGGAAAGAAATGGTCAATCTATTGTTGTGATTTGTCCACTTTACCAAAAGCATTTTAAGATTCAATAGAACCCAAATGAGAACACACATCTCATTCTTCATATAATTAAAAAATAACCTAAAATTCATGTGCAGCACAGCAAACCTAGACAGAAAAAACAACCCTGAACCAAAAAACAATGCTAGCAGAACTGCTATTACAGATCTTAAATATTACAGAGACAATAAAAATATGTTGTTAGCATAAATACACACATGTAGAACAATGGGACAAATTTGAAACACAACATGAGGACATATAATGAGGCCAGTTAATATTAAAGAGTGTGCCAAATTGTTAGGTGCAGGGAAGAAAACATCTATAACAAATGGTTTTGGAAAATTGAATTTCTACATTGGAAGAATGATATGTACCTATCACTTCACTCAAAAACGTGCAGTGTGAAACTTAAAGACAGAAACTGCTGGGAGAAAACATGATCTACATAGTTAATTCCAGAATAGCCAGAGGTACCAAGTGGCACCCTGACTTGAAAATAAAAACAAGAATGTATTAGCATGTAAGTGCAGTATTTTCAGTCATTTGTTTTGGTCATTCAGTCTTATTCTCATGCTGTTATCTGTTATTCACATGTTAGTATTTTATATTGCATTTTACAGAGTAATAGTGTTAGTAATTCCTCATTAGTTCCCACTGTAGCTTTTATATTTGTGATGATAACAATGCATATTTAGGGTAGAATCATAAATTTGTAGTGTATCTCATACTTGTGAAATTTAACTGAGAGTTGGGACAATATTCTATTATGTCAAATCACAATTAGAACATGGTATTTATTTACAATCTTGAAAGCCTTATTTGCATTGTGCACTTTTTTACATTCATGTTGAAGTGAAAACTAAATTTTAAAAAGATGTTTTTATTTGTCTCTTTTTAATTTATGTATATGAATGTTTTGCCTGCATGTATATGTGTGCAATGTGGGAATTCAGTGCTTACAGTGGTCATATGAGGTTGTCAGTGTCCACTGGAATTGCCATTGCAGTTAATTGTGAGCCACCAAGTGGGTGCTGGGCACCAAACCCAGGTCATCAGCAAGGGCAGTAAGAGTTCTTTACCACTGAGCCATTTCTCTAGTCCCCTCAGATGAAAAATTACAAATTAACACCAAAAAGCATACAAGTACATAACAACAAAATAACAATATCAGGTGAGGGACACAACCATGTAAGTAGTAAATGTGTTTGACAACATGTCTCATGGCCTTGTAATCACAGACTGAGGTCACAATGTTTGTGATACACTTGCTACTTTCATGACCTTTCTGTATCTACTTTGCAACAAAACAGCTGTTGGATTAAAGAGACATTTATCCTTGATGTTTCTCAGGTCAGATCATGACAATGTCCACCTAATACAGCTAAAAAAAAGAAAAGAAGAAAAAACAAGAAAAGTGTCAAACTAAAAGGATAACAGTGACTCAAATATTTCCATTGCTATCTGCCATATATGCACTTAACTTATAAAAATTATATTTGCCTTTATACACTCAATCCTAAACAAATAAACACAGTGACTATTTTTTAGTGAGAATATTGGGGTTTAGTGGATGTGACCAGTACCTTCTTGCCTTCTGTGCAATGTACTATGTCTGTGAAAACAAATATTCATTACCAGAATTGGGCAGAGTGACCTTACAGATCTGTGCAAAGGAATAGTTACATAGAGTCATGGTCTTTGGTCCCTATTTACTTTACTATTTTCTTCACTAAAATGAATGCAGGTAGACACTGAAATACTCAATTCTAAAAGATGTGGTACAAACATTTCCTAGTCATTGTCTTTCAAGGAGTCTCCAAGGCCAAAACGGTTCTTAGAGTGGAGCATCTTGTCGATACTTGTCCATCTTCATAGATGCAGTGTGGTAGGTACATTGGCATCAATTTCCTAGAAATGAGCCTGGCATTTCAGCAAGGAAACAGTGCCAGCAAAGTAGAACTTTAAAAAGCATCCTGGGATGTTGTGTTTTTAATTTTCCAGTGTTGGAAGTTGTGTATACTAAATAATGTTAAATGCCCCATATATATGACCATCATATGAAGCAGCCACAGCATAAATAGAGAACATATGTATGACACTGTTCTGACAAGCATTTCAATGAATTCACAGGTCAGTCTTTATCAGTGTTCACAAATATTGCATGGTGGTTGTTGGAAAATGGGTATCAAATCGTTATTCCACGAGTTTCATGTGCAGATGTCAGCCGCCATTCAACCAACAAAATTAAACCATTCTGATTTTTGTTTGTGATTTTTACTTTTTAAGAGTTAAAACTAATAAGCATGAATTGTATGGGATTTCTCAGGGAACCCATTGCTGGGAACTCAGTGGTATATAGCAAAATCCAATAGTGTAAGATTATGAGTGGTGTCCATGTATATTATAGTCTATTGTGTGTATATTGATTATTTAATCATGAACTGTTAATTGATGATGTGGGTGATTTTCATGGTGATGCTCCTAAGACTACTACTGTATTGTATACTCTAAATTTCTTCAGTAATAAAAAGAAATTTACTTTGGTGTTGTGTTGGTTTGAATAGGTAGGTATGTTCCCCACAAACCCATGTGTTTGAAAACTTGGATTCTAGGGAGTGACACTGTTAGGAGGTGTGGCATTGTTGGAGCAGGTGTGGTCTTTTTGGAAGAAGAGTGTCATTGTGGGTCTGGCTTTGAGTTCTATATGCTCAAGTTATGCCCAGGGTGGGACTGAGTTCACTTCCTGTTGCCTGTGGATCCTGATGAAGAAATCTCAGCTACATCTCCAGCTCTATATCCGCCAGCACTCTGACATGTTTCCCAAAATGGAGATCATGGACTCAACCTCTGAAACTGTGAAACAGCCTCATATAAATATTTTCCTTTATCAGGCTCATAATATGTCTTCACAGCAATAGAAACTATAACTAAACAGAAGTTACTCTTCGGCCTGGAGTTATTGCTATGCAAGTTTGTATTTCTTGTTCTTAAGCAGATGTGATCATTTTTGTACAACATTGGGTGTTACATTGAGGCACAGTGCCAGGATAAGAGGTTTATCTAAAAACAAGACCAAGATTGGTATTTCATCCTTTTTTAAATTTTTGTTTCACTTTATTTTCTTTTACTTTTAATTAGCTTAAATGTACCTAGCTTCTTTAAGGCTTCTTCATAGTTAATGTTTCAATTGAAGCAATCTTTCATCTCCTCATCTCACTGCTCCTATTTCATCTTATCTATTGCATGCGCATTATGTTTCTTCTATTCTCAGACCATTTGTGCTTTCTTTCCTTCCACAGCCTATCTCATGCAGACTCTTTTTAACTCTCTTATGGCCCAATTCTAGTTTCTTGGACCAACATACGTTTGTTCCACATAAACATATATTTCTAACACCTATAACTAATGAAACCACATTGAGACAGAATATATGCTAGTTACCCTAGTGGAACTGTCCTACCTCACTGAGTAGAATACTTTCTATGTCCTGCTGTATCCATCCCCTAGGGTGTTCCACAATGCCAGTGAATGGAGAGTGTGGACTGCTAGTATCTAGTAGTTCTTAATATCATAGCTCTTATATCCACTTTACTTTAACTTTTTCAGGTCCCAAGAACCTTACCCAATTTTACTCCAGTACTTGATTTTTCAGTTGACTGTCGTTGCATGGCTGATGATTATGTGGAGCAACTGTGCCTTATCTGGGACTGTATGGTTCAGCCTGGTATTGGTTTACAGCTGTTTTTGTCTACTTCTTCAAGGTAATCTCAGCTACTTAAGAGGATTTCAGACACCTTCTCCTGTCGGAAGAGAGTATGGTGTGCTGAGAGTTTACTCTGACATCACTTCACTGATGGACTGTCTAACATATTGCATTTTTTCACTATTGTTTTCTCTCTCAGCCAATGGAGGGGTACGTGATTATCCCAGACACAGTTTCAACTGAGGCACAGAATATTATTCCAGTAGCTATCATTCATCATATATTGTACTTCTCCTTGCCATTTATGGTAGTCATTTTGCCTTACATTATGTTGTTGTGTATTCTGTGAGATTTCATCACATCAGATACCCACTCCTCTCTAGCAGCCCATAAAGTGTGTGCACACATGTGTTTGTGTATGTTTTATGAATTTTATGAATACATGTCTGAAAATGATGTCAGTTGTGACTAACAGACTCATTCTAATGCATTTTGTGCTCGTAAGGATTTTTCCTTATCTAAGACTATTGTAGGGTAAAGGTCTAAAGATTACTCAGCATGAACGAAGTCCAAAATGAGAGTCTGTATTATTTGGATTTGGTTTTACATGGAAGAAAACGCTTTGCATAGTGAAGACTGAAATTAATTTTATAGTATGTTTTAAAGGCAAACCTACTAGAACACTTACAGCCTGGTTTGAGGTTCTCAGGGAGGTGTGTTGATTAAAGCAATCAAGCACTTTAAAAGAAGCTAAAAACATGCAGTTTTGTGGGGCATTTTGACTCCCAGTTTGTAGAATGGAGTTGAGTACTTTCCAAGAGATTTTTCATAGAGGAAGTAGAAAAGGGAGAGTTAATTTCAGCTTAAACAATAGATAGCTCCACCCGTGTGAGGATGAGGGAACTTTGGCCACATCAAAAGACCATAGATATATTCTTTGTGGTATTATAGTTTCATTACTCCATATCTTCTATTTTTAGATGATATAAACATTAAGCCTTGATATATTTCATTTGTGTCAACATTATTGAAATTGTTTTCTTTTATGCTGTGACTAGAAAATATCAATATATTCTGGAAATCTTGCATTATATATGTTGTAAAGGCTGTCATTTTTCACTGTCTCTCATGGGCCCATGTCACCTCATTGTGAATGTGTCATTTTCTATGAAACTTGTTGGCTCTCATTCTATCATTATGGACATTCTGAGTTATTGCTCATTCCCATATTGATTGATATACATGGAAAATAACTAACTTGTCAAACTTTTGAGGAGGAGGTCTGATTGAGTCTTCAGACTAGCTTTGAACCACTTAGCTTCAAAGAACTTTTGTTTCAGTTTTCCAGTTGTTCCATCCACTTAAGGCTTCTTTCAACACTGCAGGCTGTAAATATTTGTCAGTATTTTTTTTTGACTAGATGAATTGTGTGTCCATATTCTGAAGGTAATTGTACCAAATAACATAATGGACTTCTGGAATCTGGCAATCAGAATTCTTTTCTAATCACAAATTACAACTGGAATGCTGGGATATTCCTCTTTAATTTTCTACTATCTAGTCCTGTACAGTAGAGAATGCACATTAAAGCCCACGGATTTGATTCTCATGCACCTAATGACAGCCAATGTCGTGGTCATTCTCTCTGCAGGAGTGCCCCACACAATGGCATTATGGGGATTTAAGCATTTCTTGGATGAATTGGATGAAGGTTCCTATTGTACATTCAAGGGTTTGTTAGGAGTGTGTCCATTGGCATCACCTGCCCCTTGAGTGTGTTTCAGTTCTTGTCCATTAGTCTCAGGAAGTCCTGTTGGAAGGATCAAAAAGTCAAATTTGAGAAGAACATTGGCTGCCACATTTACCTCCTCTGGAACCTGTACATGTTGATAAATTTCATTCATATTGCATACACATTTGTCAACAGGAATAGGAAAAATGTGACAAGCAAATGAGACTTTGAATACTGTTCCATTGTAGTTCAATATGAAACTTCTGAATATCTCTATGCAGTACTGGTGGTTATCCCTAAAGTCTTCTTTTGTGTTCTCGTGGCCTGGTCCAGTGGATTCATGATTGTCATTCTTTACAGACATAAACAGAGGGTCCAACACATCCGTAGCACTCATAGTTCCAGCAGAAATTCCCCTGAATCCAGAGTAACCCAGAACATTCTGATCCTAGTATCTATCTATCTGGCTTTTCATACTTTCTTCTCCATCTTAAGAGACTTCATTAGTCTTTTGTATTATCAAAATTGGTGGCTGAAAAACATCAATCACTTCTCTCTGTTTTCCATCTTTTGTGCCCTTTTTTCTCATGTATCATTACTCTATTGTATCCAAGCATTGTTTGGTCTGGATAAGGAATAAAAAAAATGTAATCTCATTTTAACTGTAGAAATTATATGTTTTGCATGGTATTTAGTTGTTTACACAACTTTCATACTCAAGAGGTCAATACCAGACGTTAAATTGGTAGATTTTTGTCTTTTTTAGGAGTTGCTGAATTGACTATAGTTATTTTTTAGTTGATCAAATAGCAGCCTACTGAATCAAATCTTAATGTGTGAGGACCATTGTATTCTTCCACTTGAAGGGCTGAGAGTCTTCCCTTTCACATCCTATATGCAACGGCACCAGCCAAAAGCTGCCAATATAAATATCTTTTATGTGGCTTTCATTCCATCTTGGAATCTTGGCTGCTTGGTGATTTCACAAGTAGCTCTCTTTCCTGTATTCTAACTGCACCAAGATGGAAATAGGGCATGGCCATGAACGTGGGACAGGGTGCCCATGTCCTATCACAACTGCTCTGGACTGCACCAACATAACAAGAATATAGGATTAATATTTTTCATCTATACAAAAATCAATTCAAAATGACTGATGGTTTTGGGGTAATTCTGAATTTGGTTTGCTAGTATTTCATAGAGAATTTTAGAATTATCAGAGATATTTATTTGTAATTTCCTTTGCTGTTGTTCTGCCTTTTTCTAGTTTGGCATCAGTGTAGTGCTTATTCACCAAAAGAGTTTGATAGAATTTAAAACATCCATGATAGAAATCATTTTGTTGTTTCTCAAATAAACAGAAAAAGGAACAATTATTTGTCCCAGCTTTCTGTTCCTGGGCATATACTGAGAGAACTCCACATCATTCCCTAGAGACATTTGCAGGTCTGTTTTCATTACTGCTCTATTTATTATCAAAATGAAATGTGGGCCACTTATATATCCATACATGGGTAAATTGATAATTATATTTGTGTCCATATACAAAATTGAATATTATTTGACTATAGTGAAGATGAAATCACAAAATGTTCAGGAAAATTGATGGAATTACAAGGGATAATATTCAACCAGGTCACATATCATATAGATATGATAAGATAAAAAGATAGATTATTGAATCTACTTCTACAAAGTAGATACTAGTCTTAAATATTTTACTTTGGATTAGATTTTTGTATATTGTATACAAATTATGTATACTGATACAAGTTTGTGTTGATTTTGTTAGAAAATACTGTTCATATACTTCTAATCTTGTTCAAGGTATTACACCTATACAGCACAATTAAAAATGTAATGTAAATTGCTAGTCCTCAAAAATTGTTATTAACTACTAATTAGGATATAAAGAAATGCAAGTTATATTTAGTCACTCACCTATTACAATTGAACTTGTAGTCACATTAGGTATATTATCAAAGTCTAACAGAAATGTATTTTAGATAAACAAATCATCTTCAAACACTATAGAGATCTATAGAATATGGCATTTAAGATGTTTTAATAATGTAGATTCTTTTTTGTTTATGAAAATGAGACATGTCTTCTCCCGGCAGCACCAATCTTGTTCAGAGAAGATGATGGGCGTCAATAAAACTCCATATGGAGTTTACTTTCTTTGTGGCAATTTATCCACTTGGCAAGAAAGTGCCCTTGCCTCAATGGCTGACAGTATGTTGTCCAAAATGGACAAGCAGGACACAAATGGAAGGACTGCTAGTCCTTGCCAAGACAAGGTAGAAAGGTCCTTGAAAATATCCTGCTTCACAGGAGTCTGTCAGATATGCTAGGTCTGTAGGCCAAAGATGAATGCTCCAAAATTGCAGAGAGTACTTGGGTGACTGTCCAGGTAGGCAGTTGGTAGTCATAACTCACATTTTTGGAAGTTGCTTCCTTGCACTTCCTGGTTTCTTAGGTAATATTATTTCCCTCTTGGATCTCTGAGGGAGTAGAATATTAGATAGTTATAGTTATTGTTATCTTTAACTAACTCAGAAGAGAAATTCACTAAAGATATATAAAGTATGTAATAATGCAAGACGTCAAAAGATAGATCCTTCTGGTTCTCTGTGAGTTCAAGGCCACAGTGGGCTACATGAAATTGAAGCATTATAGAAGAGAAACAGAGCCAGACAGTGGTGACACACACCTTTAATGCCAACAATTGAGATTTCATGCCTTTGCTTGGGAAGCACACACTCCTTTAATCCTAGGAAGTAATATGACAGGGCAAAGAAAAGTATATAAAGCATGAGGAAACAGGAACTCACTCTCTTTAGGCTGGGGATTTAGTAGAGGTAAGCACTAGTGGCTGGCTGTTCTGGTTCTCTGATCTTTCAGCTTTCACTCTGGTATCTGGCTATGGATTTTTTAATAAAAGACCATCTAAGATTTGAACATCATCTCCTTGTTTCCACTTCATTACTATGTTCTATTATACTATGTTCTATTATATTTGAATTTTGATATGTTACTTTCTCTAACTTCGAATCTTATATTTTATTCAAATAGGCACCCTGTTATATTGAAAATTTTATAAATAAAGACTGTATTTCACTCCTTTCCTCCCCTTCTCTACTCCAACTTTCCCTTGGTCCCCTCTGTGTCCTCCCAAATTCATAGACTCTTTTAGTTTGTTTATATACATATACATACACACATATTTATATATATATATGTATTAATATTCATATCTTCTATGTCCACTTTGTGTTGATCATATGTTGATATTTTTATGGCTGAGCACTTGGTATTAGATTAACATTTAATGGATTTTATTCTCAGGGAAGACTAATTCTCTCTCTTTCTGAGATCCTTAATTACCTGTAGCTTTAATTTTTTCTTTTGTTTCTTTTTTTATACTTTTATTTATTTTTTTTATTATTTTATTTTGTTTTACAATAGTATTCAGTTCTACATAACAGCCAGAGATTCCTTTGTTCTCCCCCTTCCTGCCCCGCTTCCCTTCCCCCCAGCCCATTCCTCCATTCCACCTCCTCCAGAGCAAGGCCTCCACTGAGGACTGAGATCGACCTGATAGACCCAGTCCAGGCAGGTCCAGTCCCCTGCTTCCAGATTGAGCCAAGCATCCCTGTGTAAGTCAGGGGTTTCAAAAAGCTAACTCATGCAATGAGCCGAGGACCTGGTACCACTGCCTAGATGCCTCCCAAACAGATCAAGCCAATCAACTGTCTCACCTATTCAGAGGGCCTGATCCAGTTGGGGGCCCCTCAGCCTTTGATTCATAGTTCATTTGTTTCCATTCGTTTGTCAATTTGTCCCTGTGCTTTATCCAACCAGCATTGTTTGTAATAGCCAAAACCTGGAAACAACCTAGATGCCCTTCAACTGAAGAATGGATAAATAAATTGTAGCACATATACACAATGGAATACTACTCAGCAGAGAAAAACAATGACATCATGAGGTTTTCAGGCAAATGGATGGATCTAGAAAAAATCATCCTGAGTGAGGTAACCCAGACTCAGAAAGACAAATATGGTATGTACTCACTCATAGGAGGATATTAGTTGTGGAGCAAGGATGAATGGACTGCTACTCACATCACCAGTGAGGCTACCTGGAAAACAGGACCCCAAGAAAGACACAGGGACCAACCAATGACGGAGAAATGGATGAGAGCAGAAGATCCTAGCTGGATCAAGAAAAGAGAGGGAGAACAAGGAATAGGAGACCATGGTAAATGAAGACCACATGAGAAAAGGAAGAAACAAAGTGCTAAAGAGGCCCACAGAAATCCACAAAGATGCCCCCACAAAAGACTGCTGGCAATGGCCGAGAGACAGCCAGAACTGACCAACTCTGATGATGGGATGGCCAAACACCCTAATAGTTGTGCCAGAAACCCCATCCAAGGACTGAGGAATCTGGATGCAGACATCCATGGCTAGGCCCTGGTTGGAGCGCTGGGAGTCTAATTAGCAAAAAAGAGGAGGGTTTATATGAATGAGAATTGTTGAAACCAAGGTTGGATAAAGCACAGGGACAAATAGCCAAAAGAATGGAAAAATATGAACTATGAACCAATGACTGAGGGGCCCCCAACTGGATCAGGCCCTCTGAATAGGTGAGACATTTGATTGGCTTGATATGTTTGGGAGGCATCTAGGCAGTGGTACCAGGTCCTGGGCTTGCTGCATGAGATAGCTGTTTGAAACCTGGGACTTATACAGGGACGCTTGGCTCAATCTGGGAGGAGGGGACTGGACCTACCTGGACTGAGTCTATCAGGTCGATTTCAGTCCCCGGGGGTGGCCTTGATCTGGAGGTGGTGGGAAGGGGGTGGCCTGGGGGGAAGGGGAAGGGGCAGGAAGGGGGAGAACAAGGGAATCAGTGGCTCTTATGTAGAACTGAATAGTATTGTAAAATAAAATAAATAAAAAAATTGTTAAAAATAATAAAAAAAAGAGAAAGCCAAGAGATCAGAGCTCAGCTAAAATCTCACCCTTCCTCCTGCAGTGAAAGAGAGCTATTTCCCTGTGTGTAAGTCATTTCATAGTCATTCTGCCTTTTCATTGGTTGTAAACCCAAACACGTGACTGCCTCTTCACTGTCTGTATGTACAGCACCCCCAGGTCTTAAAGGCATATGTCTCCAATGCTGGTGGTATCCCTGAACACACATAGATCTATGAGATTAAAGGCGTGTGCCACCACCGCCACGCTCTGTCTATGGTTCTAATAGCTCTGACACCTGGGCAACTTTATTTATTAACATACAATCAAAATCACATTTCAGTACAATTAGAATACCATCACAGGTTGTGATACCTCAGTAAAATCCCCCATTCTATCCCCTACAGACAAAGAGAAGCTTAAACCAGGATTCCTAAGTGTAGATAAGAACTTAGACCCCTTTTCCCCAGGTGGCTGTATCTGCTACAGGGACTTTGAAAAACACAGTCAGGATATTTGACCAAAAGACTAAAAAGGGAGGCGGGTTAAAATAAATTATATGGTCTGTGCCTTTAAGAACTAGCCTCACAAAGAAAGGGAAGTGCTCCTTCTTACCTCCCTGCTGTAAGTGAGAGATTTGGAAGAGCCTCCCTGGCGGCTTGTAAACTTAGAAAACACCTTACTTTTGCATTCTGTACCTAAAGTCTCCAGTGGTGGCTTTGGGGACATGATCTAGGCACAATAAGACCCTCACTCTATTGTCTCAAAAAAGGGGCCTTAGACAAAGATATCTCAATATAGATAGATAGACCCAGGCCAGTTTCAAGTCCCCAGAAATGATGGTGCCAGCCCCAGGAACAAAAGAACAGAGTCAGGATGTCTGATGGTAACCAATTAACCACGAGATGCCCCTCTCCAGAGATAACATGACCTGACCCCGGAGAGGAGTTGTAAAACTGCTGACAAGGGAAACAGACAAGCTAGAATAAGATAAAGTCCAGGGCCGGGAAAAACTGGATCAATCAAGGATGGACCGGTACTAACCCTCTCCCCTCTAAGAAATTTGATGGGTTTTGCCTATAAAAACTAACTTCCCCAAGAAAGAGGGACTCCTCCCTGCCTCACTGTATTGGGTGCAGGAATGAGTCCCTGTCTAGACTTGTATCTGCAGAATGAAACTTGCTGTTGCATTCTGGACATCCAAGGTCTTCGGTGGTCTCTTTGGCGGGTCACAATCTGGGCATAACAAGGTTATGGAGTTAATGAATAAAAATGATAACTCTGTTTATCAGTGATGTTATAATTGGGGGAAATGTTTGGAAAAGATAACTCTGTTCTCCTATGGTTTATCAATGATGACTAAAAGATGTGCAAGAGGTAATGATTTTTTGTATAAATAAAGCCTGTGAGAGAGATGGGTTGCCAGACAGAGTAGGAAGAGTCCTACTGAGAAGTGCTTTCTCTCTGTCAATCTCTTGTAAAATGAAACTCAGAAGTATTCCATGTCTGATTTATCTGCTGCCAGTTTTGTATTCACCCATCCCTCATCTGGACCTGTACACCAGCAAGAATCTACTTCTAGAAGTAAATTACAGTACTTCTGTATATAAATTACAATTTGCAGAGACCCAAATCTCAGAGGCCAACATGTTCATTCTCTTACTATGTGGTCAAAGGGAATGTTTAGCATGTGTTGCACTGTGAAATTGATAGATCTGTAGGGTTCTAAATCATTAAGAATGAGGATTTAAAAATGTGGTGAAATAAAGTGTTTGGCCCACACTGGATAAAGAAACCTCAAAAAGATGAGGGAAAAGATTTAAAATTATGTGGAAGGGAAACCTGAAATAAACTTACACAAAATCAGTTATGTCAGGAGGTAAAGGAGGAGTGTTAGTTAAACCATAAATAAATAGCTCTAAGATATGTCGGGAAACCATTAGATTGTATCTTTTCTAACCTCAGGTTTATACATAAATCACTGAAACAACACAGAGGGCTTCCATTTTCCATGGCTCCTCATGTCTGTGGAAACAAGAAATCAATGCACAGAGGTGCAGAAGGAGAATGAAATTGCTTATGCAAAGAGACTTTTAATTGAACATTTTTATTTTCTGAAATAATGCAGGGAATATTTAAAGCAACAGGAGAACAGTGTAAGAAAAATAGCAGTACTCCGACAAAATTTGGTTACAAGTAATAGCCAAGGTTATTCTCCATTAGAAGCTTAATATCACAGATCTGTCATGGATTCAATGCTCTCCTACATTTCATCTAGTAATGTTTCCTGTCTCTTCCATCCTCTCCCCTAGCATCATAATTCCTCCTGTTTTCCTCTCCTCTCCTCTCATCTCTCCTTTGCTCTAATTTCCCCTGAATTACTCTTTCTATCCAGGACCAATTCCTGGTACCCAGAGATTTCTTTTCAGGAAAAGAAGAATGAGGTCCACTCTTGAATTACAGATTCTATAAACTGATGTTTTTATGCTTAAACTCCTTCTGCTGGTACCCAAGTTCACAGAACTTCTGCCCACAAATGTTGCTTCTCCTTCCAAGCCATCAGACCTTTTATACATACATCAACACTGAATGTTACATAGGTCACAAGGAAACTATGATGGTGTCAAGCTATTTGGGGTATACAAGATTTGTGATCAGCCATATTTCTACAGTTTTCCCTGACTTCTAGTGAACACAGAGACACTCATGAGGACTGAATGCTTCAAAGTCTGAAGGACTATGCCTTGGTTTCTGAGGACATGAAAGGCACACAGTGCCACAGAGACCATGGACTCTACTCTGAAATAGCTATAATGCATTCCTGTCAAGGTAACTATACCAGTCCAAATCAAAGATTCTGCACAGAAGGCAAAACTTTTTGTCACAGCAGCAAATTGAGAAAAAGATAATGAAACCCTTGATAACTGCAGTTTTGTTAGGATGAGGAAACAAACACCACTTTATATTATTTTACTTTATATTATTTTCTTTTGGTTTTATCAGTGTTCATTGTACGTGAATCCATGTTACAGTAGAGCTTTACATACAAAAATATATTTCACTGAACACATTTCCCTCACACTCTTCATCTGTCACATTCTTGCTCCTTCTGTAGATCTGCATGGTTCCCCTGGACAATTTTGCATATACATACATACATATATATGTATCTATATAACATCTATGCATCATAAACAGGGAAAGAATATGTGTGACTGGATTTTCTTTTCATTTATTTCTTTTCCTTTCTGTTTTCTTTCTTTCATTTTTTTGTGTCAGTGTCTCTCTACATTTTTTTGCTATTCAGGAAATCAATACATAAACCATGGTGGCCTTGAACTCACCAATATGCCAACCTTGTCTCCTAAATACGTATGGTAAAATATGTGCTGTCATACCTATGCTGTTATTGCTTTATCTATAACTGTCTTTATTCACTTAATGTATAAATCAATTTTCCAAGAGCAATATAAATTTGCACTAGTTAATGGTTGAGAAAAAACTATGCGGTATATACAGTGCATTTTTGTTGGGTCTCTATCTGGTTTTCATTTCAATGAAAATAATGGATGTGTCAATGGAATTTCGAAATGTTACTGCTTTGTGGAGAGAAATCATTCATGGTGCTTGCACCCCAAACTAGTCAGTTCATCGATTTTAGAGGAGAGTTTGTGTTGTCATTTTTACTAAACTAGAATAATTAGTTACTGCATTCTAGATGTCTATTTTTATACACACAGAATAACATAGGCTTCCCACTTCATCAAAGACTTGTGGTTGAGAGGCATCTAGGTTGTTTACAGGTTCTGGCTATTATGAATAATGCTGTTATAAATATAGTTGAGCAAGTGTCCTTGTGGAATGATTGAGCATTCCTTGGGTATATGCTCAAGAGTGGTATAGCTGGGTCTTGAGGTAGATTGGTTTCCAATTTTCTGAGAAACCACCATACTAATTTCCAGATTGGCTGTACAAGTTTGCATTCCCACCTACAGTGGAGGAGTGTTCCGCTTGCTCTGCATTCTCTCCAACATAAACTGTCATCAGTGTTTTTATTCATAGCCATTCTGACAGGTGCAAGGTGGTATCTCAGAGTTGTTTGGTTTGAATTTCCCTGATGACTAAGGAAGTTGAGTTATTCCTTAAATGTCTTTTAGCCAATGTGATTCTTCTGATGAGGATTATCTGTTTAGCTCTGTAGCCCATTTTAATTAAATTGTTTGTTATTTTGATGTCTAGTTTTTTTTTAATTCTGTATATAATTTGAAGATAAGCCGTCTGTTAGATGTAGAGTTGGTGAAGATATTTTCCCATTCTGTAGGCTGTTATTTTATCATACTGACTGTGTCCTCTGCCCAACAAAAACTTCCCAGTTTGAGGAAGTCCCATTTATTAATGGCTGCTCTCAGTGTCTGTGTTACTGGTGTCATATTTAGGAATTGCTCTCCTGTGCCATTGCATTCAAGACTATTTCCTAATTTCGCTTCTATCAAGTTCATTGTAACTGGATTTATGTTGAGGTCTTTGATCCACTTGGACTTGAGTTTTGTTCACGGCAACAGATACTAATATATTTACAATATTTTTTTTTTCTTTTTCGAGACAGGGTTTCTCTGTGTAGCTTTGTGCCTTTCCTGGAACTCACTTGGTAGTCCAGGCTGGCCTCGAACTCACAGAGATCTGCCTGGCTCTGCCTCCTGAGTGCTGGGATTAAAGACGTGCTCCACCACTGCCCGACTATATTTACAATCTTATACATGTTGATATCCAGTTATCCCAGGACCATTTGTTGAAGACGCGTTTTTCCCCCTTGGTACAGTTTTGGCTTCTTTGTCAAAAAATCATGTTTTTATAAGTGTGCAGATTAATGTTGAAAAAAATCATGTGGTTTCCATGTTTTGGATTAGAGGCAGTAAAGAGAGTGGGAACTGAGTAGAGCATAATCAGTTATGCTTAAATTTCATAAATAAAAGAGATAAATCTTAATATTTAAATTGTGTGCTTCATGACAAAATCCACATTTTTCACATTTCCCAAAATATTTTCATGCCATCATTATAAAATTAATTTCTACTACATAATAATAAGTATTCTAATGCTATGTTTTCTAATTGTGATATCATGCGTTTTCTTTTACTCCTACTTTAGGAGATATTCTCAAATTTAACTATGTTCTTCTGAGTCCTCTAAATTGAGTCAGATTAGACATTTGAGAATCAAAAAATAAATTGAAGACAACCAAGAACAATGTCAACATCCTATAATGTCTAGGGGTCTATGGTACTTAGATGGCATGGCCCTGTTGCTGAAGATACATATACTTGAGCCATAGACCATGAAGAATCAAGCTGATAGTGAACTGGAAGTTTCATCCCTACTTGCTAGTTTTCATATGCTTAAAGTAATCATAAATTTTACCCAAGAGTGAATCCTGAGAGGTATAACAACAAACCTGTTGTAATAGTGTCATGAACATCATGGGAGTAACCAAACCATTTTATAATTGATTTGAAGACCAAGTTCATAAGATGGAACCTATGCCTTCCACCACTACCAGAGCTAGGAATATGTGCCTAGACAGTACATAGACTCTGGAGAAGCAAATAATAGTATTATTCTGATAAGTTTTTATAGTAACAATCTGCTTTCTATACTCTTATGTTCATAAAAAGAGATTAGTAGACCTTTCAACCTTCATCAGAAAAGCTTCATTTTGCACTCCATGGTAATTAACACATAGATTCACAATTACTCTAGGTTATGAAAATAAAATATTCTGGAGGGTTCAGATTAAAATGGTGAATCTATATCACCCCTTTCCTCAAAACTCCCAGGGATCATCATGGAAGAAGAGGCAGAAAGAGTCTAAGAATCAGAGGTGGCAGATGATTCTAAGGAAACTGGTTTTGTTCAGACTCAACAGGGTACTTGCACATATGAATTTACTTGTTAGGACAGTATGTAGAAAACCTGCACAAATTCAAGCCAGACAAAATCCTAGCACAGTGAAGTATTGAGAGATGCTGGTAGCAAAAGGCCATGGGAGTATACAGCAGGTGATGACTAGTGTTCAAAATGTTAACCAATCAGAACCCAAGTTTCTGGTAGGGGACCAAGCCTTCACTCAAGTTGTGTTTGAGTTATTGCCTTTTGAATGAACTGACTGTTTCTTGTTGTAGATTTTTTATGCAATTACATCTATGATATCTTCCCATTACCTTGCATCTTCATGTAATGTGTATATGTAATCTCATGATTCCATGTCAATCTTACGGGCACATATATTTGTGGGTAGTCAGGACGACGACATATTATGTAGCTGTATATTGTTGATATATAGGGAATATACTAGGATATGTCTCATAGACAGATCCATTATCCCACAAGACTGTAGACACTTAAACCTGCTTTGTTCCTTTCACTCAGACTAGCAGAACATAATAATCTCTGATCAGTCTAACACAAACTGCATGCATCTAGCTCACTTGTACATCAGAGCATGTTCAAACTAGACTAAATATCTCTGTATGTAGATTATAAGTTTAAAAATGTACAGCTATGACCAAGGTCAGATTTTCAGTGGTCTTACCAAGGGTATTAACACAAAACACCCTAAGAAAACCCTGCAAATTATTTGCTTGCCAAATATGCTGATAAAAGGCTATGTCTCAGCTTTTGTCATTCTGGGCACTGCACCCTCTCCCTCTGTCCTCAGACCTTGGAACCTTGGATTATCTTCATAACAGCTGTACAGTTTATGATCTAATCTGGAATGTGCGATGAACTTGAGGGTTTTTAAGACCTTTTCTCAGGATTGCACAGAGTTTCCTGTTATAAATGAAAGGATAGATAGACAAGCGAGGAGCTATGAAAAAGAGCCGAAAGGAAGATGTAGAGAAGCAGTAGAACAAGGAGACAACAACAGAGAGATCAGAAGCTTACTTGAAACAATAAATTGGATGGATTGAAAGAGCATGGTATGCATAGATTTATTCATACCCTCCAATAAGTAGAGTTTTCTAACTGTTTGTAGATTCATTCTGGACACAGGGAGAAAGTTTTGGGGCAGGATCCTAAAAGCTTATGTTAGTGGAGGAGATCAGGAAGTACAACTTCTGGCTGTATAACTATTGGCCACAGATGGCTTCTGGGAGACAAAGTGTCAGAGTTCTTTGAGTATTCAACCTTTTAGAAGCTAACAGTCTTTCCATGTGTGTCCCTGGATTAGGCACACACTAAATTCAGTAAATAGACTCAGTGTTTGTTTTAAAGACATGAGATTTGGAGAGAATGCTGGTGGAGGGTATGCAAAGTAATATGGAAAGTAGATAATGAGAGTGCATTGGCCTAAACCTTATATACATGGATGAAATACTCAAAGAAATATTTTAAGTAATAAATTTTATAAATCTTTTTTTTAAACAAATTTGATTTGTACTCAAGAAGTCAGTGAAACCTCTATTCAAGACAACAGAGAAAATTCACTAACTTTCTTTGAAACAGACCTTAAAGTTTTTAATGCCATTCGCAGGAGACTTATTCAGCCTTGAGAGATTTTGAAAACTCAATGCCTCCTAACAACACTTTGCCTCTGGAGACATAATAATAAGGAACTCATAAGTGTCTTTGTTAATGAGCATCTGGAAAAGTTTCATGAATTATATTGTCTCCCAAAGCCAACACTGTCATTGTCACTGCAGATGAAATGAAAATTACAGTTCTGGAGGGAGGTGAGGTCACAGACCTCTCCCTCAGGTTTAAATTCTTGCAATTGCTTCTTAAGAGTCAGGATCAGCAATTATCCCACCATTCTACAGATGATGAAACCTGGTGAGTACTTTGTATTTCAGGTGGAGTGGAATATCAACAAAAAGGGTGAGACATGCATAAGTGCTCCTGTCTGGTAAATGGGATTCTGCATTAGAACCAGGTGTGTGGAACAGAGAGAGAAGGCACAGGCCTAATTCATTAACTAAAGAGTGATTGAGAAATATAGAAATGTTCCTAACATTGTACCTCTCCTTGTTGGTTCTTACTGCAATGTAAGGTCCCCACTAAGTGTGACTGTGGGTGGAGTAGGATAATGCAGGCCATCTGCAAAGGTGCTGAAGGACTATTGTAATAAATCAATGTGATAATTCTGCTTACCTTCCATGAGTGTTGATTATCTTTGAAGTATTATTATTATGAGTGAATTTATCATGATTTTGTGACAATAGTGGACAATAAAATGGAAATATATGAAGCAAACAACCCTGGGAATATTCCAATTATGATTATGTTTCTAGAGTAAAAAAGTATTGTTATGTGACACTCAAATATCATCTGGTTATACAGGCAGTAGTGACTTTGTGTTGAATGGCCAGTGGTAAAATAATTGGTTTGAAAACTCTTTCTCTTGAACTTGGATAGGTAACATGGAATGAAATGTAGAGTGTAACTAAGGGTAAATGACAACCAGGACCATAATATTTCCAAGCTAATCAGCACAGTATGGAGGGTAGGATGAATTATCATATTGACTTATTACAATAGTCCTTCGGCACCCTCACAGATGGGCTGCATTATCCTGCTATACCCACAATCACCCACAGTGTGGAACTTAAATTACATTAAGAACCACAGGGACTGGCACAAACTTAGGAACACTTTTGTATTTCTCAGTCACACCTTAGTTATGGAACTATGTTGTGTCTTCTCTTTCTGTTCCTTGAATCAGTTTTTAACCCCTTATTTCCATTTCCAGATATCTCCCCTGTATTAGTCTTCCACTAATGTTAAGCAAAACCTGATACCATGCCTTTACTCACTGCTTATTGTTATTGCTAATAAAACCAAAGGCCTTGTGATTTGCAGTCCTGGGCTCTACTACTCGGCTACTATTTATCCATACTAGTGCTATATCACATTGGACAATATTTAAGGAATCACATTGTTCTGATTTTTCTTTATAATCTGGCATACACTATCTGAATTTTAAATCATCATCAATTTCATTTTAATAGATAAATCAATATAGCCATAATAAAATAACCTAGTTGTCGAGGTTCATGACTTTTATCTCCTCATTTGTAAAGCATGCATAGCAAGATCTCTATGAATTTGAGAGCCACATGATCTACATAGTGAGTTCCAGGATGCCAGAGCTATATAATAACACCCTGACTTGAAAACAACAACAACAACAAATTATTAGCAAATACATGCAGAATTTTAATTCAATTGTTTTAGTCACTTAATTTTATTCTCATGCAATTATTTGTTATTTACATGTTAGTATATCACATTGATTTGGTACCCTAAAACGTCAAATTTCCTGTGTATATTATCATCACATGAAGCAGGAAAAGCATGTATAAAGAGCATGTTTGTGATACTGTTCTGATCAACACTGGAATGAATTACTATATGAGTCAATATCAATGTTCACAAATATCAGATGATATTTGTTGGAATATTGTTATTAAACACTGACTCCATGAGTTTCTTGTACAAATATCAGCTTCCATTAAAGAATCAAACTGAAACCACACTCATTTTCTTTTTTTCTTTGTGATTCATCCTGTTTCACTTTAAGGACTAAAATTCATGGTTATAAAGGTTATACATTTCACAGCAATTTCCCAAGTGAAACATACTTGGAAATGAGTAGGTATAGGAAAAAACAATAGTGTAAGATTTTCAATATTTTCCATGCATATAGAAATCTATTACGTGTCTACTGATTAACTGAAAATAGGTTGTTTGTGAGCACATCTGGATGATGTGCAGGTGATATTTCCAAGAATATTTCTGGATTGTAATTTTCAAATTTCTTCAGTGACACAAAAAATTACTTTGATTGTTGTGTGGGTTAGCATAGGTAGGTATGTTCTCCAGAGATTCATATATTTGAACCTCAGGGCAAGATCCCACTCAGTTCAATTTCCAACTCTTAAAACAGAAGAATAAAAAAGACCTAGAGCCAGGTGTGGTTATGCCCACCATTAATCCATGGATTCTAAATGCAAGTGTCTGTGGATCTCTGAATTTGTGGCCAGCCTGGTCTACAGAGCATGCTTCATATTAGCCAAGCTAAGGCAATGAAGGAAACCATTGAAAATGTTGGAGATATAATTGAAAGATTTCTGACTTCAAGGGCAGCCTGTTATGCAGAGGAAGTTTAAGGACATCTAAGATTAGGAGTGAAGGAAATCGTGGAAAATCAAAAGCTGGTGCAATTTCTATCAAAGCAAGCATCAGAAGTTGGCATCTTAGAACATGTGGCTCTGGCTTTAGAGTCAAGCATAGAAGACAGGGAATATGGACTGGAAAGCTGCTTAAGCTAATCATGTTAAATGTATGGGCTAACCTTGATTCCTGGAGAGAAAATTGTGTAAAGCTGTCAAGGTGAATCCTGGATTTCTCTGGTGACCCTACATGTTATATATGCCAGAGCTGTGGGATACCTGCCCAGAAGAGCTGTTAATAGGGAGTGGAACCAGCCTAAGTGAGAGAATTGATTTGCACTCAATAATGCTGAAAGAAGTGGGAGATCTTAAAGCATTTGAACATGGAATTGAAGAATTTGGAATTTGCATGAGGTTTTTGAATCTTGCTCTCATCCAATATCTCATTATCCTCCCTATTTTCCACTGCTCTAGTATATGTTCAAAATATGTGTTCTGTTTTTGATTTTAATTTAAGAGATTACAGTTATGTAACTGCATGAATCTCAGTAGAGAATTTTAACTTCGGACTTTAAATCATTGTGGAGACTGATAGACTATGAGGACTCTTGAAGTTGGACTGAGTGCATTTTGCATTATATTGTGGTTATGAGACAATGGGAGCCATGCAGTGTAGTGTAGTGGTTTGAATAAGTATGACACCCATAGATTAATGTTTTGAATATTTGGCCTAAAGTGTACCTTATTAGGACGTGTGGCATTGCCGGAGTAGGAGCAGCCTAGATGGAGGTGTGTGTGTGATTGTATGGGTTGATGTTTGATGTCTGTCTCATAGGCTCAGGCTGTGCCCCTTGTAGGAGTAATTGCACTTCCTGTTACCGCAGATCAAGATGGAGAACTCTCTGCTGCATTTACAGCAGTATTTTTGCCTGCATGTTGCTATGTTTCACACCATGAGGATAGTGGACTAAGTCTCTGAAACTGTAAGCCAGTCCAAATTAAATATCTTACTTTGTAAGAAGTGCTCTCATCAAGATGTCTCTTCACAGCAAGAGAAACCATAACTAAGGCAGAAGTTATTCTTAGGACAGAGAGTGATTGTCATGTAGGCTTGTGTTTGTTCTACATAAGCAGATGTAACCAGTTGTGCAGTGTTTGTAATTAGTCTGAGGGGCATTGACAGACTAACAGTTCTTACTTTATCTCAAACAAGTCAAAGCTTGGTTCTTCATCCTTTTCTTTTTTTATTGTATTTTATTTTAATTGGCTTAGATGTAGTTAGTTTTAATGCTTTTCATATTTAGTATTTTGGTTGACCCAATTCTTTCTCTCCCCATTTCTCTGCTCCTATTCCAGCATTTCTGGTGCATGCACATCATTTTCTTTCTATTCTAATATCAGGTCTGTTTCTTACCTTCTCCATCTTCCTTTAAAGGGACTCTTTTTAACTCTCGTATGGGCTTTCTTCTAGTTTATTGGCTCAACATACATTTATCCCCCTTAAACACATATTTCTAACACCTATAAATAGTGAAATCTCATTGGACAGAATATTTGGTATTGATATTTTGGGGCCTGTCTTACTTCACTCAATGGAATACTTTCTATTTTCTGCTCTAGTCATTCCACAGAGTGTTCTACACTACCAATGTACTGAGTAGGGAAACTGCTAGTATGTTGTAGTTCTTAAAATCTCACCTCATTTCCCATTTTGTTTTAACTTCTTCAGATCCCAAGACTCATAGACAATTTTGTTCCAGTTCTTGATTGTTCAGCTGACTGTCATTGCTAGGCTGATAATTGTCTGGAGCACTGGTCCTATACTGGGACTGCATTGTTCAGCCTGGAACTGATTCATACCTGCTACTTCCTAGTTCTTCAATGAGATCTCACCCTGATTAAGGGCCTTTTAGATACTTTCTTCTACATGAATAGCATATGGTATGCTGAGAATTAATTCTGACATTACTGAACTGATAGACTCTCTGACCCACTGCCTTCTTTTCTATGATTTCCACACTGAGACTAAGGATTGGTACATGATTTTACAAAACACTGTTTCAATATAGACTCTAAACCTTCCTGCATTATCTTTCATTCATCGGATGTTGTCATCCTTTTCCATTTATGGTAGCATTTTTGCCTTACTACAAACTGTTGTGCATTATGTCAGATTTCATAATATCAGATATTCCAGTCTCTCTACCAGCCCTGACATGCATGTGCTAATATGTATGTCTATGTGGTATGATTTTCTAAAGTCATTTATTGGCATGATGTAAGTTTTCACTTAAAACATCATTATAATGTACATTGTGCTTTCAATAATTTTTTCTCTTAGTCTGTTGCAGGATAAAGACCCAGAGTCCACTCAGCATGAGAAAAGTCCAGATTGTGAGCCTGAATAAAGTGGACTTGCTTACTATATATATAGAAAACATCTCACAGTGAATACTCAAATTCATTTTACAGCAAACATTTAAAGGTAAACATACCAGGACAAGCCTATTTTTGTTGGCATTTTCCAGGGGCAGGTAGGGGGGTAAATAAACCAAGCAGTTTAAAAGAAGCTAAAACATGCAGTTATTTGGGGCATTTCAACACTCAGTTTGTAGAATATGGTTGGGTACTTTTCCAAGAGACTTTTCCTGGAGGGAGTAGAAAAGGGAGAATGGGTTTCAGGTTAAACTAAAGATGGCTCTCCCTGATTCTTGATTAAAGACCCGTTGTCATGTCAGAAGAACATAGCATTGTTTTGAGTTGTATTATAAATATTTCATTCCATGTAATTTATTTTTAGATGAAATATACATTATGGAATAACATATTTATTTTTCTTGACTTTATTGATGTTTCTTTTTTTCATACTATGACTAGAAATATCAATATATTCTGGAATTCTTGCAATATATTTTGTTCTATGGGCTGTCACATTTCACTGTTTCTCATGGGCCAATGTCACATCATTGTGAATATTTCATTTTCTATAAAACTTGATGGTTCTCCTTCCAAATTATGTATGCTCTGAGATATTTATTGTTCAGTCTCACAGTATCATACATGGAAAGTAACTAGTCTTCTCAAATTTTAAGGATGAGATATGTTTAAGTGGATAGACTGGCCTTGAAAACCTGAGCATAAAAGTACTTTTGATTCAGTCTCTCAGTAGTTCCATCAATTAAAGGCTTCTGTCTCCACTGCAGACTGTAAATATTTGTCAGTATTTATTTGAGCAGAAGAATAGCTGTTCTATCTTCATAAGGAAATTATGCCAAATCGCACAATGGACTTCTGGATTCTGGCATTCAGAATTATTTTCTTATCAGAAACTACAACTGGAATTCTGGGAAATGTCTCTCTAATTTTCTACTATCTGGTCATTTACTGCAGAAAATGCACATTAAAGCCCACAGATTTGATTCTCATGCACCTATTGACAGCCAATGCCTGGATCATTCTTTCTGAAGGAGTGCCCCAAACAATGCCAGCTTTTGGATTTAAGTATTTCTTGGATGATTTTGGATGTAAGCTCCTAATGTACCTTCAAGGAATTAGTAGGAGTCTGTCCATTGGCACCACCTGCCTCCTGAGTGTCTTTCAGGTCTTGACCATTATCCCTAGGAATTACTGTTGGAAGGAACATAAATTCAAATTTGAAAAGAACATTGGCTGCTACATTTTCCTCCTCTGGATGACATTAATGTTCATAAATTTCATTCATTTTGCATACATACTTGTCAACAACTATAGAAACAACTTGACCAGAAAATGGGATTTTGAATACTGCCAAAGTTCCGGGATGGGTGATATTGGTGGCTCACTCTATGCAGCATTAGTGGTGTCCCCTGAGGTCTTCTTTTCTGTGCTCATGGCCTTGTCCAGTGGATCCATGATTGTCATCCTTTACAGACATAAGAAGAGGGTTCAACACATCCGCAGCACTCTTGGTTCCATCAGAAATTCCCCTGAATCCAGAGTTACCCAGAACATTCTGATCCTGGTGTCTACCTTCCTGGCATTTTATACTCTCTCATCTATCTTAAGAGGCTACATTGCTCTTTTATATAATCAAAATTGGTGGCTAATGTACTTCAAATCCCTCATTTCTCTCTTTTTTCCATCTTTTCTACCATTTTTTCTCCTATATCATTACTCTATATTATCCAAGTTTTGTTTTTTCCGCATAAGGAATAAAAATCATTTAAATTCATTTTAACATTGGAAAAATATGTTTTGCTTGATATCCAGTTTTTCTCCTCTGTCACACTTAAAATGTCAATGCAGAAAGTTATGTAGGTAGTGTTGGGAGCCAAAAAATGGATGACTACGCTCTGGCCTTTCTTGCTTGAATGATCTGAAGTAACTACACCCTTGACAACCGTTACTAAGTTACAAAAACCAATAACTCCCGGAAAAAAAAAAACAGAAAATGTACCTTTAGATTAATATACTTTTAGAATAACTTCCTTGAACATGTTCAGGTTGGTCGGTTGCACAAGCTTTGGACCAAAGAGACCTTGCGATCCTATTCTTCAGAAGAGACCTCACCTGGACCCTATTATTCCATTCTTCAGAAACTTTCTATACCCCTCCCTTCCCCTATTCATTTCTCCTATCTACCAGCATATATAAACCTGCTTCCCCTTGCAATAAATGAAACCTTGACACAACTCAGACTGACTCTGTCCTTTTTTACGCGCTTGGTCTCCTTTCTCTCTCACCCCCATTGGTCTTTCAGGAGGTGCCTCATCGAGTCACACCTAATAACTGGCCTGCTGGATGGGTCAAGGTAGTATGTTTTTTTTAAGATTAGCTGAAATGAATATGATCATTTTGTAAGTTGGCTGAATCAGCGTCCTACATAAGCCAATCCTATTCTGAGGCCCATGGTAGTCTTCAACTTGAAGCTGTGAGACTTTTGCATTTGCCACCTGATGTGTAGAAAAGCCATCATAATGCTCACAACAAGAATGTTGTGAAACCTTGTGGTTTCATTGTCTCAGGGAATCATGGCTGCATGGAGATTTCACAGTCAGCCTGTTTACTTTAATCTACCTGCATAAATACTGAAATAGTGCCTAGCCATGAACTTGTGATCCTGGACCAATGACCCATCACATCTGCTCTAGCCTGCACCAATACCAGAAAAAATATGATTAGTATCTTTTACCTTGTACCAAAACAAATTCAAAATGACTGAGGATCTTTCTGTAATCCTGAATTTTGTATGTTAGTGTTTTATTGCGAATTTTAGCATCCTCAGGGAAATTGACTTTTCCCTTCCTTTGCCTTTGCTCTGTCTTTACCTCCTACAGCATTACTGTAATGCCCTTTTCACCAAGAGAGTTTGGAAAAATTTAATATAGCAATTATAGAAATCAATTTTTTCCTGGTTTCTCAAATAAAATAAAATTGGAACAACTATTTGACCCAGGTATTCCACTCCTGGGCACATACCCAGAGAACTCTATATCATACACTAGAGACAACTGTACACCCGTATTCATTGCTGCTCTATTTGCTATGACAAGGAAATGGGGGCCATGTACATGTATATAAACAAATAAACTGATAATTAAATTTGTTTTCATGTCCAAAATGGTATATTATTTGGCTACATTGAAAGGTAAAATCATGAAATGTGTAGGAAAATTGATGTGCTTATAAGGGAAAAGATTCAACAATGTCACAAATCTCAGAATGAACGTAAACATCCACTTTTTCCATCATAAACAGATCTTATCCAATAATGTCTACAAGTATATATGCAAATGGGTATAACTTCAAGATAAGATTTAAAAAGGAGAGCTGAAAATGTAGTTTTAGGTGATGACCTGATAAAACGATCCAGGATTTATGAAAGAGGATATAAAGATAATTATTTTCTACTTTGTAATTATTTTCACTATTTCTAGTGCAAGATTCATAAAATTTAATTGGCAGTGACAGTATAAAACAATAAGCAATGATTAATGTCTTTTATGGCTATTCTAAGTGTACCAAAATTCCATGAAATGTACAGAATATTGGCATGAGCAAGTGTTGCTATCATTGGTTATTATATTGTTGTTCTTTAATGCTTTTTTTTTTTTTTTTTGGTTTTTTGAGACAGGGTTTCTCTGTGTAGCTTTGCGCCTTTCCTGGAACTCACTTGGTAGCCCAGGCTGGCCTCGAACTCACAGAGATCCACCTGGCTCTGCCTCCCGAGTGCTGGGATTAAAGGCATGCGCCACCACCGCCAGGCTTTTTAATGCTTTTAAATGTGAATTTATTGCAATAACCCGATGTTAGTTGAAAATGAGACAATATCATTATCTTTACAAAGATGCAGGAGTGGTTTCACATATAGCCATCAGTAAATGTAAGGCACAGATGTACTCAAAGTAGAAGTGACATGATAATCATATTATATGCCAGAAAAAAATCTTTGTTTTTCTTTTGGAACATATTATTGAAAATGTATTGTACTCTCATATAATATAACCTTATTATAGTTTTATTTCCCTCAATACTTGCCAACTCCTTCCCAATTTCCATCCCATGCAGATTCACTATCTTTCTGCCATTAGGGAAGAATAGGCTTCTAACACAACACAACAAAACATAACAAAATAAAATGTAAAAAGATAAACGCATCACATGGACTTTGGCTATGACAAACTAACAAAGGATACAGCCCAAGAGAAGGCACAAGAAACTTAGACCCACTCATTCACATCACAGGAATTCCATAAAAATATTTAACTGAAAGTTATAACATTTTGTTCAAGCCTCTGTGAATTCTTCTGAGATTTACTTATTAAATTTAGAGGACCTTTTTCTCTTGGTGTCATCAATCCCTTCTGGGTTTTATGCCTTTTCTGTCTTCTCTTCCATGGATTCCCTAATCTCTCAACAGCAGGATCAAATTAGACAGTCCACTTGCCAGACGGGATGTCAAAAATATTTTTAAAAATACCCTTCATTATAAATGCCATAGAGTGTGTCTAGGGATCAATAGATCATATCTCAAGCTAAGACAGGCTTCATACTATGAATCTACACTCAAGTGTTAGGACCCAAGAATCTTATATATAATAGGCACATGATTACTGACCACCTCCAATTATGTTTAATCTTCAAAAGTGTACACTAGATTTTGGGATAGTACTGTAATTAGGGAATGACCTAAAAAACAAGGCGTTTTCTTTTTTAGCTATATTTATAAAAGGAACAGTTTTGGGGAAAGATAAAGTCATGTGGATGGAAAAATGAACACAATAAAATGAAGGGAACTGGGAAGGACAGAGCAACTGTGGACATGAGTTGATGAAAGTTTTTCCAAAAACAATAACAAAGACTCTATGTGTCAAGAGTATATGCTAGTGACATAGAGGAGCTGTAAATGCCCAAAACTTGAGCCACAAGGCATTTAGAGTAGAATATGGAGGACATAGGGGATCATCTAAGATATTTGAGTTGGACTGAGGCAGAGAACAAGAGAATGGAAGACACAGATGATTGAAAATTGTCTAAAGGTTATGAAGGTCACTACAAAGGAGATTAAACTAATGAAAACACCTACTCCCCCAATGAGTTTTCAGGGTAGAAAAGGGATGCTGTAGAGACTAGTGACATATGTTGATAAGTAGTGAATTTCTAAAAGTCACACTGGTAGAAAGAGGGTGGATGTAAACAGTGTTTTCTCAATGGTCCCACGAAGCATCTATTGCTTTTCTGACAAAGATATATGTCTGTAATACAAACCACCCATCATTTTTGAGATGGTATATGACACTAATACCATATGATCTGTATCTATGTCCTATGAATGCCCAGTTTTAGACAGGGTAATAGCTATCATCAAGCTTAGATGTCTTCCAGATGCTGAGATGGTGGATATAGAGCTATGTGATGAAAAGGTTGAGCCTGTCTTTGGAAGGGTACACGGGTGATGAGACTCAATGTTTGTGCAATTACTATGCTATAATAAAGAAGATCTAACATCATAGGGGGCCAAGCTATGCTGAAATCTCCCCATCTGGGAAACAGTTCCTGACAGTCCAGATGGAAAGAAGGAGTCAAACTAATGCTGTGATTTGTCCACTTTACCAAAGGCATTTTTGAGATTCAATAGAACCCCAATGAGAACACCTATCTCATTCTTCATATAGTTAAAAACAAATTTTAAAATTCATGTGCAGCACAGCAAACCTAGAGAGAAAAAACAATCCTGGACAGAAAAACAATGCTAGCGGAACTGCTATTACAGATCTTAAATATTACAGAGACAATAAAAATATGTTGCTGACCTAAACACACACATGTAGACCAATGGGAAAAATTTGAAACACAACATGAGTACATATAATGGAGCCAGTTAATATTAAATAGTGTGCCAAAAGTGTTAGGTGGAGGGAAGAAAATGTCTACAACAAATGGTTTTGGAAAATGGAATTTCTACATTGGAAGAATAAAATGTACCTATCACTTTGCTTAAAAACTAACTCCAAATGGAACAAAGACTTTAATGTGAAACAAATACAGAAACTGCTAGGAGAAAATGTAGGCAGGACCCTGTCTGGCATAGGTGTAGGAAAGGATTTTCGTTTTCTCATTTAATAAATTTTTTCATTCATTTTACATATAAACCACAGATCACCCTCTCATCCTTCGTCCCACTCATCCCTAGCTTCCGCCATGAACCACTCCACAGACCCTACTCTAAAAGGGTAAGGCATGGGGAGTCAACAAAGCCTGGTACATTCAGTTGAGGCAGGACTAAGGCCCTCCCCACTGCATCAAGGCTGGTCTAGGCATCTGAATCATAGCTAATGGCTCCAGAGAGCCAGCTCATGCAATGGGGAAAGATCCTGATCCCACTGCCAGGGCTCACATCAGACAGACCAAGCTACACACCTGTCTCCTGTATGCAGAGGACCTAGACCAGACCCATGCATGCACCACAGCTATTGGTCTTAAGATCATGAGTTCTTTCCATGCTCGGTTCAGTTGTCTCTAGCTTTCCTCATCATGATCTTGACCCCCATTATGTATTATATATAACCCCAGTGTATAAATTATGTATATTGCCTATATAACCCCTCTTCCCTCTCTTTGACTGGGCTCCCAAGGCTCAGCCTGGCGGTTGGCTGTAGAGCTGTGCATCTGGTTCCATTAGTTACTGGATGAAAGCTCTCTGACAGTTACTGTCTTCACCAGTCTGAATTCCAGTAAAGGCTGGTTCAGGCACACTCTCTACTATTGCTAGCTGTCTTATCTGGGTTCATCCTTGTGGATTCCTGGGAATATCTCTAGCAATGGGTTTCATCTGTACTCCATAATGTTTCCCTCTAACAAGATATCTCTTTCATTGCTCTCCACACAATCACACCCCCATCTTGACCATCCCATTTACTCATGTTCTCATCCCCCCTCCCCTCCCCTCTACTGCACTCCTCATCCCAAGTTTACTCATGGATATCTCCTCTTTTCCCCCTTTACAAGGTGATTGATATGTCTTTCTTAGGGACATCCTTGTTTCTACCTTCTCTGGAGCTGTGGGTTGTTGTCTGATTATCCTATGTTTTATATGTACTATCACTTATGAGTGACTAAATACCATGTTTGTCTTTCTGAGTCTGGGTCTTTTCAATCAGGATAATATTTTCTAGCTCTATCCACTTACCTGCAAATTTAATGATGTCATTATGTTTTACTTCTGAGTAATAGTCCCTTGTGTATATGTACCACATATTCTTTATCCATTCTTCGGTTAAGGGGCATCTAGGTTGTTTCCATGCTGCTATGTACACAGTTGAGCAAGTGTCCTTGTGGTATGACTGAGCATCCATTGGGTATATGCCAAAGAGTGGTATCATTGAGTCTTGAGGTAGATTGATTCCCAATTTTTTGAGACACTGCCTACTGATTTCCAAAATGGCTGTACATGTTTGCACTTCCATCAACATTGGAGGAGTGTTCCCCTTGTTCCATATTCTCTGCAAGAATAATTGTCATCAGTGATTTTGGTCTTAGCCATTCTGATAGGTGTTACATGATATCTAAGAGGCATTTTGAGTTGCAGTTTCCTGATGACTAAGGATGTTGAGCAATTCCTTAATTGTCTTTTGGCCACTTGAGATTCTTCTATTGAGAATTCTCTGTTTAGCTCTGTATCTCATTTTTTCATTGGATTTTTGATATTTTTATGTCTAGTTTCTTGAGTTCTTTAAATATTTTGGAGATGAACCCTCTGTCAGTTATAGGTTTTGTGAAGACTTTTTCAAATTCTGTATGGTGTCATTTTGTCTTATTTACTGTGTCCTTTGCATTACAGAAGCTCTCAGTTTCAGCAGGTCACATTCATTAATTGTTGTTCTCAGTATCTGTGCTACTGGTGTTATTTTTGGTAAGTGATCTCCTGTGCCAATGTATTCTAGGATATTTTGAACTTTCTCCTCTATCAGGTACAGTGTAGCTTGATTTATGTTGAGGTATTTGATCCACTTGGACTTAAGTTTTGTGCATGGCAATAGATATGGATCTATTTGCAGTCTTCTATATGTTTACATACTGTTATACTAGCACCATTTGTTGAAGATGCTTGCTTTTATCCATTGCACACTTTTGGCTTCTTTGTCAAAAATCCACTCATAGTTATGTGAGTTAATATCAGGGTCTTCAATTTGATTCCATTGGCCCCCATGCCAGTTGTTATGTTTGTACCAAGCACCCCCTTTTTTTACTATTTTTCTATAGTAGAGCTTAAAGTCATGGATACTGTTGCCTCCAGAAGTGTTTTTTTCTTTTTGTAAAGAATTGTTTTAGCTATCCTAGCTTTTTTGTTTTGTTTTGTTTTTTCAAGTGTTGTTCCATAATGTTCTTTTAAGGTCTGTGAAGAAATCTTTTGAGATTTTGATGAGGATTGCATTGAATCTGTATGTGATCAATTTTAGAGAGGTTTCCATGGAGTGCTGAGTAGAATGTATAGTCTTTCGTGTTTGGGTTTAATGTTCTGTAGATATCTATTAGGTTCATTTGATTCATAACATAACATCTATTATTTGTCTGTTAACTTTCAGTCTGTCAGACCTATCCATTGGTAAGAATGGGGTGTTGATGTCACCTATTATTAGTGTGTTTGGTTTGATGTGCAGTTTAAGCTTTAGTATTTTTTCTTTTACATATGCAGGTGTCCTATTTGGGGCAAAAGTGTTCAGACTTGAAGAATTTTTGATATATCATCTTCATGTATTTTTCCTGTGATGAATATGTAATGTCTTTCTTGATATCTTTTGACTAACTTTATTTTGAAGTACATTTTGTTCAGTATTATGATACCTACACCAGATTGATTCTTAAATTCACTTGAATGAAACATCTGGAAAGGATTTTCTTTTTAGGATTCCAATTTTTTCAAGAATTATGGAAAACAATATTTATTTTTATTAATTATAATTGTTTAGACAATTTTATATGTATACATACACACACATATATACCACACTCACACACACACATATATATACAATGCACACACACATATATATTTATATGATGTATAAGTATATGTATATGTTTATTCTGTTTTCTGCCTGTCATGTTGGAAGCCTTAAACCTTCATAAACCAAGAAGTTTTTCACCAACCAAAGATTATTCACTTTGATGTCCTTTGAAGACAAGTACCTCACCACCAAGAATCTTTTGGGATGTTAATGCCAAAGACCCATTTGGGATGTTAATGCCAAAGAACCTTTTGGAATATTAATGCCATTAATGGACTTCTGAGGTATTCATCCTCAGAGAATGACTAGGTACTGGTTCATAATTTGTCCAGTTTTACAAAAATGTGATAGTGGCAAAGCCCATATTGTGTAAAGCAATCTAATAAATTACAACTGTAACTGTATCATAATATATCTATATCTAATATATATTAGAAATCATTTGCTCAAGAATTAAGGAAAACAATATTTTTCTTTTCATTAATTGAACATATATTATATTACACTTGTGATTTGATATATATATATATATAATATATGGAGATATATATATATATATATATATATATATATATATATATATATATATATATATATATAAATACATAGATATAAAACCTGAAATCTATCAGGTTGATGATCAAGACTAGCCATAAAAACTGTGAATTTTTAATCACAGTGATGCTGCTGCATGTATAGCCACTTAGACATGTGTTGCATGAATTTTAAAAGGTCTCCCAAGACCCTGACACTGATGAATGACTTGCTTGTCCAGTTCCCATGGGAACACACAGGAGGACTTATACATACTCAGAAGAAATGAACTCAACAAATAAATGACATACATCTCACCATTTTTAAAAATATTTTATGCAATTGTTATATCATTATCCACAGTGGTTTTTCTAATACTTTTTTAAAAAAATGTCTTGGAAACTTCATTCAGGTATATAATGAAATATGAGCCTTTATATATCCTCTACTCACTCACTCTGATCCTTCTTGTATCTCTTATCATATCACCCATCTCTAAAATTCTATCATTCTTTTTGATAGCCTATAAAACTATTTAGTGCTTCCTAAACAAGCATGATTGTAGGATCATCTACTGAGTATAGGAAACCTACCAGTGACTACAAACTCCAAAGAGAATGCTTTCCCTTATCCAGCAGCTGTCAACTGTCAATAACTCATCAGTGAGGCATTGGACCTGAAGGACTTCTGCCACACATATGCATAGAATTAAAACTAGTATTATAACTAGAATAAAGACCTCCGTATGCAAATCATAGGTTTAAAACTTTACAGCTATGCCCAAGGTCAGAGTTGCAGTTGTTTTTCAAAGGATATTAACAAAGCACCCAAAGAAAACCCTGCAATTTCTTCACTTGTAAAGTATCCTGAAAATGGTTATGTCTCAGGGAGTTTGTCACTCTGAGCATTGCACCCACTCCCTCTGATTTCAGACCTTGGATGCTTGGATTACCATGGTAAAGGCTATGCTCTTTATCATCTATTCTAAGAATGTGTTGTGAACTTTAGAGTATTGAAACTTTTCTCAGTATTGAAAGGAGTCTTCTGTTAGAAAAGTATGGATAGTCAGACAAGAGAGTAGTTAAAATGAGGGCTGAAAAAAAGATGTAGAGAAGCAGTAGAACATAGAGAGATGAGCAGAGAGATCAGAAGCTTACATAAAACAATAAAATGAATGAACTGAAAGAGCATGGTGTGCATAGATTTTTTCATAACTTCAGATAATTAGAGTTTTCTAGCTGTTTGTAGGTTCTTCCTTGCACACCGGGAGAAAGCTTTAGTTGCAGGACCTTAAAAGCTTTTGTTAGTGAAGGGGGTCAGGAAGTCCCACTTATGGCTGAATAGCTATTGGTCACAGATGACTTCTGGGAGATAAAGTGTCAGATTTCTTTGAGTATTCAACTTTAAGAGGCTAACAGTGTTTCCATATGTGTCCCTGAATTAGGCACACACTAGATTCCGTAAGTAGACTCAGTGTTTGCTTTGAAGACATGAGATTTGGAGAGAATACTGTTGGAGGGTATAAAAAGTAAACTGAAAAGGAGACAAAGGGAGTGTACCGACCTAAGAGGCATACACATCTATGAAATACTTAAAGAAATATTTTAAATAATAAATTATATTAATCTTTTTTAAACTAATTTGATTTGTGCTCAAGAAGTCAGTGAAACCTGTATTCCCTGAGATAGAGAAACTTCACTTACTTTTTTTGTGAAACAGACCTCAAAGTTTCTAATGCCATCCACAAGGGACTTAGACTTGAAGAATTATGGAAACTCAATGACTCCTAACAACACTTTGCCTCTGTGGAAATATTCACCAGAACCTCTTAAGTATCTTTGTTAATGAGCAACTGGAAAAGATTTGTGAGTTATTTTGATTTCCAAAGTCAACATTGTAATTGTCACTGCAGATGAAATGAAAATTGCAGTTCTGGAGGGAGTTGAGGTCACAGACTTCTATCTCAGGTTTGACATGACTCTCTTACAAGTGCTTCTTAATCCTCAGTATCTCTCCTATGACCCTACATTCCTGCAGATGATGAAGCCTGGTGAGTATTTTGTATTTCAGGTTGGGTGGAATATCCATCCAAAGGCGAGGTCTGCATAAGTGCTCATGTCTGGTAGTGGGAATCTGTGGTAGAACCACGTCTGTTGGACACAGAGAGAAAGCACAGGTATAATTCATTAACTAAAGAGGGACTGAGAAATATACACATTTTTTTAACATTGTTTCCTCCTTGGTGGTTCTTACTACTATGTAAGGTCGCCACTAAAGATAACTGGGTAGAGTAAGATAATGCAGGCCAACTGTGAAGGTACTGAAGGATAATTGTAATAAGTCAATGTGATAATTCGGTCTACCTTTAATGAGTGTTGATTATCTTTGAAGTATTACTATTTTGAGTGAGCTTATCATGATTTCTTCTGATAGTGCACAATATAATGTGACTATAAGAAGCACACAAGGATGGGAAGGTCCCAGATGTGAATGTATCTAGGGTAATCGGTATTGTTATATGACACTGTATTTATCATCTGGTTATACAGGCAATGGTGACTTTGTGTTGAATGGCCAGTGGTAAAACAACTGGTTTGAAAACTCTTTCTCTTGAACTTGGAAAGGTAACATGGAATGGAAGGTAGAGTGTAATTATTGGGCAATGACAAGCAGGACCATAATAATCCCAAGATAATCAACACAGTATGGAGGTTAGGGTGTATTTTCCTATTGACTTATTACAATAGTCCTAAAGCACCCTAACAGATGGCCTGCATTATCTTGGGGTACCCACAGTCACTGATGGGGAAATTATATTACAGTAAAAATCACAGGTACTGCAAAAATTTATGTAAACATCCATATTTCCTAGTCCCTGCTAAGTTATGGTATTATTCTTGTGTCTCCTCTCTGTTTCACTCATCAGTTTTTTTCCCATTATTTCCAATTCCAGTTATCTCCCCTGTATTATTCTTACTCTAGTGTTAAGCAGAATGTGATACCATGCCTTATGTTACTGTTTATTGTTATTGATTTTAGAACATAGGGCTTTGTGCTTTGCAGGCCTGGGCTCTACCACTCAGCTACTTTTGTCGACACTTGTCATATATACCACCGGAGAATATTTAAGGAATCTGTTTATTCTGATTGTTCTTTATAATCTAACATACACTATCTGAATTTTAAATCATCATGAATTTTATTATACTATATAAATCAGTATAATAATAATAACGTATTCCTTTTATTGAGGTGCCTAACTTTTATCTCATCATTTTTAAAGGATGGGTAGGAAGGTCTGTGTGAGTTTGAGAGCAACATGATCTACATAGTTCCAGAATAGCCAGAGGTACATTGTGGCACCCTGACTTGAAAATAAAAACAAAAATTATTAGCAAATAAGTGCAGAATTTTCAGTCATTTGTTTTGGTCATTCAGTCTTATTCTCATGCTGTTGTCTGTTATTTACATGTTAGCATTTTATATTGCATTTTACAGATAGTGTTAGTAATTCCTCATTAATTCCCACTGTAGCCTTTATATGTGTCATGTGTCATGATAACAATGCATATTTAGGGTAGAATCATAAACTTGTAATGTATCTCATACTTGTGAAATTTAACTGAGAGTTGGGGCAATATTCTATTATGTCTAATCACAGTTAGAACACTGTATTAATTTACAATCTTGAAAGCATTATTTGCATCTTGCACTTTTTAATGCAGGGAACATTCATGTTGAAGAGAAAACAAAGTTTTAAAAAGATGTATTTATTTGTGTCTTTTTAATTTGTGTATAGGAATGTTTTGCCTGCATGTATATGTGTGCAATGTGGGAATTCAGTGCTTACAGTGGTCATATGAGTGTGTCAGTGTCCACTGGAATTGCCATTGCAGTTAATTGTGAACCACAAAGTGGGTGCTGGGGAACCAAACCCAGGTCGTTAGCAAGGGCAGCAAGAGTTCTTTACCACTGAGCCATCTCTCTAGTCCCCTCAGATGAAAATTAACACCAAAAAGCATACAAGTACATAACAACAAAATAACAATATCAGGTGGGGGACACAACCATGTAAGAAGTAAATGTGTTTGACAACATGTATCACGGTTTTACATGGAAGAAAACACTTTGCATAGTGAAGATTGAAATTAATTTTATAGTATGTTTTAAAGGCAAACCTACTAGAACTTACAGCCTGGTTTGAGGTTCTCAGGGAGGTGTGTTGATTAAAGCAATCAAGCACTTTAAAAGAAGCTAAAAACATGCAGGTTTGTGGGGCATTTTGACTCCCAGTTTGTAGAATGGAGTTGAGTACTTTCCAAGAGATTTTTCATAGAGGAAGTAGAAAAGGGAGAGTTAATTTCAGCTTAAACAATAGATAGCTCCACCCGTGTGGCCACATCAAAAGACCATAGATATATTCTTTGTGGTATTATAGTTTCATTACTCCATATCTTCTATTTTTAGATGACATAAACATTAAGCCTTGATATATTTCATTTGTGTCAACATATTGAAATTGTTTTCTTTTATGCTGTGACTAGAAAATATCAATATATTCTGGAAATCTTGCATTATATATGTTGTAAAGGCTGTCATTTTTCACTGTCTCTCATGGGCCCAAGTCACCTCATTGTGAATGTGTCATTTTCTATGAAACTTGTTGGCTCTCATTCTATCGTTATGGACATTCTGAGTTATTGCTCATTCCCATATTGATTGATATACATGGAAAATAACTAACTTGTCAAACTTTTGAGGAGGAGGTCTGATTGAGTCTTCAGACTAGCTTTGAACCACTTAGCTTCAAAGAACTTTTGTTTCAGTTTTCCAGTTGTTCCATCCACTTAAGGCTTCTTTCAACACTGCAGGTTGTAAATATTTGTCAGTATTTTTTTTTGACTAGATGAATTGTGTGTCCATATTCTGAAGGTAATTGTACCAAATAACATAATGGACTTCTGGAATCTGGCAATCAGAATTCCTTTCTAATCACAAATTACAACTGGAATGCTGGGAAATTCCTCTCGAATTTTCTACTATCTAGTCCTGTACGGTAGAGAATGCACATTAAAGCCCACGGATTTGATTCTCATGCACCTAATGACAGTCAATGTCTTGGTCATTCTCTCTGCAGGAGTGCCCCACACAATGGCATTATGGGGATTTAATCATTTCTTGGATGAATTGGATGAAGGTTCCTATTGTACATTCAAGGGTTTGTTAGAAGTGTGTCCATTGGCATCACCTGCCTCTTGAGTGTGTTTCAGGTCTTGTCCATTAGTCGCAGGAAGTCCTGTTGGAAGGAATAAAAAGTCAAAGTTGAGAAGAACATTGGCTGCCACATTTACCTCCTCTGGAACCTGTACATGTTGATAAATTTCATTCATATTGCATACACATTTGTCAACAGGAATAGGAAAAATGTGACAAGCAAATGAGACTTTGAATACTGTTCCATTTAGTTCAATATGAAACTTCTGAATATCTCTATGCAGCCCTGGTGGTTATCCCTGAAGTCTTCTTTTGTGTTCTTGTGGCCTGGTCCAGTGGATTAATGATTGTCATTCTTTACAGACGTAAACAGAGGGTCCACCATATCCATAGCACTCATGGTTCCAGCAGAAATTCCCCTGAATCCAGAGTAACCCAGAACATTCTGATCCTATATCTACCTTTCTGGCTTTTCATACTTTCTTCTCCATCTTAAGAGGCTTCATTAGTCTTTTGTTTTATCAAAATTGGTGGCTGATAAACATCAATCACTTCTCTCTGTTTTCCATCTTTTGTGCCCTTTTTTCTCATGTATCATTACTCTATTGTATCCAAGCATTGTTTGGTCTGGATAAGGAATAAAAAGAATGTAATCTCATTTTAACTGTGGAAATGATATGTTTTGCATGGTATTTAGTTGTTTACACAACTTTCATACTCAAGAGGTCAATACCAGACGTTAAATTGGTAGATTTTTGTCTTTTTAGGAGTTGCTGAATTGATTATAATTATTTTTTAGTTGATTAAATAGCAGCCTACAGAATCAAATCTTAATGTGTGAGGACCATTGTATTCTTCCACTTGAAGGGCTGAGAGTCTTCCCTTTCGCATCCTATATGCAAAGGCACCAGCCAAAAGCTGCCAATATAAATATCTTTTATGTGGCTTTCATTCCATCTTGGAATCTTGGCTGCTTGGTGATTTCACAAGTAGGTCTCTTTCCTGTATTCTAACTGCACCAAGATGGAAATAGGGCATGGCCATGAACTTGGGACAGGGTGCCCTTGTCCCATCACAACTGCTGTGGCCTGCACCAACATAACAAGAATATAGGATTAATATTTTTCATCTATACAAAAATCAATTCAAAATGACTGATGGTTTTGGGGTAATTCTGAATTTGGTTTGCTAGTATTTCATAGAGAATTTTAGAATTATCAGAGATATTTATTTGTAATTTCCTTTGCTGTTGTTCTGCCTTTTTCTAGTTTGGCATCTGTGTAGTGCTTATTCACCAAAAGAGTTTGATAGAATTTAAAACATCCATGATAGAAATCATTTTGTTGTTTCTCAAATAAACAGAAAAAGGAACAACTATTTGTCCCAGCTTTCTGTTCCTGGGCATATACTGAGAGAACTCCACATCATTCCCTAGAGACATTTGCAGGTCTGTTTTCATTACTGCTCTATTTATTATCAAAATGAAATGTGGGCCACTTATATATCCATACATGGGTAAATTGATAATTATGTTTGTGTCCATATACAAAATTGAATATTATTTGACTATAGTGAAGATGAAATCACAAAATGTTCAGGAAAATTGATGGAATTATAAGGGATAATATTCAACCAGGTCACATATCATATAGATATGATAAGATAAAAAGATAGATTATTGAATCTACTTCTACAAAGTAGATACTAGTCTTAAATATTTTACTTTGGATTAGATTTTTGTATATTGTATACAAATTATGTATACTGATACAAATTTGTTAGAAAATACTGTTCATATACTTCTAATCTTGTTCAAGGTATTACACCTATACAGCACAATTAAAAATGTAATGTAAATTGCTAGTCCTCAAAAATTGTTATTAACTACTAATTAGGATATAAAGAAATGCAAGTTATATTTAGTCACTCACCTATTACAATTGAACTTGTAGTCACATTAGGTATATTTTCAAAGTCTAACAGAAATGTATTTTAGATAAACAAGTCATCTTCAAACACTATAGAGTTCTATAGAATATGGCATTTAAGACGTTTTAATAATGTAGATTATTTTTTGTTTATGAAAATGAGACATGTCTTCTCCCGGCAGCACCAATCTACTTCAGAGAAGATGATGGGCGTCAATAAAACTCCATATGGAGTTTACTTTCTTTGTGGCAATTTATCCACTTGGCAAGAAAGTGCCCTTGCCTCAATGGCTGACAGTATGTTGTCCAAAATGGACAGGCAGGACACAAATGGAAGGACTGCTAGTCCTTGCCAAGACAAGGTAGAAAGGTCATTTAAAATATCCTGCTTCACAAGAGTCTGTCAGATATGCTAGATCTGTAGGCCAAAGATGAATGCTCCAAAATTGCAGAGAGTACTTGGGTGACTGTCCAGGTAGGCAGTTGGTAGTCATAACTCACATTTTTGGAAGTTGCTTGCTTGCACTTCCTGGTTTCTTAGGTAATATTATTTCCTTCTTGGATCTCTGAGGGAGTAGAATATTAGATAGTTATAGTTATTGTTATCTTTAACTAACTCAGAAGAGAAATTCACTCAAGATATATAAAGTATGTAATTTTGCAAGACGTCAAAAGATAGATCCTTCTGGTTCTCTGTGAGTTCAAGGCCACAGTGGGCTACATGAAATTGAAGCATTATAGAAGAGAAACAGAGCCAGGCAGTGGTGACACACACCTTTAATGCCAACAATTGAGATTTCATGCCTTTGCTTGGGAAGCACACACTCCTTTAATCCTAGGAAGTAATATGACAGGGCAAAGAAAAGTATATAAAGCATGAGGAAACAGGAACTCACTCTCTTTAGGCTGGGGATTTAGTAGAGGTAAGCACTAGTGGCTGGCTGTTCTGGTTTTCTGATCTTTCAGCTTTCACTCTGGTATCTGGCTATGGATTTTTTAGTAAAAGACCATCTAAGATTTGAACATCATCTCCTTGTTTCCACTTCATTGCTATGTTCTATTATACTATGTTCTATTATATTTGAATTTTGATATGTTACTTTCTCTAACTTCTAATCTTATATTTTATTCAAATAGGCACCCTGTTATATTGAAAATTTTATAAATAAAGACTGTATTTCACTCCTTTCCTCCCCTTCTCTACTCCAACTTTCCCTTGGTCCCCTCTGTGTCCTCCCAAATTCATAGACTCTTTTAGTTTGTTTATATACAGATACATACACATATATATGTATTAATATTCATATCTTCTAAGTCCACTTTGTGTTGATCATATGTTGATATTTTTATGGCTGAGCACTTGGTATTAGATTAACATTTAATGGATTTATTCTCAGGGAAGACAAATTCTCTCTCTTTCTGAGCTCCTTAATTACCTGTAGCTTTAATTTTTTCGTTTGTTTCATTTTTTTATTTTTATTTATTTATTTTTTAATATTTTATTTTATTTTACAGTAGTATTCAGTTCTACATAACAGCCAGAGATTCCTTTGTTCTCCCCCTTCCTGCCCCCCTTCCCTTCCCCCCAGCCCATTCCTCCATTCCCACCTCCTCCAGAGCAAGGCCTCCACCGAGGACTGAGATCGACCTGATAGACCCAGTCCAGGCAGGTCCAGTCCCCTACTTCCAGATTGAGCCAAGCATCCCTGCGTAAGTCCCAGGTTTCAAAATGCTAACTCATGCAATGAGCACAGGACCTGGTACCACTGCCTACATGCCTCCCAAACAGATCAAGCCAATCAACTGTCTCACCTATTCAGAGGGCCTGATCCAGTTGGGGGCGCCTCAGCCTTTGGTTCATAGTCCATTTGTTTCCATTCGTTTGGCAATTTGTCCCTGTGCTTTATCCAACCAGCATTGTTTGTAATAGCCAAAACCTGGAAACAACCTAGATGCCCTTCAACTGAAGAATGGATAAATAAATTGTGGCACATATACACAATGGAATACTACTCAGCAGAGAAAAACAATGACATCATGAGGTTTGCAGGTAAATGGATGGATCTAGAAAAAAATCATCCTGAGTGAGGTAACCCAGACTCAGAAAGACAAATATGATATGTACTCACTCATAGGAGTATACTAGATGTGGAACAAGGATGACTGGACTGCTACTCACATCACCAGTGAGGCTACCTGGAAAACAGGACCCCAAGAAAGACACAAGGATGGCCCAATGATTGAGAAATGCCTGAGATCTATATGAACAACCTGGGCATGAGTGGAAGCAATGAAGGGCGAGGTTGAGGGAAAGAGAGCGGGAGATCCCAGCTGGATCAAGAACAGAGAGGGAGAACAAGAAATAGGAGACCATGGTAAATGAAGACCACACGAGAAAAGGATGAAACAAAGTGCTAAAGAGGCCCACAGAAATCCACAAAGATACCCCCTCAAAAGACTGCTGGCAATGGCCTAGAGACAGCCAGGACTGACCTATTCTGGTGATGGGATGGCCAAACACCCTAATAGTTGTGCCAGAAACGCCATCCAAGTACTGAGGGATCTGGATGTAGACATCTATGGCTAGGCCCTGGGTGGAGTGCTGGAAGTCTAATTACCGAGAAAGAGGAGGGTTTATTTGAGTGAGAATTTTCTTTTTGTTTCTTTTCTTCTTTTTTCATGGTGATTTTTTTCTTTCTTCTTGAATATAAATTCATCACTCATACATGATGTATCATTGATTAAGATGTCCTTGATCAACTCAAGGACTGCCAAGTACAGTTCAATAATTCTCTCATGAGAATTATAAATTGCTGTGATACATGTAGTCCTGGTGGTGACATTTTTTCTATTGGTAATGATCTTACCAGAAAGAATTCCTAACACTCTTCATATTATCACTAGACAATAGGCATTTTTCCTGTTTAAATTTTAGAAAATGTAAGCTTATAGCTAAGTCTTACATTATAAGCATAATAAATGGATAGAACAAAAAGAATGGAAATAGAATTTACAGCATCAATGTTAGAAATCTGCATTCTAACGTTTGTTGTTTGATATTATCAAGTCCATCAGAGCCTGGAAATTGAGTTGTAGTTTCTGATGATAAGAAAGGGACGAAATGTTTTGAAGCATGTAGCTGTTGGTGCACTGGCATTGACCAGCCACTTAGTGGTTCCATTTACAAAGCATAAACACCTGGTTAAGATGCTAGGAGTTGTAAAAATCCAGAAAATTTTTCACCAGGACAAGGATGGTTTCTGTGGCTCTAGTCACAGGAAATGGCCAACGACGCAGAATTCTGAAAAGTTTTGGACCCTTTGCTTGTGCTTCAGCAAGAAAAGCATTATGGAATGGAACCACTGGACCACATCATGATTACCAAACACATGACATTCAAAGATCCCAATAAGATGACAAATAATGTGTAGGTTAGATTTTTAAGCTTTGGCCACAGCACAATATAGCAAATTTCTAATCTCTGTGCAGTTTCTTCCATCCCTCATGTCTGTCACAAGCACAGGAATGAAGCCATTTACCATTAATTTCAGGGCCAGCACAGGCCACTTCTAATGATGGGTCTCTGTCTTTGAACTGTACTTGGCAGTCCTTGAATTGATCAAGATAACCTGGAATAAATTTAAGATTGATTTGGATCCAAGGGATACTCCTCTGGCAACTCTATAAAAAAATTTAGATGCAATGTTATGTAGAAAATATGTTTAACCAAAAGCAGACATTTTCTGAGTGATTCCTTTACAGAGACAACCATGAAGTTAGCCATGGTCAGGTGTTTGACAATTAAGTCTGGCTCTGATTCCAGAGAATACATCATTAATGAAAGAGCAAAGCACAGCTGAGTTAAACAGCATCCCCAGTGCATTCTGGGACAGCAAGAGGATCCCCATGGCCATGTCTGTGGATGACATTCTGTTATATTACTGTGACTATCACTAAATGTGAGATCCAGAGAACTCTTGATAGACACGCAGGACTACTCTCTTCATGCCACTCTAAATACTGTATTCACCTTCAACCAGTACATTCCAATATAGAGGAATTAGAAAGTATGTCATTTTCAGAAGAAGCTTCCTGAGGTTAAAAATGTGCAGACTGTGGTGAACGGTCATCCAGATAGTGTCCTTCACTTTGAATTGGCATGTTGCCCAGTGCCTCATAATTAATATTTGATTTGAATTAGTTGCAGCATTGATATATGGATACAGTTAGTGAACAGCTCACAGGAGTAATGTCTCCCTTTCAACCATGTAAGTCTCTGGAATTCTCAGGATTGGAGACATGCATTTTACCCACTGCACCATCATTCTAAATCCCAGATTCACCAGATCCCACCAAGGGTAAAAGACTTATCTGGACTGAGAACACTTAGAGATTACAGTGTTTGGAATACATGCAACACTACCATTCATCACCTATTAAAATATTTCTTGTTTGAATATAAAAAAATAATTTTGTTTATTTGGTTGTTCTTTTCTTTGTTCTATTTTATAAAGTCCTTCCCTGTGTTACCAAACAATCCTATTGTATCTTGAAATATTTTTGGCAGGGCGTTGGTGGTGCACGCCTTTAATCCCAGCACTTGGGAGGCAGAGCCAGGCTGATCTCTTTGAGTTCGAGGCCAGCCTGGGCTACCAAGTGAGCTCCAGGAAAGGCGCAAAGCTACACAGAGAAACCCTGTCTCGAAAAAAAACAAAAAAATATTTTAAACCTATATTATGAAGATATAAATTAAAAAAAAACACAGGAAAACAATGCTGGTCATGTGAAGATAAATTTCACATATAAACTGAAAGGTAAAAATAGTCTCATAGTTAGAATTACAGTCTTGTGAAATTTACCTACATTTTCATAACTAAGGTATCATCATTCAAACCTAGAAAATGATCAGTAATATACTAATGTCTAAACACATTGCAAATTAAATCAAACATACATAAATATTTACAACATATAATATTTCATATTAGAAGGGACAATATGTTCTTTGTCTGTATATATGTCCAAGGATGTATACAGAAGACAAAATAATATCTAGTAGTTAGAAACTCAAACAGTAGCAGTGCTGTGAACAGTCAGCTTCAATTATGAAAATGTAAATTTGGTACAGAGAGAGAAACCCCATTCGAATTACTTGCTATTGGTTTCTACCAATGTCTGCCTTTTCTACTATATATATATATATATATATATATATATATATATATATATATATATGACATTAGATCCTTGTTACTATTGCTTTCCTTTACAATGTGAACATAGCCCTTAATTCCTACTGGGCACTCAGGTTTGCACTAGGAAAAAGAAAACCATCAATTCTGGAAACCAGAGTTAAAAGAGGAGTTTGTACATTTCAGCAGGGGTGGCTCAAGTCTATAAGAATCTCCTCCTTTAGCTCACAGTTGCTGCCATGCATTGTAGCATCTTTCTGAATACCGACTGATATTTCTCAAAGGGAAAGGGAGAAGATATGAACCCATAAGCACTGTCACACTTTGTTTCACTCATTAAGTTCTAACTTCCCTCTTTCTGGTACAGACCTACAGCTACAACGATAGCAAATAGTTTCAAGAAGAGCTGAATAGGACTGTAAGAGCATCTCATGTACAGGTTTCCTTAACCCTTCTTATTCTGAAGCACATGTGGGATCATTCCCTAAGCTTACAATTTGCCTTTTGCTGTGTCTCTAGGAAAAGGAAAAGACCAGTTCAGAGCTGCACTCACAAAGCTTGTAGCAGGCTGTCCTAGCTTCTATCATTCTGAGAGAAGAATTTAAGACTTACTTGTGAGAGTACATTTCTATGATGGCTGATGCTGCCTGCATAGGACCTCAGTGGTTTCAGGACAGACAGCCTGTCTCCATGTAGGCAGAATTTCCTGGTAGAGTGTGACTGATATGTTGTTATATCATTAACTCATCTCCTTTCTGGTCAAGATGAGGTCATAGGAGGTATGCATGGCATTGCCTGCTGAGGGAATTGATGTCAATTCCCTCATTGGGGCAGCATCCTAAAAGCTTTTGTTAGTGGAGGAGATCAGGAAGTACAACTTCTGGCTGAATAGCTATTGGCCACAGATGGATTCTGGAAGACAAAGTGTTAGATTTCTTTGAGTATTCAACCTTTAGGAGGCTAACAGTGTTTCCATGTGTGTCCCTGGATTAGGCACACACTATATTCAGTAAGTAGACTCAGTGTTTTTTTGAAGACATGATATTTGGAGAGAATGCTGGTGGGGGGTATGAAAAGTAAACTGAAAAGAAGTCAATGGGAGTGCACTGGCCTAAAACTTATATACATAGATGAAATACTGAAAGAAACATTTTAAGTAATAAATTTTATAAATCTTTTTTTAAAAAAAAATTGATTTGTGCTCAAGAAGTCAGTAAAATCTCTATTCAAGGCGACAGAGAAACTTCACTAACTTTTTTTGAAATAGACCTTAAAGTTTTTAATGCCAATCGCAGGAGACTTATTCAGCCTTGAGAGATTATGAAAACTCAATGCCTCCTAACAACACTTTGCCTCTGGAGAGATAATAATAAGGAACTCAGAAGTGTCTTTGTTAATGAGCATCTGGAAAAAGTTTCATGAATTCTTTTGTCTCCCAAAGCCAACACTGTCATTGTCACTGCAGATGAAATGAAAATTGCAGTTCTGGAGGGAGGTGAGGTCACAGACTTCTCCCTCAGGTTTGACCTCTTGCAATTGCTTCTTAAGAGTCAGGATCAGCAATTACCCCACCATCCTGCAGATGATGAAGCCTGGTGAGTACTTTGTATTTCAGGTGGAGTGGAAGATCCAGCAAAAGGGCGAGACCTGCATAAGTGCTCCTGTCTGGTAATGGGATTCTGCATTAGAACCAGGTCTGTGGAGCAGAGAGAGAAGGCACAGGCCTAATTCATTAACTAAAGAGCGACTGAGAAATACAGAAGTGTTCCTAACCTTGTACCCTTCCTTGTTGGTTCTTACTGCAATGTAAGGTCCCCACCAAGAGTGACTGTGAGTGGAGTAGGATAATGCAGGCCATCTGCAAAGGTGCTGAAGGACTATTGTAATAAATCAAAGTGATAAATCTGCTTACCTTCCATGAGTGTTGATTATCTTTGAAGTATTATTATTATGAGTGAGTTTATCATGATTTTGTGCCGATAGTGGACAATAAAATGGAAATATAGGAAGCACGCACCCCTGAGGATGTTGCAAATATGAATATGATTCTGGAGTAAAAAATTATCTTATGTGACACTACATTTATCATCTGGTTATACAGGCAGTAGTGACTTTGTGTTGAATGGCCAGTGGTAAAATAACTGGTTTGAAAACTCTTTCTCTTGAGCTTGGAAAGGTAACATGGAATGGTAGGTAGATATAACTATTGAGCAATGACAACCAGGACCTTATTAATTCCAAGACAGTCAACACAGTATGGAGGGTAGGGTGAATTTTCACATTGACTTTTGTAATAGTCTTTCAGCACCCTCTCACATGGCCTGCATCTACCCACAGTCACCCACAGTGTGAACTTGTATTGCTTTAAAAACCACAGGGACTGGCACAAAGTTAGGAACACTTCAGTATTTCTCAGTCACACCTAAGCTAGGGAGCTATTTTGTGTCTTCTCTTTCTGTTCCTTGAATCAGTTTTTACCCCTTATTTCCATTTTGAGATATCTCCCCTGTATTAGTCTTACTATAATGGTAAGCAGAACCTGATACCATGCCTTTCCTCGCTGCTTATTGTTGTTGCTAATAAAACAAAGGGCTTTGTGATTTGCAGTCCTGGGCTCTACCACTTGGCTACTATTTATCCATACTAGTGCTATATCACATTGGACAATATTTAAGGAATCACATTATTCTGATTATAATTTACAATCTAACATCCACTCTCTGAGTTTTAAATCATCATGAATTTCATTATAATAGATAATTAAATATAACCATAATAAAATAATCCAGTTGTTGAGGTGCATGACTTTTATTTCATCATTTGTAAGGTATGGGTAAGAAGGTCTCTGTGAATTTGAGAGCAACATGATCTACATGGTGAGTTCCAGGATAGCCAGAGCTATATAATGACACCCTGACTTGAAAACAAAGACAACAACAAATTATTAGCAAATACACGCAGCATTTTAAGTCAATTGTTTTAGTCACTTAGCTTTCTTCTCATGCAAATGTTTGTTATTCACATGTTAGTATTTCACATTGATTTTGTACAAAATAAAAGTATTGGTAATTCCTCATTAGTTACCACTATAGCCTTTCTCTCTGTAGTAATTAATAGCAATGCATATTTCCTGTGGAATCATAAACTCCTAGTGTATCTCATACTTGTGAAATTAAACTGAGAGTTGGGGCAATTTTCCATTATGTCTAACCACACTTTATACACTGTATTTTATTACATCCTGAACATCTTATTTGCACTTTGCATTTACCTGTGGAGGGAATGTTCATGTTGAAGTAGAAACTTAGTTTTTAAAAGGTGTATTTATTTTTATTTTCATATTGTGTGTAGGAATAATTTTCTTGCATGCATATGTGGGCAATATGAGAATTCGGTGCCTACAGTGGCCATAATATTGTCAGTATCCACTGGACCTGGAATTACAGTTAATTATGAGTCACTAAGTGGGTGCTGGAGACCAAACCAAGGTTGTCAACCACAGCAGCAAGCATTCTTTAATACTGAGCCATCTCCCTAGTCCCCTCAAATGAAAACTTTCACCAAGAAGCTTACAGTTACATACCAACACACGAAAATATCAGGTTGGGAACCTAAACTGTAAATATGTTTGTGTACATCTCTCATGGCTTGGTGATCACAGACTGAGGTGAATGTGTTTGTGTCACATGTTCATTACCTTCTTGTATCCATGCTACCTCCAAATAGCTATTGGATTTAAGCAGTCATTTATCCTCAGTGTTTCTATGGTCTTGGCATGACAGTGTCTACATTATTCAGTTAGAAAAATCAAGGAAGGTGTCAAACTTACAAGATAGCAGTGACTCATCAATTGTCACTGCTATCTGTAATTATATGTACTTAACTCATAAAAATTATTTGTCCTTATATGCTCAATTCTTAACAGATAAACTAAGTGACTATTTATTAGTGAGAATATTAGAATTCATTAGATGTGACCTGGACCTTCTATGTCTTCATGTGCAGAATTTGCTTTGAAGGCAAATATTCATTACTATAATTGGACAGAGTGACCTTCCAGATTTGTGCATAGGAATGATCTCATTCAGTGGTTGTCATTGGTCATTATTTCCTTTCTTTAAAATTTCTTCTTACTTCAATACACTTAATGCAGGTGGAACCTGAAATACTCAATTGTCTTAGATGTGGTACAGATATTTCTTGGTCATGGCATTTAAGGAGTCTCCAAGATTATAACTGGTCTTAGGATAAAGCATCTTTCTGACATCTGTATTTTTTCTGTCATCAGAGATGCAGCAGGTAGGTACATTGTTATCAATTTCTTAGAAATGTGTCTGGTATCTCAGTAAGGAAATATGTTAGGTATGTCGAACTTTGAAAACCATCCAAGGATGTTATTTATTCATGTGTCTACTGTTGAACAGTCTGTACCCTAAAATGTCAAATTTTCTGTGTATATGATCTTAATATGAAGCAACAACAGCATATATAAAAAATCTGTTTGTGATACTGTTCTAACATTGGAATGAATTATCATATGAGTCTGTATCAATGTTCACAAATATCAGATGGTGTTTGTTGGAATATTGTTATCAAACACTGACTCCATGACTTTCAAGCACAGATGTCATCTCCCATTAAATAAACAAACTGAAACCACACTCATTTTCTTCTTTTGTTTTTGATTCATACTGTTTCACTTTAAGGACTAAAATTCATGGTTATAAAGGTTATACATTTTACAGCAATTTCCCAAGTAAAAAATACTTGGAAAACGGTAGGTATAGGAAAAAACAATAGTGTAAGATTTTCAATATTTTCCATGCACATAGAAATCTATTATGTGTCTACTGATTAATTGAAAATGGGTTGTTACTGAGCACATGTGGATGATGTGCAGGTGATGGTCCAAGAATATTACTGGATTGTAAACTCCAAATTTCTTCGGTGACACAAAGAAATTTACTTTGACTGTTGTGAGGGTTAGCATAGATGTCTATGTCTCCAGAGCTGCATGTATTTGAATGCTTGGACTATATGGAGTGGCATTGTTGGAGTAGGGTTGGCCTTGTTGGAGGAAGAGCATCAGTGTGGAGACGGGCTTTGAGGTTTTCTATTCTCAAGCTATACCAATTGTGGGATTCAGTTCACTTTCCATTGCCTGTGGCTTGAGATGTAGAACTTTCAACTGCTTTTCCAGGTCCATATCTGTTGGCACATTGCCATATTTTGTGCAATGAAGATAATGGACTAATCCTCTTAAACTGTAAGGCAGTCTCAATAAAATATTTTTTATGAGAATTGTGGTCAAGGGCTCTCTTCACAGCAATAGAAATCCTGACTGAGACAGAAAGGGCTATCAGTGATTGGGGTATTGTTGTAATATGGCCCACCATTTGTTGTTATAGTAATACAGACTTTGGGAATATAGATTAGAAAAGCAGTTAATGCTTTAAGTTAAATGCTTTAAGTGAGGGAAATGGGCGATGCTAGTAGGAACATGGAAGACGGTAGTGCTAAGAATTATCTGAAAAGTGGGGGCCTGACTCAAGAGTGTTTAGAGGGGAAGGATGTTAGTATTTTTCCTAGATATTGGTCTTGTGAAGAATGTGGGTGCTCTTTGCCCTTGCCAGAAAAGTTTGTGTAAGTCTAAAATGAAGAATTTTTGGATTAATTCCATTGGCAAAGGAATTCTCAAAACAGCCTAGTATTGACTGTCTTGTATCTATTAGAGTTCATTCTTATGCAGATTTATAATGAAAAGGAGCAAACTGAGCAAGGAAAACACAAAATGTGCAATTTGAAGAGAAAAAGAGCATCAGTTTGTGGAATGGAGTTAAGGTCTGTGTTCAAGGAGATAAACAGATTAAGAAGGGAAATCATGGGAAAGATGACCTCAGGGCAAGATCCCATTCAGGTCACTTTCCAACTCTTACAACATAAATGAAAAAGCCCTAGAGCCAGGTGTGGTTGTGCCTACCATTATCCAAGGATTCTAAAGGCAGATATCTCTGGATCTCTGAGTTTGTGGCCAGCCTGGTCTATAGAGCATGTTTCATATTAGCCAAGCTAAGGCAATGAAGAAACCAATAGAAAAAAAAGTTGTTGAAGATGTAATTGAAAGATTTCTGACTTCAAGGCCAGCTTGTTATGCAGAGGAAGTTTAAGGACATCTGAGATTAGGAGTGAAGGAAATCATGGAAAATAGAAAGCTGGTGAAGTTTCAATCAAATAAGGTGTATATTTTCCAGCCTCATAAAGCAGCAGAACTTGGCAGCTAAGAACATGTGGCTCTCTCTGGCTTTGGAGTCAAGCATAGAAGACAGGGGATATGGACTGAAAAGCTACTATGGCCAATCATGTTAAATGTATGTGCTAGCCTTGATGCCTGGAGAGAACACTGTGTAAAGCTATCAAGGTGAATCCTGGATATCTATGCAGACCCTATATATTATAGATGCCAGAGCTGTGGTATACCTGCCCAGCAGAGCTGCTAAGGGGCAGTGGAAACACCCTGGGACAGAGTGTGATTTGTAGTCAATAATGCTGAATGAAGTTGGAGATCTAAAAGCATTTTGACATGGAGATGAAAGATTTGATATTGACCCATGAGGTTTTTGAGTCTCGCTCTTATCCAATATCTCATTATCCTCCCTATTCTCCACTGTTCCTGTATATGTTAGAAGTATGTGATCTATTTTTTATTTTTATTTAATATGAGATTACATTTAAGCAACTGCATGAATCTAAGTAGAGAATTTTAACCTCGGACTTTAAAACATTGTTGAGACTCTGATAGACTATGAGGACTCTTGAAGTTGGACTGAGTGCACTTTGCATTATATTGTGGTTATAAGACAATGGGAGCCATGCAGTGAAGTTTATTGGTTTGAAAAAGTATGACACCCATAGATTAATGTTTTGAATATGTGGACTAAAGTGTGGCCTTATTAGGAGGTGTGGCATTGCCGGAATAGGAGTGGTCTAGATGGAGATGTGTGTGATTGTGTGGGTTGATGTTTGAGGTCTGTCTCATAGGCTCAGGCTATGCTCATTGTGGGAGTAATTTCACTTCCTGCTACTACAGATCAAGATGTAGAACTCTGCTGCATTTACAGCAGCATTTTTTGCCTTTTTGCAGTCTTTGTAATTAGACTGAGAGGCATTGACAGACTAACAGTTCTTAGTTTTTTCTCAAACAAGTCAAAGCTTGGTATTTTCATCCTTTTTCCTTAATTTTTTGTTCATGTTTTATATTTTATTTTATTTTAATTAGCTTATATGTAGCTAGTTTCTTTAAGACTTTTCACATTTAGTGTTTTAGTTGACACAATCATTTTTCTTCTCCTATTCTAGCTTATCTCTTGCATGTATATATATTTTTTTCTATTCTAATATCAGGTCTGTTTTCTTTCCTTCTCCATTGTCTCTCAAAGGGACTCTTTTTTATTCTCTTATGGGCCTTCTTCGTGTTTATTAGCTCAACATACAATTATCCCACATAAACACATATTTCTAACACTTATAAATAATGAAATAACATTGGGACCGAATGTGTGGTAGTGATTTTTTTGGGGCCTGTCTCATCCACTTTTGGAATACTTTCCGTTTTCTGCTCTAGCCATTCCACAGAGCGTTCTACAGTACCAATGCTTTGAGATGGGCAAAGTGCTAGTATGTTGTAGTTCTTAAGATGTCAGCCCATGTCCCCATTTTGTTTTAACTCCTTCAGATCCCAAGACTCATAGACAATTTTGTTCCAGTTCTTGATTGTTCAGCTGACTGTCATTGCATGGCTGATGATTATCTGGAGTACTGGTCCTTTTCTGGGACTGCATTGTTCAGCATGGTAATGATTCACAGCTGCTTCTACCTAGTTCTTCAAGAAGTTCTCACCCTAATTAAGAGCCTTTTATTTACCATCTCCTACATGAATAGTGTATGGTATGCTGAGAATTAACTCTGACTTTACTGAACTGATAGATTATCTTACCCAGTGCCTTTTCCCCTATGATTTCCACTCTGAGACTAAGGATTGGTACATGATTTTTCAAAATACTGTTTCAATAGAGACCCTGAACATTTCTCCATTATCTATCATTCATCATATATTGTCTTCCTTGCCATTTATTGTATCATTTTAGCCTTACTTCAAGATATTGTGCACTGTGTCAGATGTCATCATATCAGACATTCCCATCCCTCTACCAGCCCTGACATGCTTGTGCTAACATGTATGTCTATATGGTATGATTTCCTAAAGTCATTTCTTAACATGATGTAAGTTTTCACTTAAAGCACAGTTCTAACGCATATTGTGCTTTCAATAATTTTTTTTTTCTCTAAGTCTGTTGCAGGATAAAGACCGAGAGTCCACTCAGCATGACAAAAGTCCAAAACGTGAGTCTGAATTAAGCGGACTTGGTTACTACATGGAGAGAAAACATCTCACAGTGAAGCCTCAAAATCATTTTACAGGGAACATTTAAAGGCAAACACACCAGGACAAGTATATTCTTGTTGACATTTCACAGGGGTGGATAGGGAGTAAAGCAATCAAGCAGATTAAAAGAAGCTAAAACATGCAGTTATTTGAGGCATTTCAACACTCAGTTTGTAGAATATGGTTGAATACTTTTCCAAGAGACTTTTCCTGGAGGCAGTAGAAAAGGGAGAGTGAGTTTCAGGTTAAACCAATGGTGGCTCTCCCTGCATCAAGATGAAAGACCCTTTGTAATGTCAGAAGAACATAACTATATCTGAATGGTATTATAAATGTCTCATTCCACATAATTTAATTTTAGATGAAATATGCATTATGCAATAATACATTTATTTTTCTAGACTTTATTGATGTTTTCTTTTATGCCAGGACTAGAAAATAGCAATATATTCTGGAAATCTTGCAATATATTTTGTTCTATGAGCTGTCATTTTTCACTGTCTCTCATGGACTAATGTCACATGATTGTGAATGTTTCATTTTCTAAAAACTTGATGGTTCTCTTTCCAACTTACGTATGCTCTGAGGTATTGTGCAGACTCAAAGTATCATACATGGAAAGTAACTAGTCTTGTCAAATTTTAAGGATGAGATCTGTTTAAGTGGTCAGACTGGCCTTGAACTCCTGAGCTTAAAAGCACTTTTGTTTCAGTCTCTCAGTAGTCCCATCAATTAAAAGCTTCTTCTTCCACTGAAGACTGTAAATACTTGTCAGTATTTATTTGAGCAGAAGAATAACAGTTCCATATTCATAAGGAAATTATGCCAAATCACACAATGGACTTCTGGATTCTGGCATTCAGAATTATTTTCTTATCAGAAACTACAACTGGAATTCTGGGAAATTCCTCTCTAATTTTCTACTATCTGGTCATTTACTGCAGAAAATGCACATTAAAGCCCACAGATTTGATTCTCATGCACCTATTGACAGCCAATGCCTTGATCATTCTTTCTGATGGAGTGCCCCAAACAATGGCAGTTTTTGGATTTAAGCATTTCTTGGATAGTTTTGGATGCCAGTTCCTATTGTACTTGCAAGGATTTGGTAGGAGTGTTTCCATTGCCACCACAAGCCTCCTGAGTGTCTTTCAGATCTTGACCATTAGCCCCAGTAATTCCTGTTTGAAGGATCATAAATTCAAATTTGAAAAGAACATTGGCTACTATATTTTACTCCTCTGGATCATGTACATGTTCGTAAACTTCATTCATTTTGTATACATACTTGCCAACAAGTATACAAACAATGTGACCAGAATATGGGATTTTGAATACTGCCGCAGTATAGTGAGGGGTGAAATTGGTGGTTCAATTTATGGAGCATTGGTGGTGTGTCCCGAGGTCTTCTTTTCTGTGCTCATGACCTGGTCTAGTGGAGCTATGATTGTTATTCTTTACAGACATAAACAGAGGGTAAAACACATCCGCAGCACTCATGGTTCCTTCAGAATCTCCCCTGAATCCAGGGTCACCCAGAATATTCTGATCCTGGTGTCTACCTTCCTGGCTTTTTATACACTCTCGTCCATTTTAAGAGGCTACATGGCTCTCTTGTATAAACAAAATTGGTGGCTAATGAACTTCAGAGCCCTCACTTCTCTCTTTTTTCCATCTTTTGTACCCTTTCTTCTCCTACATCATTACTCTATTGTATCCAAGCTTTGTTTGTTCCGGATAAGGAATAAAAAATCATTTAATCTTATTTTAACATTGAAAACAACATGTTTTGCTTGATATACAGTTTTTCTCCTGTGTCACACTGAAAATGTCAATGCAGAAAATTATGTAGGTAGTATTTTTTTAAGATTAGCTGAAATGAATATGAGCATTTTGTCAGCTGGCTGGATCAGCAGCCTACATGAGCCAATCCTATTCTGTGAGGCCCATTGTAGTCTTCAACTTGAAGCTGTGAGACTCCTCTATTTGCTACCTGATGTGCAAAGGAGCCAGCATAAGACTCACAACCAAAATGTCCTCCTTGTGGTTTCATTCTTTTAGGGAATCATGTGCTGTGGATATCGCTGTGTATGCTGTGAATATTTTGTTCTGATTGGCTACTAAATAAAATTTGGGAAACCAATCCCCAGCTCTCTTCAGGCCTAGAGGTGAGTGACACTGTTCATCCCCAGTGAGCCTTGCCTCTAGGACCCATTCCTGGGCCCTAGCCATTTCCCTAGGAACACCCACCCAACTTGGCTATAGTTTCCAGCCAGAAGGCAGGGCTCCTGTGGTTAGGCCCCTCCCCCAACAAGACCCTACAGCAGACTCTGCAATCTACATGCCCTGCTCTCATACCCATCTGCAGGAGACCCCAGCCACTTCTTGATTCTTGGAAACCAACCCCCAGCTCTATTTGGACCTACAGATGAGTGACTCTGTCCATACCCAGTGAGTCTTGCCCCTAGGACCCATCCCTGGGTCCCAGTCATTCCCTGGGAATGACCTCCTATCTTGGCCCCAGTTGCCATCTAGCAGGCAGGGTTCCTAAATGAAGACCCCTCCCTCACCAAGACCCCACAGCAGACCCTGCAATCTACATGCCCTGCCCCCATACCCATCTGCAGGATACCCCAGCCAATTTCTGAAGCTTGGAAACCAACCTGAAGCTCTCATTGGGCATAAATTCTCATCAAGGCTAAACAGAAAACTCTCATTGTTCAAAGAACTGTCATTAGACCAAGAGTAACCTCAGGGGACCGGGAATCTGCTGCCTCTTATTGGACCAAGAGAGGCTTCCTGAAACACAGAATCTGTCAGCTCTGACTGGACCAGGAGCTCCGATAAGACCAAGAGTGGATCAGAGAGTCATAGAATCAACTTGCTTGGGTTAACCTAAGAGAAGCTACCTGAGACATAGAATTTGCCTGTTCCAATTAGACAAAGAACTAAGATAGGACCCAGACAGGCACCCTGAGACACAGACACAACAAGCACAGCAGCAACTCCCTCAGACACAGGTACCTCTTTTACCCATTAGAGGAGGAGATGGGCAGATGTCAAGGCAGAAGTACATAGGCAGAAACATCACCAGAACCTAGCCTTCCTCCAACAGCAAGACCTGAACATCACAAGGTAGAAAAAGCAGAAGAAAATGACCTTAACAATAGCATCATGAACATGCTAGATGCCTTTCAAGAAAAAATGACAAATGAATTTGAGGAAAAGAAAAACAAAAAAGTGGAAGAAATCAATAAAGAAATTGAGAAAAAGACAAAGAACTGGAAGAAATCTATAAAGAAATAGAAGAAAAGACAAAAAAGTGGAATAAATCAATAAATGCATCAAAGAAAATCATGAAAAAGCAATTACATAGTTGAGGGGAACAGATCAAGACCTGAAAAGGGAAATAGAAACAATGAAGAAGACACAAACAGAGGGAATGCTGGAAATAGAAAATCTGAGTAAATGAACAGAAAAACACAGATGCAAGCATAACCTACACAATACAAGAAATGGAAGAGAGGTTCTCTGGTGTAGAAGGTACAGTAGAGTAAATAGATTCATCTGTCAAAGAAAATACCAAAGCCAAAAAAGTCATAACACAAAATGTCCAAAAAATCTAGGACACCATGAAAAGACCAAACCTAAGAACAATAGGATACCAACTCAAAGACATAGAAAATATATTCATGACTCTCTGATCCACTCTTGATCTTATTTGAGAAGAATACCAACTCAAAGACATAGAAAATATATTCAACAATATAGAAGAAAAATTTCCCAACTTAAAGAAGTGAATACCTATGAAGATACAAGAAGCCTATAGAACACTAAACAGACTAGACCCCCCAAAAAAGTCTCTATGCCACATAATAATTAAACAAATAAACCTACAGAATAAAGAAAGAATATTAAGAGCAGCAAAGGAGAAAGGCCAAGTGACTTATAAAGGTAAACCCATCAGAATAACACCCGATTTCTCAATGGAGAATTTGAAAGCCAGAAGGACCTGGACAGATGTAATGCAGACACTAAGAGACAGTGGATGCCAGCCTAGACTAATATACCCAGCAAAACCTTCATTTATCATAGATGGAGTGAACAAAACATTCCAAGACAAAGCCAGATTTAAACAATACCTAACCACAAATCTAGCCCTACAGAAAGCCCTAGAAGAAAAATTCCAACCTAAGGAAGTCAGATACACCCACAACAACACAGGCAATAGATAACCCAACAGCAGTAAATCCCAAAGAAGAGAAGTACACACACACTGCCACCAAAAGACACCAGGAACTAACAATCACTGGTCATTAATATCCCCTAATATCAATGGACTTAATTCACCTATAAAAAGACACAGGCTAACAGAATGGATACAAAAGCAGGACTAATCTTTCAGCTGCATACAAGAAACACACCTCAATTTCAAAGATATACACTACACCAGAATAAAAGGCTGGGAAAAAATTTACAATCAAATGGTCTTAAAAAGCAAGTTTGTGAAGCCATCCTAATATCCAGCAAAGTAGACTTCAAAGTAAAATCAATCAAAAGTGATCAAAAAGGACAATACATACTCATCACAGGAAAGATCCACCAAGATGAAGTTTCAATTCTGAACATTTATGCCCTAAACACAAGGGCAACTGTAGCAATAATGGCTGCACTACCACCATCTGCTCACCATGTCCTAGCGAGGGGCTGTGAATCAAAAAACAGAGACAAGAGACAGCAGGTCATTCACCTCAGCAGAATGCCAAAGGCTGTTTATTGAAGGAGGGAGGAAACCTTAAATACAGGCTTGCAGCACAATGGGAGAACCCTGGAGGGCAGGAGTTCACTACTGATGTTTTACAATCTTGCATATAAGCTGTTAAAGCCCAATATGCAGGATACACAAGCAAGGAACTTCCCTTAGACATTCAGGGGTGTGGAAACTGGCAGGGAATTAGCATAGGGAGGACATCAAGGTCAAGGTCAGCAAGCAAGGCAACAGCTACCCAAATGTGGCCAGGGCCCTACAGGCACCCACATATGTAAAAGAAATATTACTAAAGCTTAAATCACACATAAAAACCGACACATTAATCACCCTACTTCAACACCCTACTCTCGCCACTGGACAGATCTGCCAAATTGAAACTTAGCAGAGAAATAAGAAACTTAACCGATGTTATGACTCAAATGGACTTAACTGATATCTACAGAACATGCCACCCTAACAAAAAAGAATATACCTTTTCTCAGCACCCCATGGAACCGTCTCTAAAATTGACCACATACTCAGCCACAAGGCAAATCTCAAAAGACACACACACACACACACACACACACACACACACACACACACACAAATGGAATAACCTCCTGTATTCTATCAGTCCACCATGGTTTAAAGTTATATTTAAACAACAACAAAAATTACAGAAAGCATACAATCTCATGGGAATGGAATCATGCTCAAAGTATCACCAATGGAAGAAAGAAAGAAATTACAGACTTCCTAGAGTTCAATGAAAATGAATATACCACATACCCCTATTTATGGGACACTACAAAAGCAGTGTTAAGAGGAAGATTCATAGCACTATACGCCTATGTAAAGAAGTTGGAAAACCTCACACTAGTGACCTGAATGCTCTAGAACAAGAAGAAGCAGAGTCACCCAGGAGGAATAGATGCCAGGAAATAATCAAATCGAGAGATGAAATCAATGAAATAGAAACAAAGAGAACAATACAAAGAATCAATGAAACAAAGAGTTGGTTCTTTGAGAAAATCAATGAAGATAGACAAGCCCTTATTAATACTAACCAAAAGCCAGAGAGAAAGCATCCAAATTAATAAAATCTGAAATGAAAAGGGAGACATAACAACTAACATTGAGGAAATCCAGAGAACCATCAAGTCATCCTTCAAAAAATTGTACTCCACAAAACTGGAAAATCTAAAAGAAATGGATAATTTTCAGGTTACACAACTCACAATGAAAATAAAAGAATCACATGTTTTGCATCATTTGCAGATCATATCCAATAGACACTAGTGAGGTATGCTGATGTGTAGTAGATTTCTAAAATTCGAAGTGATAGAAAGATTGTGGATAGGAATAGTGCTTCCACAATGACCCCATGAAGCCTTTAAACACTTCTCTGATCCAAGATATATGTTAGTTCAAACCACTTACCATGCCTTAGGAGGATATGACACAAATATCATTTTCTCTGTATTCAGGTTCCATGTATGCCCAGGTTTAGACAAAGTAATAGCTGTCAACATGCCTCAGTGTCTTCCAGATGTTGAGATGTTGGATTTAGAGCTGTGATGTAATGTCTGAGCCTGTCCTTGTAAGGGGCCATATGTGATAAGAGTCATTTTTTTTGCAATTACTATGCAAGGAGATCTAACATCATAGGGATCCATGCTATGCTGAAATATCCCTATGTTGGAGAGAGTGATTGACTGTTCAGATGGACAAAACTATAAGCCTGTTGTTATGACATGTCCACTACACCAAAATCTACTTAGATTCAATACAACTCCAGTGAAAACCTCCATCTCATTGTTCATAAAAATAGAAAACAATCAGTCTTAAAATTCATGTGGAACCACAACAGACCTAGATAGAAAAATAACAATTCTTTTTTTTTTTTTGGAGATAGGATTTCTCTGTGTAGCTTTGTGCCTTTCCTGGATCTCACTCTGTAGACCAGGCTGGCCTTGAACTCACAAAGATCCTCCTGCCTCTGCCTCCCGAGTGCTGGGAATAAAGGCGTGCACCACCACCACCTGGTGAAAAATATCAATTCTTTACAGACCAAATAATACTGGAGGAATTATCATTCCAATCTTAAGACAGTAAAAATAAGTTTTTGACATAAATACACATATGTAGAACAATGGGACAAAATTGAAGACCTAAACATGAGGATATATAACTCAGCATATGGTAGAGAAAAGAACACATCTTCAATAAAAGGTGCTGGAAAATTGAATTTCCCCATGTGAAAAATGAGATGAGACCTATACCTATCACTTTGCAGAAAGATAACTCCAAATGGATCAAAGACTCAATGTAAAATCTGAAACATGGAACAATATAAAAAACAGTATTTTTCTTTTATTGATGAAAATTGTTCATTGATAATTTTATGTGTATACATACACATATCATAGATGCATACATACATATACATACAGACATATATATGCATATGCATATGATTTTGTTTATTCTGTTTGCTCTCTGGCCTGATACTTTAATAAACCAAAAAGTTCTTCACCAACCAACAGTTCTTCAGTTTAATGTCATTTAGAGACAAGCACCTCACCAAGAATCCTTCAGGATGTTAATGCCATTCTGGGACTGCTGAGGTATTCATCCTCAGAGAATGACTAGTTACTGGTTCATAATTCTGTCCAGTTTTATGAAAAAAATGTTAGATTGGCAAAGCCCATATTGTGTAAAACAATCTAGTAAATCACAACTGTTACTGAAACATTTTTCTAATATGACTGCATTTGCTAAAGAATTAAGGAAAGCAATATTTTTCTTTTTATTGAATATATATATATATATATATATATTACAGTTGTGATTTGTAACATATATAACATATAATATATATAACAGAGAGTCTTAAGCCCATTCGGTTGATGAACACGAATAACCATCAAAACTGTTAGATTTTAATCACAGTGATGCTTTTGCATGCATACCCACTTAGACATGTGCACAGGTATGGAAAGCCATATTGACAGAGGTGTGCCCTGAGGGCCTAATGTTTATAGAGGGGGCAAAGCTTCTTACCTACAATCAGGAATATATTTAGCAGAGTTGATAGTGGACTTGGGCAGGATCTCACGGGAGCTCCATCTTCTGTTTATGAGATCACAGTCTTAGCACCCTAAGGGGCAATAGTAATCAGTCCCAAGTCCACTGTGTGCTTGATCTCTGATTCCTTAAGCTAGCCAGTGATCCCCTTGTGCAACATTGCTTGATTCAGGCTCCACATTAACTTTCTCTCACTGTATAACAGTCTCTCCTTTTTTTTCTTACTACCATTGTCTTCATTTCTCCTGTCAGGAAACTGTAAATCAGATGCTGTACTTCTTAATAAACTTGTTTGGCATGAGACATAGCTTTCATAAAACCGCCCGAGCCCAAATTTTTCCTTCCTTGTCCTTCTCTCTCCTTATCTTCTGAACCCTTGGTCCTGTCTCTCAAGACTCTGGCACTGAAGAATGACTTGCTGGTCCACTTTACATAGGAGCATACAGGAAAGTTCACACATATACTGAAACAAATGTGCACAAAAAGAAAATAACATACATCTCATCATTTTTTAAACTACTATGTGCAATTGTTGTGTCACTATCCATAGTGGATTTTAGTCTGATTTTTTTTATGTTTTGGAAAGTTCTTACATGTATACAATGAAATATGTCCATGTATATATATGGTAAATATATACCATATATTTACTCACTTCAATCCTCTTTTTATATCATTTATAATTGTTTCTGCCTGATTTCCTATAATTATTTTTGATAATCCAATAATTGTAATTAGTACTTCCTAAATAAGTATGAGTGTAGCATGGGAAAACTATCAGTGACTTCACATTCCAAATAGAATGATTCCCCTGCTCCAGCAGCTGTCAACTGCCACTAGCTCATCAGTGAGGGGTTAGGTTTGCAGAGTGTCTGCCCCATATATGCATAGGATTATTTTAGATATATTTATTATTACTTTATGTGTATATTTAAGTAGGTATAGTATGTATGTGTATTGTGTACAGTACATGCAATTCCAAAGACAGACAGAAGAGGGCATGCAATTCCCTGGAATTATAAGTGGTTGGTGCTGAAAATGAGATTGGGTCCTCTGCAAGAGCAGCAATTGCTCTCGGGCAAAAACACATCTCTCCAACCCTATACATAGTTATTTAATATAATCTAATGTTCCTTCATTCACTGATCAGTTCAAGTTTATTGAATATAAAGAATATTTATATTCAATATTAATATTAAGAATATATATTTATATGTTCAATTTTCTAGATATATCTAGCATGTATTGTTTCCTGCATTATACATCTAAGTAATGATTATATATTAAATTTATATAGTTACATATATTTTTATTTAATTAATTTATTTTTATGTGTACGGCTGTTTTTGTTGATGTAAGTCTGTGTGCTGGGTGCTCACATAGGCCAGAAAGGGCATCATATTCCCTGGAACTGAAGTTAGAGATTACTTTGAGCCATAGTGTGGGTACTGGGAATCAAACACAAATCATTTTTGAGAGCAGCCAGTGCTCTTAACTACTGAGCCACATCTCCAGCATTTATATTAGTTAATTTTTCAAACCTGTGACAAAAATTCCTGAAAGAACAACTTGATGGAAGGTTTATTTTGGTTCTTGCTTTCAGGGGATTCAGTACAAATTTCCTTGTCCCACTGTCTTTGTGGAGACTATCAGGACAGTAGTTATGTGTGGTGAAGGAGTTTCCTCAACTCTTTATAGATGGAGATTATAAGAAGAAGCATTGGGCACCAGGTACAACATCCAAAGTCACACTGAGATTGTTCTGTTTAAGCTAGGAGGCAGCTGCATCTCATATATATTCTAATACCTTCCTCCATCACCTGAGGACCAGACATTCAAAACATGCTCCAGTGGGTGATGTTTAACTTTTCTAAGCACTGAAGGATGTGACATGATAATTGTTTTATTAGCATTTATTAATGAGGTGTCTACACAGTTCCCATTACTATATATTGTGGTAATTGTAATTGCTCTATTCTCCTTTCAAGTGTGATCAGTTTTATAATTACACGTAGCATAAGAACATTCACACATTTGTGTAAGACATTAATGTGAAATGAGGCCACGAATTTGAAAGTAAGTAAGGAGGGATATGTGGAAGGTTTGGTGGAAAGAATGAGAAGTGGGAAGGGGAATATATGTAGTTATAATACAATTGAAAAAAATTAAGTGAATCTTTATTTTTCCCACTAAATTGACTGATGTACTGGGATACAAGGGCCAGAGAACCTAGGTTATCATTAATGACAAGATTCCCCCTGGGGGAAGAACATTTATATTACTTCAATTTACTCTTTTTCCTAGAGATTCTAAAATCCAATATGTCCAAGCCCAGACAAGCTCAACTTCTGAAATCCCATAGTCCATTCATCTCACTACATTGTACAGTTCCCTTCATTCATTTGATTAAATATAGACTTATTGTCTACTAATTATTCTTTACAATTTTCCTTTCACTTTGACCATGTTTATCTAGTCATATATGATATGCTGGACATAAAGTAAGTTTACTTTGTGCTCCACAACATCACAACTTCTATTCTGATCATGAATCCCCTAGAGAGACCAACATTTGCAAAAATATAAGAATGCCTGATGTAATCTTGGGCATCCTCTGCGATTGGGCCTTTAGATCAATGGCCTTCACACACAGTTCTCTCCTTTGGTTATCCTGGTGGCATAATTACAGAGCTTAATCTTTGCACAAGAGATTTTTTTGAAATATACATTCTTACGTTTTAATTAGTTCTCAATGCGATCAAATTTCAAGTAATATCTTTGTGCATATTTCATTTTGATTGAATCTTTCACCAATCTATCCGTTACCTCTTCTCTGCTAGATCCTATTATAATAAACTCCTACTTCCATTCTTTTCTGTTATTTCCTCTAATTTCTCATCTTTTATTCTAGTCTCACAGGCAACAACTTTTATTGAGATTGTCACATATGAGTACTGTGTTAACATCAGCCTATCCCCTCCCACTCCCTACTCCAACTTTTCCCTTGTTCCCTCTGCTGCCTGTCAAAAGCAACTTTTACTTTACATATGTGCACTTTAAATCTACAAGTCTGTTTAGTGTTGATCATATGTATATATTTTAGGGTTACCACATGTTATTGGATAACCAGTTAAGAGGCTTATCCTTATAGAAGGCTGATTCTCCCTTTCTCAGCACTCATTAATTACTTGTAGCTTTTCATGCAGAGGTAGAGGCTTGTTAAATTTTCCATTCATGTTGTCATGCCAAATGATGCTGCCACAGTTCAGGTCTTGCTCAGAAAGTCATGTTCTTGAAATTTCATGATTAAACTTAAGATCAGTTCAATAGGAAAGGAATCATGACTGACACAATAAACTACTAATAAACTACACAATTGCCTACTATCCATGGCTTCAAGGTCATAAACCTAGAAGAGAACCAATTATTTCCACCTTTGCAAACCAATATAACATAAAACTACATTTTATATACTTAGCCTGATACCCACTGGTAGGAGTAGGTCTCAGCTATAATCAGTAGAGAGGTTTCTGTTTTTAGAAGATAGACACTGACAATAGTCCACAACTGGTCAAAGTGAAGAGAATACCCAAATATAGGGTGCAAAACCACATTTGATACATCTACAACACAAGCCCTACAATTAAGGCTCACAGAACAACAGGCGAGAAGGACTGGAAATGTTAGAAAATCCCGAGGACCAGGACATCTGCTGGGAGATTAGGTCCTCTCCATATACCAAGGAAGTAGTGCCTACAGTCCCCTTTCTACTTTCCTGTATATTTTCTTTATTTGCTCTCACATTTCTATCTATCTATCTATCTATCTATCTATCTATCTATCTATCTATCTATCTATCCCTATCTATCTATCTATCTATCTATCTATCTATCTATCTATCTATCTATCTATATGTATATATGTCACAGGCAATGATGTACATATGAGAGAAAATATGCTATTTTTTCAGATCCACACATTTTTCAACAAATTCTATATTTTAATTTTTTATTCACATCTGAAGAAAATACACACACACACATATGTGATGTACACTGACTAACATACACTCACATAAAATCTTTTAATTGTTTTAATGCATACAGTCCCAATGTTGACATATCCCTATTGGTAATGATATTATTGGAAAGATTTGATGACAGTTTTAATATTTTTATCCATTTTATGTATTGTTCTTATTAAAGATACAATTTTAGTATATCTGAGCTCATAGGCATGATAAAATGATAGAATATAATGGACTAAAAAGAATAGCAAGAGGGTAGGCAGTATAAATATTAGGACTCTCTGAATTCTAACATTTGCTTTTGATATTAGCAAGTACAACAGAGTCTGTCAACTGAAACTTAGTGTCTGATGAGAAGAAAGGGGCAAAGTGCTGGAAAACATGGAACTGTTGCCATGCTGGCATTGACCAACCACCTGGTGGTTCCATTTACAAAGCTTAAACAAGGAGTTAAGATGCCAGAAGTTGTATAAAAGAACACAAACTCACCAGGACAAAGATGGTTTGGGTAGGTCTGGTTTCAGGATATGACCATGACACAGAACTCTCTGAAGGACCCTCTGCTTGTGTCTCAGCAAGAAAGCCACCATGGAACCACTCGCTCACATCAGGATTCCAAAACACATGACATCAGAAGAACATAATAAGATTACATAAGGCAGAGACACAGAGACACACACACATAAACACACACAGAGTTACAGAGCAGATCACAAAAATCATGGCTCCCCTTCAACAACGTAAGCCTATGGAATTCTCAGGCTTAGAGGCAGGCACCTTTACCCACTGTACCATCCCTCTAACTCCAAGATTCCCCAGACACCAAGAGTGTTGAAAAACAGACTTAACAGGAACTAGACTATCTGAAGCAAATGACATTATAATCATCAGGATGCATACAACACTCTTCATTGACTGATAAAATACTCTTTGTTTGAATTTAAATATTAATTTTGTTTATCAGGGGGTTCTTTTCTTTTCTTCCATTTTATAAACTATTTTTTCTGTGTTTGAAAACTACACTATTGAACGATGAAGTATTTTGTAAGCCTATATCATGTAGATATAAAATACAATTAGCAAAGGCAACAATGCTAATCATATAAATATCAATTTTACATAAAAATTGAAATCAATAAATATAAAAGCTGCCTCAATATCAGGATGACAATCATGGGAACTTTTACCTACTTTCATCTAAGGTATCATTATTCACACCTAGAAAATTATCACTAATATACTGTAGTTGTCTAAATATATTGCAAATGAAATTATATATACATAAATATATACAATATATAATATTTCATATTAGACACGACAAAAATATATACTGTGTCTGTCCATATGTACAAGGAAGTACCCAGAAGATAAAATCATGTTTACGAGTAGAATTTCAAACAGCAGTGATTTGAGATTGTTGTAAAGGAATGATATGGGAAAGAATTTTAAAGGGAAAAACCACATGTAGATCTTGAAAATTTAATGCAAGCGAGTAAAAAGTGTTCTGTTCTGACAAATTAAGTGGTTGATGAAACTAAAAGCATTTTTGCATATCTGCATAAAAAATTGCATGATAAAAACATTTAGTCATATCATAACAAGTAGGTAGTCATGGATGTATCTTTTGGTGGAGGAGGTCACTGAGTCAGGGTTACTGGGAATTTGTCTTCCTGGGACAGAATTCAGAGACAAATATTTGACAGGTACCAAGACGGATGCCTAGCATGAAATGGAGCTTCTTTAGGCATAAAATTTGGTCACAAAGTTAATACAGTGAGCTAAAGAAAAAGGGTGGACTTTGAGAAATACTCATTGTTGGAAAAACATAAGCTGTGAATGGATTTGAATTCTGGAGTCATTCCTCAATGGACCTGAATGAACCAAATGAAAATGACCATACCCCCCCCAACACACACAGAGAGACACACAAGGGATAGAGAGAGAGAGAGAGAGAGAGAGAGAGAGAGAGAGAGAGACAGACAGACAGACAGACAGACAGACAGAGACAGAGAGACAGAGGCAGAGACAGAGATTACTGAGCACGAATATTTTTCCAAGAAGCCAAATTCCATTTATAGGAATATTTTAGCAGGAATAAGACGTATATTAATAAAAGGCAATTTCTAGATTTTCTGTAAAGCCTTCAAGAATATTGTTATTTTAATTTAGGAACAGAGGAATGATTATGCAATAGGAAAATAAAAATCACATAGCAGAGTTTATTTTTGTTGTGGGTCTGGTGTTACTCAGACATTCACCATGATCATGAATACATTTTAATAAGAAGCTTTTTATATAGGTCCTGACACCTTAATTGATATGGCCCAGGTCTGCAGCCAAGAGCACTCCCAACATGTGGGATCTAGCCCTTTACTCTCAGGGATTATAAAAGCCAAACCCACAGGATTGAATGTTTTCTGTCTATGTGTTCACAAAGGTTTATTTTAACACATGTGTCTTGCAGTTGTCCTAGGCTTTTTTGAGAGCAGAATAAGGAAGTTTGATTACAAATGCAGAAATTGTTGTTAGTCTTATGACCTACTATCTCACAAGAAAAACAAATTTTACAGTATCAGTCAATTTCAAGAATGGATATTCATGTTTGGAAAATGGGAATAGGCTGGTAGGGTACGTACAATACAGGGGCATTTTTGTTTTATATATACATCTTAACCACAGTAATTAAAACTTTAAATGTTATGGAACTGAACCAACATTTGTAAGTGCACTAACCATAAATCACAGTGAACAAAAGCTCCTGTTTGGTCCTCCTGAAGTTCTGCAACTCCCTCTTTTCTGTCTGTGAGGGTCTGTACTCACAGAAGACAGCAGCAAATTCCTGTCAATAGCAAGCTCCGAGGGAACATGCTTGGCTAGTTCTCATTGTCCTTGTACCTTGTCCTTATACTTCCTAATACATTCTCTCCCTCTTATTCTCTTTTTCCTATCTCTCTCCTTGTGTGTGTATGCATGCATGTGTGTGTGTGTGTGTGTGTGTGTGTGTGTGTGTGTGTGTGTAAAAACAATTAAAAATAAGAGGTCATGAAGATGAGAAAAATTGTGAGGTGTATTGAGAAGTGCTGGAAGGAGTAAAGAGAATGAGGGAAATGATGTAAATATAGTTAAATTCAAAAATTAAAAAAAAACCTGAAATGTTTGGTTCACCACAAGGTGAAAAATTCTTCATGTTTCTCAGAATGTTGTCATGCCAACATTATAAAATGTATTGTATTGCATTATACTACGTACGCTAATAATCTACTTGCTACTTGTGATAAGTTGCTTTTTCTTTGACTCCCATTTCATTAGAACTTCTCAGATTTGAATGAATCTGTTCCTCTGTTGATAACACTAGAATGAGGCAGATTACATATTTGAATATTAAGAAATGAATTGAACACAATCAAAAATAGTGTCAGAAATCTGAAATTTTTATCTTACCAATAAGTAAGACCCTATTGCTGAAGATACCATATACTTGAGTTATAGGCCATGGAGAAAGAAAAATGAGTGGTTACCTGGATGTTTCATCTCTACTAGATAGTTTTCATAGTGCTAGATGTAATCATAAATCTTACTAGAGGTGAACCTGAGAAATATATCAACAATAATCATTGTGAAATAGTGTCATGAGCATCGTGGGAATAATGAACCACTTTATGATTGAGTTGAAAGTCCACTTCCCAAAATGGAATACATGCCTGGAACCAAATCAGGTACAATAATATGTGGGTAGAGAGTACACAGTCCATCTTGAAGAACTTATTACTATTGTTCTGCTAAATGGACATAGTACCAAACTGTCCCAAAAAGCTCTTATCTTTATGCCAATTGATCAGTACATCTCTCAACCCTCATCAAAGAAGCTACTTTTTGAATTATATGGGGATTACTACAGAGGTTCACAATCATTCAAAGTGCTGAGAATAAGAGACTCTGAAAAGCCCAACTAAAATTAGGATGTCTGTATCACAACTCTTCCTCCCAAGAACTAGGAATCATCATGGAAGAAGAGGCAGAAAGTACGTTAGAACCATTCTGCTAGTAGATGATTCTAAACAAACCGGTTTTGAACAGACAGAACAGGGTATTTGTACTTGTTAATTCATTTGTTATGGCAGTATGCACAGAACCTGAAAATGATCAAGTTAGACAAAATTCCAGAAGATTGGAGGTTGTCAGGATGTCCCACTCCTAGCTTAAGTGGTGTTGACAATGGATGACTTCTGGATAGGATTTGTCACATTATTTTCAGGATTTGAACTTTGAAATGTTACCAATGCTTCTATAGATGCCCCTGTGCTAGGCACATACTACCATCAATAACTACACTAAGTAATTGTTTTGCTTTGTTTTGTATTGTTTTATTTTTAGAAACACATGAAATTTTGAGGGAATAGGGGTGGGGGAAGTTAAATAACATGGAAGGAGATAATGGTGGAAGAACTTGACTAAAAGGCTTATCAACCTATGAAATACTCAAAGAGATATTAAGTAGTAAATTTTTTAAATCTTTTAAAAATAACTAAGTTTATTTCTATGTGAAGAAGTCAGAGAATCCTATATCCAATGAAACATAGAGACTTCTGTAAATTTGTCCTGAATCTGACCTCAAAGTTTCTAGCACCTTCCACTGGAGACCTGGTCATGCTTCAGGGATCAGGAAAACTGAATAGCTCTTCAAAACACCTTGTGTCATTGGAGATATACATGTGAAACTCCTAAGTGTCTTTTTAATTAACAACTGGAAAAAGTTTCATAAATGATTTTATCTCTCAAAGCCACACTGTCATTGCCAGGGAAGGTGACATGAAAATTGCCATTCTGAAGGGAGGTGAGGTCATAGAGTCTCAAACCTTTATCTCAGGCTTGAGCTTGAGATCCCTTCCTCTCTCACAGTGCTGGTTATTATGAAGTCAGAATCTGTACACTGAGCCCACCATATTGCAGAGGTAAGAATCCAGGTAAGTACACGATATTGCAGTGTGCTGCTGAGCCAGCAGTGAAGAGGCCTGTGTAAGTGCTAATGTCTGATGATGGGAATCCTGGGTAGAAAGAGATCTGTGGAACAAAGAGGGAAGGCACAAGAATTATTGCATAGTTAAGAGGTGAGTGAGAAAGAACAAAGTGTTTCTAACCTTTTGCTAGTCAATGTTGTTTCCTACCATAACATAGGTGTCCTACTGAGGGTGACTGGGTAACACCAGGGTAATACAGCCCATCTGTGAACATGCTGAAGAAATTTGGTAATAAGTCAATGAGATAGCTCATCTTACCTCATAGGATGTGTTGTGTATACTCATTTTGCAGGTATTATTATTATAGGTAAACTTCCTGGATTCACAGCTGTAGTAATCATTAGAATGGAACTATTGGAAGCACACACGTGGAAAGGTGCACAATATGAATCTCACTCTGGAGTGAAGTGTATTCTTATTTAAGAGCACAGTTATGAGCTACAGAGGCAGTAACTGTGTCTGCATTGGATGAGCTCTGGTTCCATGACAGTTTGAATCCTCCCTGTGAATTGGTAAAATAACACTGAATGGAAGAGTCTCAGTATGATTATCAGACAATTGCATCCAGGTCCAAATCTATCTTGAATTATCTCCCCCGGTTTAGTCATACTCAAATTTTAAACATATCTTGATGACATGCCTTCCCACTGTTGACCATTGTTGCTAATTGAGCACAGGGTCTTGTGCATGGAGGTTCAAGGCTCTATCCATAACCTCACTTAGTTATTTCAGTTTGGACAATGGTTAAGTTTTCACATTTTTCAGATTCCTTTTTAGGTATTTTACATACATTTACTCTCTTTGTGCATTATCAATGTTATTATAATTGGTTCATCAATATAAAAAGTAGCAAGTATACACAGAAATTTAAATGAAAATATTTTAATAACTTAGTTTTCTTCCCATGCACATGTATTTCATGTTGATGCTTGTACAAATAAATGGTTTTGGTAATTCATCTGTAGTTAATACTCTATCCTTTACCTCTCAATGATAACAATGTTTATTTTTTGAGGCATCATGAACATCTGGTCCATATTGTGCATATGAAAAGGAACTGGGAAGTGCAAAAATTTTATGTCACATAATAACACACTTAGACACTACATTTTAGTAACATTTTGAAAATTTTATTTGCACTTTTCATTTGGCTGTTAAAATAAGCATTTATTATAAAAATGAAAAGTTATGTTTAAAAAGACTTTACGATCTGTTTTACTTTCATGTGCATGAATGTTTTGCCTGCATGTATATATGTGTGCTATGAGAATGTGTTGACTGCAGAGGACAAAAATAGGTATGTGAAACCCTTGGATCTGGGTTTGCAGGCAGTTTTGGGCCACCATTTATGTGTTGGGAAACAGAATCAAGTGTTCTTTACCACAGAGCCATCTCTTCAGTTTCCACAATTGAAAACTTTCTACAGTCAAAATCATACAACATACAACCAATGAAGTACATAAAACATCAAGTATGGAACACAAGCTGCATATAGACTGGAGTACATTTGAGAACATGCCCCATCCCTTTATGATCAGGGACTTTGGTGACTGTCTTTGCACCACACTAGTGATATTCAAGTCCTGTCAGAGTCTACTTGACACAAACAGCACTTGGATTTAAAGAGTCACTTAACCTTGTGTTTCTTTGTTCTGGTCTTGAAAGTGGAATTTAAAAAAATGAATATTGTCTCATAAATTGTTAGAACTGTTTGTTGCTTATACACTTAGTTACTAAAAAATCACACCTGCCATTTCTTATAATCTTTAGGATGCAAAAAAAGAAATTAGGCTAAACATTGTGTCTGAACTGCCTCCATTGGAGATTCTTCAGAACAAGGAAGCATGGTGTCTTATATTATTAATCCTATGACAATTGAAATATGGGTCTTATGTGATCAGTGTGAGAACTTTGCAACCAGAGAAATTGTAGAATGCAACTTAACCCCTCTCTTTGAGAACAAGGGTGCACATATGAGTCTTTCCAAGATAAATAAGTCCCTGAGTGTCTTTTATGAGTTACTAAGGGCATGTTGCTAATTCTGGCTGATATGTCAGTGAGCATAAGGAACTGAAAGATCACAGAATATGGTCAGGCATGATTGAGGAAGCTGGACATATGAGAGGGAGCATTTATTCATTGAGTAGAATAGGACTGTGTTCTCTATTAATGTAGGAATCAAGTCAAGTGACTTCTGCACTGGTATTGAACTTTATGTCTGTGTTGATGCATACTATGAGACATGATCCAGAAGAGGGGCTATAGAATTTGAGTTATACAGATTGATACACATACACTAACAATAAATCTTGTTAAAAATTATATTTGCCATTGTATATGTATCTCTTAAATAATAAAACAAAGTGAATATCTACCAATGAGGATTGGATTTCAGTGGATTTGACTACACTGCATCTTTGTGTGCAGAATCCTATGACTGTGAATTCAAGCACTCATTTCCATATTAGACAGAGTGACTTCACAGATCTGAGCACAAGAGCAATCTCACCCTGTGATGAATGGTGGTCACTGTTTCTTTTCATAAACATTGCTTCTTACCTCATTCCACTGAAAGCAAATGGATACACAAATGCTCAATTCTCAAGCACATTGCACACATACTTCTTGGTCATTGACATTCAGGGTGTCTCAATACACAGAGCACCTGTTAGCATGAAGTGTCTTGTCAATAATTGTAAATGCAGCAGCCAGTTGGACCAAGAGGTGAGTCTTTATCCTCATACCTGAACATCCCAACCCCTAGGCTTTGGGCCTAGATGCACAACCCTGCACCCCATATACCACCACCCATTGCAGTCCCAGTTTCAGGCCAGTCTGCAGGAAGACCTCCTGCAGACAGGTCAGACTACCACCATTCCCCACCAGACCCTGTAACACACAAGCCCCAACTCCCCCAAATGCCACACACCCTCCAAGACTGCAACTGTTTCCTGAGGCAGAGCCTGCCAGCACCCAATTTTTACTAAGAGGTGAGTCTTTATCCTCATACCCGAATACCCCAGGACCTAGGATTTGGGCCAGGGGGCACAACCCTGTTCCCCTATACTACCACCCATTGCAGTCCCAGTTTTAGGCCAGTCAGCAGGAAGACCTCCTGCAGACAGGTCAGACTACCATGCTCTCCCATCAGACCCTGTAACACACAAGCCCCACCCCTTCCAACCCACCCACATGCCAAGATTGCTGCTACTCCCTGAGACCGAGCTCACGAAGCCAATTGGACAAAGAGTCCATTAGCACTGACTAGACCAAGAGCTCCCACTGGACCAAGAGTATTGATCAGACCAAGAGAGAGCCTTTCTCAGACACAGATACCACTTGCCCCAAGGTGAGAAAGGGATTGGTAGATGTCAGTGCAAAAATACAGTCAACAACATAAAAACCAATATGGCTCCATCAGAATCTACATCAGCAAGACCTGAACATCCCATCACAGAGTAAACAGAAGAAATTGACCTTAAAAATGACCTTAAGAAGATGATAGAGATCTTTAAAGAGGAAATGAAAAATTCCCTTAAAGAATTCAAAGAAAAGTCAAACAAAAAAATTGGAAGAAATCAGTAAATCCCTTAAAGAAAGCTAAGAGAAAACAATTCAACAGGTGAGGGAAACAGTTCAAGACCTAAAAACTGAAATCAAGAAAATAAAGAAGACACAAACTGAGGGAATGCTGGAAGTGGAAAATCTGAGTAAACAAACAGGAACTACAGATGCAAGCATAACCAACAGAATGCAAGAGATGGAAGATAAGATCTCTGGCATTGAAGATACAAAACAGGAAACAGATTCATCAGTCAAAGAAAACAGTAAAGCCAACAAAATCATGACTCAAAATGTCCAGGAAATTTGGGATATGATGAAAAGACCAAACCTAAGAATAACAGGGATAGAAGAAGGGGAAGAATAACAACTCAAAGGCACAGAAAATATTTTCAACAAAATCAAAGAAGAAAACTTTCTCAACTTAAAAAAGGAAATGCCTATAAAGATACAAGAAGGTTATAGAACACCAAATAGACTTGATCCAAAAAGCAAAATCCCCTCACCACATAATAATCAAACCAGTAAACATACAGAACAAAGAAAAAATATTTAGAGCTGCAAAGGAAAAAGGCCAAGGAACATATAAAGGCAGACCCATAAGAATAACACCTGAATTCTCAATGGAGACTCTAAAAGCCAGAAGGTTTTTATGCAAACATTATGCAGATACTAAGAGACAATGGATGCCAACCCAAACTATTATACCTAGCAAAGCTCTAAATTAACACTCAATCACTGTTTCTTTTCATAAACATTGCTTCTTACCTCATTTCACTGAATCCAAATGGATACACAAATGCTCAATTCTCAAGCACATTGCACACATACTTCTTGGTCACTGACATTCAAGGAGTCTTAATACATACAGCACTTTTAACATTAAGTATCTTGTCAATAATTGTAACTGGAACAGCTGATTGGACCAACACAATTCTTCACAGACTTGGAAACAACAATATTTAATTTTATATGGAAAACCAAAAAAAATCTAGGTTTTGGTTGAAGATAATGGAAATAATGATGTTATTAATTAAAAACACATTTGTTTTGGTGTATATATGTGTGTATTTATGTTAGGTAATATAGCTAAGATTAAAATTAATGAACAACATGTTAAAAAATTGTAAATGAATCTTTTTATCCTCACAGATGTGTTAGGATAGGTTCACTGGCTTCATCTTCCTGGGAATGTGTCTGGCCTCTTGGTAAGCACAACTCGAGGTAGGTAGGACTTTAAAAAGCTTCCAGTGATGTTGTGTTTTCACATGCCCAATGATGTTTGGCACTGTGTGTCCTAATCAATTCATATATATATATATATATGATATTTATATGGAGATCTTAAAAAAGTTCCCAAGGAGCCTGTTGTCTTGGTGCATGCTTTTAGTCCCAGCACTCAGGAGGCTTGAGGCAAGGGAACTCTGCAATTTCAAGGTTAGTATGATCTACAAAGCAAGTGCCAGAACTATATTGAGAGACCATATCTCAAAAAAAAAAAAAAAAAACAAAATGAAACACAACAAAGACACAATTAAAAAAAAGCAAAGCTTCCAAGGATATTACATTTTCACCTGTTCTTTTTTGAATGTGTGAATCCTTGATATCATATTTCCTATGGGAATGGTTGTCAGATGGAGCAGCAAAAATATAAATAAAGAATATGTTTGTGATTGTGCTCTGACAGCCACTCAGTGAACTCATATATCATTCTACATCAGTGTTCACAAATAGTGGATGGTGTTTGTTGGGATCATGATCTCAAACTGTGATTCCATGAGTTTTGTGTATAGACACCAGCTTCATTCGTTCAAAAAACTGAACCCAAACATCATTCTCTCTCTCTCTCTCTCTCTCTCTCTCTCTCTCTCTCTCTCTCTCTCTCTCTCTCTCTCTCTCATAATTCCCTTTCTTTATCTATTTGTTCCTTTCTTCCTTTCTTCTCTTCCATCCTTTCTTTCTCTCTTCCTTCTTTCTTTTTTTCCTATTTGTCCATGATATACTTTTCCTATGCAAAAGGCATAATCCTATATATTAGATGATTTTTTACAAATAAAGTTCAACTTTGAATACAATAGGTACAGCAAAAACTATTCAGTAAGGTTCTCAACAGTTTCCTTGAACTACTTTAGCAAAATCAGACCTCTGTTGTTTCTTTGAGTGAATATACTTATTGGTAACATTTAAGAGGTTAGCACACATTTTCCTTGGTTGTGGTTGTACATACTGATGTTTATCTTAGTTTATCTTAGTGCATATGACTTTGGGAATGTATTATTGTCTTCCTAACCATTGGTATGAAAGAAATTTTTTGAAATGATCTAAAATTGTTTATATCTAGAAAAACACTTGAGAGTAACTCCTCAGAAGGCCAAATAATAGGAAAACAACCAGTGTGGGTTGCATTTTGTATCAGTTAGTCCTATTTTCCACAATACAACCATTTTTGAGACAGATTTTTATTTACTACTTGTTATGGAATCCTTTATGAGAGGACTCAAATTTTGAGAAATGACAAGTGGCCCTGTGCTAGTTTGTAAAATGGCAGTGGTCCATTGTTGTTAGTGGAGGTGTTTGGGATGGCCTGTCAATTTTAGAATACTGTGTTCAGCCCTGTCTTTTGACTTTTAGTGTGTTGACCTAGTTGCATTTGCTCGCTCTCAGGGTTATGTTTTCTTTTGTTCAAAGATCACTCTTTGCACTCTTTGGTTTTCTTGCAATCTTTCTTCTCTTTAGTTATCAATTTTCAAAAGTTTTTTTTTTTTAAATTTTCAATTTATGGCCAATTTTATTACCATACCCTTCCTAATCCCTGTGGATCACATGAGTTGGAGTAGAGGCAACTTTTTTCATCACTCTTGGTTCCCTACTTCCATCCTCTCCATAGTAACAATTGCCTCCAGAAAAGTCTGGAATGTGCTTATTCTTTTCACTGTGCCTATAACAGTCCTCTACTTTTTTTCCACAAAAGATACACTATATCCTCATTTGCCTTCTCCTGAATGCCTCATCTCAACCTAAATTACCTGATTCTCCTGATTTTCTGAGATGATAGGGCGTCTCCCAAGGTTGAAATTGATCTGTAGAATTTTATTTTGTGCTCATAATTAATTGATCATGGGCTGCTATTGGGCATTTCTAGGTAATCTGCAGGTAAAAGCTTCCATGATTGTTACTGGATGATGTAAAAACTAAGCTCATTTATGTGATTATTCTTTAAAGTGATTGATTGGAGCCTTTTGTTACTTCCCCCTTCCATTTGAGCGTGTGTGTTCGTGTCATTTAGATTTTCTTATGCAGCCATCTTGAGACATCATAGGCGTAGCTTTCCCAAAATTTTAGAAGATGCAATCTCACAACAGATACATATTTCTATGGCTCTTAAAAATCTTTCTGCTTCTACTATCACAATGTTCCTTGAACCTTGACTGCAGGAGTTGTATTGTGGGTGTATCACTGGGACTTGGCACAACACAACAACACCATTAGTTGTTGTGTGTTTTTGATCACTCATGCTTTTTCTGTTTTTTACCTTTGGATTAGCTGTATTTTCTTTGTAATGAACTATTGCATTGAAAAGTTTTTTTTTTCCTTTAGTGATTAGAGCTACAAGTAATGAAGGAGTTGCTTTGAGTACAAGAAAATAGGTCCTACATTTTTATCTAGCATCAAATTGTAAACACTGAAATCATGTATGTACAAGTAACATTAGATAGAATGAGCTGATTTTATATATATCTATATAAATAACTATACATATATGTACAAAAACATAGACATATATACATTTACATGTAACAATAATTAAAGAAAAAGAGGCCGCTGGCCAAGAATTTGAGAGTTTGGGTTTGTGTAGGTACTTGGAAGTAGTTGGAGGGAAGAAAGGTACAATGATGCAATGATATTTTTATTTCAAAAATTAAAGAGATGCAACTATAACTTATAAAAATTATTTACCTTCTATAACACAGATTAAATTATAATTCTACAAATTGCATCTTCTCAAAATAGTTAAATGCAGAATAGAATGTTGGAAAAAATTTTAAAGTGTGGGTAGGGTTATATTTGCCCCACTTAAGCAAATGTATACCTTACGTCAATGTTTGTACTAGCATTCACAGACATTTGCAAGGCCTGAGATTCCTGATTTCTCTATAAAAATCCCCAGATTTGGTACTGTCAACATTTTCTTCTTTACTTTATATTTATTATATTTTTATTTTGTTTGGATTTATTTTTTATGTTTTGCTAGGTTACAAAGTAGTAAGTTTCCTTAAGGCATTTTCATAGTTACTATTTTGATAGACCCAACCCCTCTGCTTCCCCCATTTCTCTTCCCTCATCCCAGCTTTTAAAGTCCAGTGTACACAATTCCTTCCTTCACTTTCAAAACGCATGTGTTGTTTTACCATCCTGATCACACTTTGAGATACTCTTATGGGCCCCTTTCAAGTTTCCGGGATGCTATCCACATTCACTCCCACATTAACACACATTTCTTAAAAATTAGAAGCTGTGAAGTCATACTCGTGACAGTGGTATCTGCCTCTCCTCGCCTGTATTGCAACACTTAACAGAGTATTTTCTATGTCTGCTGCAGCCATATCCTTGGGTGTTCTACATGGAAGTGCACAGGGAAGTAGAGCTTACATTTATATGTTCCTAAGGTCTCAGCTCATCTCCCCATTCTATATAAACTTCTTCAGAATAGTATAAAATTATTCTAGAATAGGCTACAAGGTCAATTATACCCCAGCTCTTGATTGACAGCTGACTGTCCCTGCATGCCTGATGAGTGTGAGGGACAAGAGTGATCTCCCTGGGGCTGCACAGCACAGCCAACTGGTTTGCGTCTGTTCTTAAAGTTGATTTCTTTTACAACATGATTAGCAAATATGAGTACATTCTGAAAGATTTACTTTAAGTTTGTTTTCACTCCCTGTAACTTTCCTTTTTCAAATGGACCAACATCCCATCATCCTGGTTGATGCATTTTCTGGGAAAGTTGATGGCTATTCTTCCATCAACACTTGCATTCTGAAGTATTAAGAATTTCAAAGTAACAAACATTGAAAGTAACTACTCATGTCAAAATTTTGGAAATAAGATATTTTTGTGTGTTCTATGCTGGCCTTGAACTTATGAATTTAAAGGACCCTCGGTTTTGGCCTCTATGTAGCTCCATGGATCAATGGCATCTTCCTTCACTTCTGGCTACTATCATTTGCCATTATTCATTTTAGCTGAGAAATAGTGTGGCCGTATTCTTAAGGATATTGTACTGAAACACAGAATGAATATCTGGAATCTGACTATCAGAATCATTTTCTTATCACAAACTACCACTGGAATTCTAGGAAATCTCTTTCTTATGTTCTACTGTCTAGACCGTTACTACAGAGAACACACATTAAAACCCACAGATTTGATTCTCATGCATCTAATGGCAGCCAATGCCTTGGTTATTCTCTCTGCAGGAGTGCCCCAAACAATGGTAGTTTGGGGATTAAAGCAGTTCTTGAATGATTTTGGATGCGAGCTCCTACTGTACATTCAAGGATTTGCTCGAAGTGTGTCCATTGGCACCACCTGCCTCTTGAGTGTCTTCCAGGCCATGACCATCAGTCCCAGGAAATCCTTTTGGAGTGATAACAAAGTCAAAGCTTCAAAGTACATTGGCTGCTCCATTTCCCTACTCTGGGTATTCTACATGGTAATACGTTTCATTTTTCTTATGTACAAATTTATCAAAACGAATAGCAAAAACATGACAAGAAATCGAGATTTTGGATATTGCTCTACTACAGGACATGATGAGACCATTGACTCACTCTATACAACATTGGTGATGTGCCCTGAATTATTTTTTGCTGTGCTCATCACCTGGTCCAGTGCCTCAATGGTTGTCATTCTCTACAGACACAAGCAGAGGGTTCAAAATATCCGTAGCTGTCATGGTTCTAGTAGAAACTCCCCTGAGTCCAGAGCAACCCAGAACATCCTGGTCCTGGTGTCTACCTTCCTGGCTTTTTATACTCTCTCCACCATCTTTCGAGGCTGCATTGCTCTATTGTATAATCCCAGTTGGTGGCTGGTGTACATTTCTCGCCTCACTTCTCTTTGTTTTCCATGTTTTGGACCCTTTGTTCTTATGAGACATTACTCAGTTTTGTCCATATTCAGTTTGGTATGGTTGAGAAAAAAATGTTCTCATAATTTTATCATAACAATGTAAAATATAAGTTTTTCTTATCTTCCACATTTTACTCAATTATTACCTTATGAATCCATCAAAGAAAGTTAAGGTTTTAGCATCTAGTCTTCCTAATACTGCTAAAAATGAGTACAGGAATTTTGTCAGATGGTTGAAATAGAAGCCTACATGAGCTGATGATACTGTGTTTAGCACACTGTAATCCTCAGCTTTCAGACAGTAGAATTTTTCCTTTGCCCAGATGATGCACAAAGAATCCAGTAAGTTGTTGCCAATAGGGCTAAGTTTCTTGTGGCTCTCTTCCTCTCATGGAATCTTGACTGCCTGTTTGCTGCTGTACAGACACCTATATATACTGCACTCTAAATGCAAGGCGGACTGAAACCACGGTGGGCCATATATTGTGGTCTTGGTGGACCTTGTCCCATGACAGCTGCTCTAGCATGCTCCAGGACCAGAAATCTTCATTGATCATTTCCCAGATACTTTGATTTCAGCTGCATCAGAAAACAAACAAACAAACAAAAAAACTGGCTGTTCTTAACTTTATAGCCACACTCCTCAGCAAGTTCCGTGAAGATGATCATCTTCTTTAGCCACATAGAACAAAAATTATGACTACTATCTCTCACTTTGTACCAAAACTGATTAAAAACAAATGATGTTTATGAGGTAATCTTGAATTTTGTTAGATAGCATCCTTTCCTTTTTCCCTTTTATTACACATAGATTTTTTTCTCATACTATATTACCTGATTACAGTTTCCTTTCACTTTACTCCTCTTAGTTACACCCACATCCTCTCCCATATAAATCTATTCCCTTTTGGTTTCTCATTAGAAAAAATAGGCTTCAGAAAGATAACTAAAAAACACTTAACACAATAAAATATAATAAGAAATGTGGGTGCATTCCTGGTAAGCTGCACCTGACCTGGCTCCAGAGAGTAGCACCTAGCTCTAGTCCATCTTTTGTTTAGCAGACATCTTTTGTTTCTCTTGTCCTCTATGAGAATCTTGTCTCAGAGTCTCCTAAGGATACACATGTCTATGTAAACCTCGGTTCAGGAAACCTGGAAAACCATGGGACCTGAGAAATTGAGGAATTTGCACTTGGTGTTGTATTGTTGGGAGCTCCATTTAAGGTTATTTTGAGCATATGAAAATTATCTGGCTAAACTGTAATAGAGAGAAATAGAAATGCCTGAGGCAAAGGGAAGAGGTTTCAGTTCTTTGAGGCTGAACCCCCTTGCAGCCATGAAAGGCTAGATTCATCCTTAAGATTCTTCTGAGTCTTTTTCCTGGACCCACAGACCTATGCCACAACACACAGTTACATTTGGCACCCAATGTGGGGCTTGAAGAAGGACAAAGAATCTGAAGAAGGACAGAGGAGCTGGCTGCCTTAAGAACTAGAGGGTGCACTCTCAGGGTAAGAAGACTCTAGGATTGGCAGGGTCATGGGGAATTTAAACTCCCCATCTCAGGAGCAACAAAATGTACAGTTGCCAATGATTGTCAAAATAAAAAGTGGTAACTGCACAATTTTTAAAGATAGAAATACAATTGTTCCTGAAATAGGAAATAAGTCAAGAAAAAGACCTTTCTCAATAGATAAAAGGGAAAGGAAAAAAATAAAAAAAGAAATCTTCCAACAGGGAAGAGGGAAGGAAAGGAAATAAAAGAAAATTTCCAAATAGAAAAAGGAGAAAATTTTAATTAAGAAAAAAGGATTTTTCTGTAAAAAAGGGTAAAAATGTTAAAACTGGGCTTTAAGATTATAGGCCCTGTAAAAGAAAAATAAAGGAAAGAAAAAAAGCCTCTTCCCAGTAGTAATAGAGGAAGAAAAGGCTCTTTCTGATATAAAAATTACAGGATAGCTAAAATTCTGAACTCTTTCTACCTGGGAGCACAGGCATCTGAATTACAAAGAATCAACAGGTGGGCTCACTGCAGCAGCCCTAACAGCAAGCCCAGAGTATTGACTTCTATTGTCTGGTTGCTTAACTTTGCTTTAAATGGTTTTTTATTTTTCCCTCAGAGTGGGAATTACTCAATATTAGAGATCCTTTCTTGGGAAATATTTTCTGTTTTCTCCTTATGATAGGAATAACTCATTATTAGTATTCCCTTCATGTGAGAAAGAGGAAGTTTAAATGGGGTCAACTTCTGGTGAAGAATGGTTTCGGTCAGGACATGGAATGCTAAGTCAATGCAATTTGAGTTTCCAGAGATATTAATCATTCAGTGTATAGAGGATGTTGTTCTCCTTTGATTGTATAATAAATGTTTGGATGAATGTTTGATTTTCATGGTAGGTTAACTAAAGGATCAGGATTCACAATTTTAAAATATATATTGGGTATGCTCTTATCTGTTGATCATTGTTGATAATTTGGCTCTGCTCTTTAAGTTGCTTTCTAGAAATTCTTGATTAAATTCTATAGAAGTATAACACCTTAAACAGATTATGTTGCTAGCTTATTAAATAATGCTTTATACTTCTCAGTAATGTTGGTATATTAAGTCTGCTCAAGTTACTTTTCTAAAGCTGGAGACAAAAATACCTGAAAGAACAACATGCTGGGTGTTTCATTTTGCTCTTATTTGAAGCCTGCTGAGGAGCTGGCTTGTGCTCTGAGCCCTTTGTCAGGTCTCATGCAGCTTGTGTCCTAGAATCCTGACTAAGTGGGTAATGGAATGCAGAAAAGACAGACTCAGAGACAACATACAATGGATTTTAGATGGAGTGGTGTTCTCTTATACAGCTACCACTGCAACTTGGTACCTCATCATATTCACTAAGTACAACCCATGGCAAAATGAGACTTTTCTCCATAGCAGGTGTCTGTATGTGAGCAGTCACAGGCTATTAATATCTGAGCTGAGGAAGTCTACTTGTCAGTTTTCTCACACACAGGTCATTTATTCACGAACTCTCAGAATCCAAAGGGAAGCTTTGCCAATCCTCTTTAACCTAGCTCATATGGATAATGGTTATTCCAATTTACCATGCACCAATTGGTGGTAGAATCCTTAAGAGAGCAAGTCTGCCAAAATACATTTTTGTCTGGCCTTGGTTTCAGGTATATAATGGTTGCATAAAAAAATTTGAAATATTTTTGCATTGTAGAGGGAATTCATTTCTTGTGCTTGACACTGAGCCAACTAATTATAAATAATGAGGTCATGGGTATTAGAGGAGAATTTCGTACTACCATATTATTAAACCAGCATGATTCCTGACTGCATTGCAAATTCTTAACCTTATAATTACAGATAAGCATAGGCCTTGCACCTCATCAGAGAAATGTGGCTTGCAACAGACGGAGTCCATTAGAGAGAACTATAACAAACAAAAAGGCTGAAAACAAGAGGCCCTGTGTTGCCTGGCCTCATCTGATACTTCTACAATATAACTACTGTGCCTAAGCCTCAAGGATCGTAGTGTAAGAAAGGTTGGGAAGATTATAAAAGCCAGAGGAACAGGAAGATTTCTGTGATAGTACATCTAGAAATGTCAGAGAAACTTCACCCTTAAAGTCTCATCAATGTGGCTTCCAAAATAAGACCTAAACAAGGGTGATATTGATAGGCATGCAAAAATTGAAGGGGTAAATCTCATGAGGCCCCACCATAGACAGACAACTCCATACAACCAAAGAATACTGAGAAGACAAGAAATAGTCTTCTCCAGGGAAGATCCTATCAATTGATCATGCAATACCAATTAATCAGCCATGGAAAGTAATACATACATACAAGTAATACTTTATGGGCAAATTAGGTTCTGTTTATAAATGTTGTATGTGTGGGGGTGTGGATGAGTATGCATGTGTGTGTGTGTGTGTGTGTGTGTGTGTGTGTGTGTGTGTGTACAGTTAAACAAAGAGAGGGTCTTAATTTGGGAGCAATTGAGTGGTATATATAGGAAAGGCTCTTTGGAGGAAAGAGAAAGAGGAAATTATGTAACTATAGTTAAGTTTCAAAACCAAAAATACATGTTATAAAATTTAAAGAATCTGTTTTACAATAAGGATCATATTTTTAAATTTTTTCCCCCAGATTTTTATCCCATCATTATAAAATTAACTTGTGTACCACCGTGGACTTCTGCTTCTCAGTTGCAGACCATACCAGTGGTCAGAAGAACTGGTGACTGTCATACTTGCCAGCTGAACTACCTTAATATCTAGGTTTGGCTCCCTAAGACTTATTCCACCACCCACTTCCTCTAACTCCATTACTGGCCCAGAAGCAGGATTGTTCCCAACTCTGGCATGACAAACTTTTTTGAATTTCCTCTATTCATGTACAGGCCATACAATTCTGAAAAGAGATGATTGACCCACATGCCAGCTGAAGTGACCCACTCACTAGATTCAGCTACCTAAATCTCCCTTCAAGGCCTGCCCTCTCTTATCTCAATAACTTCCCAGTGGTCAGGCCTCTGCCTACAACCTCTGCAGATTTCCATTGCTCAGCTACAGGCCACAGCACTCAGAAGAACAGAGGCTCCATGATGAACCAAAGGCTAAGCTAGACAGGACAGCCCCCAACTTGTGGGGGCAGTGTGACCTATGATTAGGAAAAATTGCCCCTGATCAGAGGTCACACTGGCTGTGAGAAACCAAGGCCACAAAGGACAGAAGACCAAAGAAACAAACACTCACCCAGCAAAGACAAACTCAGAAATCAGCACCTAGACCTAAAACCAACCCAAGTCCAGATGCATAAATGCCAGTGAAAGAATACAATTGACAACATCTGTGTAATAATTCACCACTAGAGGCCAGCTATCCTATTGTAGCAACACATGAATATCCCAATGCATTTGAAGCACAAGAAAACTACCTTAAAAACAATTTTATGAAGATGATAGAGATTCTTAAAGAGGAAATGAAAAGATCCCTTAAAGAAATCCAAGAAAATACAAAGAACTGGAGGAAATCAAAAAGTCCCTTAAATAAAGCCAAGAAAGTAAAGAAAAAAAACAACCAGGCCAAGGAAACTTTTCAAGACATAAAAATCAAAAGTAGAAGCAATAAAGAAAATGAAAACTGAGGGATTTCTGGAAATAGAAAATCTGGGTAAGTGAACAGGAAGTATAGACAAATATCATCAACAAAACACAAGAAATGGAGGAGAAAAGCTCAGATGTTGAAGATATGATAGATAAAATAGATTCATTAGTCAAAGCAAATATTAAATCTAAACAATTCCTATCACAAAACTTCCAAGATATCTGGCAAATACAGAGATTGACAAACCTAAGAATAATAGAAACAAAACAAGAAGAATCCCTGGTCAAAAATCCAGAAAATATAGTTAACAAAATCACAGAAGAAAGAGTCTTAACCTAAGAAAAAACAGGCCAGTAATGTTACAAGAAGCTTACAGAATACCTCATATATTTGATCAGAAACTTAATTTCCCACACCATATAATGATGAAAACACTAAACATGTAGAATAAGGATACATATTAGAAGCTTCAAGGGAAAGAGCCCAAGAAACATATAAAGACACACTTGTTAGAATTACACCCAACTTCTCAATGGAGACTAAAAGCCAGATGGGCTTGGACAGATGTCCTGGAGACTCTAAATGACCATGGATACAGGCACACACTACCATACCCAGCAAAATTTTCATTTACTATATATGGAGAAAATGAGATATTTGATGACAAAGTAAATTTAAACAGTATATACCCACCAATCCATCCCTATAGAGATTACTAGAAGGAAAACAACAAAAGAAATTTTAGTAGACCAACAAAACACAGGAAATAGATAATCTCACACCTAAAAAATATACAAAGTGCAATCACACACAGACATGCACAATCACACACACACAAAAAAAACCACCACCACCACAAACAACAACAACAACAACAAAATAACAATAATTAACAATTATTGTTCATTAATATCTCTCAATATGAGCAGACAAAATTCCCAATAAAAAAACATAGGCAAACAGAATGGATATGCAAACAGAATCCATCCTTCTGCTGCTTACAAAAAATATACCTCAGCATTAAAGACTCCACATCTAACAAAGCACTGATACCACAAATATATAAAGAAATCAAGAAATTAAACATCAACAAACTAATAATTTATTTAAAAATGGGGTACAGAACTAAACAGAATTCTCAACAGAAGAATCTGGAATGGATGAGCAACACTTACAGAAATGTTCAACATCCTTTACCATCAGTGAAATGCAATTCAAAATGAGTCATAAACACTATCTTTTACCTATCAGAATGGCTAAGATCAATCCCACAACTGACATCTTATGTTGGTGAGGATGTAGAGCAAAGAAATAATCCTCCACTGCTGGTGGGAGTTCAAACTTGTATAGCCACTATTGAAATAAATATGTTGGTTTCTTAGAAAATTGGGAAAGTTTTTACCTCAAGACCATAACACTCCTTGGCATATACCCAACGATATTTCATCACATCACAAGGACACTTGCTCAACTATGTTCATAACAGCTTCACTCATCATAGTCAGAAGCTAGAAAAACTTAGATGTCACCCAAATAAAGAAGGGATAAAGAAAATGTTGTACATTTACAGAATGGAGTATTACTCTGCTGTTAAAAAGTGATATCACTCTTACAGCTGATAAACACCATCAGTAATGTGGCAGTATACAAGATTAACTCAAAAACAATAGCCCTCCTATATACAAATGACAAATGAACTGACAAAGAAATTAGAGAAACATCACCCTTTACAATAGCCACAAATAATATAAAATATGTTGAGGTAACTCTAACTAAGCAAGTGAAGGACCTATATGACATGAACTCTAAGTCCTTGAAGAAAGAAATTGAAGAAAATATCAGAAAATGGAAAGATCTCCCATGCTCATGGATAGGTAGGATTAACATAGTAAAAATGTCAACCTTACCAAAAGCAATCTACAGATTCAACGCAATCCCCATCAAAATACCAACACAATTCTTCACAGACCCAGAAAGAACAACACGCCACTTCATATGGGAAAACAAAGAACCCAGGGTAGCCAAAAGAATCCTTTACAATAAAATAATCTCTGCAGGCATCATGATTCTTGACTTCAAGCTCTACTATAGAGCTACAGTAATAAAAACAGCTTGGTACTGGCATAAAAACCCACATGTTGACCAATGGAAGCCAACTGAAGACCCTGACATTAATCCCACATGTATGAACACTTAACTTTTGACAAAGAAGCCAAAACTGTACAATGGAAAAAAGAAAGTGTCTTCAACAAATAGTGCTGGCATAACTGGATGTCAACATGTAGAAATGCAAATAGACCCATATCTGTCACTGTGCACAAAACTTAAGTCCAAGTGGATCAAAGATCTCAACATAAATCCAGCTACCCTGAATCTGATAGAAGAAAAATTAGGAAGTATTCTTGAACACATTGGCATAGGAGATCACTTCCTAAATATAACACCAGTAGCACAGACACTGAGAGCAACAATTAATAAATGGGACTTCTTGAAACTGAGTTTTTGCAGGGCAAATGACATGGTCAATAAGACAAACAACAGCCTAAAGAATGGGAAAAGATCTTTACCAATCCCACACCTTATAGAGGGCTAATATCCAGAACATATAAAAAACTCAAGAAACTATACATCAAAATACCTAACAGTCCAATTTAAAATGGGCTATAGAGCTAAACAAAGATTCTCAACTGAAGAAGCTCAAATGGCTGAAAGACATTTAAGGAACTGCTCAACATCTTTAGTCATCAGAGAAATACAAATCAAAATGATTCTGAGATACCATCTCACACCCATCAGAATGGCTAATATCACAAACACTGAAGATAGCTTATGTTGGAGAGGATGTGGAGCAAGGGGAACACTCTTCCACTGTTGGTGGGAATGCAAACTTGTATAGTTACTGTGGAAATCATTATGGCAGTTTCTCAGAAAACTGGGAATCAATCTTTCCAGCTATACCACTCTTGGGCATCTACCCAAGGAGTGCTCAATCATACCACAAGGACACATACTCAGCTATGTTCATGGCAGCATTGTTTGTAACAGCCAGAACCTGGAAACAACCTTGACACCCTTCAACTGAAGAATGGATAAAGAAACTATGGTACATATTCACAATGGATTACTACTCAGCAGAGAAAAACAATCACATCATGATGTTTGCAGGCAAATGCATGGAACTAGAAAAATCATCCTGAGTGAGGTAACCCAGACTCAGAAATACAAACATGGTATGTACTCACTCATAAATGGATAATAGATATAAAGCAAAGGAAAACCAGACTGCAATTCACATCTCCAGGGAGGCTATCTAGTAAAGGGGACTCTAGGAAAGACACAGGGATTGCCCAGCAAGAGAGAAATAAATGAGATCTACATCAGGGTGAGGGGAGGTAATGGAGGGCAAGGGTCGGGGTGGGGGGCAAGAGAGCTTAGGAGTGCAAGAGGTTCTAGCTGGATCAAGAACAGAGTGGGAGAATAAGGAAAGAGGTACCATAAATGAAGACACCATGGGAATAGGAAGAATCAGAATGCTAGACAGGTCCAGAGAAATTCACAAAGCTGACTCCACTATTGACTACTGACAATGGTCGAGAGGCTGCCTGAGCTGACATATCCTGGTGATTGGATGGTCAAACACCCTAACTGTCATGATAGAAGCCTCATTCAGTGACTGATGGAAGCAGATGCAGAGATCCATGACCAAGAACCAGGCACAGCTCCAAGAGTCCAATCAATGAGAGAAGAGATGGATCATATGAGCAAGAGATATAGAGACCATGATTGGAAAAAGTACAGAGACAAATAGCCAAACTAGCAGAAACACATGAATGGTAAGCCAATAGCTGAGGAACCCCCATGGAACTGGACTAGGCCCTCTAGATAAGTGAGACAGCTGTTTAGCTTGAACTGTTTAGGGGGCACCCAGACAGTGAGACTTGGACCTGTCCTTAGTGCATGAGCCAGCTTTCTGGAATCTAGTGCCAGTACTGAGACACTTTGCTCAGCCTTGGTGCAGGGAGGAGGGGATTGGACCTTCCTCAACTGAATGTACCAGGCTCTGCTGACTCCCCATGGGAGACCTTGCTTTGGAGGAGGTGGGAATGGGGGTGGTTTGGAGGGGGGAGGCTAGAGGGTGGGAAGAGGGAGAATAGAGAATCCATGATTGATATGTACAACAAATACAAAAATCTTAATAAAAAGAAAAAAAACATGACATTGTGAAATTTGCAGGCCATCTGAAAAAAAAATGATCTTGAAAAAAAAAAATCATTCTGATGAGGCAATAAAGACCCAGAAAAAATAACATGGTATTTACTCACTTATAAATGGATATTAATTGTAACATAAAAAATAATCATGCTATTATCCACAGACTCAGAGAGGCTAAGAAACACAGTGAAATTAATGAGGACATAAGGATCTCCCTGTAAAGGGAAAATAGAATAGATTTCACACATTTATTGTCATGGGGTGGAGTTGGGATCAGTAGTGATCAATTTGTGGGGAGGAAGGGAGAAAAATGGGAGAAACTACTAGAATTGGGGGCACATTTCAGAAGTGCTAATACAGTGACACGAAAACACAATTGAATTTACCAGAGTAACCCTAACAACAACAAATCTGGTACAATAGGGTCATGAACATCATGGGAGTAACTAACAATTTCATGAAGAACTCAAGGTTCACTTCCCATGATGGAACCTATGCATTGGGGTATTAACATGGACAAGAATATGTTGTGGTATTGTATTCCCCCAAATATTGTGCATGCTAATAAACTTATCTGGGGTCAGAGAAAGAGCAGCCTCAATATTAAACATAAAAGATAGGCAGTGGTAGCACAAGCCTTTAATTCTAGCATTCCAGAGGCAGAAATCCATGTGTTCAAGGATACAGCCAGGCATGGTGACTCATCACACCTTTAATCCCAGAAAGCAAACTTTTAATCCCAAGGAGTGGTGGTAGAAAGAAGAAAGGTATATAAGGTGTGAGGACCAGAAACTAGAAGCATTTGGCCTGGTTAAGCATTTGGCCTGGTTAAGCAATCAGGCCTTTGAGCAACACAGTTCAGCTGATTCATTCTGGATGAGGACTCAGAGGCTTCCAGTCTGAGGAAACAAGACCAACTGAGGAATTGGCAAGGTAGCTGTGGCTTGTTCTGTCTCTCTGATCTACCAGCATTTACCCCAATAACTGGACTCAGGTTTCATTTTATTAGTAAAAACTTTTTTTTTTTTTTGGTTTTTCGAGATAGGGTTTCTCTGCGTAGCTTCGCGCCTTTCCTGGAGCTCACTTGGTAGCCCAGGCTGGCCTCGAACTCACAGAGATCCGCCTGGCTCTGCCTCCCGAGTGCTGGGATTAAAGGCGTGCGCCACCACCGCCCAGCTTAGTAAAAACTTTTAAGACTCATGCTACAACATGTGGCTATGGAGTACATAGATCCAGTGGTAAATCCACTGAATAAATACAAAAACCATCAGTATAATGATATTAAACTAAATTTTGTTGATGTTGTTGTTGCTTTTATTAGTTTGCTATTTTATGACAGAGTTTCTCTTTGTAGCCTTGGCTGTCCTGGGAATCCCTCTGAAGACAAGGCTGGCTTCAAACTCAAAAACATCCTACTGCCTCTGCCTCCCAGAAGCTGGGACTAAAGGCAAGCATTGCCACTTCCCACTGCCCAACCATAATTTTGATCCAATTAAGCAGGCTTTACTTCTATGCACAGCAAAGCTGGTCCAGCAGTTGTGTCCCCTAATGTGGGGCTTAGGAGAGCAGCCACAAGACAAATTTCTATATTCCTTTTATAGGGGAAAATAATAATTTTCAGGCTGCCTGAGGAATTAGACAACATAGGAACATTACAAGCAAACTACAGGAGGAGCAGTTAACAGGTAAAGATTAACTGGCAGAAAATCTTGTGGTTTGGGAAAGAATGGAGGTCAAAATAAAGTGGAGGCATGTAACAAGTCAAATTCCAGAAACCAGAGATTTGAGTTCTAAATAGTAAATAGAAATGAACTTATTTTGACATTGTAAAAAGTTGGCTACCAATTCTAGAATACAGTCAGACTGTTTCATCACCTGGGAAGAACCTAGTACTATTATTCTGGTAAAAGAACAAATACCTAACTGTTCATTAAGCTCTTATCTTTTTTCTTTTTCTTTCTTTCTTTCTTTTTTTTTTGTTTTTTTTTGAGACAGGGTTTCTCTGTGTAGCTTTGCACTATTCCTGGATCTCGCTCTGTAGACCAGGGTGGCCTCAAACTCACAAACTCCACCTGGCTCTGCCTCCCAAGTGCTGGGATTAAAAGCATGTGCCACCACTGCCTGGCTGCTCCTATCTTTATACCCATTGATTACTATATCTCTCAACTCTTATTAGAGAAGCTACCTTTTTCAGTCTGTGGGGTTGACACAGAGGTCCAGAGGATGAAAGGTACTGAGAATAAGATATGCTGGAGGGTCCAGCTAAAAATGGGATATCTTTATAATATCTCTTCTATAGCTAATTTTTTTCTGTGTCCCACCTGGCCCACAGTCGGAACAAATCTCTCACCAATAGTCCTGCAGCCTTTTATAAAATAATCACACAGAGGCTTAATATTAATTAAAACTGCTTGGCCATTATCTCAAGCCTATGACTGACTAATCCTTATACTTAAACTAACCCATTTCTGTTCATCTATATGTTACCACATGTTCCATGGCTTTACCTTTGCGCCATTACATGCTGCTCCCTGGATGGTGGACTGACATGTCCACACCCAGACTTCCTCTTCCCAGAATTCTCCTTTTCTGTTTATTCCACCTGTACTTCCTGCCTGGCACATGGCCAATCAACATTTTATTAAACCAGTGTACAAAAGCATTATCCCACAGCACTATTCCTTCAAAAATTAAGGATCATCATGAAAGGAGAGGCAGAAAGCATGTTAGAACATTTATGGTAGTAGGTGATTCCAAGAAAACTTGTTTTGTCCAGACAGAACATCCCTTGTACTTGGGAATTTGCTTGTTATGACCCTAAGCACAAAACCTGCACAGATCAGTCTATAAAAATCCAAGTAGAGTGGAGGTGTTCAGGAAGTACCACTCTTTGCTGAAGAGCTAATGGCCACAGATGGTTTCTGGATTATAATGTGTCAGATATGTAACTTTTAGAGACCACTCAAGATTCCATAGATGTCATTCTACTAGGCACTTAGTATTGTCACTAAGTAGATGTGTTGATTTTTAAGTTTTTTTTCTTGTGTTAAGGAACACATTAAAATTGAAAGAAATTTAGTCTGTGGATAAAAAGGGAATTGAAAGGAGAAAATCATTTGTAGACTTGACTAAAACACATATGCATATATAAAACACTCAAAAGTTTTATGTAACATATGACATAGATATTCTAAAAGTTAACTGTGTTGGTTTGTGTTGGAAGAAGTCAGTGAAGTGTGGAATCCAAAGAGACACAGAGACTTCTCTAACTTTCTCATAAATCTGAACTCAAAGTTTCTAGCTCCTTCGCCAGGTGCCCTGGTGAGCCTTCAGCAATCATGAAAACTCAGTGCCTCTTCAATACACCTTATCTCTATCACTAGGAACTCTAAAGGGTCTTTACTAATTAACATTGAGAACTTTTTCATAAATGATCTAGTCTCCCAAAGCGAGCTCTGTCCATGTCGTTGCCACCGCAGTTGAAATGAAAATTACAGTTCTGGAGGGAGGTGAGGTCACAGAGTCACAGACCTCTCCATCTGCCTTGTTATAACTCTCCCACAGTGATGCTTATAAATAAGACTAAATCTACCCTATGATTGTCCCACCATCCTGCAGAGACAATAAGCTAGGTGAGTGCTTTGTACTTTATTCTGATTTGCAGAGTCAACAAAGAAGGAAGGTCTGAGTAAGTGTTCCTGTCTGGTAATGAGATAGGGGATAGAAATCTATGGATTAGACAAAGAAGGCAAAAGAATAACTGCATAAGTAAGAGATGAGTCAGACAGATCAAAGCATTTCTAAACTTGTCTTTGTTTTTTTTTTCTTAATGTAATATAAGTCCCCCACCAAGGGTGACTTTGGGTAACACCAGCACAATGCAGCCCATCTATGAAAGTGCTGAACCATTGTGGTAATAAGAAAATACAATAATTCACCTCAGCTAACATGATATGTAGACACTCTTTTCACTATTATTATTTTAGTTGAATTTACCATATGTTCATGTCCTTGTAAATATTAGAATGGAATTATAAGAAGCACACTTCCCTGGGAAGTGCAGGATGTGACTAGGTTTGTGAAGTAAAAAGTTCATATGTGACGTTAAATTTATTATCTAGTCATAGAAGCAATACTGAATCTGTATTGAATGGCTATTGCTACATAGACTGATTTGAAGACTCTACCTCTTGTACTTGGAAAAGGAAAAGGGAAAGGAAGGTTCAGTATGAGTATCAGACAAGGACAGCCAGTACCAAGTGTATCTTGGGTTATTTCCCCTGGTTTCATCATACTCTATCATTAAGCATGATTGGATGGCATGTCTTCACTCATTGTTTATCCTTATTGCTAAAGGAAGACAGAGCTTTGTGCATGGTGTTCCAGGGTTCTGTCAACTAATTTGGTACTATCATTTAGTATGCTATATCTTTCTGGCCAATATTTAAGATTTCACATTATTCAGATTGCACTCTATTTTCTCACATGCAGCTCCTATATTTGAATGCATCATAAATAGCATTGTAATAGATTCATTAATATAAGAATAAGCAAATAAACCAGATGTGTGGTGAAAATATTTTAGCCCAGGACTTTGAGGCAGAGGAAGGCATCTCTCTGTGAATTTGAGCCCAATAGGATCTATGTAGTGAGTTTGAGGGCAGCCACAGCTACATGATGATACCCAGTCTTGAAAAATTATAAAAAATTAGCAAGTACATGCTCACTTTAAAAAGGAATGTTTAGGAACTTAATGTTCTTCTCATGCTATCTTTTGTTAATCACACATTAGTGTTTCATGTCATATTTTGTACAGAATAATAGTGCTAATAATTCCTCTGTATTATCAACTATAGCCTTTACCCGTGTATTGACAACATTTTATACTTCTTTTTTTTTTTTTTTTTGGTTTTGTTTTGTTTTGTTTTTCGAGACAGGGTTTCTCTGTGTAGCTTTGCGCCTTTCCTGGAGCTCACTTGGTAGCCCAGGCTGGCCTCGAACTCACAGAGATCCGCCTGGCTCTGCCTCCCGAGTGCTGGGATTAAAGGCGTGCGCCACCAACGCCCGGCCATTTTATACTTCTTGTGCATCATAAACATCATGTCTATCTTGTGTTTCTGAAATCAAACTGGGAGATGGGACAGTTTTCTGTCAGGTCAGATGGCACTGAGAACACAAGCTCAGAAGCACTGGAACCTGACATTTCCAATGAGATACACCTTCATGTCAAAGTGAATAGTTATTTCTAAAAAGATTTATATGTCTATATTTATTTTGTGTGCATGTATGTTTGTGTCTGCATCTATGAGCTCTTTGAGAATGCAGCACCTGCAGGTGCAACTATACAGTGAGAGAACCCCATGGAATTGGAGTCACAGGGGGCCCAAACACAAATCCCTTACAGTAACAACACATTTCATTACCACTGAGCAACCTCTCTAGTACCCCCTTATGAAAACATTCTAAAGCTAAAAACATGCATCTGAATACCAATAAAGTGAACAAAAATAAAATGAGGAACACAATCTTCATAGAAGGTTGAATCATGTTGGAGACTACCCAACATGGCTTTGTTAGCATAGACTGAGATGACCGTGTTTGTGCCAAACTAGCCATGGTCAAGTCCCTTTAATATTGACTCTGCCTCTAAACACTTTTTGGATTTAAAGAGGCACACACTGTTTTTGATTCTAAGTTCAGTACTTGACAGTGGAAATAGTGGTACGTCTATATAATATAATTTTACACATCAAAAAAGAGGTCAAACTGAGAGGGTAGCAGTGAATCATAAATTGTCATTGCTGTTTTCCACATATACATAAATTATATTTAACTCACAAAAATGATATTTTCTATTATATACTTAACTCTTTACAAAATGTTTAAAACAATATTTTCATGTAGAATACAGGATATCAATGGATTTGACCATTTTGATGATATTTTACCTACAATATTTGTCTTTTTTACATCTTCCTGGATGTGAGAAGGTAGAAGAACTGGCATCATTTTCTTAGAAATGCTCCTGGACTCTCATTAAGCCCAATGCCAGGTATGTGGAACTTTAAAAAGCTTCCCGCGATACTCAGTTTTCATTTGTCCCATGTTAAACATTGTGTATCTTAAACTGTTATAGCTGGCCCCTGTACTCCAGAGAGATATTCCCACCCCTCGTCACAATGCTGAAGGCAAGGGCATCGGGGATTTGACTCTGCCCCTCCTGACGTGGGTGGCCTCAGTGATCCACAAAGATTGGCTCAGTTACTACCCAGGCCCACAACCGGGCCCACCCTAACATCTACCCCATTTAGGACAGGCAGTAGCTTTTGAAGAGACTGATCCCGTAAAACAATACTGCAGGGATCTCCAAGACTAAGTAAGGGCAGCCATGGAATATCCCAGAGGAGTTCCAGTGAGAATCCAATGATGACGGTGTACAAGAAACCAGGTGCCTTGAACCAGACGAGTGACTCATTGCAATGAACATTTGCTAGTAAAGCTAATAGGATGAAAGGATACAATATATGACACATTGAGCCCCCAATGCCTGCAGGATGAATGAAGAGGTGTTGGAGAGGTGGGAAAGAAAGAGAAGTTAAGAGGGTTTTTTTGTTTCTTTTGTTCTGGTTTTTGTTTCTCTGCTTGCATGCTTGTTTGTTTTCTTTTGTGGGAGGGCACTACAGGGTGAGGGGGGAATGGAGGGATGGGGAGGTGAACAGAATTGGGGTGAATGGTGTGTAACTCACAAATAATAAAGTTAAAAATTAAAAAAAAATATATATTTCCTATGTTTGTGATCATCAGGAGAAGAAACAAAAAATTACTAAAGAACAAGGGAATCCGTGGCTGATATGTAGAACTGAATTGTATTGTAAAATAAAATAAAATAAAAAACAACCTTAAAAAACTCAATTTCATTTATGTTTGAGATTTGTACATTTTCAAATAAGAAAACAAAACTCATACCCATACATCTCATGGGAATGTCACAAGGAAAATATCACTTAGAACCCTACAGATTAAGCACAAAATAATACTGTAAGATTTATGACCTAATGATATGCATAATTCTATCCTGGGTCTGTATTGATTCATTGATCAAGAACTGTAACTGGGCTAACGTGGGTAGTCTTCAGGTTGGAGTATCCAAAACTATTAGTGAATTATAACTATCACTTTCCTTTGATGATGCAAAGAACTTTATTTTGGTTGACATTCTTTGGACTGGCATTTTGGCATGGAGGTTATTTTGTTGTATCTCTTCCCAATAAGCAGATGTGACCAGTTTCCCTGAGTGTTTGTAATGACATTCACAGGCATTGCCAGGCTGTGATGTTCTTGGTTTACCCAGAATTATAACTAACTTTGGTGGTGTCAACTATATTTTTCTTTACTAGTTTTCATTTTCATTATCTATTGTATTTTGGTTACTAATTTTTAATTAGATTAAAAGTAGCAGGTTTCTCTTATGCTTTTTCCTATTTAGTGTCCTGATTTAACCAATCTCACTTTTTCCCCATTTGTCCACCCATATCTAGCATATGTGATCAAGACACATTTTTTCTATTCTGTTATCATTGTATTTTCTTGTCTTCACTGGCCTCTTATAGAGTTTCTTTTTAATCACCTTATGGGCCCTGTAATTAGCTTTTGTGGCCTTGATACACTGGCACTCCCACATAATCACATATTTAAAAAATTACAAGCTTAGAAACAACATTGAGACACAGTGTACGCTATTGATCCTTCAAGGCCTGTAGACCTCATTTAGAATACTTTCTATTTTCTGATGTATCCATTTTCTAGGGAGTTTCCAGTCCCAGAGCATAGATAAAGAGAAACTGCTGCTATCAGGTAGTTCTAAGGACATCTCTGCACTTCGTTTTAACTTCTTCAGATTTCAAGATTCACTGGAAATTCTTCTGTAGTTCTTGATTGCCCTGCCGATTGTCCAGCTAACTGTCTTTGCATAGCAAATTAGTGAAGTAATGTCTTCCTTCCTGAGGCTCCTTAGTTCAGTCTGGTACTGATTCACAGCTGCTTCTGCCTACATCTTCAAGGGGATCTCACCCTACTAAAGAGGGCTACAGACACATTCTCCTGCAGGAAGAGTATTGCATCCTGACAGTCTCTTCCATTTGCACTTATGGGCTGTTTAACCAACTGCCTTCTTTTCTACAATTACTACTCTAGACTTCTGAGTGCTGACTGAATATCACAGACATAGTTTCAATCAAGACAATGAACATTTACCCATTAGCTGTCATTCTTTACATAGTGACCCTCTCCTTGTTATTTCTGCTTACTTATTTTGCCTACTATCAACCTGTTGAGTATTGTGTGGGATTTCATCTCATTGGATGTCCCCAGTGCTCTAACAGTCCTAACCTAAGTGTGCACAATAGTGTGTGTGTCTATTTGGTATGGCGTTACATAAGGACTAGCTCTTAATTTCATAAGATAAAAGCTGTCACTTACCTCATCATCTGAATATGTTTTATGCTCTTAATAAAATTTTCTTATGTATAACTCTAGATATATTCTGAATGACATTATAAACTTTTCATTACTCATCTTTTAATTTTATATCAGATACATATGAAGAATTGATGTCTTTGAAAGCTATTGAAATTATCCTCTTTTAGAATCAAAAGAAGGTAAATCAAGTCTAGAAAATAGTGGTATATTTTCATTCTCTTACATTATACTTGATAGTATTGGGTCTCACTTTCCATTGCTTCTCACAGGCCAGATATCCTAGCCCATAATGCTGCATGTTCCATCATTATGAAGGTATATGAACAGTACATATATGTGTGCTGAGGCCTTTAGATAGCTTAGAGTAGTATGCATGGTAAGAAATAATTGCCCCTGTCATTAACTTTGAGAAATTCTTGATATGTAGTCCAGGTTGAGACTGTACTCCAGAGCTCTAAAGGACATTTTGATTTAGCCATTTTTTAGCTCTTTGGATTACTAATACTTTTCATTCATTTGACCAGAGAAATGACTTTGGCCATTATTTACATAAATTCATACCCAATCACAAAATGGACTTCTGGAATTTGACCATCAAAATCATTTTATTGTCACAAAATACAGCTGGAATTCTGGGAAATTTCTCTCTTCTTTACTACTATCTAGTTCACTATGGAAAAAGCAAATTAAAGCCCACAGATTTGATTCACATGCACCTAATGGCAGCCAATACATTGATCATTCTCTCTACAGGAGTGCCACTCACAATGGCAGCTTTTGGGTTGAAGCAGTTTGTAAATTATTTTGGATGCAAATTAATTTTATATATTCAAAGAGTTGGCCGGAGTGTGTCCATTGGCATCACCTGCCTCTTGAGTATCTTCCAGGCCATCACCATCAGTCAGAAGGAATTCTGCTGTAAGGATCAAAAGGTTAAATCTGCAAAATACATTGAATGCTGCATTGCCCTCCTCTGGGTCTTGTACATTTTGATAAATGCCATTTTCCCTCTGTATCAATTTATCAAAAGGAATAGTAAAAATGTGACAAGAAAATGGGACTTTGGATACTGCTCAACTGCTGGGCGGGATGAAATCAATGACTCCCTCTATTCAGCACTGGTGGTCTGCCCTGAAATCTTCTTTTCTTTGCTCATGGCCTGGTCTAGTGGTTACATGATTGTCATTCTGTACAGACACAAACAGAGGGTTCAACACATCCATAGCAATTGTGGTTCCAGCAGAATCGGCTTTGAGTCCAGAGCCACCCAGAGCATCCTGGCCCTAGTGTCTACATTTCTGGCTTTTTACACTCTCTCCTCCATCTTACAAGGCTGCATTGCTCTTTTGCATAATTACAATTGGTGGCTGGTAAATATCAGTTTCCTAACATCTTTATGTTTTCCCTGTTTTGGACCCTTTGTTTTTATGAATCATTACTCCATGGTGCCTACACTCATTTGTTCCAGATCATGAAAATATCACTTGTTCTTATTTTAAGTATGTAAATGATATGTTTTGTGTGGTAAACAGGTTTACTTACACATCACCCTCAGAAAGTCAGTACAGAAAGTTAAGGAGGTAATGTCTTGTCTCTTAACTATTAACAGAAATAATGAGTCACACAGTTTTGTGAGCTGGTTGTATTAGCAGTCTCCCTGAACTTATCCCATTGTATAGAGGAAGATCTCACTCTTCAATTTACACCTGCTAGTCTTCCTTTTGTCCAGTTGATGTCCAAAGGATAAAGCAAAAAATTCTCCCAATTAATCTGCCCATCTTCTGGCTTTTATTCTGCCAGGGCATCCTGAGGACTTGGTCATTTTACAGACATCTTTTTGGTCCTACAGTCTGACTGCAAGGAAAACTAAAACCATGTTTGGACATGAAGTTGTGCTTCAGGAGGTCCTGGTCCATTCATCACTGTTCTACTCTGCATCAGTACCAGCAAACTTCTTCAGCCATAACTTTCCAAATACTTGCTTTCAGCTCCATGAGAGACAATTAGGTTGATTTGCTCTGAAGCTTGTAGCAACAGTCCTCAACAAATCTCAGAAAAGAGAGTCTTCCCTTGCCACTTTTTCAAAAAATATGATCAAGGTCTTTCATCTCCTACAGAAACCAATGGGAATGAATGATGGTTTTGATGTTATCTTGAATATTGTTTGCATCTATGTTCATTAGGGAGATTAGTCTGTAAATTTTCTTTGTTGCTGTGGTGTTGTTATCTGATTTGGTATCAACACAGCCTTGGTTCAGGGGGAAGTGTTTGGACCTGCCTCAACTGAGTGTATCAGGCTCTGTTTACTCTCCACTGGAGGCCTTGCCTTGGAGGAGGTGGGAATGGGGGTTGGGATGGTGGAGGGAAGGCTGGGGGATGGAAGGAGGGAGGGGATGGGATCTGTGGTTGATATGTAAAATAAATCGAAAATTACATAATAAAAAAGAAAAGAAAAGAAGAGTTCAGAAAGCAATTAATACACCCATTGAGTACATTCATCAAAAAACTAAAAATGGAACTACTTTATAACCCAGCTATTCCATTACTGGACGTAAACCCAGTGAACTCCATATTCTTCCATGGAGATATATACACATCTATGATTATTGTTCTCTATTTACTATAACAATGAAATGGAACCCACATATATATTAATAAACACGTAAATCCATAGTCAAAATTTGTGTTCATATATACAATGGACTATTACTCAACAATAGTGATTGAACAAATCTCAAAATGTGTTAGAAAATTGATTGACATACCTAATGACACTAAACCAGATCACACAAACTCAGAAAAAAATCACATATTCTCTTTCATGTGCAAATCCTATCCTATAATGAGCAAATGTATAGGTAAAGGGGTAAGTATAATTATATTGCAATAAGTATAAAGCAGATCAAAAAAGGTAATGTTAAGCAAAGGAGCAGGCAAAGCATTTATTAGTTATGGAACAGTATATCAAGTTAATTATTTTTCTAATTTCAACTCTGCCATTTTCTTATTCTGCAGTGGATAGGGTCATAAAAATAAAATTGCTAGTGACAGTAAAAAACCCTAAGCAAAGCTCTATGGCTTCACCTTTGTTATTCTAACTGTATAGGACTAAATTGAATCACACTGAGCTTAGGTCTGGGCAATTGTCCCTTTGAGTATTTATTTCAATGTTATCTCTTTAATGTTTTTATTTATGAGCTCATTACAATAAAGTGATTTTAGTATAAAATAAAATGATATGACAATTTATCAAAAGATATAAGAATAGCTGAGCTATGGCCATCATTAAATGTAGTACATCACAGATACAGACAATATAAGATATCACTTGATTATCTAGTAAGATGCCACAAAATATACTTCCTTTTCTTTTTTTTTTTTTTTTTTTTGGTTTTTCGAGACAGGGTTTCTCTGTGTAGCTTTGTGCCTTTTCCTGGAACTCACTTGGTAGCCCAGGCTGGCCTCGAACTCACAGAGATCCACCTGGCTCTGCCTCCCGAGTGCTGGGATTAAAGGCGTGCGCCACCACCGCCCGGCATACTTCCTTTTCTTATACAATACATCCTGATTAAAGCTTTTCCTCCCTCAACTCCTTGAAGTTCCTCTCCACCTTCCCTCCCAATCTTACCAACTTCCTTTCTGTCATTAGAAAAGAAGTCTTCTGTTATACAACAAAAAATGACAAAAACATAAGATAAAATAGATCCCATCGAGGTTGGACAAAACAAACCCTTTCAATTATATACTCAGGAGGCCCATAAAAACACTAAAGGAAAGCTATAATGTATTGCAGAGGACTAGATGAAGACCTGTGCAGTCTCTGTGCTTGTGACTTCAGTTTCAGTGAATTCATAGAGTTTTGCTCAGTTGGTTCAGAGAGCTTTGTTGTCCTGATGTCACCCATGCCCTCTGGCTCTTGCACTCTTTCTGCCTCCTCTTGCAAGGGATGTCTAATCTCTGAAGGGATGAGTTTGATGGAATCATCCACTTTGCCAGCTCTGATGCCTGAAATACTTTTAATAAATTCCAGCATTCCTTCATCATAAATGCCATGGAGTGTGTAGAGATACAGGGATAATACCTCAGCATAATAAATGCCAAATATTAAAAACCTACAGCCAAAGGTTAGGACCCAAGAATATTATACATAGGAATTACATGCTTACTGACCACTTCCAGTTATGTTTAACCAGCAAAAAGGTCCACAACCTTTCTAAATTGTGCAATAGTTGGGGAACATCCTGTAAAACAAAAGTCTTTGGAAAGCATTATCTATTTAAGCCATATCAATACAAGGAACAGGTTGGGTGAATGATAATGATATGATAAGGCGAGTTAAACGAGCACAAAAAAACCTGAAAGGAACTAGAGAATACAGGGCAAATTTTGTATCTGAGTTGTATAAAAAAGTGATCCCCCAAAATGACAAAGACTCTAGGTGTCAATAGTATTTATTAGTGTCATGGAGGATTTGAAAATGCTTAAAATATGAGGGGCAAAACATTTCGAGTAGTGTCTACTGTAAGATATTGTGATTTAGAGGAGTCCTAGAACATGAGTATAGAGTCAAAGATGATTCACAATGCAATGGTGGCTCAGAAGGTCGCTGCTAAGAAGCTTAAACTAATGTAAACACAGAGTCATTCACAGAGTTTCCAGGGTGGAAATGGATGCAATAGACACTAGTGGGATATGATGAGGTGTAGTGGATCTGTGAAAATCACAGTGGTAGAAAGATGGTGGATGTAGATAATGCTTTCACAATGATCCTTTAAAGAATCTGAAAGCTTTTCTGATCCTAGATATTGGACTATAGTACAAAACATTCAACATGCCTCAGAAACCACATGAAGCTAATAACACTTAAATTAATTCCAGGTTACATCCATGCCCAGATTTAGACACAATAACCACTGTCAATATGTCTAGGAGTTTTCCAGAACCTTAATTTAGAACTTTGTGTTGCAATGTCTGAATCTCTCCTAAGAAGGGATCATACATAATGATATTTATTATTTTGTGTAATTAATATACTATAATAAAGAAGATCTACCATTAGAAGGGTGCCAGCTGTCTTTCAAATTTCTAGTCTCTTTTACTTTACATACATATAAAATTAGACATATATACAATGATATATTTTGAATTATATAAAATGTAAATATATGATAAAGTATATTACATATATTTATTTTTATTATAATTACCATTATATGCATATTAATACACTGTTAAATTCATTTAGTGTTGGTCATATGTATATAATTTTAGTATTATATTATGATAGTATATATATGAAAAACATCATATTTCATAATCAATACCTAGGGAAGACTGATTCTCCCTTTATGTGCACTCATTAAATAGCTTTCCATTCAGAGGTTGAGAATTGGCAGATTTCCCATCCATGTTGGCATGTCAAGTGGTGCTGCCAATGTTTAGGCCTTGTTTATAAAATCATATTCTTGAAATTTCATGGATAAAGTTAAGGCTGTCTCAAGAGCAGAGAATTCATGTCTGATATTGTTAACATAGCTTCATATTTTAATGCCTGATGAGGCCATTAATCTAGAAGAGAACTTAGTATTTCCACCTTCCTACAGCAATACAATTTAAAATTGTATTCTATGTACTTACTCTGATACCTAGAAGTAAGAGTAAGTCTCAGCCTTCATCAGCAAAGAAACTTCCATTGGTAGTAAATAGAGATCATTACCGAAGTTCAAAACTACTGAAAATGCAGAGAACAACTTACTATAGGGTCCTGAGCCACAATTTGATGCATCTACAACACATATACTGCAACTAAATTTCAAAGAACAACATACAAGTAGTGGAAATATAAAATTCAAGGATCAGTACATATGCTGAGAGATTATATCCTTTCCATATAACAAAGAAGCAGAACATACAGGCCCCTTTTAACTACCTTCATATCTCCTTTATTTACTCCCACATTTAAATCCACATATAAGAATTATAGGACAGCATGTTCATTGATTATGATACATACTCCTAATGTTCTTCATTGCTATGATACCTACATTTCTCTATGGATTATGATCTCATCGAAAGAAATGGTAATTTTTTAATATTTACACCCATTTTCAGATATTGTCCTGCATAGAGATGATTATAGGAATGATAAGATGATACAACAAAAGAACAGAAAGAGGACAGGTAATGTAAATGTTGGAATTCTGTGAATTGTAATGTGTTATTTGATATTAGCAAGTGCAGCAGAGCATTGAACCTGAGGTGTAGTGACTGATGAGCAGAAAGGGGCAAAATGCTGGAAATCATAGAGCTGTTTATGCAATGGCAATGACCAGCCACCTAGTGATTCCAGTTATAAAAGTTAAATACATGGTTCAGTTGTCAGATATTGTATAAAAGAGCACAAAACTGTTCACCAGGGCAAGGATGATTTGAGTGGCTCTGGTGTCAGGAGATGACCTAGGACAGAAAACTCTATACATGTGTTGGAATCTCTGATTGTGCTTCAGCAAGATAAGCACCATGTAACTACTGGCCCCCATCATGAGTCCCAAACACATGACGTCAGAGGAGCCTAATAAGGTTACATATAAGGTGCAGATTAACCTCTCAGGTTTAGGCACAGCACAACATAGAAAATGTCTAAACCCAGTGTAGTTCTTTCCATCCCAGATGTCTTTCTACTGCAGAGGAATGATTCCATTATCATCAGTTGCAGGGACCAGCATAGGATGACAGAAAGTCCAATGATATTGGGGTCTGTGGCCCCCAAATATTTGGAATTCCTTGGCATGATCATGCTAGACTGGAAGAAACTTAAGAGGGATGTGGAGCACTGGGACAATCTTCTGGCCACTCTATAGAAATAAAAACAAATTAATATACAATAATATATAGAATATACATTCAAGAAAATGCAGGACTGTTTGCGGTATTACTGCATCGAAAAGAACCATGATGTTAGCCCTAGTCATGTGTTTGACAATTAGGTTTATAGCTCTTGCCCTTATCTCAGAGAATTCATCCATGTTATTACAGCAAAGCAAGGCTGAGTTCAGAGCATTCCATTGCTGTCTGGGCCAGCAGAGCCATGTCTGTGGATGGCATTCTAATATACTTCTAGAACAGAGAAAGATCTAGATAACAACTCACAGGAGTCATGCCCCCTTCACTCATGTAAACCTCTGATATTACAAGGGTTAGAGGGAGGCACCTTTACAAACTGAACCACGTTAGGTACATTTTCAAGGTGAAGCAGATGCATTTTAGACAGACAGGTCATCTTCAAACATGTTAGAGACTTACTGAATATTTAAGGTGTTTTAATAGCATAGATTGTTTTTTATGACTATGAGACATGTCTGATCCTGGCAGCACCAATCTACTTCAACAATTCTTATTTTAATATAAAAATGAATTTTGTACATATGACTGTTCTTTTCTTTGCATCATGAAAAACTGCATCTGTATTTGCAAACTATTCTGTTGAAGGTTGAATTGCTTTGTAGGCCAATATAATGTAGGTATAAAATACAATTATAGAAATTGTCAATACTGATTATATAAAACATTAAAACATCTTTACCTAAAACTTGAATTCAATAAATGTAAAAATTGCCTCAATATTAGAATTGAAGTCATGAGAACATTTACCTAATTTTTTATGAGTTATCATTATTTACACCTAGAAAATTATCACTAATTCAGTGAAGTTGTATAAATATTTTACAAATTAAATTTTATTCACATAGATAAATACAATATCTAATAATAGCAGGTACATAGAACAAAAATATGTACTATGTCTGCATATACAGCCAGGGAGTATATATACCCAGAAGACAAAATAATGTCTACCAATCAAAATTCAAAGATTAGTGTTGTAAACATTCAGCTTCAACAATGAAAATTATATTTGGTACAGTGAGAGAACCCCATTAGAGTTGCTTGATATTGGTATCTACAGATGTCTGACTTTTCTACATTTTATACACATAAATTCAACATTATTTCCTAAGTACTATTACTTCCCTTTGCAAAGGGAAAATAGCCTCTTAATATCCACTGTGCACTGAGATTTACACCAGGAAAAAGAAAAACGTTGATTGACTTCTTCCAGAAGCAGAGTTTATACAGTCAAGCAAAAGTGGTTCAAGTCTATAGGAAACCACTTCCCTATCTCACCATGACTGCCATGCATTGCAGTATCTCATTGAATAAAGCCTGAGTTATCTTCAAAGGGTTAGAGAGGAGAACCTCTAAGCACGACAATGACAAGTTACAATCACAGAGATCCCACCTCCGTCTTACTGCTACGGACCTACAGCTAAGACAATAGCAAGTACTTCCAAGACGACCTAAACGGCACTGAAACAGGATTTAATGTACAGGTTTCTGAACCTTTATTATGCTGAGGACTCATCGATCATCAGTCTCTCTGTAGGTATTTTACCTCTGCTTGTTTCTCCAAAGAAAAATAAAACTACTAATGAACTCTGCTAACAAAGCTTGCAGTTGTAGCTTCTGTGGGCTGGAGGGAATAAATCAAGACTCCCTTATTAAAATAGATTTCTCTGTGATGACAAATCCTAGATAGGCACTTAGTAGTCAATGTGACAGACAGCCTCTCTCCATGTATGAGGGAGTCCATCATACCGTGTGATTGTGATTGACATATTAATATGCTGAGACCTCATGTTCCTTGTGGTCAGTTTGAAGTTACAGCCATAACACTGCCTGCTGAGGAATTGATGTCATTCCTGAAGTATAATTCTTCCCATCACAAACTGAGAAACTTTTCATCTGTTTTGAAAGACCAGAAAGACATATTGAAGACTTACTTGGGTTCTTCTCTCATAGGGTGTTAGGACACAAAGAACCCAAGGAGCAGGAGGAGTGGTATGGATTCTGGGAAAGAGTGAATAATGGTGAAAAGGGACGCTATGGGTGCATTTTGAATTTTGGAATCAATATCCCCAAAATTTACTGATTAAACCAATAGAAAATTACATTAACACACACAGAGATACACAAACAAAGACAGACAGACAGACAGAAACACACACACACACACACACACAGTAGCAATCCAAATTATTTTTACAGTAAGTCAAACACAACCTGCAAAGGTTTCTTTGTAGGAACAAGACTTGGATTACTTAGTGCCACAGTTCCGTGGCAACTTAGGGAACACATTGTTATTTAATTTAGGAGCAAGGGAATTAGATATGCACTATGAAAGTGAAATTTCCACATAGCATAGCTTGCTTTTCTAATGGATCTGGAGTCACTCAAAGATTCCTCATGGCACCTTTAAAGATTGGGCCCAGGCCTACAGCCATGTGTAATATGAATCTTAAATGGTCTTATTAAATAATAAAAAAAAACACAGAAGCAGTTTAGCTCAGTTGGTAGAACATGAGACTCAGGATCGTGGGTTAGACCCACACATTGGGTCCCAAATGTAGCTGAAAGTTTTCCTGTTTCCCAGCTGGTGGGTGGTCAGAACAAATCTCTCCCAGTCATGTTTCCCAAGTAAACACACAGAGGCTTATATTAATTACAAACTGTATGGCCATTAGCTCAGGCTTATTATGGACTAGTTCTTTCACTTAAATTAATCCATAATTCTTGTTTATGTTAAGCCGTATGGCTTGGTACATTTTCTCAGTCCTGCCTTCACATCTTGCTTCCTCTGTGTCTGACTGGTGACTCCTGACTCAGCCTTCCTCTCCCCAGAATTCTCCTTGTCTGCTTATCCCACCTATACTTCCTGCCTGGATATTGGCCAATCAGCAATTTATTTATCAACCAATCAGTGCAACACATTCACAGCATACAGAACATTATCACATATCATTTCTCTTTTTCTACCTAGTTAAAAAGGACGGTTTTAACTTTAACATAGTAAAGTTACATCTAACAAAAATTATCAAGCAAGAATTACAGTTGTAATATCTAGACTATTTATATTTGGCAAATTCAAAGAAAATATTTTATTCATCCTATATTTGTGAGTCTAGGGTTTCATATCTAACATATCTTTTATAACAACCTAGGAAAATTATAATCATAGCTATCTAGTCTTCAACTATATCAAAGACCTCAGAAGGATACAAAATTATCTAAGTAAGCAAGAAATGGATTGCAGGCAACTTTCAAAATTCTGGAAATGACAGAGACAGCTGCCTGCCTGGATAGTCATCAAAAGTGCGTCTGCAATGTCTACAGGCCTAAAGTCTGTCAGTCACCTCTCTGTGTGACCTGTAGAATGTCTGGCAGTTTCTTCTGTGAAGAAGGAACTTGAAGGATGATTTTTCCTTGCAAATTTCAGTGGTCACCTTCTTATGTATGGGTCCTGCATGTCCAGTTTATACAACATACTGTCAATCATTGATGTAAGAGCACATTTTATGACCAGTGGCTAACTTTTGCCACAAAGAAAGCAAACTACATAATGAGTTTATTCAATGACCACCATTCTCCTTGAAGTAATTGGTGCTACCAGGAGCAGACGTTTTTCATTGTCCAGAAATTTCTACATTTTTAAAATATCTTAAATGCCGTATTCTGCAGATCTTTGAAGTGTTTGGAGATTACCTACATAACTGAAATTTATCTATGTATACCTAGAAAAATTAAATTTGATTATCATAGAAGAGTAATTATTAAACTGTATTTCTTAATTATCAATTACAATTTAAATGAGTTATATAATATAATACTTTAATCAAGAGTAGAAATATGTATAGTATAACAAAATTAACTTTAAATTTGTATCAATAAACTAAAATCTATACCAATATAAAACATTTTATACAGTTTTCTCTTTAAAAGTAGATTCAATAATGTACCCTTTTATCCTATCATATCTATATCCTATATTTCTATATCATATCCCCCTTTCTTCTTTAAAAAAGAAGTTGAATGACCGATAACAATTTGTAACCAACAACCTAAACAAAGACAAACATCCAAAATCCATTTTTGGAAATGTAGGCATAGTGTTCTATGCTACTTTCTGCTGATAGGGGTCAAGACTCTCTGTGTTTTTCCACCATTACGTGTCTCAGGTTTATATTACTTTTTACTTTCTCTTTAAGAATTTATCTTTTAAAACTTGCTATTTCTTTACATAATTGTCTATCCTCCTTTCCCTCTCTCTTGCAAACCTACATGCATTTTTACACATAATGTAAACTGTTTAAAGTTTTATTTCACCTGACTCTGTCTTATTTTAAATCTATAATCTTTCTCTAACAGAAAAGATTTTAAACTGCTAAATTGCATGGCTAGGATCAAGGTGGCAGCCTTGACTGCTGGTTCTGCCCACGTTAAGTTCCCAATATGGTGAATATAATTCATTGCCAGCTCTGGGGGTCATGAACTCCTGTGACTATGAAAGTCGATGGGTCCATGCTTGCATCCAACAGCATGTAGCCAAGAAATCTTTTTTTGTTATACTAGAAAAAGCTATATCTACCACACACCATGCTGCATGGCTTGCAGATGTCACTGTGTACAGTGGCAGGAATCTGCCATGCTGCACTCAAGCAGTGAACATGCCATACTGTAGCTCAAGTCCACATGCCATGGCATCTCTATATCTCGACCCTCATGAGACAAAGAATCGAAATCTGCTTTTGCCTCTGTTATATTAGAAGCTGTTTTTGAACTCTTTTAGGCCTTATGGAATTTCGAGAGCCCCACTTGGGTGCCAAATGTAATATAAATCTTAAAAGGTCTTATTAAATAAAAACATGGAACCAGAAATTTGGGTTAAAGCCTTAGAGAGATCAGGGAAATATAGAAAGCCACCACCTAACTTCCCATCATCAACTCCACAGTGTCCCAAGAGTGACTTCCTTTCTACCCAGGCTTATATGCTTTCCTTTTATGCTCTCTCATTGGCTCTTAATCCAGCTGCCTTACTTCCCCTTTCTACATAGCTGTGTCACAGTTTGTCTGTCTGTACAGACATCCAGGTCTCTATGGTTGGTACTGGGATGAAAGGGGTATGTCACCATGCTTGGCTCTGTTCCCTAGTGTGACCATGAACACACAGAGATCCTACCTGCTAATCAATTAATGGCATGTGCTATCTGAATTCTTTGTTTACTTAAAAAGGCTGGCTTTTAACCCCTGATCTCCAGGGGAGGTTTATTTATTAATGCACAAATAAAATATCACCACAGCCGTGAGCTCATCCAAAATGTAGAGGCTAGCCTTATCAATCCAGGGATTGTAAAGGCATAAATCACAAGGTAATGTGTATTCTGTCTGCATGTAGATAGAAGCTGATTTGAAAATATAAGTCTTGTAGGTTAGGTGTCTTAGTCATTTTCAGAGCAGAGTAAGGAAGTTTGACTACAAATGCTGAAATATCAGTTAGCCTTATGACCTACTATCTTTAAAGAATAGCAACTCTTAAAATATCAGCCTATCTTCAAAAATAGATTTTCATGTCTGGAAAAATTGTAATGTGCTGTTATGTTACGCCCTATAAAGTTTAGGGACATTTGGGTTTTATATATACAATTTTTTTTGGTTTTTCGAGACAGGGTTTCTCTGTGTAGCTTTGTGCCTTTCCTGGAACTCACTTGGTAGCCCAGGCTGGCCTCGAACTCACAGAGATCTGCCTGCCTCTGCCTCCCAAGTGCTGGGATTAAAGGCGTGTGCACCACCACCCAGCGACTATATATACAATTTTTGCATAGCAATTAAAACCTTAAAAGCATCTGAAGCAAAACTACTTCTGTAATTGTGTTAACTGTGAATCATAAAGACCAAAAGCTCAGAGGTCAACATTGCTCATTCTCTTACTATGTTCTCAAAGGGAATTTTTATCATGTGTTACACTGTGAACTTGATGAACCTGATGACCATAGTGTCATGCAACACTGAGAATGGGCATTTAAAGAACAGATAGGATAAAGTATCAGGCCTCACTGCTCAAGTAACCCCAGAGGAGATGAAGGAAAAGAATGAGAATCATGTGGAAAAGAAACCCTAAATAAATTTACACAAAAGTAGATAGGTCCGAGTTGTAAAGGAGGAGTGTGAGGTTAACCATAATTAAAAGAGCCATAAGATTGTAGCATGAATCTTAAGGGTCTTATTAATAAAAAACCTCAGAGACAGGTATTGGTGTGAACTCTGAAAGATCAGAGAGACAGAATAGACCACATCTAACTTCACCTTGCCAAATTCTCAGCCAATCCTGTATCCTCAAACTGGAAGCCTCTGAGTCCTCATCCAGAGTGAATCTCAGCTGAACTCCTGCTAAAACGTCCAAAAGCTTAACCAGTCTCTAGTTCTTGGTCCTCATGCCTTATATACCTTTTTGCTCCCTGCCATTACTTCCTTTGATTAAAGGCATCTGTCACCATGCCTGGCTGTTTCCAGTATGGCTTTGAACTCAGTCTTTGGAATGCTAGGATAAAGGTGTTTGTCCCACCATTTTCTGGCTTCTATATCTAGTGGCTGTTCTGTTCTCTGACCCCGGATAAGTTTATTAAGGTACACAATATATTGGGGAACAAAATATTACCACGTAAGATAGCTCTGGAAATCTTTAGATTCTGGCTTTTCCTCACTCAGGTTTATGCATAAATCACTCAGAGAGCATGGAAGACTTAGAGTATCCAGGGCTTCTCATGTCCATGGAGACACTAAATCAATGCACAGAGCTTTAGAAGGAGAATGTGGATTGCTTTTCTGAAAAGTCCTTTAATTGAATATTTCTGTTTCCTAAAATAATCCAAAAGTTATTGAAAGTAAACAGAGAACCATGTAAAAGAATAGCAAAACAGAGAAGAAATCTGGTTACAAGTAAAATCTATAATTTTTCCTACCCTCCATTGTCCACCTCTCATCCCCAGTTTACTCAAGAAAATCTCATCTATTTCTTCTTCCCAGGGAAATCTATCTGTAATTCTTTGGGTCTTCCTTCTTAGCCAGCTTCTCTGGAGCTATGGGTTGTAGTTTGGTTATCCTTTGCTTTACATCACTATCAACTTATGAGTGAGTACATACTATATTTGTCCTTCTGAGTCTGGTTTACCTCACTCAGGATGATATTTTCTAGTTACATCCATTTGTTTGCAAATTTCATGATGTGATGGTTTGTTACTGCTAAGTAGTATTCCATTGTGTATATGTACCACATTTTCTTATTCCATTGTTCAGTTGAGGGGCATCTAGGTTGTTTCTAGGTTCTGGCTATAACAAATAATGCTACTATGAGCATAGTTGAGCATGTGTCTTTGTGGTATGATTGAGCATTCCTTAGGTATATGCCCAAGAGTAGTACAGCTTGGTCTCATAGTAGATTGATTCCCAATGTTCTTAGAAACTGCCATACTGATTTCCAAAGTGGCTGTACCAGTTTGCACTTGTGCCAACAGTGGAGGAGTGTTCCCCTTGCTCCATATCCTCTCCAACATTATCTGTCTGCAGTGCTTTTGATTTTAGCCATTCTGACAGGTGTAAGATGGTGTCTCAGAGTCAGTTTGATTTGCATCTCTCTGATGACTAAGAATGCTGAGAAATTCCTTAAATGTCCTTTGAGAATTCTCTGTTTAGCTCTATATCCTCTTTTTTAATTGAACTGTTAGGTATTTTTGATGTTTAGTTTCTTGGATTTTTATGTATTTTGGAGATCTGCCCTCTGTCAGATGTGGGGTTGGCAAAAATCTTTTCCCATTCTGTATACTGTTGTTTTATCTCATTTACTGTTTCCTTTGCCTTATAGAAGCTTCTCAGTTTCAGGATATCCCATTTATTAATAGTTGTTCTCAGTGTCTGTGCTACTGGTGTTATATTTAGGAAGTGGTCTCCTGTGCCAATGCATTCAAGACTATTTCCTACTTTCCCTTCTATCAGATTCAGGGTAACTAGTTTTAAATTGAGGTCTTTGATCCACTTGGACTTGAGTTTTGTATGGCAATAGATATGGATCTATTTGCAGTCTTCTGCATGTTGGTTGCTGGGAGCCATCCCCAGTGGTGGATGGATCCTGCAGAGGTTAAAGGAAATTGGCAGGAGAAGGAAGTGAGCCTAGCCATGGTGGTCAGGAGAATCTTGCAGCCTGACTGACTAGCAGCCAGAGTGTTTATTTATACAGAATTTAGTTAACAGGGATACATTCATAATGTTACAAAACATAGATCATTTCATTTTTGTTTTTGGACATGTGTTTCACTTCCTTTTGCTCATCTTTTACTCATCATTAATAAACTATGACAGAACAGAGTTATCATTTCCAATCATTCCCTCAAGTTTTGACATCATTAATAAACAGTTATCATTCTTACTCATAAACCACATAACCCAATTTTTGAGAATCTAGAGCCATATGACAGCCTGTGCTCAAGCAGGTTGCTTTGGTTGCTTCAAGGAAACTAGATCAAAAGAAAATCTTCAACCACCCGGGCATTTTGCCATGTCTCAAGCAATGTATTATTAACTCTTAATGGTCAGAGTGCCCAGGAAAATCCTCAGGCTAAAGCTGCTCTAGTTATTCAAATTCTGGCATAATAAAATCAATGTTCAGATTTATATCTTTATTCAATTTGTTTATATGTCTAATACTGGCATTCTGTTGTTCTTTGGTCATATAACATTATAGTGGCTCCACATAAGCTAACTTCTAAGAGAGGAAGGTCCTAACACCTCACACTTTCATCATCTTTCTACTCTATTCTTTGCTCATCAATACATCTCTATATAGGGCAGAGTTGAATGCCACATAATTGTCCGAGTGTACTTTGGGAAGAGGCTTGTAATCTGAACTGTAGACAATTCCACTAGTCCACTGAATCTTGTTGACCTTTTGAATTTTGCTTTGTTTTGAATATCTTGTTCCAGTGTAAGTACAGGGGCAGTGTAAGTACAGGGGCTCCTGTACAGCCTCATGAATAGACTTCTGGATTCTTCTTTATGTGTCACAACCTCCAAGGCGTAAGGAAGACCTTCAGTTAGATAAGGGTATCTCCCTAAAAGAGAAGGGGGTGGGTGTAGTATGTTCAGGACTTTCCTGGGTGAGCTTAGAAGCAGCATTCCTGGGAGAAGGAATAAAAGATTTATAAGGAATTTTCCATCAATCCAATATCCTCAAATTGTACAAATATTAAAAGTGCCCCAAGTATGTAACAGGTGAAGATGAAAACCAAATTTGGCATGGCAGCCATTATGTGGCTCAGTTTTGCTAGATCTTTGTCAAGCAGCTGTGCTGGCTTTATGACTTCTGTCATTCTATTCAGATATGGCTGTGCCAGTTGATGGACAGTTATGTCAACACCCTTTGTTGAAGATGCTTTCTTTTTTTACCATTTTACAGTTTTGCTTCTGTGCCAAAAATCAGGTGTGCATAAGGGTGTGGGTTAATGTCAAGGTCTTCAGTTTGATTTCATTGGCCCACATGTCAGTTTTTATGCCAATACCAAGCTGGTTTTTTTTGTTTGTTTTTTTAACTATAACTCTACAGTAGAGCTTGCTATCAGGGATGGTGATACCTCCAGGGGTGGCTTTGTTGTACAGGATTGTTTTAGCTATCCTGGGTTTTCTGTTTTTCCAAATGAAGTTGAATATTGTTTTCAACTCTGTGAAAAAAATGTGTTGGGATTTTGAAGGGGATTGCACTGAATCTGTAGATTGCTTTTGGTAAGGTTGACATTTTTACTATGTGAATCCTACCTATCCACAAGCATGGGATATCTTTCCATTTCCTGATATCTTCTTCATTTTCTTTCTTCAGAGACTAAAAGTTCTTGCCATACAGGTCTTTTCCTTGCTTAGAGTTACACCAAGTATTTAATGTTATTTCTGGCTACTGAAAAGGGTGATGTTTCTCTGATTTCTTTCTCAACCCATTTATCATTTGTATATAGGAGAGATACTGATTTTTTAAAGCTAATCTTGTATCTTGCCACATTATTGAAGGAGTTTATCAGTGGTAGGAGTTCCCTGGTAGAATTTTTGGGGTCACTTATGTTTACTATCATATCATCTGCAAATAATGAAAGTTTGACTTCTTCCTTTCTAATTTGTATCCCTTTGACTTCCTTTTATTGTCTTATTGGTATAGCTAGAACTTCAAGTACTATATTGAATAAATACGGGGAGAGTGGACAACCTTGTTTTGTTCCTGATTTTGGTAGAATTGCTTTGATTTATTCTGCATTTACCTTGATGCTGGCATTTGGCTTGCTGTAATTTGCCTTTTTTGTGTTTAGGTATATTCCTTGTATTCCTGATCTCTCCAAGACCTTTATCATGAAGGGGTGTTGGATTTTGTCAAAGTCTTTTTCAGCATCTAATGAAATGATCATTTTTTTTCTTTCAATTTGTTTATGTGGTGTATTACATTGAAAGACTTTATTATATTGTACCATCCTTGTATCTCTGGGATGAAGCCTACTTGATCATGGTGGATAAATTTTTGATGTGTTCTTGCATTTGGTTTGACGATATTTTATTTAGTATTTTTGCATCAATGTTCATAGGGAGATTGGTCTGTAATTCTCCTTCTATGTTGAATCTTTGTGTGGCTTGGGGATAAGTGTAACCTTAGCATCATAAAAGGAGTTTGTTTTTATTCCTCCTGTTTCTATTGTATGGAACAAATTGAAGAGTATTAGTATTAACTCTTCTTTGAAAATCTGGTAGAAATCTATTTTGCAAACATCTGATTCTGGGCTTTTTTTTAAGGGAGACTTTTAATAATGACTGTTTCTAATTCCTTAGGGGTTATTGGTCTATTTAAACTGATTATCTGGTCTTGATTTAACTTTGGTATGTGGTACCTATTCAGAGAATTGCCCATGTTTTTAGATTTTTTTCCAATTTTGTGGAGTACAGGTGTTTGAAGCATGACCTGATGGTTCTCTGGATTTCCTTATTGTCTGTTTTTATGTCTCCCTTTTCATTTCTGATTTTGGGCATTTGAATGCTCTCTCTTTCTTTCTGCCTTTTGGTTAATATGGATAAGGGCTTGCCTATCTTGTTGACTTTCTCAAAGAACCAGCTCCTTGTTTCATTGATTTATTGTATTGTTCTCATTGCTTCTATTTTATTGATTTCAGGTCTCAATTTAATTATTTCTTGGCAGCTATCCTCCTGGGTTACTTTGCTTCTTCTTGTTATACAGTTTTTAGGTGTACTGTTAAGTCACTAATGTGACATTTCTCCAACTTCTTTCTGTGTGCATTTAGTGATATTTATTTTCTTCTTGGCCCTGCTTTCATAGTGTCCAACAAGTTTGGGTATATAGTACATTAATTTCATTGATCTTTATGAAGTCTTTAATTTCTTTCTTTCTTTATTCCTTGACCCATTGGTGATTAAGTTGAGCATTAGTGAGTTTCCATGAGATTTTAGGCTTTCTGTAATTTTTGTTATTGAAATCTAACTTTAAACCACGGTGGTCTGATAGAATACATTAGGTTATTCCATTGTTTTTGTGTCTGTTGAGATTTGCTTTGTGACCGAGTATGTGGTTGATTTTAGAGGAAGTTTCATGGGGTGCTGAGAAGAAGGTATATTCTTTTTTTCTTAAGGTGGAATGTTCTGTAGATATTGATTAAGTCCATTCGAATAATAACATCTGTTAGGTCCATAATTTCTCTGTTAAGTTTTGATCTGACAGATCTATCCAGTAGTGAGGGTAGGGTCCTGAAGTCCCCCACTATTAATGTATAGGGTTTGATGTGTGATTTAAGCTTTAGTAATGTTTCTTTACGTATTTGGGTGCACTTGTATTTGGGACACAAATGTTCAGAATTGAAACTTCTTGGTGGATCTTTCCTGTGATGGGATGTAATGTCCTTATTGATCTCTTTTGATTGATTTTAGTTTGAAGTCTATTTTCTTAGATATTAGGATAGCTATTCCAGCTTGCTTCTTAAGTCCATTTGATTGTAAAGTCTTTTCCCAGCCTTTAACTCTGAGGTATTGTGTGTCTTTGAAGTTTAGGTGTGTTTTTTGAATGCAGCAGAAAGATGGGTACAGGCTACAAAGACCAGAAGGCCAAAGAGGAAACAGAAACAAAGAAACAATACACTCCTCCAAAAAATACAAGCTCAGAAATCAGCATCTAGATCTATAATCAACCCAAATACAGATCTATAAATGCCAGTGGAAGAACACAATGACAATAGGCAGGTACCATCTGAGTCCAGCTATCTTATGGTAGCAACACATGAATATTCAAATGCATGTGAAGCACAAGAAAACTACATTAAAAACATCTTTATGAAGATGACAGAGATTCTTAAAGAGGAAATGAAAAGATCCCTTAAGAAATCCAGGAAAACACAAACCTAGCATTGGAGGAAATCAATAACTCCCTAAAATAATGCCAAGAAAGTAAAGAAAAAAAACAACCAGGCCATGGAAACTGTTCAAGACATAAAAATCAAAATTGAAGCAATAAAAAACACAAATTGAGGGATTTCTGGAAATTGGAAATCTGGGAAAGTGAACAGGAACTATAGACATATGGCCAATGGTCTGAGAAAGATATAAGGGAAACAACACCCTTCACAATAGACACAAATAATATAAAATATATTTGAGTAACTCTACTCAAGCAAGTGAAATACTTGTATGATAGAAACTTCAAGACTTTGATGATGGAAATTTAAGAATATGTCAGAAGATGGAAAGACCTCCCATGCCCATGGATCAGTAACATTAACACAGTAAAATGGCAACCTTACTAAAACAAATCTACAGTTTCAATGCAATCTCCATCAAAATTCTAACACAATTATTTATAAGCATGAAAGACTAGTACTCATATTCATATGGAAATTTAAAAAATCCAAGATAGGTAAAAATTATGTATGAAAATTATTCCTGGAAGTTTCACCAACCCTGAAATCAAGCTCTACTACATAGGTCTAGCAATAAAAAGTTCATGATATTGGCATAAAAACAAAAATGTTGATCAATGGCATTGAATCAAAGACCCATACAAAAATCCACACACTTATGGACCACTGATTTTGATTGAAAAATAGAGAATTATAAAATGGAAAAGGAAAGCATCTTCAATAAATTATTTTCATCTAGCTGAATGTCTGTTTGTAGCAAAATGCAAATAGGTCCATATCAATCATCATGCACAAACTTGCTATAGTACACGAAGAATAGCCTTGAACTCTGTGGCACAGGTGTCAACTTCCTGAAGAGAACATGTAGTTCATGCACAAGATTAGATAATTAATACATTTTCATGAAACTGAACATTTGCAAGGCAAAGGACACTGTCAATAGGACAAAAAGTCAGCTCACAGACTGGGAAAAGTTTTTCCCCAATTCTGCATCTAACAGAGCACTGATACCAAAAATACATAAAGAAATCAAGAAATTAAACATCAACAAACTAAATAATTCAATTAAAAATGGGGTATAGGTCTAAACAGAATTCTCAACAGAAGAATCTGAAATGGCTGAACAACACTTAAAGAAATGGTCAACATCTTTGCAATCAGTGAAATGCAATTCAAAATGACTCATGAACTCTATCTTATACATGTCACAATGGTTAAGATCAATCTCATGCTGGTGAGTATGTAGAGCAAGGAAGCACTCCTCCACTGCTGGTGGGAGTTCAATCTTGTAGAGCCATTATTAAAGTTAATATGTTGATTTTATAGAAAGTTTGGAATCAATCTATCTCAAGACCATAACAGTCCTGGCTATATACCCAAAGATATTCCATCCCATCACAAGGACACTTTCTCAAATATGTTCCTAGCTGATTGGTTCATAATAGCCAGCAACAGGAAACAACCCGGATGTCATCCAACTAAAAAATGGATAAAGAAATGTACATTTACACAATGGAGTATTACTCTGTGGTTAAAAGCAGTGACATCGTGGAATTTGCAGGCAATTAAAAAAAAAACTGAACTTGAAAAAAATCATCCTGAGTGAAGTAACCATGACCCAGATAGAACGCCATGGTATTTACTCACTTATACAAAGATATTAGTTGTAAAGTAAAAAAAAATCATGCTACCATCCACAGATCCAGAGAGGCTAAGTAACACAATTAGATTAATGTGGACACAAGGATATCCATGGGAAGGGGAAATAGAATAGATTTTGTGTGTATAATGGTAGTGGGTGGAGTTGTGAGGAATGGAGGAAATACTGAGAGAAACAACTGGAATTGTCAGCACATTTTGGAGGTGGTAATCTAGTTCCATGAAAACACCATGTATGTTACCACAGTAACATTAACATCAACAAGTCTGGTGCAATAGAGTCATGAACATTATGGAAGCAACTAACAATTTCATGAAGAACTCAAGGTCCACTTCACATGATGGATCCCATGCTATGTGATCTTATCAAGGACAAGAATATGTAGTTAGGGGGTACATAGACCCAGTGGTACATCCACTGAATAAATGCCAAGACCACCAGTATAATGATAATTGCCTGAATTTTGTTAATGTTGTTGCTTTTATTGGTTAGGTTTTTCTCTGTAGCTTTGGTTATCCTGTCACTCCTTCCCTCTGAAGACAAGACTGGCTTCAAACTCAAAGGCATCTACCTGACTCTGCCTCCTAAGTGCTGGAATTAAAGGCAAGCACCACCACTGCCCAGCCATAATTTTGATCCAATTAAGCAAGTTTTACTTTCAGCACAGCAAAGCTGGTCCAGCAGGTGTGTCCCCTAATGTGGAGAACAGCCACAATACAAATTTTAGACTCCTTTTATATGGGAAAATCATAATCTTAGGGTTGCCTGAAGAATATGGCAACATAAAAACCTTGAAGGCAAAAATATATGAGTAGATAACAGTTTAAGATTAACTGGCAGAATATCTTGTGGTTTGGGAAAGAATGGAGGTCAAAATAAAGTCAGAGTGTGGAACAAGTCAAATTCCAGAAACCAGAGAGTTGCATTTTACAGTAAACACAAATGAATGTATTTTGATGTATTTCGACATTGTAACAAGATGGCCACCAATATTAAGATTGAGTTAGACTGGCTCAGCATGTGGGAAGAAGCTAAAACAATTATTTAGCATAAAGGACATAGTAATACTGGCCACTAAACTTTTCTTTATGATGATCAATCAGTATATTTCTCAACCCTCATTGGAGAAGCTTCTTTTTACAATCTGTACAGAGTGACACAGAGACCCACATTATGCAAGGTACTGAGAATAAGATATGCTGAAGTGTCCAACTAAAAATAGGACATACATATAAAACCTCTTCCTCCAAAGTATTAAGGATCATCATGAAATAAGAGGCAGAAAGCAGGTTAAAGCATTTCTGGTCATAGATGATTATTAGGAAACTGGTTTTGTCCAGACAGAACAAAGATCTTACACTTGTTAATTGACTTGTTAGGACCCTATGCACAAAGCCTGTACAAATTAATCTATAAAAATCCCAGTAGAGTGGAGGTGTTCAGGAAGTCCCACTCTTAGCTGAAGAGCTAATGGTCACAGATGGTATCTGGGAGAGGATGTGTCAGATTTTTATGTTTAGAGACTACTCATGATTCCATAGATGCCACTCTACTAGACACATAGTACTGTCACTAAGTAGACTTGGTGATTTTTAGTTTTTGAGTCTTTTTCCCTGTGTTAAGGAACACATGAAAATTGAAATAAATTGTGTCATGTGGATAAAAAAAGAAACTGGAAGGAGATAGTCATTTTTAGACTTGACTAAAAACATATGCATGTATAAAACACTCAAATGTTTTAAGTAATAAGTCATATAAATATTCTAAAAGTTAACTGTGTTGGTTTGTGTTGGAAGAAGTCAGTGAAGTGTGGAATCCAAAGAGACACAGAGACTTCTCTAACTTTCTCATGAATCTGAACTGAAAGTTTCTAGCTCCTTCCCCAGGTGCCGTAGTCAGCCTTCAAGGTCAGGAAAACTGTGCCTCTTCAATACACCTTACCTCTATGGATAAAATCACTAGGAACTCTAAAGGGCCTTTGCTAATTAACAACAAGAACTTTTTCATAAATGATCTAGTCTCCCAGAGCAAGCTCTCTCACTGTCATTGCCACCGTAGTTGAAATGAAAATTACAGTTCTGGAGGGAGGTGGGGTCACAGAGTAACAGAACTCTCCATCTGCCTTGTTATAACTCTAGCTCAGTGATGCTTATTAATGAAAGTAGATCTGCCAATGAACCCACCATCCTGCAGAGACAAGAAGCTAGGTGAGTACCTTGTATTTCAGTCTGAGTGGCAGAGTCAGTGAGGAAGGAAGGCCTGAGTAAGTGTTTCTGTCTGCTAATGAAGATGGGGGATAGAAACAGATCTATGGAATATACAAAGAAGGCACAAGAAGAATTGCGTAGTAAAAGATGACTTAGAAAGATTGAAATGTTCCTAACCATGTCTCTATTTTTTCTTAATGTAATATAAGTCCCCCACCATGGGTGACTTTGGGTAATACCAGGATAATACAGCCCATCTGTGAATGTGCTGAAAGATTGTGGTAATAAGACAATGTGATAATTCACCTCAGCTAACATGATGTGTAGAATCTCTTTTCAGTATTATTATTTTACCTGAATTACCTTGGTTTCATGTAAACTTTAGAAGTACACATCCCTGGGAAGTGCAGGATATGACTAGGATTGTGAAGTAAAAATTTTATATGTGACACTAAACTTATGATCTGGTTATAGAAGCAATAACTGAATCTGTATTGAACGGCCATTGCTAAAATGACTGATTTGAAGACTCTACCTCTTGAACTTGAAAAAAGAAAATGGAAGAGAAGGTCCATTATGAATATCAGACAAAAGCAGCCAGCACAAATTTTATCTTGAGTTATTGCCCCTAGTTTCATCATTCTCTATTTTTAATCACTATCTGATGGCATGCCTTCACTCACTGTTTTTTTCATGCTAAAGGAAGACAGAGCCTTGTGTGTGATGTTCCAGGGTTCTGTCAACTAAATTGGCATTAACATTTACTATGCTATATCTCACTGGTCAATATTTAAGGTTTTACATTATTCAGATTGTTCTTTATTATCTCACATGCCACTTCTCTCTTTGAATGCACTGTAAATTTTATTACAATAGATTCATCAATATAAGAATAAGCAAATAAGACAGACATGTGGTGTAAACCTTTCATCCCAGGGCGTGGGAGGCAGAGGAAGGCATATCTCTGTGAATTTGAACCCAACAGGATTTGTAGAGTGAGTCTGAAGACAGCCACAGCTGCATAGTGATACCCAGTCATGAAAAATCACAAAAAATCAGCAAGTGCATGCTCACATTTAAAAGAAATGTTTAGGAACTTAATATTCTTCTCATGCTATTATTTGTTAATTACATATTAGTATTTTTTGTCATATTTTGGACAGATTAATAGTGATAGTAATTCTTCTGTATTACCTACTAAAGTCTTTACCTGTGTGATGATAAAAATTCATCTTTCTTGTAACATCATAAACAATATGTCTATCTTGTGCTTCTGACATCAAACTGGACTTAGGACAGTTTCCTGTCAGGTCAGACTGTACTGAGAACATTGCACTTTACTCAAAGCTCAGAAGTGCTGGAACTTGACATGTCCTATGAGATAAACATTTATGTCAAAGTGAAAAGTTATTCCTAAAATGATTTATATGTCTATCTTTATTTTGTGTGCATGTATGTTTTTGCCTGCATGCAACTGAACTCTTTGAGTATGCAGTAACTGCAGAGGCTAGTAGAGGGTGAGGAAACCCCATGGAATTGGAGTTACAGGCACTTGTAAGGCACCATGTGGGGGCAGGAAACCAAACACAGAACACTTACATCAACAGCACATTTTCCTTACACTGAGTAACCCCTAGTCCCTTCAAATGATAAGCTTTTAAAGCCAAAACATACAACCAAATACCAATATAGTGAACAAAAATCAGTCACATGAGGAACACAAACTGCACAGAATTCTGGAACAGGATTGAGACCATCCAACATGCCTTTGTTAGCATTGACTGAGATGGCCATGCTTGTGCAAATTAGCCATGGTATAGTCCCAATATTGTCTTTGCCTAAAGCATTTTTAGTCTTTAGAGAGGCACATGCTCTTTGTGATTCTAAGTTCAGTTCCTGACAATGAAAATAATGATACTGTCTATATTATACAGTTTTAAACATCAAAGAAGGTGTGAAACTTAAAGTACAGCAGTGAATCATAAATTGTCATTGCTGTTTTCCACATATACATACATTATATTTAACTCACAAAAATTATATTTTTCTATTATACAGTTAACTCTACAAAATTTTAAAAACTGAATATTTTCATGTAGAATACAGGATATCAATGGATGTGACCACTGTGATCACACTCTTCCTTCAATACATGTACTTTTTTCATCTTCCTAGATTTGACAAGGTAGATGCACTGGCATCAATTCCCTAGACATGTTCCTGGACTCTCAGTAAGCACAACTTCAGGTATGTAGAACTTTCTAAAGCTTCCAGGGATGCTGAGTTTCATTTGTATCATAGTAAATATTGTGTATCTTAAACTATGTCACATTTGGCCCCTGCACTCCAGAGAGGTGTCCCCACTCCTCATCAGAGGCAAGGATGAAGTGATGCTGAAGACATGGGCATTAGGGTTTTGACTCTGTCCTTCCTGAGGTGGGCGGCCACAGTGATCCAGAATGACCCTCTCAGTTAACAACCAGGCCAGGTTTGGGCACCCTAGCATCTACCCCATTTAGGACATGCTGTAGCTTTTGAAGAGACTGGTCCTATGAAACAATACTCCCATGCTCTAAGACTCAAGGCAGCAATGTGGTATCCCAGAGGAGTTCCAGTGAGAATCCAATAATGACGGTTTACAAGAAACCAGAGTCCTTGAACAAGACGAGTGACTCATGAATACATTTTATGCTATTAACAAGTTTTTTGTATAGCTGTAGATAAATTTTTCATTAACCATCCTTTAATTTTTGATATGCTGTAAGAATTGATATTTTTGAGTGGTTATGGTTATTAAAATTGTCTTCTTTTATACCAAGTCTAGAAAATATCAGTATATTTTTATTGTCTTCTATTTTGCTTGATATTATTGGCTCTCACTTCCATTGCTTCTCACAGGCCAAATATCCTTACCCATAATGCTGCCTACTCAATAATTATGAAGGCATATCCCACATACATGTGTATGTGCTGAGGCCTTTAGACATCTTATAGTAGTATGCATTGTAAATAATATTTTTTCCTGGCATTAATTTTGAGAAATTCTAATTATGTGGTCTAGGCTGAGATGATACTCCTGAGCTATAAGGAACATTCTGATTTAGTCTCTCTGTATATCTTTGGAGTACTAATATTTTTCATTCATTTTGACTAGGGAAATGGATTTGGCCATTGTCTAAAGAAAATCATACCCAATCACAGAATGGACTTCTGGAATATGACCATCAAAATCATTTTATTGTCACAAACTATGGCTGGAATTCTGGGAAATTTCTCTCTTCTTTACTACTATCAAGTTCACTATGGAAAAAACAAATTAAAGCCCACAGATTTGATTCACATGCACCTAATGGCAGCCAACACTTTGATCATTCTCTCTAGAGGAGTGCCAAACATAATGGCAGCTTTTGGGTTGAAGCACTTTTTAAGCAATTCTGCATGTAGATTAATTTTGTACATTCAAAGAGTTGGCAGGAGCGTGTCCATTGCCACCACCTGCCTCTTGAGTGTCTTCCAATTCACCACCATCAGTCACAAGGAATGTTGCTGTAAGGATCTAAAAATCAAAACTTCAAAGTACATTGGCTGCTCCATTGCCCTCCTCTGGGTTTTGTACCTGCTGATAAATGGCATTTTCTTTGTGTATCCACTTTTTGAAAGGAATAGTAAAAATGTAACAAGAAAACGAGATTTTGGCTACTGTTCCACTGCAGGGAGGGATGAAATCAATGACTTACTCTATTCAGCACTGGTGGTGTGTCCTGAAATCTTCCTTTCTTTGCTCATGGCCTGGTCCAGTGGCTCCATGATTGTCATTCTGTACAGACACAAGCAGAGGGTTCAACACATCCGTAGTACTTGTGGTTCCAGTAGAATCTGCTTTGAGTCCAAAGCCACCCAGAGCATCCTGGCCCTGGTGTCTACCTTTCTGGCTTTTTATACTCTCTCCTCTATCTTACAAGGCTGTGTTGCTCTTTTGTATAATCACAGTTCATGGGTGGTGAACATCAACTCCTTCACTTCTCTGGGTTTTCCCTGTTTTGCACCATTTGTTCTTATAAATAGTTGTTCTATGGTTCCTAGACTCAGTTTGGTTTGGATAAGGAATAAAATCTCTAATTCTTATTTTAAGTATGTAAATGATTTGAGTTTTTTTGGTTGTATCCAGGTGTTTACTCTACCATCTCCCTCACAATGTCAGTACAGAAAACGAAGGAGTTGGTGTCTTGTTCTTTAACAATTGACCAAAATGATAAATTGGGAGTTTTGTCAGCTGGTTTAATTAGAAGCCTACATGAGTTTATCCCAGTTTAAGAGGACTATCTCACTTCTCAACTTATCCTTTCTAGGCTTCCCTTTGTCCTGCTCATGTACAAGGGAGCTAGCAAAAGTCTCTCAATAAAGGTGGCTTTCTTCCCATTCTCATTCTATAGGGCACCCTGAGTGTTTAGATTTTTACAAACAGCTTATGGGTCCTACAGTCTAATGGCAAAGAAAACTGAAACCATGGCTGGTCCATTCACAACAGCTCTAGTTTGCACCAGTACCAGAAAAGTTCTTCAGCTTTAACTTCTCAAGTATCCTGCATTTAGCTACACTAGAGACAATCAGGTTGGTTTGCAAAGCTTGTAGGAACGGTCCTCAACAAGGTCTGAGAAAGAACATCTTACCTTACCACTTAGTGAAAAAATATAATCAATAGAAATGAATGATGTTTTTAATGTTATCTTGAATTTTGTATGTCAACATATTTTAGAGTTTTTCATCTGTGTTCATCAGGGAGATTAGTCTGTAATTTCCTTTCTTAATATTTAGTTTCAAATCCCTGCAGTGCTGTATTAATCAATAGTTTGGAAGCCAATTTGTAGTGAAATTGTGGAAATCAGTTTGGAGGCTTCTAAGAAAACTAAAAAAAAGAACTACTATTTGACACAGCTATTTGACCCCTGAGCCTATAACCAGAGAACCCTATATACTTCCACAGAGATATATCCAAATCAATTTTTATTGCTGTTCTCTTTATTATATCAAGGAAAGGGAGCGCAGCTTTATATCCATAAACAAATCTATATCAGATTTGTTTTCATACATAAAATGGACTATTGTTCAACTACAATGATAGAAGAAATCACAAAAAGTGTAGGAAAGTTGATGGACTTATAATGAATATCATTAAAACATGTACCACCAACTCAGAAAGAAAGAAAAATCAAATCCTCTCCTTTGTATGCAGATCTTTTCCCATATGGTTCAAATGTTTATATGTAGGTAGATATGTTTAACTTTATTATGACACTTAGAAAGGAGATCCCCAAAAAGGTAATGTCAGGCAAAGTGGCAGTAAGTTAGTTCCATGAGAGTATATCAAGTTAGTTATTTCTCTATCTTCAACTCTGCCAATTTCTTATTCTGCAGTGGATAAGGGCATAAAAATATACTTGTTAGTGACAGTGTAAAACCCTAAGCAAAGCTCTATGACTACAGCATAGCTATTCTAACTGTATAGAACTAAATTGAAAGATAAAGAAATTGGGTCTGGGCAAGTGTTCATTTGAGTGGCTATTTCATTGTAGATCTTTAATGCTTTTATTCGTGAGTTCATTACAATACAGTGATTTTACTTGAAAATAAAATGGTATCACAACTTATCCAAAGATATAGGGATGGCTTAGGCAAAGCCAGCAGTATCATCTGCAGTGCATCACACAGATGGACTAAGAGTCAGAAACCACATGCATGACTTATCAGATGCCACAAAATATCTTTTCTTTTTTCTGTTTTATTGAAACCAGTTTTATTTCTTATGCAATAGATCCTGATTACAACTTTTCCTCCTTCTACCTCTCCCAGTTCCTCTCCACCTCCCCTCCCAATCAAATTCACTTTCTTTCTGTCATTAGAAATACAGTCTTTTGATATATAGCAATAATATGACAATAAAAATATAATGAGATAAAATAAATCCAATCATGTTTGGACAAAACAAACCCACTCATTCATACACTCAGGAGGCCCATAAAAACACTAAATGGAAAGCTATAATATATAGGCAGAGGAGTAGATGAAGACCCATGCATTCCCTGTGCTTTTGGCTTCATTCTCAGTGAGTCCATAGGATCTTTCTCGATTGATTCAGAGGGCCTTGTTGTCCTGGTGTCCTCCATCTGCTCTGGCTCTTGTGCTCTTTCTGCTTCCTCTCCCTTGGTGGTATCTGTTCTCTGAAGGGATGGGTTTGATGGAAACATCCACTTTTCCATCCCTAACATCAGAAATACTTTTAATAAAATTCAGCATTCTTTCATCATAAATGCCACGGAGTGTCAAGAGATACAGGGATAATAACCCAGCATAATAAAGGTTGCATACTATAAACCTACAGCCAAGGGTTAGAAACCAAGAATATTATATACAGGAGTTATAAGCTTACTAACCATCTCAAGTCTCTAACCTGGAAAAAGGTCCACAATCAATTTTTCTAAATAGTGCCATAGTTGGGGTACATCCCATAAAACCCAAGTCATTGGAAAGCATTTTCTATTGAGCCTTATCAATAAAAGGAATAGGTTGGGTGAATGATAAAGATATGATGAAGGAAGTTAAATGAGCACAGAAAACCCAAAGGGAACTAGGGAATACAGGACAATTGTGTATCTGAGTTACATAAAAGTGCTCCAAGAAATGACAAAGACTCTATGTGTCAACAGTATTTATTAGTGTCATAGAGGATTTGAAAATGCCTAAAACACAAGGGCAAAGCATTTGGAGTAGTGTCTAGTGTAAGATATTCTGATTGGGAGGAGCAAAAGAACATGAGGATGGAATTAAAGATGATTGACAATGGACTAGTGGCTCAGGAGGTCACTGCTAAGGAGCTTAAACTAATGCAAACACAGAGTCACTTGAAGAGTTTCCAGATTGGAAATGGGAATCAATAGACACTAGTTGGGTATGATGAGGTGTATTGGATTTGTGAAAATCAAAGTGGTAGAAAGATGTTGGATATACATAATGCTTTAACAATGACCTTCTAAAGCCTCTGTACCCTTTTCTGATCCTAGATTTGCTCTATAATACAAAGAATTCACCATGCAACAGAAAGCACATGAACCTAATAATGCTTAAAGTGAATCCAGGTTACATCCATGCCCAGATTTAGACACAGTAACCACTGTCAACATGCCTAGGAGTTTTACAGATTCTGAATTTAGAACTTTGTGTTGCAATGTCTGAGCCTGTCCTTGGAAGTGATCATACATAATGATACTAATTGCTTTGCATAATTAATATGCTCTAATAAAGGTCTACCATTAGAAGGGTGCCAGCTGTCTTTCAAATTCATAGTCTTTTTTTTACTTTACATACATATAAAATTAGCAATACATATATGTAATGCTATATTTTTAATTATATAAAATGTAAATATATGATAAAGTATATTACATATATTTATTTTTATAATTACCATTATATAAATATTTATACACTCCTAAATTCATGTAGTGTTGACTAAATGTATATTATTTTAGGGCTGACCACATAGTATCAGATAACCAATCCCTAGGGAAGACTGATTCTCCCATTATGTGCACTCACTAATTACTTGTAGCTTTCCATCGAGAGTGGAGAATTGTCAGATTCACCATGCATGTTGGTATGTCAAATGGTGCTGCCACTGTTCAGGCCTTGTTTACAAAACCATGTTCTTGAAGTTTTATGAATAAACTTAAGGCTGTATCAAGAGGAGAGAATTCATGTCTGATACTGTTAACTTAGCTCCATAGTTTAATGGCTGAGGCAGCCATTAACAAAGAAGAAAACTTACAATTTCTAAATTCATACACCAATATAATTTAAAATTGTATTCTATGTACTTATTATGATACTCAGAGGGAAGAGTAGGTCTCTGCCCTCATCAGCAAAGAAACTTCTATTGATAGTAAGTAGACATCATTACAAAAGTCCACAACTAATCAAAATATAAAGAACAACTGACTATAGGGTGCTGAGCCACAATTTGATGCATCAATAATGCATGCACTACAACTAAATCTCCAAGAACAACTTTCAAGGAGTATGAATGTGAAGTTCCAGGGCCAGTACATATGCTGAGAGATTATATCCTCTGTGTATAACAAGGAAACAGAACATATAGGCCCTTTCTAACTACCTTCTCATTTCCTTTATTTACTCCCATATTTAAATACATATATAACAATTATAGGCCAGCATGTTCATGACAGTAAACATATACTGTTTTTTCTAATCTAAATGCAATTTGCTGCAAATTTGTTCTTTTATTTTTGTCTCCACAATTCAATATAATTCACACACGCGCACACACACACACACACACACACAATGTATCATTGATTATAATACATACTCCTAATGCTCTTAATTGCTATGATATATGTATGTATGTATGTATGTATATATATATATATATTTCTGTATTAATTATGATCTCATTGAAAGAAATGGTAATTGTTTTAATTTTTACATCTATCTTTACATATTGTCCTTAGTAGATATGAAGTTTCAGTAAGTGTTTGATTACAGGAAAGATAAAATGTTACAACAAAAAAATAGAAAGAGGGCAGGAAATGTAAATGTTGGAAGTCTCTGAATTGTAATGTGTTGTTTGATATTAGTAAGTGCAGTAGAGCACAGAAACTGAGGTGTAGTGCCTGATGAGCAGAAAGAGACAAAATGCTGGAAAACATGGAGCTGTTTATGCACTGGCATTGACCAGCCACCTAGTGATTCCATCTCCAAATTTAAACACATGGTTAAGATACTAGATATTGTATAATAGAGCACAAAACTGTTCACCAGGACAAGGTTGATTTGGGTGGCTCCGGCATGAGATGACCTAGGACACAGAACACAATACATGTGTAGGAACCTCTGATTGTGCTTCAGCAAGATAAGCACCATGTACCTACTGGCCCTCATCATGAGTCCCAAACACATGATATCAGAGGAGTCCAATAAGGTTACATATAAGGTTTTGATTAGATTCTCAGGTTTGGATGCCCACAGCATAGGAAATCTCTTAATCCAGTGCAGTTCCTTCCATCCTAATGTCTATCAGTGGCAGAAGAATGAATGATCTGAGGGATCTGGCTTTAAAATGTTTGTACTTGGCATTCCTTGGCATGATCATGCCAGACTGGAAGAAACTTAAGAAGGTTGTGTAGCAAAGGGCCACTCTTCTGGCCACTCTATAGACATAAAAACAAATTAACATGCAATGCTATATAGAATATACATCCAAAAAATGCAGCATTGTCTGAGGGATAATTTCATGGAGAAGAATCATGAAGTTAGCCCCAGTCACGTTTTTAACACTAAGGTGTATTGCTCTTGCCCTGATCTCAGAATTCGTCCATGATGAAACAGCAAAACAAGGCTGAGTTCAGAGCATTTCCATTGCTGTCTGGGACAGCATAGCCATGTCTGTAGATCACATTGTAATATACTTCTAGGACAGAGAAAGAGATTTAGGTAAGAACTCACAGAAGTCATGTCCCCTTCACTCATGTAAACCTCTGTAATTACAAGGGTTAGAGGGAGGCATCTTTACAAACTGAACCACATTAGGTACATTTTCAAGGTGAAGCAGATATATTTTAGATACACAGGTCATCTTCAAACACTTCAGAGATCTACTGATTATGTCATTTAGTGTGTTTTAATAACATAGATTCTTTTTTATGACTATGAGACATGTCTGCTCCTGGCAGCACCAATCTACTTCAATAATACTTGTTTGAATATAAAAATGAATTTTGTTTATATGTATGACTGTTCTATTCTTTGTTCTTATAAAAAAAAAAAAGCATCTGATCTCAACATCCCGCACCTGCAGAATCCCTCCTCTCTCTCAACAATTGGATTCCCGGAACTCAGCCTGGAAACCTGGCCATGGATCTCTGCATCTGCCTCCATCAGTCACTGGACAAAGGCTCTATAATGACAGCTAATATAATGCTAAACCGGTCACCAGAGTAGACCAGTCCAGGCACCCTCTGGCCACTGCCAGCAGACCAAGGTGGGTCATCCTTGTGGATTCCTGAGAGCCTCTCTAGCATCCTGATTCTTCCTATTCCCATGATGTCCTCATCTATCACGGTATCTTCCTCCCTGCCCTCCCACTCTGTCCCTGCTCCAGCTTGATCCTCCCATTTCCCTATGTTCTCATCCCCACTCCTCGCCCTCTGCCCCCCACACCCCTAGTCCACTCATGTAGATCAAATCCACTTCTACTTCGCAGGGTCAATCATGTGTCCCTCCTAGCGTCTTTCCCTGTTAGCTAGTCTCTCTGGAGTTGTGGATTTCAGTCTGGCCATCCCTTTCCTTACATCTAGTATCCACTTATGAGTGAGTACATACTATGTTTGTCTTTCTGAGTCTGGGTTACCTCATTCAAGATGATACTGTGGACTAGCGGCTGTGGTACCCCCATGGGACTGGACTAGGCATTCTGGATATGGAAGACAGTTGTTTGGCTCCAACTGTTTGGGGGGCACCCAGACAGGGGGCTTGGGATCTGTCCCTGGTACATGGGCAGGATTCTGTGATCCTGGTGCTTGTGGTGTGATGTCTTGCACAGCTTTGGTGCATTGGGAAGGGGCTTGGACCTACCTAGGCTCAGTGTGCCGGGCCCATGGGAAACCTTGATTTGGGGGATATGGGGATGTGGGGTGACTTGGGAGAGAGGACTGGGAGTGGGAGGAGGGAGGATCTGTGGGTGTTATGTGGAGTGAGTAGAGAAATGAAAAATAATAAACTAAAAACCACATCTGTTTGCAAACCATCCTATTGAAACTTCAATTACTTTATGGCCTATATAATGCAGGTATAAAATAAAATTATAGATACTGTCAATACTGATCATATAAAACTTTAAAACATCTTTACATAAATTTGAATTCAATAAACATAAAAATCCTTAATATCAGAATTAAAGTCATGAGAACACTTACATAATTTTTTATAAGTTATCATTATTTACACCTACAAAATTATCACTAATTCAGTGTAGTTGTATAAATATATTACAAATTAAATTTTATTCATGTAAATGTGTATGAATTTCTAAAGAATCTTATTAAATAGGAAACACAGAGTCAAATACAGGGGCAAAAGCCTTAGAGATCAGAGAAATAGCAATAGCCACCGGCTAACCTTAGCTCACCACACCACCATAGCTTCCCCAGAGAACCAGCTTCTTCCTGTCTAAACTGCGCCTTTATTGCCTTGCTGTTCTGCCTTCTCATTGGCACTTAGCCCAGCCAACTCACTTTCTCATTACTGCCTGATTATACAGACCTCCAGGTCTCTATGCTTGGTACTGGGATTAAAGGCTTGTGTCACCACGCTTGGCTGTGTCCTTGAACACACAGAGACTCTGCCTGCCATGTGATCAGATTAAGGGTGTGTGTTACCACTGCCTGACTTTTGTTTATAGCTGACTATCTATGTCCTCTGATCTTCAGACAAACTTTATTTATTAACATGCAAATAAAACATCATCACATTTCAGCACAAATGAAATATCACCAATTTCCCCCTTTCTTCTAATAAAAATTAAAAAGTTGCCGGGCGGTGGTGGCGCACGCCTTTAATCCCAGCACTCGGGAGGTAGAGGCAGGTGGATCTCTGTGAGTTCGAGGCCAGCCTGATCTACAGAGTGAGTTCCAGGAAAGGCGCAAAGCTACACAGAGAAACCCTGTCTCGGAAAAAAAAAAAATAAAAAGTATTTAAAATGTTGTAACTAATATAAGAAAAAACTATATACAATAAGTATAATAATTATATACAATATATACAAGCAATAAATACATCAACAATGTCTAGTCCATTTGCATTTGACAAACTCAGAGAAAATATTCCATTATCTATTTTATTTGGTAAGTCCAAAATGTACCTGATTCACTTCCTATTCTAACATATTACTAACAGAGAACTACCTTATAATGTCTTTCAAATTTATACACTTTACACCTCTTTAGTGGGTTTCTCTCCTGAAATTTTTATTTTTATTTTTATTTTTTGTTTTGTTTTTCGAGACAGGGTTTCTCTGTGTAGCTTTGCACCTTTCCTGGAACTCACTTGGTAGCCCAGGCTGGCCTCGAACTCACAGAGATCCGCCTGGCTCTGCCTCCCGAGTGTTGGGATTAAAGGCATGTGCCACCACCACCCGGCTACTTTTCTGAAATTTTTAAGAAGGATTCTATAACTATAACTATGCAATCTTCAACTCCCTCAGATGGAAATAATATTACCTAATAAAAAAGAAACTCTAAACAAGTGGCTTCCAAAAAAATGTGAGTTGACAGAAACAGCCAGCTGCCTGGACAGTCACCTGAGGTTTCTCCGCAGTGTTGGGGCATCATCTTCAGCCTATAGGCTTAGCATATCTGACAGACTCATTAGTGAAGTAGGATGTACACAAGGTCAACAGCTGGATCTCACATTCAGTGCGAGTAATCCATGTGCCCGATAAACCTGAATTCCACCATTGTCCTGTCATGATTCAGGATTTTAAATTCTGGAAATTGTTGTTGTTATTGGAATTCAGCTGTCCATTCTTCTTGGCTTGTGGGTGGCTTCATCTTGGCATCCTATTCTTCTCTTCATCCCATTCTTCTCTGTTTGTGGGTGGCTTCATCTCCTTTAATCAAGGCCAGTCTACCATTGAGAGGTTAGACTCCTTCTGCCTAGTTTTTCTTTCAAGATTTACTGTTTCAGCTACTGTTCCACTGCACACCAGAAGCCACCAGTCCACTACCTGTTCAGCTGCCTTCTAAGAAAGGGGCACTGTACCTTTTCTGGATTGCAAAGCCACTTTAGTGATGGTGCCATATTGTCCTGGCCTCAGAAGATGCCTGTTGCTAAAGCTGCAACCAAACTTGTTTTGGTAAGGATCAGTAGTCCTTTGTATTGTATCCTGTCTGTCCATTTTGGTTAGCATACTGTCAGCAGTCAATTCAAGGGCACTTTGTTGCACAGTGGCTAACTTTTGACACAATGAAATTTAACTCCATATGCAGTTTCTTCAAGACCCATATCTTCTCTAAACTAGATTGGTCCTGCCAGGAGCTGACATGTTTCATAGTCATAAAAAAGAGAAAAATCTAAGTTATTAAGACATTTTAAATGCCATATTCTGAAGACCTCTGAAGGGTTTGAAGATGACCTGTCTATCTAAAATATATCTGCTCAACCTTGAAAACATACCTTATATGACTACAAGTTTAATTGTAATGTCTAACTACTAACTTTAATTTCTTTATATCCTAATAGTTGGTACTAATATCATTCAAGAATTAGCAAATTGCATTACATTGTTAAATAAACTGTTTAAGTACAATATCTTGAACAAGAATAGAAATATACATATAGCATTTTCTAACAATATCAATCTCAATATATGTAATTTGTATACAATATATAAAAATCCAATCCATTGTAAAGTATTTAAAACTAGTAATTGTTTTTTAAAAGTAGATTCATTAATCTACCTTTTTAACTATATCATATCTATATCCTCTCTTTTTTCTTTTCAGAGTAGATTCAATAATCTACCCTTTATTCTATCATTTCAATATCTTCTTTTTTTTCAAACAAGAATCTAATCTCCTTTGTGTAGTGGGTAGCCATTCCAGCTTGGATCTGGAATTTCCAACCCCCACTGAGACTCTGGACACTGTCATGCCTACAAGGCGGGGTGAGGGGAGGCGCCTGGGGACCCGAGAGCTGGATAGACCAATGCTCTCTCTGTGTGCTCTCTCGGTGCCGGGACACTGAACGGTGAAGGTGGACTGTGCAGAGCTCCGGAGAACACTGCTGGACTGCGTTACACCTTCCCCAGACCCTGCGACCTACCCATTACTTAATTTGTGAGTTACGCCATTCAATAAATATCCTTTTAACTACATGGCGTGGCCAAAATAATTTCTCCAATACCTTTGTTTAGCTCTTTTCTTAACCATTAACAAAAACAACTTGTAACCAAACCTCCTAAACAATAACAACTATCCCAAACCTAAAACCCCCATTGAAAGACCAAAACGACCTGCCCCATACCACCTCTTTGGGAATGTGGGTGTCATGTTATTAATATTGCTTCCTGCTGTGTGTGAGCAAAGGTATATTTAGGGGATTCTGAAAAGACAAAATTTGGGTGAATTGTCAAGTCTTAGGAAAGGTAGCTGTATCATATGTTGTCCAGTTTCTACATAATGCCAAAGTTCAGGGATTATCTCAAGTCCTTGTTCAAGTAGTCTGTGAAGATGGATCATCTCAGTTGGTCATCTCAAATTGTTCTCAGAAGATTGTAGTCCAAAGATGATCTTTGGGTGATGTTTGTCAGCTTAGTGTTATTATTATTGTTCACATGGAATCCTTGTTGTGGGGCCCCATCATCTTCATGGAGAATTAAAGTTCGCTGTTAGACTTGGTCATGATTCCCTGCAGAAAAATGATAGAGACTCAAACACAAAAATATGTATAAGCAGCTAATTGAAGCCTTTTCTAGAATTAGTACTCTATACAACCATTAATATCATAATTAAAGTTTAAAAATATATATGTATATATATATATAAATCTTACAAATTTTGATATAAAATTTATCCCTTAAGAAAAGTTTAAAGAATCAAAATAGAATCAAAGAATTGAGATTAGTGGCAACAGAACAGTACCTTAATTTTTTCCTTCTCTTCTGTCCCATAACAGAAAATAGCTCATTCTTCTGGAATGATACAGAGATTTTGCATTTTCTTTTTAACAGCATACTTGGGTTTAAAGAAGGAGAGAGCCATTCTCCAACTCCAATACTAGCTTTAATTTTTAATTGAAATGGGACAACAAAAAGGCCATTTGTGTTACATGTCTGTAAAAAAGAGCAGAAAGAAACATTTAGGAAGACTTATGAAATTTTATATGTGCTACACCAATAGGCCAATTTATTCTTCCTTGGAACATTTTTTTCTAGATGATTTATACTTTTTCTTCAGACATCTCATTTGTACAGTGTTCTTCAGATTTCTTAGCCTTCAATCTTCTGAAAGACAAAAACAATAACCTTTCCCCAAGATTAAATTTGGGTAGGTTCCCTTCTGGCAAGTTATATAAGATTAAATGAAAAGCATTTGTTAGTGGTATCAATTAGTTTAAATTGGATGGTCATGCTGGTTGATGGACTATCACCTCTTCTAATTAAGAGGTTTCTCTTTTTCAAATCAAGCCTTAATCAATTTTGATGGTATCCACAGCTTATCTTCTCCTGTAGAAATAAAAGCAAAACCTCATCCCCAACATAACTCATATCCTAGTTTCCATTCTGAGGTCAACACATCTTTAATGTATAATGGCTGATTTAATTTTGTAGTTTTTTCTATTATCCAATGTCTCTCTGCAGCTGTTGTTCCTTTCTCATTAGCACTGAGAAAATTCAAAGTTAATAGAGCATTATATAATCTATTTCTAGGCTGTTTGTCACCCCTTTCTGTTTATTTAGCATATCCATTAGAGTTCTATTTGATCTTTCTATAACTGCTTGGCCTGTAGGATAATGTGGTATACCTGTAATATGCTTTATATTGTAATAAGCAAAAAACTGTTTCATTTTACCAGAGACATATCCTGGGACATTGTCAGTTTTAATTTGTGCATATATACCCATGATGGTCATAACTTCTAGGAAATGCAAATACATGATTACAGAACCAGCTTTTTCAGAACTCAAAGCAATTGCCCATTGAAATCCTGACTAAGTATCACTGGTATGGTGTACATATTTCAATTTTCCAATTCTGCAAAGTAAAACACATCCATCTGCCAGATTTCATTCCTCTGAGTACCTCTTGGGTTACATCCTGTTGGTAATGGAGTCTGATTGTGAAAAGAACAAGTAGGACATTTCCTTACACTTTCCTTGGCTTGTTGCCAGGTTATGGAAACATCCTTTTTTAAACCTTTACTATTGACATGATGGGTTTTTTTTTTTTTGAAATTCTGAGGCCTCCAGCATATTTCCTATCAATAATTTATCAGTCTCATCATTACCTTGTGCTAAAGGTCCTGGCAGACAAGTATGGAATCAAATGTGAGTTATATATTAGGGATGCTTCATGTTCTTGATTATATCTTGTTACTGAATAAATAATGAAGCTAATTCTGACTCACTAGGGATAAATTCTGAAGTCTCGATAAGTAATACTACCCTTTCAGCATAAGAGTCAGTAACTATGTTGAGAGGTTCTAAAAAATCCAATAATACCAACAGAATTGCATACAATTTTGATTTTTGAACTGAATTATAAGGACTTTGAACCACTTTACTTAAATTTTCTGATTTTTAACCTGCCTTTCCTTATTTGTTTGCATCTGTATAAAATATATGAACTCCATATATGGGTGTTTCCTGTATAATGCAAGGCAAAATCCAGTCAGCTCTCTTCATATATTCAAGTCTATCCATTTTGGGATATATGCTGTTAATCTCTCCCAAAAATTACTGCAAGCTCTTTGAAAAGGTTCACTTTCTGCCCATAGGTTTTCAATATCCTCATTAGTTAAAGGTATGACAATTTCTGCTGGGTCTATTCCTGCTAATTGGTGAAGTCTCAATTTTCCTTTTAAACAAGTCAGAGATGTTTTACACATGAGTTTTTATTTTTTTTACTCTGTTGATTTGATAGAAATACACATTCCAATATAATATCTACCCCCCTGCATTAAAATTCCTGTAGGAGAATTTCTAGAGGGTAAAATAACCAAAATGTAATTGAGCTTTGGATCCATATGATCCACATGTGCTTCCTATACTTTCTTTTCTACCAATGCCAATTCCCTCTCAGTTTCAGATAATTCTCTTGGTTTGTTTAAGTCCTTGTCATCTTCTAAGGTTTTGAACAAAGTATTCAGCTCATCATTTTTAACCCCAGCAATAGTTCAAAGATGGAAAACATCTCCGAATAATCTTTGAAAGTCATTAAGTGTCTATAATTGATCTTTCCCAATTTTCACCTTTTGAGGTCTAATTTTTGTAGACCTATTTTATATCCTAAATAATTAATAGAATCTCCTCTTTGTATCTTTTCAGGAGCAATTTGTAATCCCCATCAAGGCAAAATTTTATTTAGTTCCTAAAGCATTCTTTCTAATGAATCTGCATTTGAGTGAGCTAGTAAAATATCATCCATATAATGATAAATTATAAATTTAAGAATTTTTTAGCGTATTACTTCCAAAGGGAACTAGGGATGGCAGGACACCTGTGAAGCTGTGTTGTTCTGCCACAAAGAAAATTACAAAGACTATAGATGAGGGAACAGTATCTGTCCACATGGTGTATCTAAAGGACATGAGAAATGCCAAGGACTCCTGCTGCTATTTGAGGAAACTTATGTGTCTAGCACACTTGATGACAAATAATGGAGTACTGACTAAGAGGAGACCCTCAGATTGTCACCAAAATCCAGGGTGTTGCCTGATTCCTGCCATTTGTCAGCAGACACACTGCCAGGACATGTGGCTCCATTTACAACCTAAACCGAAGTGGGTTCCATGCCCTTTGGACTCATTGGATCACACTGCAATATGTCCTTAGCTGATTGGGTAATATATGTATATATGCCACTGAATGGCCACTTTAAACTAGTTATGCACCCTAATGCTGGCCTTGGAATCAGTTTTTTTAGGTAACTTCACGAAAACCGTTTGCACTCACTCCCTTAACACAGCTTACATTTAGGTGCCTTGAGTGTTTATTAGTGTCCCAGAGAATTTGATAATACCTGAAACTTGAGCAGAAAAGCTTTTGGAGTGGAGGACAAAGGACATAGGGGATTGTCTAAGATATTTGAGTTTGGAGGATACAGAGAAAAGAAAGGTGGAAGACATACATAATTGACAAAGGACTGAAGGCTAGGAAGGTCAATTCTAAGGACCTTCAACAAGTAAAAGCAGTCACTCAAAGAGTTTGCAGAACAGAAAAAGATGCAATAAGGACCAGTGAAGTACAGTGATATGTAGTAGATACCTGAAAGTCACAGTGGTAAAAAGATGATGGATACAGACAGTGCTTTTACAATGATCCTGGGGAGCCTCTGGACGCTTTTCTGATCCTAGATATTGGCCTATCTAGTACACATCACAAACCATATCCCAGAAAGGATATTCCACAAAAGTATTTTTTTTCTGTTTCCAGGGCACATACACACCCAATTTTACACACAGTAATTACTGTGAAAATACCTAAGGGTCTTGAAGGCCTTGAGATATTTAATTTTGAAATTTTGGTTATATTGTCTGAGACTTTACATGGAATGGGCTGAACATGATGAGACTTGATATTTTGTGGAATTATTATGCTATAATAAAACAGATCTAGCATCAGAAGAGTGCTATGCTATGCTGAAATCTCCCCAACTGTCCAAATGTATACTATATATTACAAAGGAAAGTAACTAATATAAATTTAATATACTATCATTACTTAGATGTGCAATGCAGGAAAGTTAAATTATTTCAGGTATACTTAAGAAAATATTGTGTTCCTTCAAAGAATTAGAAAAATGCAACAACTAAAATTTATGTGGAACAATGACAAACATAGGTAGCAAAAACTATCCCGAGCAAAAGGACATTAGTACAGGGATTACCATTCCAGATACTAAGGAATATTACAGAGACTATATAAATATGATTTAATACACACATGTAGACAAATGGAACAAAATTGTTGATCCAAACAAGAGAACATGTAACTTTAACCATTTAATATTAAACAATATGCCTAAAACATTCACTGGAGAAAAGAAAACATCTTTAATAAATGGTGCTAAGAAAACTAAATTTCTACATGCAAAAGAGCTGTGGCACATTTTGCAAAACATCTAATTTCAAATGAAGCAAAGACCTAAATCTGAAACTGGAAACACTAAAATTCATAGAAGAAAACATAGGCAGGAATGTACATAATAAAGAGTAGGAAAGAACATTTTGAATAGGATTCTATTTGCTCAAGAATTAAAGTAAACAATATTATTCTTTCTGTTGATAAAAACATTCCTGTATAATTTTGTTTGTATACATAGCACACACTTAAATAGTTATATTACACATACCACACACTATATGTATTATATATAATTATCTGTAGAATTGTCTACTGAATTAGGGAAACCTGCCAGTGATTGCAACATCCCACAGAAATGACTTCCTCTCTCACAGCAGCTATCAACTACCAATAGCTCATTAGTGAAGATCTGGAGAGCACCTTCCTCATCTACACAAATAATTCTTTAAAAATATCTGTTTTTATTTTATGTGTACATGCAAGTGCTTGTATTATATACATATACCATTTGCACTCCAGTTTTCATGGAAGCTAGAAGATGGCTTTCATTCCCTGTAACTCAAGTCACAGGTGGTTATGAGACATTATATGGAACCTGAATGAAATCTGGGTGCTAGGGAAGAACAAGTGCTCTTAAACAAAGCTCTATCTCTCCATCACCTATACAGAGTTATTTATCTTAGTTCATTGTTCCTCTATTCACTGATCAGTTGAACTTTATTGATGTAGACTCAATGTACAGAGGAACACAATACTTTCTTAAGTATACCTGAAATAATTTAACTTTCTTGCATTGCACATCTAAGTAATGATAGTATATTAAATTTATATTAGTTACTTTCCTTTGTAATTATTTTATTGATTGTTATGTCTTTGAGTGTATCAATAGTTCCCCTTATAACGTCATAAAATTGCAATGGACTATTTCTTCTTCTTTTTTTTGAGACAGGGTTTCCCTGTCTATCTTTGCACATTTCCTGGAATTCACTTGGTATTCCAGGCTGGCCTCAAACTCACAGAGATCTGCCTGGTTCTGCCTCCTGAGTGCTGGGATTAAAGGCATGTTCCACCACTGCCCGGCATGAGTGTGCTTGTCTCTCTCCCTCTCTTTTTTTTGAGCTGAGGATATAACCCAGGGCCTTGCACTTGCTAGGCAAGCACTCTACCACTGAGCTAAATCCCCAACCCCGATTTTCTCTTTCAAGTGTGATCAGTTTTACCATTATAAGTAGCATAAGAACTCATGCATATTTATGTATCAATAATGAATGACAAAAGTAGGCCATGAATTTGAAAGAAAGGAAGGAGCAGTGTGTGGGATGATTTGGAGTACAAAATGGGAAAGAAGGATGTTGTAATTAAAATCTCAAGGAAAATTAAGGAAACTAATCATTTTTCCTATCAAATTGATCAATGTATTAGGATACAAATGCAAGGGAACCTAGTTTCTGATATAACAGATTCCCCGCAGAGAAGAATACTTACACAATTTCAATTTCCTCTTTCTCCTGGATTTTCTAAATCCATGATGCCTGATACAGGTCCAACTTCTAATGAACACACAAGTCTGTTTCTCTCTCTTCACTGCATGTTTATCTTAAGTCACTTGACTAAATATGTACATATCTTAGCCATTCTGACAGGTGTAAGGTGGTATCTCAGAATTGTTTTGATTTGCATTTGCCTGATGATTAGGGATGTTGAGCAATTCCTTAAATGTCTTTCAGCCATTTGGGTTTCCTCTGTTGAGAATTCTCAATGTCTTAATTGGACTGTTGGGCAATTTGATGTCTAATTTCTTGAGTTCCTTATATATTCTGGATATTAGTCCTCTGTCAGATGTGGGGTTGGTGAAGATCTTTTCCCATTCTGTAGGCTGCTGCTTTGCCTTGTTGACCATATCCTTTGCTCTCAAAAACTTCTCAGTTTCAAGAGGTCCCATTGATTGATTGTTTCTCTCAGTGTCTGTGCTACTGGTGTTATATTTAGGAAGTGATCTCCTATGTCAATGTGTTCAAGACTGCTTCCTACTTTCTCTTCTATCAGGTTCAGAGTAGCTGGATTTATGTTGAGGTCTTTGATTCACTTGGACTTAAGTTTTGTGCACGGTGACAGATATGGATCTATTTGCAGCTTCTACAAGTTGATATCCGGTTATGCACCATTTGTTGAAGATGCTTTCTTTTTTTCCATTGTATAGGTTTGGCTTCTTTGTCAAAAATTATATGTTCATAGGTGTGCAGATTAAAGTCATGGTCTTCAATTCGATTCCATTGGTCCACAGGTCGGTTTTTATACTAATACCAAGCTGTTTTTATTACTGTAGCTCTATAGTAGAGCTTGAGGTCAGGGATCATGATGGCTCCAGGGGTTGGATCAAGAACAGAGAGGGAGAACAAGGAATAAGAGACCATGATAAATTAAGACCACATGAGAATTGGAAGAAGCAAAGTGCTAGAGAGGTCCACAGAAATCCACAAAGATACTTCCACAATAGACTACTGGCAATGGTGAAGACACAGCCCAAACTGATCTACTCTGGTGATAGGATGGCCAAACACCCTAATTGTCGTGCTAGAAACCTCATCCAATGAGTGAGGGAACCATATGCAGAGATCCACGGCCAGGCCCCAGGTGGAGCTCCAGGAGTCCAATTGGCAAGAAAGAGGAGGGTTTGTATGAGCAAGAATTGTTGAGACCAAGGTTGGAAAAAGCACAGGGACAAATAGCCAAATGAATGAAAACACGTGAACTATGAACAAGTAGCTGAGGAGCCCCCAACTGGATCAGGCCCTCTGGATAAGTAAGACAGTTGATTAGCTTGATCTGTTTGGGAGGCATCCATCGGTGGGACCAGGACCTGTTCTCAGTGCATGTGCTGGCTGTTTGGAAACTGGGGCTTATACAGGGACACTTGGCTCAGCCTGGGAGGAGGGAACTGGACCTGCCTGGACTGAATCTACCAGGTTGAACTCAATCCTCAGGGGAGACTTTGCCCTGGAGGAGATGGGAATGGGCAGTGGGCTAGGGGGAAGGTGGGTGGGGCGGGATGGGGTGGCTGATACGTAAAATTAAATTAAATAAAATAATGTACATATTATCTACTAATTATCATTTACAATTTTCCCCCTCACTTCTGACCATTTTTATCTGGACATTTAATCTAATTATAGCAGATTAATTTTACTATAAACCACAAAGCACCCTTCCAAGGATATCTGTTATCCCTAGGACTAGGCAAGCACAATCTCTAAACTGATCATAAATCCTCCAAGGATATCCTAATTTGCAAAAATGTGAGGACACTTTAAGCCTCTCTGACATAATCTTGGGCATCCACTACTCTTGCTCTTTTTGACTAATGGCCTTGATACTAAGTTCTGTCTTTATGTTTTGTGTTCTTCTTGGCAGAGTTACAGTGGCTTGCTTATGTCTGCTCAAGATTTATTTTTAGAATATGTACCATCTTATTTTAATTAGTTAACACTATGATCTTTTTCTATATAAGATCTCTATGCACATTTCATTCTGATTGTTTCTTTTCCTACTCCATCTCCTTGTTTCCACCTCTCTGCTATGTTCTATTATACTGAATTCTCATTTCCATTTTGTTATGTTACATTCTCTAACTTCCCACCTTTTATTATAGTCACAGAGCCACCCCATTTTATTGAAAATTTTGTATATGTGGACTGTATTTACCTCATTTCCTGCACCTCCCTACTCCAGCTTTCCTTAGTGTCCCCTCCTGCCTCCCAAATTTATACTCTTTTACTTTAATTTTATGTACACACACACACACACACATATAAAATCTGCTATGTCCATTTATTGTTCATCATATGTATCTATTTTTAGTGTGTTGCTCTGGCTCCATAGGATCACACAGCATTGAGCATGGGCATTTATAAATCTGGTGGATTAAAGTGTTTGGACCACACTGAATAAGTAAACCCAAAAGAGATGAAGGGAAAGACTTAGATTTGTATGGAAAACAAACCTATATTCAACTTACACAAAAGCAGCTGCATCAATATGCTGTGGGATGTTCTGTATGTTAAATGTGTTGCTCTAGTTGGTTAAAAATTAAAACACTGATTGGCAGGTAGCCAGGCAGGAAATATAGGCAGGACAAGGAGAAAAGAGAGTTCTGGGAAGTGGAAGGCTGAGGCAGAGAGACACTGCCAGCTGCTGCCATCACAAGAAACATGTGAAGATGCCAGTAAGAGCCATGACCCATGTGGCAAGGTATAGATTTATAGAAATGGGTTAATTTAAGATAGAAAAACTAGACAACAAGAAGCCTGCTGCGGCCATACAGTTTGTAAGCAATATAAGTCTCTGTGTGTTTACTCGGTTGGGTTTGAGCAGCTATGAGACTGGAGGGTGAGAGATATTTGTCCTGACTGTGGGCCAGGCAGCACCAGAAAAACTCTAGCTACATCAGTAGGCAAAGAAAGTATGTGAGTTAAATTATAAATAAAAAGGCCAAAGGTATTTCTGGAAATCATTTTTGTGGCTCCTCACTCAGGTTTTTTACATAAATCACTGGGACAGCTTGGAGGGCTTCAAGTATCTAGTGCTCCTCATGTCCATGAAAACAATAAATCGATGCACAGAGCTGCAGAAGGAGAATGTTACATTGCTTGTCCAAAGAGATATTTAGTTTAATATTTTTGATCTTAAAATAATCCAGAGGATATTGAAAGGAACCAGAGAAGAGTGGAAAAAAACAACTGTACCTTCTATAATCTGGTTACATGAAAAGTCATTGTTTTTCCTGCATGAGGAGCTTAATATCACTGGTTTCTCATTGATTCTTGCTCTCCTCTCTTTCATCTCCTTCTATCTCCCATGGTTTCTATCCTCTCCCCTCTCAGCATTTCTCCTCTCTACTCCTGTTCTCTGCTTCTCATGTCTTATCATCTCTTCTTTACTATAATTCCCTCTGAAATGCTCTACCTGCCCAGAACCAAGTTCTAGGATCCAGAGATTCCACTTCAGGGAATGAATACTTAAGTTCAATCTTGAATTCCAGAGTCTATAAACTGATAATCTCCTTCTTTAAATCCTTCTTCCAGCAACCAAGTCACAGAACCTCTGTGAGAAATGTTGCTTCTATTTCCAAGCTATCAGAATTTTACAGATTCGACAACACTGAATGTTACATAGGTTGCCATGATACAATGATGGCTGCAATCTATGTGTTGTACACAAGATTAATTTTCAGCCATATTTCCATAGTCTTCACTGACTTCTAGGGAACACAGAGTTACTATGGTGACCTGAATCCATCAAAGTCTGTGGGACTACGTTGGTTTCTCAGGATTTGGAAGGCACACAGTGCCTCAGGACCCATGGATTCTACCCTGAAATAATTATGATGCATTCCTGTCAAGGCAACTCTACCAGGTAAAGTTAATGATAGCTCACAGAAGACAAAAGTTGTCACATCAGGAAAATGAGAAAAGGACAGTAAAACCTAGGTAAATGGAGTTTTATTAGGATAAGGGAACAAATAACATTCTATTTTAGTTTAGTTTAGTATTTGTAAATGTTCATTGTACAAGAAACCATGTCACAGTAGAGCTTTTCATAGAAGAATGTATTTCACTCAGGACATTTCCCTCAAACTCTTCAACTGCTCTATTCTTGTTCCTTGTCTAGGTCTACAATGTTCTCCTGGACAATTTTGATTGTACACACACACACACACACACACACACACACACACACACACACACACACACACAATTTTGGGTATCGCTAAAACTTCTATGAACTACAAACAGGAAAACAATAAATGTGAGTGTATTTTTTCATTTATTTCTTATCTTTTCTCTTCTTGTTTTTATGTGAGTCTCAGTCTCCCTACATTTCTTTTGCTGGTCTAGAAATCAATCCATAGACCAAGCTGGCCTTGGATTCATGTATCTGCCAGCCTTTCCTCCTGAATACTTGGGTTAAGGGCATATGCCATCATACCAGTCATAATATTGGTTTATCCATCACTGGTTTTATTCACTGAATGTATTCTATTTATATCCATTTTCTTATAAGCAACATAACTTTGTACTAATAAATGGTTTAAAAGAAATCTATCTATCTATCTATCTATCTATATCTATATTTATATACACACACATATATGTGTACATATATTTCATTTTTGTTTGATGTTTTTCTGGTTTTGGTTGCAGGCTAATAATGGCTGTGTAAAAGGAATTTGGAAATGTTTCTGCTTTGTGGACGAAAATCATGCGTGGTGCTAGAACTTAGAATTTGTGAGTTCATAGATCTAAGAGAAGAATCTGCTATTGTCACTTTACTAGACTAGAAAAGTTACTCGCTAGATTCTAAATGTCTACTGTGGTACACACAAAAGTATAGGTTTCACCCTTCATCAAAGAATTGTGAATTGCAACACATGCATGCAAACCATTATAGTGAAATTAAAATAATAAATCTCCATAAACTATTCACTGTGTGTTTTCTAGCACTGTCTCATACAAGTGTACACCAAAACTGCACATAAGCTCTGGGAATCATAGTAGAAGAGAGGTTTAAAAATTGCAAGTGAGAAACCAGAAGTTTGCTGTGAGACTGTATCTGCTAGAAAAGTGGCTTCCTAAAGACCTGAACAAAGATTACACTGATAGGCATGCTAAAATGGAAGGAAAGAATCTCATGAATCATGATCCATAGAAAAAGTGATTCAGACAACCAATATATGATTATATTGGGTGAAATAGTCTTCCACAGGAAAGAATTTCCCAATTGGTCATCAAATACTATTGGTCAGCCCTGAAATCTTATACCTAAAAATAACGCTTTATGGAGAAAGGAGTTTGTCTTTACTTATTTAAGAACATATGTGTCTTTGTGTGTGAATGTGTCCTCCTGATTGTGTGTTTGGGCTTGTGAGTCCATATGCATCTGTGTGTGTGTGTGTGTGTGTGTGTGTGTGTGTGTTTGTATGTGTATGGGTATGTGTGTGTAACAGCATATAAATGTACATAGGACATGCAGTTGAAACAATCATGTTGTGTACATATGGGGTGGAGGCAGTTAAGAGAGAATGGGAACTAGAGTATACTTCAATATCAAAAATGAAATTGAGTACATTTTAAATTTGAATTGTGTGCTTCATGAAAAAATCCACATTTTTTTACTTTTCTCAGAGTATTTTCATGCCATCACTATAAAATTGATTTATACTACATGATATTAAGTATTCTAATACTGTACTTTCTTATTGTGATATTATGCTTTTCCTTTTACATCTACTTCAATAGATGTTTTCAGACTTGAGTGACTATATTCTTCTGCTGAGTACTAGAAAATTGTGAAATTAGATTATTGATATTTAAAAAATCAATTGAATGCATCCAAGAACAATTTCAATATCCTGTAATGTTTAGGGGTCTATGGTCCCTAGATGGTAAGTTTTTGCTGAATGTACCATGTGCTTGAGTTCATGAGGATTCAAGCTGGTAGTCAACTGGAAACTTCATCCCTACTAGAATATTTTCATTTTGTATGAAGTAATCATGAACCTTACATGAGAGTGAACCACGAAAGGTATAACAGAAACAAGGCTGTTTCAATTGTTGCATGAACATCATGGGAGTAACCAACCACTTTATGATTGAAGTAAAAACCCACCTCACATGATGGACCCTATGCCTGTCACCACCATCAGAGACAAGAGCCTGTGGATCAAGAGTACTTAGACACTGACAAAGAACATAATACTATTATTCTGCTAAGTGAATGTTGCAATTAATTGTTTCCTATGCTCTTCTCTTCATGCTAAAGATTTGTACATCTCTCAATGCTCATCAGAGAAGCTTCTTTTTGTACTTCATGATATTTAACACATAGGCCCACATTGTTATTAGTGGTGAGATTAAGAGACTCTGGAATTTTCACCTTAAAATGGAACATCTATATCATTCCTTTCCCTCCAAAGACTCGGGGATTATTATGGAAGAAGAGACAGAAAGAGTTTAAGAACCAGATGTGGCAGATGACTCCAAGGTTTTGTAAGTGATAACATGTCACTTATTCATTTGAATTTACTTGTTGGGACAGTATGCACAAAACCTGCACATAATCAACCTAGACAAAATCTTAGCACAGTGAAAGATGTTAGGAAGTCCCACACCTTTTTGAAGAGCTACAGGTCACAGATGGTTTCTGAGAGACATTGTCAGATTGCCTAAAGATTCAACCCATAAGTGACTAATAATGCATCCATAGGTTTCCCTGAGTTAGGCATATATGAAAATAAGTAAGTAGTCTCAGTGTTTGTTTTGTTTTGGTTTGATTTTTTACAGATGAGATTTAAAGAGAATGGTGGTTGGAGGATATAATAAAGATATTGGAAGGAGATAGTGGGCATGTGCTGAACTATAACTCATATGCATCTATGAAATACTCAAACATTTTAAGTACTAAATGCTATAGATCTTCACTTTTGAAGAACTAATTTAATTTGTGCTGAAAAAGTCAGTGAATCCTCTATCCTATGAGAAAGCAATACTTCACCAACTAATTCTCCTAATTTTTTTCTTTATAATAGGTGCTGCAGTCATGGTGCCTCTTCACAGCAAGAGAAATCATAATGAAGATAGAAGTTTTTCTTAGACTGGAGTTTTTGGTTTATTTGCTTCTAATTTTCCTACTTAAGCAGATGTAAAGAGTTTTACAAAGTGTTGGTGGGTACATTCAGGAGCATTGGCAAGGTATAAGATCTTGGTTTATATACAAATAGATCACGTTTGATATTTTCTTCCTTTTATCTTTCATTTTAATTCATTTTTATTTTTTTGTTTTTAATTAGCTTAGGCATAGCTGGTTTCTTTAAGGGTTTTTCAGATTTGGATTTTGGTTGACCCATTCCTTCCTCTCATTGTCACTCTGCTTCTATTTCAGCTTATCTGCTTCATGCTCATCATTTTCTTTCTGTTCTCATGTCATGTGTGTTTTCTTTCTTTTCCAAGCCTCTCACATAGAGACACTTTTTAAGTTTCTTCTTGTTTCCTGGACTCAACATACATTCACACCACATTATCACAGATTTATAAAACCTATAATTAATGAAACTGTACTTAGACAGAATGTATGCTAGTGATCTTTCTGGGACTGTCTTACCTCACTGAATAGAATACTTTCTATATTGGTGCTGTATAGTGCCAATGCATGATGAAAGGGAGACTGTGTGTATCTGGTAGTTCCTAGGTCTCAGCTCTTGTCTTCACCTTGTTTTACCTTATTCAGATTGCAAGATTCCTAGCTGATTTTGTTCTAGTTCTTGAGTGGTATTTACAAATTTCTCAATTCATATCTTTTATTTTACTTAAGACATACATAAAGATTTGATATATTGGGGCTAGAGATATGGCTCAGAAATTAAGAGCACTGACTGCTCTTCCAGAAGTCCTGAGTTCAATTCCCAGCAACCACGTGGTGGCTCACAACCATCTGTAATGAGATACAATGCCCTCTTGTGGCCCGCAGTCATACATGCTGTATACATAATCAATCAATCAATCAATCAATAAATAAAAAGATTTGATGTATTTAATTTTTGGTATTATTGAAGTTTTCTTTTACAACACGACTAGAAAATGTCAATATATTCTGGATGTCTTGTATCTTATTTTTGTTTGTATGGGCTGTCACTTTTCATTGTTTCTCATGGGCTAACGTCACATCGTTCTGAATGATTCATTTTCTATGAAACTTGATGGCTCTCCTTCCACCATTATATACATCCTGAGATACTACATGTTCACACAGTAACATACATGGAAAGTAACTATCCGGTGACACATTTGAGAAGGATTACTTTCCAAGCAGTCAGGGCTGGCCTTGATCAACTAAAACTTAAACTTAAAAGACTTTGTGTTTCAGTGTCTCATTAGTCCCATTGATTAATGGCTTCTTCCTCCACTGCAGGCTGTAAATGTTTGTCAGTATTTATTTGAACAGAAGAATAATGTGTCCACATTCCAAAGGAAATTTTGTCGAATGACAGAATGGATTTCTGGAATCTGGCAATCATTTTTTTTTTTTTAATTTTCTTATTACGGGTTTACAAGTTACAACTGGAATTCTGGGAAATTTCTCTCTAATTTTCTACTATCTAGTCCTTTACTGCAGAGAATGCACATTAAAGCCCACAGATTTTATTCTCATGCATCTACCTGCATCCAATGTCTTGATAGTTCTTTCTACAGGAGTGCCCCACACAATGGCAGTTTTGAGATTTAAGAATTTCTTGACTGAGTTTGGATGCAATATCCTAGTATACATACAAGGATTTGGTAGGAGTATATCCATTGGCACCATTTGCCTCTTGAGTGTGTTCCAAGCCTTGACCATTTGTCTCAGGAATTCCATTTGGAAAGAGTATAAGGTCAAAGTTAAGAAGAACATTGGCTGCCACATTTCTCTCCTCTGGATCATGTACATATTCATAAATTTCATTCATTTTGCATACACACTTGTCAAAAGGAATTGTAAAAATGTAACCATAAAATGAGATTTTGGATTCTGCTTCATTGAAGGCAAGGGTGTAATTGCTGATTCACTCTATGCAGCATTTGTGGTGTTCCCTGAAGTCTTTTTTTCTGTGCTCATGGTCTGGACTAGTGCATCCATGATTGTCATTCTGTACAGACACACACAGAGAGTTCAACACATTCTCAGCACTCGTGGTTCCAGGAAAAACTCTCCTGAATCCAGAGCCACCAGGAACATTCTGATTCTAGCGTCTACCTTTCTGGCTTTTTGCACTCTCTCCTCCATCTTAAGAGGCTACATTACTCTTTTGTATAATCACAATTGGTGGCTGGTGAACATCAATAGTCTTGCTTCTATGTGTTTCCCTTCTTTTGGACCCTTTGTTGTCACTAATAATTACTGTTTTGTATCCAGGTTTTGTTCAGGGCTGATAAGGAATAAAAATCATTTAATCTCATAATGAGTATGCAAGTGATATGTTTTGCTTGGTATAAAGTTGTTTACTCATCTGTCACAAGTCATAAGGTCAATGCAGACAGTTAAGTAGGTAGCTGGAAAAATTATGGGAGTTTAGTTAGCTTTTTGTATCAACAGCCTACATGGTCCAGTCCTATTGTGTGAGTCCCATTTTACTCTTCAACTTGAAGCTGTGAGAGGCTTCCCTTTGCCCATCTGAGCTAGCAAAATCTCTCAATAAATATGCCCTTCTTTTGGCTTTCATTCTTTTCAGGAAAACTTGACTGCTTGGTGATTTCACATACCACTTTGTGTATTATATTCTCACTGCATAAATATGAACGTGTGCATCAGGAGGCCCAGTTTGCATGACAATGGCTGTAGCCTGCACCGATACCAATAAAAGAAGGATTAACATCAGTCACCTCCTACAAATCTCACATAATAACAACTGATGGTTTTGATATAGTTACAAATATGGTTTGCTAGTATTTTATTGAGAATTTTAGCATCATCAGGGCTATTGACTTTTAATTTCCTTTGCTGTTGCTCTTCTGATACTGAGAAGAACAATTAACAAATTGGATCTCCTGAAACTGAGATGCTTCTGTAAGGGAAAGGGCACAGTAAATAAGACAAAAAGACAGCCTACAGAATATGAAAAGATTTTCACCAACCCCACATCTGACAGAGGGCTGATCTCCAAAATATATAAAGAATTAAAGAAACTGGATATCAAAATAACAAACAATTCATTTAAAAATGGGCTATAGAGCTAAACAAATAATTCTCAAAGAAATTTAAAATGGCTGAAAGACATTTAAGGAATTGCTCAACATCCTTAATTATCTGGGAGATGCACATCAAAACAACTCTGAGATGAAATCCCATATCTGTCAGATCAAAAGCAATGCAGACACCTTATGTTGGAGAGGATGTGGAGCAAGGGGAACACTCCTATACTGTTGGTGGGAGTACAAACCTATACAACCACTTTGGAAATCAGTATGATGGTTTCTCAGAAAAGTGGGAATCAATCTACCTCAAGACCCAGCTATACCGCTCTTGGGCATATACCCAAGAAATGCTCAATCATAACACAAGGACACATGCTCAACTATTTTCATAACAATATTATTTGTAATAGCCGGAACCTGGAAATAATCTAGATGCCCCTCAACTGAAGAATGGATTAATAAATGTGGTACATATACATTACGGAGTACTACTCAGCAGAGAAAAACAATGACATTATGAAATTTGCAGGCAAATGGATAGGACTAGAAAATATCATCCTGAGTGTGGTAACCCAGACTCAGAAGGACAAACATGGTATGTACCCACTCATAAGTGTATACTAGATATAAAGCAAAGGATAATCAGGCAACCACCCACAACTCCAGAGAAGCTAACTTACAGGGAAGACTCATAGTGGGATTCATGGACCACCCTGGGAAGAGAAAATTGATGAGATCTCCATGAGTAAACTGGGGATGAAAGGTGGACAATGGAGGGTAGGGGATAGGGGGTGAGAGCATTTGGGAATGGGATGGTTGAACTGGAACAAGGAGGGAGGGGAAAAGCAATGAAAGAGATACCAAGATAGAGGGAGACAATATAGGGATAGAAAGAAACTCTGGTGCTAGGGAAGTTGCCAGGAATCCCCAAGGATGACCCGAGCCAGGCTTACTAGCAATAGTGGAGGGGTGCCTGAACTAAACTGGCTTGTTCCAGAGATCAGACTGATGAATACCCTAACTGTAATTACAGAACTTTTCTCCAATAACTGATGGAAGTAGATGCAGAGATCCACATCCAATCATGAGGCAGAGCTCCAGTCAATGTGAGAGAAGAAGGATTCTATTAACAAGTGCATCAGCATCATGATGAGGAAACATGCAGTAACCACCAAACCAAACTAGAGGGAACTCAGGAAAGTTGGATCAATGGCTGTGGAGCTTACATGGAACTGGACTAGGCCCTCTGCATTGTGAAACAGTTGTGCCACTTGATCTGTTTGGGGGGCCTGCTGGCTGTAGGATCAGAATCCATCTCTGGTGCATGAGGGCAACTCCTGACTCAGAACTTCCACTTCCAGAATTCTCCTTGCCTGCTTATTCTGACTATACTTGTTGCTTGGCTGCTGGTCAATCAGCACTTTATTTATCAACCAATCAGAGCAAAGCACATTCACAGAATATAGAATGACATTCCACAGCACTTCCCCATTTCTGTCTAATCAAAAAGGAAGGTTTTAGCTTTAACATAGTAGAATAACATATAATAGAACAGTTATCAAGCAAAAATTACAGTTAAAATATTTAGTATATTTGTTTGTTTTTAATGGACAGCATTTATTCTTTTCCCAATTGTTACAGTGAATATAGATGTAAAAGAATGGTTTTGGCAGTTAGAAAAAAAAGTACAAATCTGGTGTTTGGCCTTTAAAAGTTATTTTCTTTAGCTCTTTGTTTCTTCATTTTCTCATGTGGTCTTCATTTACCATGGTCTCCTATTCCTTGTTCTCCCTCTCTTTTCTTGATCCAGCTAGGATCTCCTGCTCTCTTTCCCTCGACCCTCGCCATTCATTTTTCCCACTCATGTCTAGGCTGTTCATGTAGATCTCATCCATTTCTCCATGTCTTTCTTGGGGTCTCGTTTTCCAGGTAGCCTCACTGGTGAAATCCACAAAGATACCCCCACAAAAGACTGCTGACAATGGTCGAGAGACAGCCGGGACTGACATACTCTGGTGATGGGATGGCCAAACACCCTAATAGTTGTGCCATAAACCCCATCCAAGGACTGAGGAATCTGGATGCAGACATCCATGGCTAGGCCCCTGGTGGAGCACTGGGAGTCTAATTAGTGAGAAAGAGGAGGGTCTATATGAGCGAGAATTGTTGAAATCAAGGTTGGATAAAGCACAGGGACAAATAACCAAATGAATGGAAACACATGAACTATGAACCAAAGGCTGAGGGGCCCCCAACTAGATCAGGCCCTCTGAATAGTTGAGACAGTCGATTGGCTTGATCTGTTTGGGAGGCATCTAAGCAGTGGTACCAGGTCCTGGGCTCGTTGCATGAGTTAGCTGTTTGAAACCTGGGACTTATGCAGGGACGCTTGTCTCAATCTGGGAGGAGGGGACTTGACCTGCCTGGACTGAGTCTATCAGGTCGAACCCAGTCCTCGGGGAGACCTTGATCTGGAGGCGGTGGGAATGGGGGGTGGGCTGGGGGGAAGGGGAGGGGGCAGGAAGGGAGAGAACAAGGGAATCTCTGGCTATTATGTAGAACTGAATAGTATTGTAAAATAAATAAATAATAAAAAAAAGGGAAAAAAGTTATTTTTCATGATGGGAGGAAAGAAAAAAAAAACAAAGTTGTTTCACATTGCAGAATTCCTTCCCACACCAAAGCCTAATGCTTGCTTATCAAGTCAGAGAGATACACTTGAATTACAAGCTGGAGGTTTGAACCTGAGTAAGACATTTATAAAACCCAGACAGTGCAATGCCCTCTGAGCCCAGGTATCACTAGGCACAGCACAACAGACTGAAAACTTAACAGGGGAAAGCCTGGATACTCAGAGTTTGGGAGTATAAGCCCCCTACTTCTGGCTCAAGGGTTTTGGAAGTAGAATAAACAAAACACACTTGGTAAAAAAAAGTCAGCAGTTGCCTTTTGCAGGGGTGGGGCCTGGATAAGAGCTGGGGACAGGAACATTTCACATCACTAACCTAACTAGGGAAACCATAAGGAATCATCTTCAACTGGCCTTAAGAGTAGGCCAGTTGGCTTATGGGAGAATTCACAGGAGAAAGGGAATGTTGCCAAGAGGGGGCAACAAGCCCTTCCTTTCTGTGCACAGGAAGGCAGCCAGGTCACCAGGTCTAGGCAGTGACCTCACAAGGATGGCCAGTAGAGGCAAGTCCAAGCCCTTCCCCTTGCCTCAAGGGCTGCAGGCGGTGTCCTATCTTAGGTAGCAAGCTCAGAAAAGCCAGGCCAGACACAGAGGAAGCAAAATGACAAGGCAGAACTGAGAAAACGTACCAAGCCACTTGGTTAAATATCTATAAGAATTATGGGTTAATATAAGTATAAGAGGTAGTCAGTAATAAGCCTGAGCTAGTGGCCAAGCAGTTATAATTAATACAAGCCTCTTTAGATTTGAACTTTGAGAGGCTTCCTGTGCTTCCATGGATGCCCCTTGCTAGGCACATACTAGAATCAAGAAGTATAAGAAGTGTCTGTTTCTGTTTGGCTTGTTTTGATTTGATATTAGCAACACATGATATTTGGAGGGAAAAGTGGTAGGTGGAAATAAATGTCATGGAAGGAGATAAAAGGATGGACTTGACTAAAAGGTATATGAATACATGAAATACTCAAGAGGACATTAAGTAGTAAATGTTCTAAATCTTTTAAAAGGAACTAAGTTTATTTGTATGGGAAGAAGTCAGAGAAGCCGATATCCAATGAGGCATAGAGATTGAAGTAAATTTGTCCTGAATCTGATTTCAAAGTTTTAGGACCTTCCACTGGAGACCTGGTCACACTTCAGCGACCAGAGAAACTACACAGCTCTTCAAAACACATTGTATTATTGGAGATATACAGAAGAAACTCCTAAGTGTCTTTTTAATTAGCATCTGAAAAAAAGTTTCATAAACGATTTTGTCTCCCAAAGCCACACTGTCATTGCCAGGGAAGTTGACATGAAAATTGTCAATCTGAAGGGAGGTGAGGTCATAGAGTCTCAAACCTTTATCTCTGGCTTGAGTTTGAGCTCCCTTCCTCTCTTACAGTGCTGGTTATTATGAAGTCAGGATCTGTACACTGAGCCCACCACATTGCAGAGGTAAGAATCCAGGTAAGTACATGATATTGCAGTGTGCTGCTGAGCCAGTGTAAGTGCTCATGTCTGATGATGGGAATCCTGGGTAGAAATAGATCTGTAGAACAAAGAGGGAAGGCACAAGAATTATTGCATAGTTAAGAGATGAGTGAGAAAGAACAAAGTGTTCCTAATCTTGTGCCAGTTCCTATTTGTTTTTTACCATAATCTAAGTCTCCTACTGGGGATGATTGTGGGTAACACCAGGGTAATACAGTTCATCTGTGAAAATGAAGTATTGCAGAAATAAATCAATGTGATAATTCACTTACTTCACATGATGTGTAGTATAGATGAACATTGCACATATTACTGTTTTAGGTGAACTTACTGGATTCACAGTCATAGTAATCATTATAATGGACATATAAGAAGCACACACATGTGGGAAGGTACACAATATGAATCTCATATGGAGTAAAATGTACTCTTATTTAAGAGTACATTGATGAGCCACAGAGGCAGTAACTGTGTCTGCATTGAATGAGCCCTGGTACAATGACCGTTTGAATCTACCCTGTGAACTTGGGAAAATAACACTGAAGGGAAGAGTCACAGTATGAGTATGAGGCAAAGACATCCAGGTCCAAATCTGTCTTGAATTTTCTCTTCTGGTATAGTTATACTCAAATTTTAAACATATCTTGATGACATGCCAAATCATACAAGATACAACCAATGAAGTACATAAAACATCAAGCAGGGAACACAAACTGCATATAGCCTGGAATATGATTGAGAACATGTCCTATGCCTTTGTGATCAGGGTTTTTGGTGTCTGTGTTTGTACCACACTAGTTATGTTCAAGTCTGTAGGGTCCACTTGACACAAAGAGCATTTGGATATAAAGAGTCACTTAGCCCTGATTTTCTATGTTCTGGTCTTCAAAGTGCAACTAAAAAATGGACAGTGTCTCATAAACTGTTACAAATGTTAATAACTTGTACACTTAGTTACTAAAAACATCACCCCTGCCACTTCTTATAATGTTTAGGATACAAAAAAGAAAGAAATTACAGATGAAGCAATAGAAAACAACCATGAAGTATATGCTGTAGCTCATAGAAATGGAAAATCTATGAATGAGTGTGGACATGGCTCAGTAGAGGATACTAAGAAAATTAGGCAAAACACGGTGTCTGAACTGCCTACACTGGAATTCTTCAGAACAAAGAATCACATGGCAATTGAAATACGGGTCTGATGTGATCACTGTGATAACTTTGGAAGCAGAGAAATGTGGAATGCAACTTAACCCCTCTCTTTTGGAACAAGGGTGGGTAGATAAGTCTTTATAAGATAAATACATCATGGACTGAATTGTTTTTATGATTTGCTAAGGACATGCTATTTCTGGCTGACATGTTAGTGAACATAAACAACTGAAATATCCAAGAAGATGGTCAGGCATGATTGAGGGAGCTGGAAATGTGAGAGAGAAGATTTATTCACTGAGTAGAATAGGACTGTGGTCTCTATTAAGGTAGGAAAAAAATCAAGTGACCTCTGCACTGGTATTGAACTTTATGTCTGTGTTGATGCACACTATGAGATATGATCAGAAAAGAAAGGCTGTCGAATTTGAGTTATATAGATTGATATTCATACACTAACAATAAATCTTTTTACAAATTAAATTTGCCACTACACATGCAACTCTTATAAAATAAAACAATGTGAATGCTTACCAGTGAGGATATTGGGTTTCAGTGGATTTGACCATACTGCATCTTTGTGTGCAGAATCCTATGGCTATGAAGACAAACTCTCATTTTGAGATTAGGCAGAGTGACTTCAAAGATCTGAGCAAAAGAGCAATCTCACCCTGTGATTGATGTTGGCCACTCTTTCTTTTCGTTAACATTGCTTCTTACCTCACTCCACTGAATGCAGATGGATACATAAATGCTCATTTCTCAAACACACGGCACACATACTTCTTGGTCATTGGCATTCAAGATGTCTCAGTAGCCACAGCACCTTTTAGTATGAAGCATCTTGTCAATAATTGTAACTAACACTTTCCATCCTCATAGATGTTTTGGTACAGGTCCACTGGCATCATCTTTCTGGGAATGTGCCCGGTCTCTCAGTAAGTATACTCCAGGTAGGTAGAACTTTAAAAAGCTTCCAGCGGTTTTGTCTTTTCACTTGCCTCATATTGGGCACTGTGTATCCTTATCAATTCTTGTGTGTGTGTGTGTGTGTGTGTGTGTGTGTGTGTGTGTGTGTGTGACTGTGTATCCTTATCATATATATATATATATATATATATATATATACATATATATATATTTCTTTAAAAAGTTACCAAGGAACCTGATGTAGCATGAGTCTTAAAAGTTCTTATTAATAAAATCAAACCAGCCGGGCGGTGGTGGCGCACGCCTTTAATCCCAGCACTCGGGAGGCAGAGGCTGCCGGATCTCTGTGAGTTCGAGGCCAGCCTGAACTACCAAGTGAGTCCCAGGAAAGGCGCAAAGCTACACAGAGAAACCCTGTCTCGAAAAACAAAACAAAAAAACAAAAAACAAAAAAAATAAAATCAAACCAGTTATTGGGGTGAATACTGGAAGATCAGAGAGACAGAACAAGCCACAGCTAACCTCACCTGGCCAACTTCTCAGCTGATCTTTTTTCCTCAGACTGGACTCCTCTGTGTCCTCATATCCAAATAGCTCTCAGCTGAACTGTGCTGCTTGAAAGCCTGAAAGCTTAACCAGCCAAAATGCTTCTTGTTTCTTTCCTCACACCTTATATACCTTTCTGCTCTCTACCATCACTCCCTGGGATTAAAGGCTCCCTTTCTGGGATTAAAGGCGTGAGTCACCATGCTTGGCTGTATCTTTGAACACATGGATTTCTGCCTCTGGAATGCAAGAATTAAAGGCGTGTGCTACCACTGCCTAAATTCTATCTTTAATATTGTGGCTGGAATGTGCTTATTCTATTTTTTCTTGCTGTAATAGCCCCCCTTACCCTTTTCACAAAAGATACACTGTATCCTCATTTTCTTCTCCTGAATGCCTCATCTCAACCTAAATTACATGTTTCTCCTGATTTTTTGAGAATTTCTCCATCTTTCTGTTCAAGGTCTTTGTAGCACTTCTGTCTCTGAGTTGAAGTTTTTAGATCATCTATTTCCAGTTGCTTGGACACCTGCAGATGGTGCTGGTCCATATGGTTCCAATGAATGTTTGATACCAATGAAGCTCAGCCTCTTGTAACTGCATGATATGAGACACTGTATTCCCCCAGGCAGCAAAATCTCCACACATTTCCCTCACACTTTAGAACTTTCAGTGCTCACATTGGTCATGATAGATGCACAGTGTCTGGAACATGGTGACAACTGTTCCTGCCAACCATGTTGTCCATAGCAGTCACACATTTGCCCCATGTCTGAGATGATATGGGGTCTCCGGGCCCCAACTGATACGTAAAATTATATTTTGTGCTCATCAGCTAGTTGATGATGAGCTGCTACTGGGCATTTCTGGATAATCGACAGATAAAAGCTTCCATGATTGTTATTGGGTGATGTAAAAACTAAGCTCATTTGTGTGGTTATATTTAAAAGTGGGATGATTGGGGCCTTTTGTTACTACCCCCTTCTTTGTGAGCATGTGTGATGGTGTCATTATTCACTTGTTTGGTTATTTTTAAAAGTGGGATGATTGGGGACTTTTGTTACTTCCCGCTTCCATGTGAGCATATGTGTTGGTGTCATTTTTCAGATTTGTTTATGCAACCATGTTAAGAGTTCATGAGCATAGCTTTCCCAACATTTTAGGAGATGCCGTCTCACAACAGATGCATATATCCATGGCTCTTAAAGTCTTTCTGCTTCCTCTACTACAATGTGCCCTGAGCCCTGAATTCAGGGGTTGTATTGTGGGTGTATAACTGGAAATTGGCACAGCACAACAAAAACACAATCAATTGTTGTCTGGTTTTGATCACTCATGCTTTTTCTGTTTTCTACCTTTGGATTACCTGTATTTTTTGTAATGATCTTTTGCGTTGAGAATATTTTCCTTTAGTGATTAGAGCTACAAGTAATGAAGGAATTGCTTTGCGTACAAGAAAATAGGCCCTACTTTGTTATCTGGCACCAAATTGTAAACACTGAAATCATGTATGTACAAGGCACATTTTACAAATTGAGCTGGTTTCATATATTTTATATACTGAGCTGTACTTACATATTAGTATAAAACATAGACCCATATACATTTACCTGTAACAAAAATTAAAGAAAAAGAGGTCGAGGGCCAAGAATTTGACAATTGGAGCTTGTGTAGGTACTTGGAGGTGGTTGGAGAGAAGAAAGCCACAATGGTGCAATTATGTTTTTTTCTTTCAAAAATTAAAGAGATGCAGCTATACCTTATAAAAATTACTTACCTTCTATGACACAAATTAAATTATAGTTCTACAAATTGCTTCTTCTCAGAATAGTTAAATACAGATGAGAATGTTGGAAAAAATTGTGAAAGTGTGATTATTGGTGGGTAAGGTTATGTTTGTCCTGATTAAGCAGATGTGTCCCTTACGTCAATGTGTGTAGTGGCATTCACAGATACTGCAAGGCATAAAATTCTTGATTTTTATATATGAATCAACAAATTTTGTATTATCAACATTTTCTTCATTTACTTTTTATTGATTATTATTTTTTGGATTGTTCTTTATTATTTACATTTTGCTAGGTTATAAAATAGCAAGTTTTCTTAAGGCATTTTCATACTTACTATTTTGATAGACTCAACCCCTCCCCTTCCTCCATTTCTCTTCCCTCATCCCAGCTTATATAGCCCAATATACACAATTCCTTCCTTCACTTTCAAAACACATGTAGTGTTTTATCATCCTGATCACATTTGACCTATTCTTATGGGCCCCTTTCAAATTTTGTGAATGCTACCCACACTCACTCCCACATAAACACACATTTCTAAAAATTAGAAGCTGTGAAGTCATTTTTGTGACAGTGGGTATCTGTAGTGGGTAGCCATTCCAGATTTGATCTGGAAGTTCCAACCCCCATTGAGACTCTGACAACTGTCATGCCTACAAGGCAGGGCCAGGGGAGGCGCCTGGAGACCCAAGATCTGGATGGTCCACCTCCACCGTTCAGGGTCCCAGAACCAGTCGGTAGAGCATGAGAATCTTAATCTCAGGGTCGTGAGTTTGTGCCCAACGTTGGGCAACAGATATTGGTGAAATTATTAAGGGCACTCCACATAGTTAAAAGGAGATTTATTTAATGGTGTAACTTACAAATTAAGGGACAGGTAGGTCACAGGGTCTGGGGAAGGTGTATCGCAGTCCAGCGGTGTTCTCTGGATCTCTGCTCCACCTTTCAAGGTCCTGGAACCGAGAGAGCACTGGCCCATCCAGATCTCAGGTCTCCAGGTCCCTCCCCTGGCCCTGCCTCATAGGCATGACAGTAGCCAGAGTCTCAATGGGGGTTGAAACTTCCAGATCAAAGCTGGAATGGCTACCCACTATAGGTATCTATCTTTCTTGGCCTTTATTACATCATTTAATAGAGTATTTTCTATTTCTGCTGCAGCCATTTCCTAGGGTGTTCTACATGAAAGTTCACAGGGAAGAGGAGCCTGTATTTGGTAGTTTCTAATGTCTCAGCTCATATCCCCATTCTGTGTAAACTTTTTCAGTTCCTAGGCTACATTGCTCTTGATTGACAGCTGACTGTGAGGGGCAACAGTATCTCCCTGGGGCTGCATGGTTCAGCCAGGTGCTGATTCACAGCTGACACTGTCTCCTTCTACAAGGGCATTTCACCTAATTTAGGAATGGTTTGCAGACAACTTCTCTCATGAGAATAGAGTGTGGTGTCTTAATGGATTCCTCCAACGTCACTACACTGGTGGGCTGTGTAAACAAATGCCTTCTTTTCTGTCATTTCCACTCTAGACTTCGGAGTGGTGTCTGATTATCTCAGACACAGTTTCAAAAGAGACACTGAACATTTCTCTAGTAGCTATTACACATCAGATAATGTCCTTCTTTCAGTTTCTCCTAGCATATTTTGCTTACTTCATTCTGTTGTGTATACATTGAGATTTTATCACAACAGATTTTACCTTCTCTCTAACAGTCCTGTCTTGAGTCTGCTCACATGTGTATATGTCTCTGAGGTGTGACTTATCATAAGTACTAGCTTATTACTCAATATGATGTACTCTGTCACTTGAAATATCATTCTATACCATTTTGTGCTTTTAATAATTTTTTTCTTATTTCAGACTGTTGTGGGGAAAAGACCAAAAGACCACAGAGCCCAACCAAAGTCCATATTCAGAGTTTATATTTAGGAGCCTTGGTGACTGCCTAGACAGAAATACTTCTCCCAGAGCTGCCAGGAATGCCTTTTACATGGAGCTTCTAAAGGCAAATAATCTAGAAAATCATCATCCTGGCTAGCAATTGTCAGGAGAAAGCAAAGCATGGAAGCAATTTACAGAATCCAAAATACACAGTTAGCTGGGGCACTTTAGCCCCCACTGCCTAGAACAGGGTCAGGTACATTCCCAAGGGAATTATCATGGAGTGGGTAGAAAATGGACAGCCAATTTCAGGTTAAATCTAAGAAGGCTCCAGTTGAGAAAGATAGAAGAACTTTTACCCTATAACAAGACTATAGATTTTAGTGTTACTATACATTTTTCATTAATATCTTTAGACTTTAGGTGAGATATACATTAAGAATTGCTTTAATAAAGAAAAGTGAACATGATCCAGTGAGTATATAGACAACACAAATTGGACTTGGTATTTTTCCTTTTCTAAAAATTGTTCTTTGGGGGAGGTCACAAGGAAGAGTGAGTAGACATGGGATAACAGGGAAGTGACTCTGATCAGGGTGCATTATGTGAAATCAAGTAATCAATAATAATGTTGTGTTGGAAAAACATATTGCTTTATTTAAGTTTTGTGGCTGTTCTTAAAGCTGATTTCTTTTACAACATGACTAGAAATATCAGTATATTCTGAAAGACTTACGTTCAGTGTGTCTACACTGCCTGTAACAAGTTTTTAATGGGTCAACATCTTATCATCCTGAGTGTTTCATTTTTAGGAAACCTGATTGCTATTTTTCCATCAACTCTTGCATTCTGAAGTATTAAGAATTTCAAAGTAACTACACAGAAAATAACTACTCCTGTCAAAAATTTGGGGGTACGTTTTTTTATGTAATCTAGGCTGGCCTTGAACTCCTGAATTTCAAGGACACTCAGTTTAAGCCTCTGAGGAGCTTTATGGATTAATGGCATCTTTCTTCACCCCTGGCTACCATCATTTGCCATTTTTTCATTTGACCTAAGAAATAGTGTACCCATATTCATAAATGTATTGAACTGAATCACAGAATGAATATCTGGAATCTGGCTATCAGAATCATTTTCTTATCACAAACTACCGCTGGAATTCTGGGAAATCTCCATCTTAAGTTCTACTATCTATTCCTTTACTACAGAGAATATACATTGAAGGTTACAGATTTGATTCTCATGCACCTAATAGCAGCCAATACCTTGGTCATTCTCTCTGCAGGAGTTCCCCAAACAATGGTAGTTTGGGGATTGAATCAGTTCTTGAATGATTTTGGATGTGACCTCCTACTGTACATTCAAGGATTTGCTCGAAGTGTGTCCATTGGCACCACTTGCCTCTTGAGTGTCTTCCAGGCCATGACCCTCAGTCCTAGGAACTCCTGTTGGAATGACAATAAAGTCAAAGCTTCAAAGTACATTGACTGCTCCATTCTCCTTCTGTGGGTCTTCTACATTGTTATATGGTTCATTTTCCTTATGCACAAAATTATCAAAATGAATAGCAAAAATATTACAAAAGGTCGAGATTTTGGATATTGCTCTACTGTAGGGCGTGATGAAATAAGTGACTCACTCTATACAGCATTGGTGATTTGTCCTGAGTCCTTTTTTGCTGTGCTCATCACATGGTCCAGTGCCTCCATGATTGTCGTACTCTGCAGACACAAGAGGAGGGTTCAAAATATCCGCAGCTCTCATGGTTCCAGGAGAAACTACCCTGAGTCCAGAGCAACCCAGAACATCCTTGTCCTGTTGGCTACCTTCCTGGCTTTTTATACTCTCTCCACCATCTTGCGAGGCTGCATTGCTCTATTATATCATCATGGTTGGTGGCTGGTATACATTTCTCGCCTCACTTCTCTTTGTTTTCCATGTTTTGTACCATTTGTTATTATGAGACATTACTCAATTTTGTCATTATTCAGTTTGATATGGTTAAGAAAATAAATTTCTCCTAATTTTAGTATAACTATGTAAAATATTAGTTTGTCTTATCATACAAATTTTACTCATTTATCACCTTATGAAATCAACAAAGAAAGTTAAGGTTTAGCCCCTTGTCTTCCTAAGACTAGTTAAATGAGTAAGAGAGTTTTGTCAGATGGTTGGATCAACAGCCTATATGAACTGATCATACTGTATTTAGTGCATTTTAATCTTCAACTTTCAGAAAGTGGAGTTTTCCCTTTGACCATATGATGTGCAAAGAAGCCAATAACTTGTTGCCAATAGAACTGACTTTCTTGTGGCTTTTATACTCTCATGGAATCTTGACTGTTTGCCTGGTGTTGAATAGACACCTGTGTATACCACACTCTACTTGCCAGGCAAACTAACATCATGGTGGAGGATAAATTGTACTTCCGATGGCCCTTGTCCCATGACAGCTGCTCTGGCACCCTCTAGGACCAGAAATCTTCTTCAATGATCATTTCCCATGTGTTTTGATTTCAGCTGTTCCAGAAAAAGTAAATGTTTGACTGTTCCCAACCTTTTAGTGACAGTGTCAACAAAGTCTGTGAAGATGAGCATCTCCTCTAGCCACGAAGGACAAAAATTGTGACTCCTATCTTTCACTTTGTACCAAAATTAATTAAAATTATGTTTATGTTTATGAGGTGATCTTCAATTTTGTTAGATAGTATTTTTCCTTTTATTTAACAAACTTTTTTCTCATATTATATTACCTGAGTACAGTTTTCTCTCATTTTAATCCTCTTAGTTACACCCACATCCTCTCCCATCTAGATCCATTCACTTTTGGTTTCCTATTGGAAAAAAACAGGCTTCTGAGAGGTAAATAAAAAAATAATAAAATGTAATGAGCTCAAACAAAACTCATCATATCGAAATTGGACAAGCCAGCCAGCAGAAAAAATAAAGGGAACTCAAGTGAAGTGCCAAGATTCAGAGATTCATTTGTTTCTGTATCCAGGAGTCCCACAGAAGTACTGAACTAAAAGTTATCATTTAAATACAGAGGGCTTGGAGCAGACCATGTAGATCCTGTGATTGCTGCTTTAGTCTCTGTGAGTTCACATGAGCTTTACTTAGTTGAGAGAACCTGGCCCTCGTGATGTCCTCCTCTGCCCCCTTAGTCTCACCCACTCCTTCTGCCTCCTCTTCTGTATGGTTCTGTGAGATATGAAGGGAGAAATTTGACGGATATAACTCATTTAGAACTGTATGTTCAAAGGTCTATCTGTCTATCTATCTATCTATTAGCTATCATCTGTCTATCTATCTATCTACCTATCTACCTGTCTATATCTCTGAGTATGAGTGTGTGTGTGTGTGTGTGTGAGAGAGAGAGAGAAGAGAGAGAGAGAGAGAGAGAGAGAGAGAGAGAGAGAGAGAGAGAGAGAGAGAGAGAGAGAGAGAGACCTGGCTATGGGTCTCTGTTTTTGTTACCATTAGTTGCAGAAGAAAGCCTCTCTGATATTGGCAGAATATGACACAGATTTATGAGTATAACAGAATAACATTAGGAGTCATTTACCTTTCTTTTCTATTTTTTTCTTTTATCAGATAAGTAATCTTTGATTTAACCCTAGGACACTTGAATATCTAGCCTCTGGGTTTGGTAACCAAACATTGTCAGATATGGATTTTATCTCATTGACTAGGACTTCAGTCAAATCAGACATTGGCTGGTTAGTCCTAAAAGGTTTGTCCCCACCATTACTTGAATATATTTGCAAGTAGTTAGATCAAAGGTTTTCTGGTTGGTTCATGGACGCTAGAAAATGGGAGTAAAATTTCTATGCAGCCATCAGCTGGACCTCTCCATGTTCTGTGACTTGTATGGGTGTTGTCTTCAGCAGTGGGTCCTTGCCAGTTTGTTGAGAGCAAGCCATTCTCTTGGTAACCGCCTGGCCTCTCTGGTGATTTCCATATGTATATTGGATGGTGTTGTGTGTTAACTTGATTCAAGCTGGAGTCATCAAAGGAGCCTTGGCTGAGGACATGCCTTCATGAGCTCCAGCTGTAATGCAGTTTTTCAATTACTGATTGATGTGGGAGAGGCCTGTCTATGGGGGTGTTGCCATCCATGGGCTAATGGTCCTAGGTTCTATAAGAAATCAGCTGAGCATCCTATGAGAAGCAAACCAGTAAGTAGCTTTCTTCCTTGGCCTCTACCTCAGCTACTGCCTCTAGGTTCTAGACCTGTTTGAGTTCCATTATGACATCCTCAAATGATGGACTATGATCTGGAAGTGTAAGCCAAATGATCCTTTTGGGTATCAACTTGTCCTTTGGTCATGGAATTTTGTGGCAGCAATAGAAACACTAACTAAGACATTTTGGGATGCTTTGACCAACAGCTCAATTAGATGAAACAGTCTTGGTACTGGAAGCTTTGGTGACATGAGTTGGCCAGTTGGGCTTCTTCCGTCCTCATTACTTGGGAATTCAATTAGCATCACATTCACATATAATAGAAAGTTTCCACTGAACTAGAACTGGGTTTCCATACTGCCCATCAAATGTCCTTCATTTCTGTTTCCCCCTCATTCCCTCTCTCAAACCCATTTCCCCTTCCGTCCCATCTGAACTTCTTAATCTTGTCCCTCCTCTACTCTGGTTCCAGTACAACCATAAAGTTATTATATTTCCTTGTCCCAGGGAGATCTATGTGTCTCCCCTAGTTTATTCCTCTATGCTTAATTTCTCTGGGTCTACAGGTTATGGCTTTGTTATCATTTATTTAAAATCATATCCAGGAATAAATAAACACATACCATTTTTATCTTTCCAGGTCTAGGATATCTCACTAAGGATTTTTTTCTAGTTCTACCCATTTGTCTGCAAATTTCTTTGTTTTAAGAGATGAGTATTACTCATTTGGGCAAAGGTTTCACATTTTCTCCAATCATTATTATGTTGAGGGACATTTAGCTTTTTCCAATTTCTGACTAGTATGATTAGAGCAGCAATGAATATGTTTCATCAAGTGTTCCAGTAGTTGGATGAAAAATCCTTTGGGTAAAAGTTTAAGAGTTGTATAGCTGTGTCTTGAGGTAGATTGAGTTCCAATATTTTGAGGAACCACCATACTGACTTCAATAGTGGCTGTGCTTACTCCCAACAGCATTGGAGGAGTGTTCCCCTTACTCAAGTCCTTACCAGCATGAGCAGTCAATTGTTTAATTAATCTTAACCATTCTGACAGGGTCTGACATTACATTATGTTGGAATCTCAAAATTATTTTGATTTGTAGTTTTTGGGTTTCTAAGAATTTTGAACATTTCTGTGTTCCTCATTTGAGTTTCATTTTCAAAATCACTATTGTTGTTTATATGTCTGTTTAAATTGTTTATCTCATCTTGACTTAACTTGAATCATGAAAATTATCCATTTCCTTTATATTTTTCCAGTTTGGTGGAGTAGATGTTTTTAAAGTATATTCTTATGATTCTCTGGATTCCCTTTGGTTTTGTTGCTATTTCCACTTGTAATTTCAAATTTTGTTGATTTGGATATTCTCTGCCATTTAGTTCATTAGATAAGGGTTTGTCAATTTTATTGATTTTCTTAAGCAACCAACATTTTGTTTCATTTACTTTTTATTGGTATTGTGGGTTATTTTTTTCTTTCAGGCCCGAGTGTGAGTATCCATTGCTGCCTGCTTCTTTGGGGTGTGATTTCTATATTTTGTTTTAGAGCTTTCAGGTGTGCCATTAAATTATTAGTATGAGATCTCTCCTTCTTTATGATTGACCCAGTGCTAAGAACTTGCATCAAAAAACCTTCATCATTGTGTCCCAGAAGTTTGGATATGCTGTGTATTCATTTTCATTCAATTCTTGAATATCTTTCATTTCTTTCTTAATTTTTATCTTGAAGCATTTTTCATTCAGTAGGTTATGTTCAGTTTCCAAACGTTTCTAATCTTTCTCTGTTTCTGTTGTTGATACCTGTCGTGTCTGCCTCGATCAGCAAGGAAGACACAACACCAGGCTCTTCTCCAAGCAGTTTATTCAGGAACCTTGAAACAATCTTCTGACTTCTGACCCCGGGGAAAGCCAACCCACAACCTAAATAGCTTCTGGGCAGCCAACCCCAATCTACCACGTGGGTCCAGGTGTGTGGAAGCAAGCCAAATCCTTAGCCTTAGCCAAATAAGGAGCTGTTTATCACAGAGAGCAGTCACCATCGGTGGGTGGAAGGCAGAAGCCAGTGCCATCTTTGAGGCATGGCTACATGCAGCTCTCTATAGATACCCAAATTTAATCCATAGTGGTAAGATTGCCTCTATAGTATTATTTCAATTTTTTGTGTCTGTTGAGACTTGACTGGGGTCTGAGTTTGTGGTCACATTTGGACAGTGTTCTGTGAGGTATGGAGCAGCATGTATATTCTTTGTCTCCAAGTGCTGTGTTCTATCTCTGAGTTCCATTTGGTTTATAATGTCAGTTATCTCTATCCCTCTCTCTTTAGTTTTTTTTTCTGGATGATCTGTCTCTTGGGGAGATCTGGGTACTGAATTCTCCCACTATCAGTGTGTGAGGATTCATATATGACTTAGTTGTCCTGTTTCTTTTACAGACCTCATGTTTGTTACATAGATATTATGAAATGAAATGTCATATTGGTCGATTTTTCCTTTTCTGTTATGCAGTGTCCTTCTATAACCATTCTAATAAGTTGTGGTTTGAAATCTATTTTGTCAAATATTAAAATGGTTGCTTCAGCTTGCCTTTTATGCCCAATTTCTTAGTATATCTTTTTCTACCTTTTGTCACTAATGCAATGTCTCTCCTTGAGGTTAACAGAGGTTACTTGGATACAGCAGAAGAGTGAATCCTGATTTTACATTCATTTTGTTGGTGCTTTTTAAAGGGCATTGAGACCATTGATGTTACAATATCAATGTGCAGTGTTTGTGGGTTGGTGTATGTATTTGTGTGTGTGTGTGTGTGTGTGTGTGTGTGTGTGTGTGTGTTTCCCTTCTTTGGATTGGCTTTCTGGGATTATTTATTCCTTGCTTTTATTGGTTGTGATTAACCTTCTTCTACTGGCATTTTCCTTCTACCACCTTCTGTGTGGCAGGATTTGTAGTTAGATATTGTTTAGGTATATTATTATCACAGAAAGTCTTGTTTTCTCTAACTATGGTCATTGCAAATATTGCTGGATGTAGTAGTCTGGAATGGCAGCTGTGATCTCTTAGAGTTTGCAGCACATCTTAAGTTTATATCTCATCTTTTTATGGTCTTTCTCCTTTAGGGTTTTGATTAAGAAATGAAGTGTGATTCTAATAATTCTTCCTTTATATTTACTTGATTTTTTCACTTGCTGCTTTTAATATTCTTTAAGTTATTATGGGATAATTGATAGGCATGTCCACTGTGGATTCAAGGTAAAATGTCTTTGAAGCTATTGGGATTTGACACTTATGAATGGAGATGTGCTAAGAGGCAGAAAGGTCTGAGGAGTTTCACAGATAGAAGAAAGCCCATGTTTTGCCATGACCTGCTTAATACCCTGGGAATGGTGGCAGATAAGGAACTAATATCCAGTATTTACAAAGCCCTTTAGGAATTATGTATCAAGGAAAAAATTGACAATTATCAATGAGTTAATGAATTGAAATTTTTTTCTCCAACAAGAAATGCAAATGGCCAATAAGTATTTCAAAAAATGTGTTTAACACCCTCATCATCTTGAAAATAAAAATTAAGGTTATTTTATAGCACCAATTCACCACATTCAAAGTACTGTTATCAAAATAGTTGACAAGAAATGTTGGAGGTGATGAGAGTAAGAGCAAGGAGTTATTCTTTTTTACTGCTGTCAAGGGTGCAGATTAATACTTCCATTGTGGAAATGACTGTAGGTGAATTTCTAAACAATCTTATTAAATAAAAAAATATGGAGCCAGATATAGGGGTGAAAGCTTTAGAGAGATCAGTGAAATAGGCAAAGCCACAACTAACCTTGCCTCACCAACTTGGCATCTTACTAATGCAAGTTACTTCCTGTCTACCTACACCTATAAGCCTTGCTGTTCTACCATCTGATTTGTTCTCTCTGTTCAGCTACATCATTTCTTCTTCCTGCCCAGTTTTGTCACTTAATGTCTCTTTGTTCAGATCTCCAGACCTCCATGCTTAACTAGTGCTGGAATTTAAGGTGTGTGCCTTCACACCTGGCTCTGTTTCCAGTGTGGCCTTGAACTCACACAGATCTATACAGATACCTGCCTGCCAAGTGATATGACTAAGGTCATGTGCTACCATTGCCTGACTTATTTGTTTACTTATAATGGCTGTTCCTATTCCTCTGATCTCCAGGCAAGCTTTATATATTAAAGTACAAATAAAATATCATCACATTTCAGGACAAGTAAAATATCACATTTCCTCTTTTTTGGATAATAAAATGAGAGAAAAAAAGAAAAATAAAGTCAAAGAAAAAAGAGGATATAGATAAGAGGTAGATAGAAACATAAATGATAGAATAAAGTGTAGATTATTATTGAACCTACTCTGAAAAGAAAAAAGAGAGGATATAGATAAAAAGGTAGATTATTGAATCTAATTTTAAAAAGCAACTACTAGTTTTAAATATTTTACATGGGATTGGATTTTTGTATATTATATACAAATTATTTATATTGATACCAATTTGAGATTGATATATTGTACATATGTTTCTAATCTTCTTCAGGATATTGTACCTGTATAGTTCATTTAACAATGTAATGCAATTTGCTAATCTTGAAAGTTATTATTACCAACTATTAAGACATAAAGAAACTAAAGTTAGTAGTTAGTCATTACATGAACTTGTAGTCATATTAGGTATGTTCTCAAGATCAAGCAGAGTTTTATTTTAGATAGATGGGTCATTTTCAAACCCTTCAGAAATCTACAGAATATGACATTTAAGATATTTTAATAACACTGTTTTTTCCCTTTTTTTATGACTATGAGACATGTCTGCTTCTGGCAGCACTAACTTCAAAAAGATATGGTCATTGAGGAAAACGCATATGTAGTTAACTTTCACTGTGACAAATATTAGCCACTGGGCAACAAAGTGCCCTCTCATCGACTGCTGATAGTATGTTGTCCAAAATGGACAAACAGGACACGAAAAAGGGGCTACCAATCCTTGCCAAGACAAGTGTGGATGCAGCTTTGGCAACAGGAATCCTCTGAGGGCAGGAAAATACGGCACCATCGCTGAAGTGGCTTTGCAATCCAGAAAAGGGACAGTGCCCCTTTCTTCAAAGGCAGCTGAGTAGGCACTGGGTTGATGGCTCCTGGTGTGCAGTGGAATAGTAGCTGAAGCAGTTCTTCTTGGAGGAGTAACTAGGTTGACAGAGTCTGGCCTCTCAATGTTAGACTGGCATTTAATAAAAGATATGAAGCCATCCACAAACCGAGAAAAATGGGAAGCTGAATTCCAAAAATACCAGTAGTTTCCAGAATTTAAAATCCTTAACCATGACATGACTCTTGTGGAATTCAGATTTACCTGGTACATGGAATACTTGCACTGAATATTTTGTCGAGCTGTAGGCCTTGTGTACATCCTACTTCACAAATGAGTCTGTCACATATGCTAAGCCTGTTAGACTGAAGATGATGCCCAAATGTGTAGAGAAACCTCTGGTAACTGTCCAGGAAGCTTGCTGTTTCTGTCATAACTCATGTTTTTTGGAAGTTACTTGTTTGCACTTCCTCTTTTACTAGGTAATATTATTTACTTCTCAGGTCTCTGAGGGAGTTGATGATTAGATAGCTATACTTATAGTTTTCTTTGTTAAGAAATTCAGAAAAGAAACTCACTAGGCTGTGTTAAAAATGTATAAGTTTGAAAGACATCATAAGATAGTTTTTGGTTCATAATACAAGATATGATAGAAAGTGAATTAGGTATATTTTGGATTCACCAAAATAGGATAGATATGGCATATTTTCTCTGAATTTGACAAATGCAAATGGACTAGACATTGTTGATGTATTTATTGCTTGTATATAATGTATATAGTTATTGTATTATTGTATATATTTTTTCTTATATTAGTTATAATTTTTTTTTATTTTTCTATTATTTTTTAGGGGTGAAAGCCTTAGAGAGTTCTGTGAAATAGGGAAAGCCACAGCTAACCTTACCTCACAAACTCGGCAGCTTCCAAATATGAGTTACTTCCTGTCTTTCTATACCTATATGCCTTGCTATTCTACCATATGATTTGTTCTCTCTCTCCAGCTACATCACTTTTTCTTCCTGCCCAGCTATGTTGATTAATGTCTGTTTGTTCAGACCTCCAGACCTCCATGATTAACTAGTGCTGGGATTTATGTGTGTGCTACCACACCTGGCTGTTTCCAGTGTGGCCGTGAACTCGTGAACTCACATAGATCCAGACAGATTTCTGCCTGCCAAGTGATAAGATTAAGGGCATGTGTTACCATTGCATGACTTCTTTGCTTACTTATAATGGCTATTCCTATTCCTCTGATCTCCAGGGAAGCTTTATTTATTAAAGCACAAATAAAATATCATTACATTTCAGGACAAGTAGCATATCACATATTCTCTATTTTGGGATAATAAAAAGAAAATAAGAAATTCATCCCTATAGATGTTATTAGAAGGAAAACAACAAAAGAAATTTAACTAGACCAACAAAAACACAGAAAATAGACATTCTCACATAAGCAAAATGCACAAAATGGACAGACATACAGACACACACACAATCACACACACACACAAAACCACACCACACCCCCACCAACAAAATAACAATAATTAACAATTATTGTTCATTAATATCTCTCAATATGAGTGGAATAATTCCTCAATAAAAAGACATAAGCAAACAGAATGGAAAAGGTAACAGAATCCACTATTCTGCTGTTTACAAGAAACATACCTCAGCATTAAAGACTCCATATCTAACAAAGCACTGATACCCAAAATATATAAAGAAATCAAGAAATTAAACATCAACAAACTAAATAATTCATTATAAAATGGAGTAGAGATCTAAACAGAATGCTCAACAGAAAAGTCTGAAATGGCTGAGCAACACTTACAAAGAAATGTACAACTTCCTTTACAAGCAGTGAAATGCAATTCAAAATAACTCATAAACGCTATCTTTTACCCGTCAGAATAGCTAAGATCAATAATACAAGGGACATTTCATGCTGGTGAGGATTTAGAGCAAGGAATCAATCCTCCCCTGCTGGTGGGAGTTCAAACATGTATAGCCACTATTGAAAAGAAATTGTTGGTTTCTTAAATAATGGGAAACTTTCTACCTCAAGACCATAACACTCCTGGGCATATACCCAAAGATATTCCATGCCATCACAAGGACACTTACTCAACTATGTCCATAGCAGCTTCATTCACAATAGTCAGAATCTAGAAAAACCAAGATGTCACCCAAGTAAAGAAGGGATAAAGAAAATGTCGTACATTTACACATTGGAATATTACTCTGCTGTTAAAAAATATCATGAAATTTGCAGGCAATCTGACAAAAAAAAGTTGATCTTGAAAAAAATCATCCTGATGAGGTAATCAAGATCCAGAAAGAATAACATGGTATATACTCACTTATAAATGGATATTATTTGTAACTTAAAAAATAATCATGCTATCATCCACAGACCCAGAGAGGCTAAGTAACACAGTGAAATTAATGAGTGCACAAGGATCTCCCTGTAAAGGGAAAATAGAATAGATTTCATACATTTACTATCATGGGGTGGAGTTGGGATCAGTAGTGATCAAGTTGTCGGGGGGAAGGGAGAAAAAATGGGAGAAACTACTAGAATTGGGGGCACATTTCAGAAGTGCTAATACAGTGCCATGAAAACACAATGGAATCTACCAGAGTAACCCTAACAACAAACCTGGTGTAACAGGGTCATGAACATCATGGGAGTAACTACCAATTTCATGAAGAACTCAAGGTTCACTTCCCACGATGGAACCTATGTATTGAGATAGTATCAGGGACAAGAATATGTGGCTATGGGGTACATAGTCCCAGTGGTAAATCCACTGAATAAATACAAAGACCATCTGTATAATGATATTAACCCAAATTTTGTTGGTGTTGGTCTTGTTTTCATCACTTTGGTATCTTATGACAGAGTTTCTCTTTGTAGCTTTGGCTGTCCTTGGACTCCCTCTGAAGACAAGGCTGGATTCAAACTCAAAAACATCTAACTGTCTCTGCCTCCCAAGTGCTGGGATTAAAGGCAAGCACCACCACTTCCCAGCCATAATTTTGATCCAGTTAAGCAAGTTTTACTTCTGTGTACAGCAAAGCTGGTCCAGCAGCTGTGTCCCCTCATGTGGGGCATAGAAGACCAGCCACGAAATAAATTTCTAGACTCCTTTTTTTTTAATTGGAAAACCATAATTTTGTTGTTGCCTGAGGATTTGGCAACATAGGAAACTTGAAAAAAATATAGGAGCAGATAACAGCTTAAGATTAACTAGCAGAACATCGTGTGGTTTGGGAAAGGATGGAGGTCAAAATAAAGTCAAGGTGCGGAGTCAAATTCCAGAAACCATAGAGTTGAATTTTAAATAGAAATGAACTTATTTTGATACTGTAACAAGATGACTACCAATACGAAAATATAGTCAGACTGGTTCATCACCTGGGAAGAACCTACTACTATTATTCTGGTAAAAGAACATAGTAACAAACTATTCACTAAGCTCTTATCTTTGTATCAATTGATTAATATATTTCTCAACTATTATTAGAAAAGCTTCTGTTTTCAGTCTGTCAGGAATGACACAGATGCCCAGATCATGCAAGATATTGAGAATAAGATATGCTAGAAAAATCCACCTAAAATGGACATCTTTATAATACCTCTTATATAGCTGAATTTTTTCTGTGTGCCACCTGTCCCACAGTTGGGACAAATCTCTCACCCACAATCCCTCAGCCTTTTATAAAATAATCACAAAGAGGCTTAATATTAACTAAAACTGCTTGGCCATTAGCTCAGGCCTACCACTGACTAGTTCTTACATTTAAACTAACTCATTTCTGTTCATCTATATGTCGCCACATGTTCCATGGCTTTACCTGTGTGCCAGTATATGCTGCTCCCTGGATAGTGGGCTGGCATCTCCTCACCCAGGCTTCTTCTTCCCAGAGTTTTCCTTGTCTGTTTATCCCACCTATTCTTCTTGTCTGGCTACTGGCCAATCAGCATCTTATTAAATCAGTATACAAAAGCATTATCCCACAGAACTCTTCCTTCAAAAATTAAGGATCATCATGAAAGACGAGGCAGAAAGCATGTTAAAATATTTCTGGTGGTAGGTGATTCCAAGAAAACTGGTTTTGTCCAGACAGAACAGTGCCCTTGTACATGGGAATTTCCTTGTTATGACCTAAGCATAAAACCTGCTTTCTAGATCAGTCTAGAAAAAATCCCAGTAGACTGGAGATGCTCAGAATGTCCCACTCTTAGCTGAAGAGCTAGTGGCCACAGATGGTTTCTGGGAGATAATGTGTCAGATATGTAACTTTTAGAGACTACTCATGATTCCATAGATGCCAGTCTACTAGGCACATAGTAGACTTACTAAGTAGACTTGTTGATTTTTAATTTTTGTGTTTTTTCTTGTATTAAGGGACATATGAAAATTGAAAGAAATTGTAGTCTGTGCATAAAAAAGGAACGGAAAGGAGAAAATCATTTGTAGACTTGACTAGAATACATATGCATGTATAAAACACTCAGTTGTTTTAAGTAACAGATGATATAAATATTCTAAATGTTAACTGTGTTGGTTTGTGTTGGAAGAAGTCAGTGAAGTGTGGAATCCAATGAGACACAGAGACTTCTCTAACTTTCTCATGAATCTGAACTCAAAGTTTCTAGCTCCTTCCCCAGGTGCCCTGGTCAGCCTTCAGGGATCATGAAAACTCAGTGCCTCTTCAATACACCTTATCCCTATGGATAAAATCACAAGGAACTCCAAAGGGTCTTTACTAATTAACAATGAGAACTTTTCATAAATGATCTAGTCTCCCAAAGCGAGCTCTGTCCCTGTCGTTGCCACCACAGTTGAAATGAAAATTGCAGTTCTAGAAGGAGGTGAGGTCACAGTCACAGACCTCTCCATCCAACTTGTTATTACTCTCCCACAGTGATGCTTATTAATGAGAATAGATCTTCCCTATGAAACCATCATCCTGCAGAGACAAGAAGCTAGGTGAGTGCTTTTTACTTTATTCTGATTGCCAGAGTCAGCAAGGAAGGAAGGTCTGAGTAAGTGTTCCTGTCTGGTAATGGGATGGGGGATAGAAATCTATGGATTAGACAAAGAAGGCACAAGAATAACTGCATAAGTAAGAGATGAGTCAGACAGATCAAAGTGTTCCTACTTGTCTCTTTTTATTTCTTAATGTAAACATAAGTCCCCCACTACGGGTGACTTTGGGTAACACCAGAATAATGCAGCTCACCTGTGAATGTGTTGAAGCATTTTGGTAATAAGACAATATGATAAGTCACCTCAGCTAACATGATGTGTATACTCTCTTTTCACTATTATTATATTAGTTGAATTTACCATGGTTTTATGTCCTAGTAAATATTAGAATGGAAATATAGGAAGTACACATTCTTGGGAAGTGCAGGATAAAAGTAGGTTTGTAAAGTAAATGTTCATATGTGACAATAAATTTATGATCTGGTTATAGAAGCAATAACTGAATTTTTGTTTAAGGGCCATAGATTAAGTGACTGGTTTGAAGCCTCTGCTTCTTGTCCTTGGAAAAGGCAAATGGAAGGGAATGTCCAGCATGAGTATCAGACAAGGACATCCAGTACCAAGTTTATCTTGAGTTATTTCCCCTGGTTTTATCATACTCTATTATTAAGCACAACCTGATGGCATGCCTTTACTCACTTTTTATCTGCATTGCTAAAGGGAGACAGAGCCTTGTGCATGATGACCCAGGGTTCTGTCAACTAAATTGGTACTAACATTTATTATGCAATATCTCACTGGCCAATATTTAATGTTTCACATTATTCAGATTGCACTTTATTATCTCACATGTCACCCCTCTATTTGAATGCACCATAAATTTCATTGTAATAGATTCATCAATATAAGAATAAGCAAATAAGCCAGACTGTGGTGAAAACCTTCATCCCAGGACTTGGGAGGCAGAGGAAGGCATATCTCTGTGAATTTGAGCCCAACCGGATCTACATAGTGAGTCTGAGGACAGCCATAGCTGCATAGTGATACCCAGTCATGAAAAATCACAAAAAATCAACAAGTTGCATGCTCAGATTTAAAGGAAATGTTTAGGAACTTAATGTTCCTCTCATGCTATTATTTGTCAATTACATATTAGTGTTTCATGTATATTTTGTACAGATTAATAGTGTTAGTAATTCCTCTGTACTACCTACTAAAGCCTTTACCTGTGTGATGACACTAATTTATATATGTTGTGACATTGTGTGCTTCTGAAATCAAACTGAAGTTAGGACAGTTTTCTGTCAGGTCAGACTGTACTGAGAACACTGCACTTTATTAAAAGCTCAGAAGCAATGGAACTTGACATTTCCAGTGAGATAAACCTTCATGTCAAAGTGAAAAGTTATTTCTAAAAAGATTTATGTATCTGTCTATATTTATTTTGTGTGCATGTATGTTTTTGCCTGCATGTAACTGAGATCTTTGAGAATGCAGTGCCAGCAGAGGCCAGTAGAGGGTGAGGGAACCCCGTGGAATTAGAGTTACAGGCAGTTGTAAGGCACCATGTGGGGGCAGGAAACCAAACACAGAACACTTACAGCAACAGCACATTTTCCTTACACTGAGCAACCTCTAGTTCCCTCAAATGAAAACATTTTAAAGCCCAAACATACAACCAAATACCAATATAGTGAACAAAAATCAATCACATGAGGAACACAAACTGCATAGAATTCTGGAACAGAATTTGTTAGCTTTGTTAGCATTGACTGAGATAGCTGTGCTTGTGCCAAAGTAGCCATGGTCTAGTCCCAATATTGACTTTGCCTAAAGCATTTTTTAGTCTTTAAAGAGGCACATGCTCTTTGTGATTCTAAGTTCAGTTCCTGACAATGGAAACTGTCTATATTATCCAGTTTTAAACATCAAAGAAGGTGTCAAACTTAGAGCATAGCAGTGAATCATATGTGCTGGTATTGTGTTCCCCAAAATATTGTGCACCCTAATAAATTTATTCTGGATGAGGACTCAGAGGCTTCCAGTCTGAGGAAACAGGACCAGCTGAGGAACTGGCAAGGTGAGGTAGCTGTGGCTTGTTCTGTATCTGATCTAACAGCATTCACCCCAATAACTGGCCTCAAGTTTGATTTTATTAGTAAGTACCTTTAAGTTTCCTGCTACAATCATAAATATTCATTACTGTTTTCTGATATATATATCACAATAATTTTATTTTATATTATACATTTACATCTACAAAATTTTAAAAACTGAATATTTTCATGTGAGAATACAGGATATCAATGGATGTGACCACTGTGACCATACTCTTCCTTCAATACTTGTATTTTTGTTCATCTTCCCAGATTTGACAAGGTAGATGCACTGGCATCAATTCCCTAGAAATCTTCCTGGACTCCCAGTAAGCTCAACTCCAGGTACGTAGAACTTTCAAAGGCTTCCAGGGATGTTGAGTTTTATTTGTATCATGTTAAATTCTGTGAATCTTAAACAATATCACAGTTGGCCCCTGCACTCCAGAGATGTGTCCCCACCCCTCATCAGAGGCAAGGATGAAGTGATGCTGAAGACATGGGCATTAGGGATTTGACTCTGTCCTTCCTGAGGTGGGTGGCAACAGTGATCCAGAATGACCCTCTCAGTCACCAACCAGGCCCCAACCTGGACAATGGGTTTAGGCACCCTAGCATCTACCCCATTTAGGACATGCTGTAGCTTTTGAAGAGACTGGTCCTATGAAATAATACTCCTAGGATCTCCAAGACTCAGTGCAGCGATGTGGTATCCCAGAGGAGTTCCAGTGAGAATCAAATGATGACGGTGTACAAGAAACCAGAGGCCTTCAACAAGACGAGTGACTCATTCAATGAGCATTTGCTCATAAAGCTAATAGGATGAAAGGATGTAATATGTGACACATTGAGGTCCACAATGCTACCAGGATGAAAGAAGAGGTATTGAAGAGGTGGAAAAGAAGGAGAATCTAAGAAGAGTTTTTTGTTTGTTCTTTTTTTGTTTCTCTGTTTCCTTCTTTCCTTGTTTTTGTTTTCTTTTGTGGGAGGGCACTTCAGGGGTGAGGAGGAAAAAGGAGGGATTATAAGGTGAACAGAATGGGGTGAACGATGTGAAATTCAGAATCAATATAGAAGTTAAAAATTAAATTAAAATATGTCATATTTCCTATGCATGTGATCATCATCAGAAGAAGCAAAAACATCAACAAAGAACATGTTTGTGATTCTGTTCTGGTTAACTTTTCAGTGATCTCATTTCTCAGTCAGCATCAGTGTTGACAGAAATTGGAACATATTGTTTATTGCAATATCAGTCTCAAACTGTAATTCCACAAGTTTCATGTGCAGACACCAGCTGCCATTCCTCCAACAACCTTAAAACAAACCCAATTTCTTTTTTGTTTGAGAACTGTACATTTTCAAATAAGGAAACAAAACTCATACCCATACATCTCATGGGAATGTCACAAGGGAAATATCACTTGGAACCCAACAGATGAAGCACAAAACAATACTGTAAGATTTCAAGGACCTATTGGTATGCAGAATTCTATCCTGTGTTTCTGTTGATTAATTGATCAAGAAATGTAGTTGGGCTAATGTGGATGGTCTGCTGGTTGAAGTATCCAAGACTATTAGTGGATTATAACCACCAATTTTATCTGATGATACAAAGAAATTTATTTTGGTTCTTATTATTTTGACTGGCCTTATTGGCACGTAGGTTGTTTTGTTGTATTTGTTCCCCATAAGCAGATGTGACCAGATTTCTGATCGTTTGTAGTGACATTCACTGACATTGCCAGGCTGTGATGTTCTTGTTATACCCAGAATTATAACCAACTTTGGTGTTGTCAACTATATTTTCTTTACTAGTTTTCATTTTGATTATCTATTATATTTTGGTAACCAATTTTCAATTAGATTAAAAGTGGCAGGTTTCTTTTATGCTTTTTCCTATTTAGTGTTCTGATTTAACCAATCCCACTTTTTTCCCATTTGTCCATCCATATCTACCATATGTGATCCAGACACATTTCTTCTATTCTGTTATCATTGTATTTTCTCATCTTCACTGGACTCATAGAGAGTCTCTTTTTAATCCTCTTAAGGGCCCTGTACTAGCTTTTGTGGCCTTGATACACTGTCACTCCCACATAATCACATATTTTAAAAATGATAAGCTTAGAAACAACATTGAGACACGATGTACACTATTGATGCTTCAAGGCCTGTAGTACCTCACTTAAAATACTTTCTATTTTCTGATGTATCCATTTTCTAGGGAGTTTCCAGTCCCAGAGCATGGATAAAGAGAAACTGCTCCTGTCTGGTAGTTCCTAAGCTCATCTCTGCATTTTGTTTTAACTTCTTCAGATTTCAAGATTCACTGGAAATTCCTCTCTAGTTCTTGATTGCCCTGCTGATTGTCCAGCTAACTGTCTTTGCATAGCAAATTAGTGAAGTAATGTCTTCCTTCCTGAGGCTCCTTGGTTTAGCCTGATACTGATTCACAGCTGCTTCTGCCTACATCTTCAAGGGGATCTCACCCTACTAAAGAGGGCTACCGACACATTCTCCTCCAGGAACAGTATTGAATCCTGACAGTCTCCTCCATCTGCACTTATGGGCTGTTTAACCAACTGATTTCTTTTCTACAATTTCTAATTGAGACTTATGAGAGGTGACTGAATATCACAGACATAGTTTCAATCAAGACAATGAACATTTCCCCATTAGCGGTCATTCTTCAGATAGTGACCCTCTCCTTGTTATTTCTGCTGACTTATTTTGCCTACTATTATTCTGTTGAGTATTGTGTGGCATTTCATACAATTGGATGTGATCAATTCTCTAACAATCGTAACCTAAGTGTGCACAAATAGTGTGTGTGTGTCTATTTGGTGTGACTTCACATAATAGGTCACTCTAAATTTCAATAGATAAAAGCTGTCACTTACCCCATCATCTGAATATGTATTATGCTCTTAATAAAATTTTCTTATGTATAACTCTAGATATATTCTGAATGACATTATAAACTTTTCATTACTCATCTTTTAATTTTAGATGAGATACATATGAAGAATTGATGTATTTGAGTTTTTTAAAGCTATTGAAATTATCTTCTTTTATACCAATTCTAGAAAATATTAGTATATTTTCATTCTCTTACAATATACTTGATAGTATTTGCTCTCACATTCCATTACTTCTCATAGGCCAAACATCCTAGCCCATAATGCTGCCTGTTCCCTCATTATGAAGGCATATCCCTTAGCCACGTGTGCGTGCTGAGGCCTTTAGATATCTTACAGCTGTATGCATGATAATAAATAAATACCACTATCAGTAACTTTGAGGAATTCTTGATATATATTCCAGGCTGAGATTGTACTCCAGAGCTCTAAAGGACATTTTGATTAAGTCATTTCTGTAACTCTTTGGATTACTAATACTTTTCATTTATTTGACCAGAGAAATGGCTTTGGCCACTATTTACATAAATTCATACCCAATCACAAAATGGACTTCTGGAATCTGACCACCAAAATCATTTTATTGTCACAAAATACAGCTGGAATTCTGGGAAATTTCTCTCTTTTTTACTACTATCTAGTTCACTATGGAGAAAGCAAATTGAAGCCCACAGATTTGATTCTCATGCACCTAATGGCAGCCAACACCTTGATCATTCTCTCCAGAGGAGTGCCACTCACAATGGCAGCTTTTGGGTTGAAGCAGTTTGTAAATTATTTTGGATGCAGATTAATTTTATATATTCAAAGAGTTGGCCGGAGTGTGTCCATTGGCACCACCTGCCTGTTGTGTATCTTCCAGGCCATCACCATCAGTCAGAAGGAATTCTGCTGTACAAATCAAAAAGTTAAATCTGCAAAATACATCGAATGCTGCATTGCCCTCCTCTGGGTCTTGTACGTGTTGATAAATGTCATTTTCCCTGTGTACCAATTTATCAAAAGGAATAGTAAAAATGTGACAAGAAAATGGGACTTTGGATACTGCTCAACTGCTGGGCGGGATGAAATCAGTGACTCCCTCTATTCAGCACTAGTGGTATGCCCTGAAATCTTCTTTTCTTTGCTCATGGCCTGGTCTAGTGGCTACATGATTGTCATTCTGTACAGACACAAACAGAGGGTTCAACACATTCATAGCACTTGTGGTTCCAGCAGAATCGGCTTTGAGTCCAGAGCCACCCAGAGCATCCTGGTCCTGGTGTCTACATTTCTGGTATTTTATACTCTCTCCTCCATCTTACAAGGCTGCATTGCTCTTTTTCATAATTACAATCGCTGGCTAGTGGACATAACTTTCCTAACATCTCTATGTTTTCCCTGTTTTGGACCCTTTGTTTTTATGAATCATTACTCCATGGTGCCTAGACTTACTTGTTCCAGATCATGAAAATATCACTTGTTCTTATTTTAAGTGTGTAAATAATATGCTTTGTGTGGTATACATGTTTACTTACACATCACCCTCAGAAAGTCAGTACAGAAAGTTAAGGAGGTAATGCCTCATCTTTTAACTATTAACAAAAATGATGAGTCACACAGTTTTGTGAGCTAGTTGTATTAGCTGTCTCCCTGAACTTATCCCATTGTATAGAGGATGATCTCACTCTTCTATTTACACCTGCTAGGCTTCCTTTTGTCCAGCTGATGTCCAAAGGATAAAGAAAAAATTATCTTAATAAAACTGACCATCCTCTGGCTTTTATTCTGCCAGGGCATCCTGAGTACTTGATTATTTTACAGACAGCTCGTTGGTCCTACAGTCTGACTTCCAGGAAAACTAAAACCATATTTGGAGATGAAGTTGTGCTCCAGGAGGCCCTGGTCCATTCATCACTGTTCTACTCTGCATCAGTACCAGCAAACTTCTTCAGTTGTAACTTCCCAAATACTTGCTTTCAGCTCCACGAGAGACAATTAGGTTGATTTGCTCTGAAGCTTATAGTAACAGTAGTCACCAAAGTCTCAGAAAAGAAAATCTTCCCTTGCCACTTTTTCAAAAAAATATGATCAAGGTCTTTCATCTCCTACAGAAACCAATGAAAAAAATGATGGTTTTGATATTATCTTGAATTTGGGTTGCATTTATGTTCATTAGGGAGTTTAGTCTATACATTTTCTTGTTGCTGTGGTGTTGTATCTGGTTTGGTATCAAAACAGCCTTGGTTCAGGGGAAGGTGTTTGGACCTGCCTCAGCTGAGTATATCAGACTCTGTTTACTCTCCACTGGAGGCCTTGCCTTGGAGGAGGTGGGAATGGGGTTTGGGGGGACCTGGGGGTGGAAGGAGGGAGGGGAAGGGATCTGTGGTTGGTATATAAAATAAATTAAAAAATTCTTAAGAAAAAAAGCATTAAGAAGGCAATTAATACACCCATTGAGGACATTCATCAAAAAACTAAAAATAGAATTACTTTAAACCCAGCTATTCCACTCCAGGGCATACACCTAACTCTGTATTCTTCCATGGAGAAATATGCACATTCATGACTATTGCTGCTCTATTTACTATAACAATGAAATGGAATCCACATATATATTAATAAACATATAAATTCATAATCAAATTTGTGTTCATATATAAAATGGACTATTACTTAACAACAGTGATTGAAGAAATCTCAAAATGTGTAAGAAAATTGATGGACATACCTAATAATATTAATCTAGATCACACAAACTGAGAAAGAAAAAAAACAATCATGTTTTCTTTCATATGCAAATCCTATCCTATAATGTGCAAATGTGTATAGGTAAATGGGTAAGTATAATTATATTGCAATACGTATAAAGCAGATCAAAAAAAGGTAATGTTAGGCAAAGGAGCAGGCAAAATCATTTGTTAGTTATGGAACAGTATATCAAGTTAATTATTTTTTCTAATTTCAACTCTGCCATTTTCTTAATCTGCAGTGGATAGGGGCATAAAAATAAAATTGCTAGTGACAGTGTAAAACCCTAAGCAAAACTCTATGGCTTCACCATTGCTATTCTGTGTGGAACTAAAGTGAATCATACTGATCTTAGGTGTGGGCAAGTGTCCCTTTGAGTGTTTATTGCAATTTTATCTCTTTCATGTGTTTATTCATGAGCTCATTTCAATAAAGTGATTTTAGTATAAAATAAAATGGTATCACAATTTATCAAAAGATATAAGAATGACTGAGCTATGGCCACCTTTAAATGTAGTACACCACAGAGATGGACTCAATGAAAGATATCACTTGATTATCTAATTACATGCCACAAAATACACTTTCTTTTTCCCACTTATTGAAAATAGTTTCTTTCCTTATACAATATATTCTGATTAAAGCTTATCCTCTCTCGACTCCTCAAAGTTCCTTTCTACCTCCCCTCTCAATCTTAACAACTTCCTTCTGTCATTAGAAAAGAAGTCTTCCATTATATAACAAAAATGACAAAAACATAAGATAAAATAAATCCTATCAAGTCTGGACAAAACAATGCCACTCATTCATATACTCAGGAGGCCCATACAAATACTAAATGGAAAGCTATATTGTATTACAGAGGACCAGAGGAAGACCTGTGCAGCCCCTGTACTTGTGGCTTCAGTTCCAGTGAATTCATAGAGTTTTGCTCAGTTGATTCAGAGGGCCTTGTTGTCCTGATGTCACCCATGCCCTCTGGCTCTTGCACTCTTTCTGCCTCCTCTCACATTGGGTTGTCTGATTTCAGAGAGGATGGATTTGATGGAATCATCCACTTTGCCAGCTCTGATGTCAGAAATATTTTAAATAAAATCCAGCATTCCTTCCTAACAAATGCCATAGAGTGTCAAGAGATACAGGGATAATACCTCGGCATAATAAATGTCAAATATTACAAACCAACAGCCAAAGGTTAGGACCCAAGAATATTATACATAGGAATTACATGCTTACTGACCACTTCCAGTTATGTTTAACCTGCAAAAAGGTCCATGATTCTTCTAAATAGTGCTAGAGTTGGGGTACATCCCATAAAACAAAAGTCTTTGAAAAACTTTTCTATTTAGAGCCTTATTAATAAAAGGAACAGGTTGGGTGAATGATAAAGATATGATGAGGGAAGTAAAATGAGCACAATAAAACACCAAGGGAACTAGGGAATACAGGACAATTTTGTATCTGAGTTGTATAAAAAAGTGCTCCAAGAAATGACCAAGACTCTAGGTGTCAATAGTATTTATTAGTGTCATAGAGGATTTGAAAATGCTTAAAATATGAGGGACAAAGCATTTTGAGTAGTGTCTAGTGTAAGATATTGTGATTGAGGGGAGTCTTAGAACATGAGGATCAATACAAAGAAGACTGACAATGAGCAATTGGCTGGAGGCTGGGAAGGTCACTGCTAAGTGAAAACACAGAGTCACTCACAGAGTTTCCAAGGTAGAAATGGGATGCAATAGATACTAGTGGGGTATGATGAGGTGTAGTGGATCTGTGAAAATCACAGAGATAGAAAGATGTTGAATACAGATAATATTTCACAATGACCCTATAAAGCCTCTGAACCATTTTCTGATACTAGATATTGGTCTATAGTTCAAAATATTCTACATGCATCAGAAAGCACATGATGCAAATAACATTTAAAGTGAATCTAAGTTACATCCATATGCAGATTTATGCACAATAACCACTGTCAACATGCCTCAGAGTTTTACAGATCCTGAATTTAGAACTTTGTGTTGCAATGTCTGATCCTGTCGTTGGAGTGATCATACATAATAATATTCATTATTTTGTGTAATTAATATACTTTAACAAAGAAGATCGACCATTAGAAGGGTGCCAGCTGTCTTTCAAATTCCTAATCTCTTCTAATTATCATACATATAAATTATACATATATACAATGATATATTTTGAATTATATAAAACAAATATATGATAAAATGTATTACATATATTTATCTTTATAATAATTAGCATTATATGCATATTAATACACTGCTAAATTCATTTAGTGTTGGTCATATGTATATAATTTTAGGGATGACTAAATAGTATTGGGTAACCAATCCTTCGGGAAGACTGATTCTCTCGTTATGTGCACTCATTAAATAGCTTTCCATCCAGAGGTTGAGAATTGGCAGATTTCCCATCCATGTTGGCATGTCAAATACAAATAGTGCTGCCACTGTTCAGCCTTGTTTCTAAAATGATGTTCTTGAAGTTTCATGAATAAACTTAAGGCTGTCTCAAGAGAAGAGAATTCATGTCTGGGACTTAATTTAGATCCATAGTTTAATGTGTGATGAGGCCATTAACCTAGAAGAGAACTTAGTATTTCCACCTTCCTACACCAATATAATTTAAAATTGTATTCTATCACATACTCTGATACCCAGAGGTAAGAGTAGGTCTCAGCCTTCATCAGCAAAGGGGATTCCATTGGTAGTAAATAGAGATCATTACAGAAGTCCAAAACTAGTCAAAATGCAGAAAACAACTGAATATGGGGTGCTGAGCCACAATTTGATGCATCTACAACACATATACTGCAGCTAAATCTCAAAGAACAACTTAACAAGTAATGGAAATGTAAAATTCAAGGGTCAGTACATATGCTGAGAGATTATATTCTCTCTATATAACAAAGAAGCAGAACATACAGGCCGTTCCTACCTACTTTGACATTTTCTTTATTTACTCCATATTTAAATCCATATATAACAATTATAGGTAGCATGTTCATGATAGTAAACATATGCTATTTTTATAGGATAAATCCAACTTGCTGCAAATTTGTTCTTTTATTTTTCTCCACAACTCAATAAAATTCATACACAATGAATCATAGATTATGATAAATAGTCCTAATGCTCTTAATTGTTATGATACTTACATTTCTCTATGGATTATGATCTCATTGAAAGAAATGGCAATTGTTTTAATATTTACATCCATCTTTTGATATTGTCCTGAGTAGTGATGTTTTACAGTGAGAGTTTGATTATAGGACTGATACAATAATACAACAAAAATAGAAAGAGGACAGGCAATGTAAACATTGGAAGTCTCTGAATTGTAATGTGTTGTTTGATATTAGCAAGTGCAGCAGAGCACTGAAACTGAGGTGTAGTGACTGATAAGCAGAAAGGGACAAAATGCTGGGAAACATGGAGCTGTTTATGCAATGGCAATGACCAGCCACCTAGTGATTCCAGTTATAAAAGTTAAACACATGGTTCAGTTGTCAGATATTGTATAAAAGAGCACAAAACTATTCACTAGGACAAGGATGATTTGGGTGGCTCTGCTGTCATGAGATGACCTAGGACACAGGACTCTACACATGTGTTGAACCTCTGAGTGTGCTTCAACAAGATAAGCACCATGTAACTACTGGCTTACATCATGAGTCCTAAACACATAACATCAGAGGAGCCCAATAAGGTTACATATAAGATGTGGATAGACTTTTTAGGTTGGGTACTGCACAGCATAGGAAAGCTCTAAACCCAGTGAAATTCCTTCCATCCCAGATGTCTGTGAACAGTAGAGCAATGAATCCATGATGATCAGTTGCAGGGACTAGCATAGGATGAGAGGAAGTCCAATGATCTTGGGGACTGTGACTTTAAAATATTTATTTGGCATTACTTGGCATGATTGTGCCTGCCTGGAAGAAACTTAAGAGGGGTGTGGAGCATAGGGACAATCTTATGGCCACTTTATAGAAATTAAAACAATTTAAATCAATGCTATATAGAAAATACATCCAACAAAATGTAGTATTGCTTGAGGTATTACTTTATGGAAAAGAACCATGAAGTTGGCCCCAGTTATGTGTTTGACAATTAGGTTTATATCTCTTGCCCTGATCTCAGAGAATTCATCCATGATAATAGAGCAAAACAATGCTGAGTTCAGAGCATCTCCATTGCTGTCTGGGCCAGTATATCCATGTCTGTGGATGGTATTCTAATATACTTCTAGGAAAAAGAAAGAGATTTAGGTAAAAACTCACAGGAGTCATGTCCCCTTTACTCATGTAAACCTCTGTATTACAAGGGTTAGAGGGAGGCGCCTTTACAAACTGAACCATGTTAGGTGGGTTTTCAAGGTGAAGCAGATGTATTTTAGACTGACAGGTCATCTTCAAATACTTTAGAGATCTACTCAATATGACATTTATGGTGTTTTAATAGCATAGATAATTTTTATGACTATGAGACATGTCTGCTCCTGGAAGCAACAATCTACTTCAAAAATCCTTGTTTGAATATAAAAATGAATTTTGTTTATATAACTTTTAATCTTTGTTCCATTTAAAAACTGCATCTATTTTTGCAAACTATTCTATTGAAGCTTGAATTGCTTTGTAGGCCAATATAATGTAGTTATAAAATACAATTATAGAAAGTATCAATAATGATCATATACTACATTAAAACATCTTCGCCTAAAACTTGAATTCAGTAAATGTAAAAATTGCCTCAATATCAGAATTGAAGTCATGGGAATATTTACCTAATTTTTTTTATCAGTTATCGTTATTTACACCTAGAAAATTACCACTAATTCAGTGAAGTTGTATAAATATATTACAAATTAAATTTTATTGACATAAATAAATACAGTATCTAATATTGACAAGTATACAGAATGAAAATACTTACTATGTCTGCATATACAACCAGGGAAGTACCCAGAAGACAAACAATTAGAAATTCAAAGATTAGTGATGTAAACATTCAGCTTCAACAATGAAAATTATATTTGGTACAGTGAGAGAATCCCATTAGACTTACTTGATATTGGTATCTGCAGATGTCTGACTTTTCTACATTTTATACACATAAACTCAACATTATTTCCTAAGTACTATTACTTCCCTTTGCAAAGGGAAAATAGCCTCTTAATATTCACTGTGCACTGAGGTTTACACTAGGAAAAAGAAAACCATTGATTGAATCCTTCCGGAAGCAGAGTTTATACAGTCAAGCAAAGGTGGTTCAAGTGTATAGGAAACCACTTCCCTATCTCACCATGGCTGCCATGCATTGCAGCATCTCATTGAATAGAGCCTGAGATAACATCAAAGGATTGGAGAGGAGAACCTCTAAGCACAATAATGATAAGTTACATTCACAAACATCCCATCTCCGTCTTCCTGGTACAGAGCTACAGCTAAAACAATAGCAAATAGTTCCAAAGAGAGCTGAACAGAACTGAAGCAGCACTTCCTGTACAGGTTTCTTAAACCTTTTTTATGCTGAGGAATCATGGACATCAGTCTCTCTGTACGTATTTTGCCTCTGCTGGTTTCTCTAATGAAAGAGAAAACTACTACTGAGCTCTACTCACAAAGCTTGCAGTAGACTTTTGTAGCTTCTGCAGGCTGGAGGGAATAAACCAAGACTCACTTATTAAAAAAGATTTCTCTGTGATGACAAAACCCACATAGGTACTCAGTGGTCAGATGGACAGACAGCCTGTCTCCATGTAGGAGGGAATCCATCATATGACTGGCATGTTGATATGCTGACACCTCCTCTTCCTGGTGGTCAATTTGATGTTACAGTAGGCAGCCATAATACTGCCTCCTGATTGACCAGAAAGACATGCTGAAGACATATCTGAGTTCTGCTCTCCTGGGATGTTAGGATACAAAGGGACCCAAGGAGCTGGAGTAGAGGGATGGATTCAGAGGAAGAGTAAGTGATGGTGAAAAGAGACACTATGGGTAGATTTTGAATTTTTGAAACAATATCCCCAAAATTTACTAATTAAACCAATAAAAATGACATTAACACACACAAACACAGACAGATAGACAGACAGACACACACACACACACACACACACACACACACACACACACACACTCACTCACACATTCACACACATTATATCAAACCAAAGTATTTTTCGAGTAAACCAAACACGACCTGAAGAAATTTCTTTGTAGGAACAAGACTTGGATTACTTAGTGCCACAGTTCTGTCACAACTTAGGGAACACACTATTATTCTAATTTAGGAGCAGGAAAATTAGATATGTGCTATAACAATGAAATTTCTACATAGCATAGTTTTCTTTTCTTATGGGTCTGGAGTCACCAATGTATTCTTCATGGCCATGAATCAATTTGAATAAAAAGAGGCTTTTATATAGCTACTGGTACATTTACAGATTGGGCCCAGGTCTGCAGCCATGGGCTCATGCAAAATGCAGAAGGTAGCTCTATAGTTCCAGGAATTGTAAAGGCATTACTCACAAGATTATGTGTATTCTGCCTGCATGTACATAGAGGTTGATTTTAAAATATGTGTCTTGCCGGTGTCTTAATCATGTTTCAGAGCAGAGTAAGAAAATTTGATTACAAAAGCAGAAATAGCAGTTAGTCTTATGACCTACTACCTTTTAAGAATATCAAAATTTACAATATCAGCCTATTTTTAAAAATAGATTTTTCATGTCTGGAAAATTTGTAGGCATTGTTATGGTACATCCTGTATAATTTAGGGACATTTGAGTTATATATATATGTATATGTATATATATATATATGTATATGTATATATGTATACACACACACACACATATATATATAAAGTTTTATATATAAGTTTTATATATATATATATAAATATATATACAATTTAGGAATAGTAATTAAAATGTAAAATGTATTGGAGGTAAAATTACTTCTGTAAGTATGTTAACTGAATCATGGAGACCAAAATCTCAGAGGTCAACATGTTCATTCCTTTACTATGTTCTCAAAGGGAATTTTTAGCATGTGTTACACTGTAAACTTGATAAACTTAATGACCATAGTGTCACGCAACATTGAGAATGGGCATTTAAAGAAATGTTGGGATAAAATTCAGGCATCACTGCTCAAGTAATCCCAGAAAAGATGAAAGAAAAGAATGAGAATCATGTGGAAATGAAACCTGAAATAAATTTACTCAAAAGAAGGTGGGTCAGAGTTGTAAAGAGGAATGTGAGTTAAACCGTAATTATAGTTCTGGAAACCTTTAGATTTTGGCTTTTCTCATGCATGTTTATGCATAAAGCACTCAGAGAGCATGGAGGGCTTAGAGTATCCATTGCTCCTCATGTCCACAGAGACAATAATCAGTGCACAGAGCTTTAGAAGGACAATGGGAAATTGTTATCCCAAAAGACCTTCAATTAACCATTTCTGTTTCCTAAAATTATCCAGAGTATATTGAAAGTAACCAGAGAACAGTGTAAAAATAGCAAAACACGGAAAAAATCTGGTTACAAGTAAAATCCATAGCTTTTTCTACATGAGGAGCTTAATTTGACTTCTTTGTCATAAATTCACTTTTCTCCTCTTTTTCATACACTTCTATCTCCCATCTTTTTATCATCTCTCTTCCATCTTCTGTCCTCACTACTCCTGTATTCCTCTCCTCCTTTCCCCTCATCTCTTCCTTGCTCTAATTCTCCTTGTATTTCTCTTGCTACCAGAATAAGTACTTGAATTCAGAGATTCCTCTTCAGGGAAAGAAGGCTGAAGTTCACTAATGAACTCCAGAAATTTCATCTATAGATGGTTTCCTGTTTTAACTCATTCTGCCAGCAACCAAGTTCACAGAAATTCTGCAAGCAAATGTTGCTCCTCGTTCCAAGCCATCAATTTTTTATACATTTATTAAAACAGAATATAAAGGAGGTAGCCAGGATACATAGATGTCTGCAAGCTAGTAGAGTATACAAGATTAAATTCTCATGCTTATTGATCATCCATGATTCTATATTCTTCACTAAATTCTAGGGAACACAGAGAGACTCAGGTGGCCTGAATGCTTCAATGTGTGAGATAATACCTTGGCTTCTCTGGATTTAAAAGATACACAGTGACCAGGAGCCATGAAATCTATTCTGAAAAACTTATGATGCATTCCTCTTAAAAAGGCTATACCAGCAAACTCAAGGATTCTCTGGAGAAAACAAAAGTTGTCAGAGCAACAAAATGTGAAAAGACAGTAAAAACAATGGTAACTGGAATATTGCCAGGATGGGGGGAGGGGGCATCATTTTATTTTATTGTACATGAAACTGTGTCACAGTAGGGCTTTTATTATATGATTATATTTCAATACCCAGAGAGGCCTGCCCCTAGGTCCCATCCCTGGGCACCAGCCATTCCAGGGAAGACCTGCCCAACTTGGCCCCAGGTTCTGGCCATCCGGCAGGAGCCCCCCACCCCAACTGGGAAGGTTCCCCTTCTCTAAGACCCCCGGCACACCCTGCAATCCCCAAGCCTTGCCCCCACACCCATCTGCCCAAGGCCCTAGCTACTTCCTGAAACTTAGAGACCAGCCCCCACCTCCCATCCTTCCCCAGAGCTCCCATCTTGATAAGAGGTGAGTGCCTGGGGTCATACCGAGAGAGGCCTGCCCCTAGGTCCCATCCCTGGGCACCGGCCATTCCGGGGAAGACCTGCCCAACTTGGCCCCAGGTTCTGGCCATCAAGGCAGAAATACATACAACAAAATAAAGAGCAATTAAAACATCACCAGAACTTAGCCCTTCTCCAACAGCTAGACCTGAACATCAGAAAATGGAAGAAGCAGAAGAAAGCAACCTTATGAATAACATCATGAAGATGCTAGAAGCTTATAAAGAAGAAATCAAAAATGAAATGGAGGAACAAACAGACAAACAAAAATTGGGAAGAATGCTATAAAAACTAGAGAAAAGGACAAATAAAAAAGAAAACAATAAATCCCTGAAAGAAAACCATGAAAAAGTAATGAAACTTGAAGGAAACAGTCCAAGACCTGAAAAGGGAAATAGATAAAATGAAGAAGACATAAACAGAGGGAATGCTGGAAAAAGAAAATCTGAGTAAACAAACAGGAACTTCAGATGCAAGTATAACCAACAGAATGCAAGAGGTGGAAGAGAGGGTCTTGGGCATTGAAGATACAGTAGAAGAAATTGATTCATCAGTAAAAGAAAACACTAAAGCCAACAAAGTCATGACCCAAATGTCCAAGAAATTTGGGACACCATGAAAAGACCAAACCTATGAATAACAGGGATAGAAGAAGGAGAAGAATACCAACTCAAAGGCACAGAAAATACATTCAACAAGATCATAGAAGAAAACAACCCAACTTAAAGAAGGAAATGACTATGAAGATACAAGAAGCCTATAGAACACCAAACAGACTAGAGCCCACAAAAAAGTCCCCTGGCCTCATAATAATTAAATAATTAAATGTACAGAATAAAGAAAGAATATTAAGAGCAGCAAAGGAAAAATGCCAAGTGACTTATAAAGGCAAACATATCAGATGAATAACACCCGATTTCTAAATGGAGATTTTTAAAGCCAGAAGGACCCAGACAGATGTAATGCAGACACTAAAATACCATGTGTGCCAGCCTAGACTAATATACCCAGCAAAACTTTCAATCATCAGAGATGGAGTGAACAAGATATTCCAAGACAAAGCAATACTTATCCACAAACCCAGCCCTACAGAAAGCACTAAAATGAAAATTCCAACATAAGGAAGTCAGATACACTCTCCAAAACACGGGCAATAGATAACACCACAGCAGTAAACCCCAAAGAAGAGAAGCACACACACACACTACCATAAAAAAAATAACAGGAATGAACAATCACTGGTTATCAATATTCCTTAATATCAATGGATTTAATTCACATATAAAAAGACACAGGCTTACAGAATGGATATGAAAGCAGGACCCATCTTTCTACTTCATATAAGAAATACACCTCAAATTCAAAGATAGACACTGAGAATAAAAGGCTGGGAAAAGATTTCTAATCAAATGGTCTTAAGAAGCAAGCAGGTGTAGCCATCCTAATATCCACCAAAATAGACTTCAAACTAAAATCAATCAAAACAGATCAAGAAGAGCATTACATACTCATCACAGGAAAGATCTATCAGCTTGAAGTTTCAATTCTGAACATTTATGCACCAAACACAAGGGCACCCACATATGTAAAAGTAACATTATTAAAGCTTAAATCACATATAAAACCCCACACATTAATAGTGGGAGACTTCAACACCCTACTTTCACCACTGGACAGATCTCCCAAATCGAAATTTAACAGAGAAATAAAGGAATTAACTGATGCTATGACTTAAACGGACTCAATATCTGCACAACATTCCATCCTAACAAAAAAGAATATACTTTCTTCTCAGCACCTGAACACTCTAGAACAAGAACGAGCAAAGTCTCCCAGGAAGAATAGTCGCCAGGAAATTATCAAATTGAGAGCTGAGATCAATAAAATAGACAAAGACAACAATACAAAAAATTAATGGAACAAAGCGTTGGTTCTTTGAGAAAATCAACAAGATAGACAAGCCCTTATCCAAATTAACCAAAAGGCAGAGAGAGAGAGAGAGAGAGAGAGAGAGAGAGAGAGAGAGAGAGAGAGAGAGAGAGAATCCCAATTAGCAAAATCAGAAAGGAAAAGGGGGACATAACAAACAACAATGAAGTAATCCAGAGAATCATCAGGTCATACTTCAAAAACCTGTACTCCACAAAACTGGAAAATCTAAAAGAAATGGATAATTTTCTGGATAGATGCCACATACCTAAGTTAAATCAAGACCAGATAAACTATTTAAATAGTCCAATAATCCCTAAGGAAATAGAAAAAAATCATTAAAAGTCTCCCAACCAAAAAAGCCCAGGACCAGATGGTTTCAGTGCAGAATTATGCCAGATCTTCAGAGAAGAGCTAATACCAATACTTTTTAAATTGTTCCACACAATAGAAACAGAAGGAACATAACCAAACTCCTATGAGGCTACAATTACCCTGATTCCTAAACCAAACAAATATGCAACAAAGAAACAGAACTACAGACTGATCTCCCTCATGAACATTGATGCAAAATACTCAATAAAATACTAGCAAACAGACTCCAAGAACATATCAAAACAATTATCCACCATGATCAAGTAGGCTTCATCCCAAAGATACAAGGATGGTTCAACATATGAAGGTCCATCAATGTAATACACAATGTAATATAAAGAAACTAAAAAAAAGCACATGATCATCTCACTAGATGAAGAAAAGGCACTTGACAAATTCCAACACCCCTTCATGATAAAGGTCTTGGAGCAATCAGGAATATAGGGGACATACCTAAACATAATAAAGGCAATTTACAGCAAGCCAACAGCCAACATCAAATTAAATGGAGCGAAACTCAAAGCAATTCTACTAAAATCAGGAACGAGGCAAGGCTGTCCACTCTCCCCATACTTATTCAATATAGTACTAGAAGTTCTAGCCAGAGCAATATGACAATATAAGGAGATTAAGGGGATACAATTTGGAAAGGAAGAAGTCAAGCTTTCCCTATTTGTAGATGACATGATAGTATACAAGGGTGACCCCAAACATTCAACCCAGGAACTGACTCAGCTTATAAACACTTTCAGCAACATAGCAGGATACAAGATCAAAAAAAAATCAGTAGCCCTCTTATATACAATTGACAAACAGGCTGAGAAGGAAATCAGAGATACATCACCATTCACAATAGCCACAAATGATATAGAATACCTTGATCTAACTCTAACTAAGCAAGTGAAAGACCTATATGACAAGAACTTTAAGTCCCTGAAAAACTAAATTGAAGAAGATGTCAGAAAATGAAAAGATCCCCCATGCCCATGGATAGGCAGGATTAACATAGTAAAAATGGCAATCTTACCAAAAGCAATCTACAGATTCAATGCAATTCCCATGAAAATACCAACACAATTCTTCACAGACCTGGAAAGAATAATACTCAGCTTCATATGGAAAAACAAAAAACCCAAGATAGCCAAAAGAATCCTGTACAATTAAACAACCTCTGGAGGCAACACCATCCCTGGCTTCAAGCTCTACTATAGTAATAAAAACTGCTTGGTGCTGGCATAAAAACTGACATGTGGACCAATGGAATCGAAATGAAGACCCTGACATTAATCCATACACCTATGAACATATAATTTTTGATAAAGAAGCCAAAAGTGTACAATGGAAAAAAGAAAGCATCTTCAACAAATTGTGCTGGCATAACTGGATGTCAATGTGTAAAAGGCTGCAAATAGATGCATATCTGTCACTGTGCACAAAACTTAAGTCCAAGTGGATCAAAGACCTCAACACAAATCCAGTTACACTGAACCTGACAGAAGAGAAAGTAGGAAGTGGTCTTGAATGCATTGGCATAGAAGATCACTTCCTAAATATAAGACCAGTAGAATAGACACTGAGAGAAACAATAAATCAATGGGACCTCTTGAAACTGAGAAGCTTTTGTAGAGCAAAGGATATTGTCAACAAGACAAAGTGACAGCCTACAGAATGGGAAAAGGTCTTCACCAACCCCACATCTGACAGAGGGCTGATATCCAGAATATATAAAGAACTCAAGAAATTAGACATCAAAATGCCCAACAGTCCAATTAAGAAATGGGCTATAGAACTAAACAGAGAATTCTCAACAGTGCAAGTTCAAATGACTGAAAGACATTTAAGGAATTGCTCAACATCCCTAGTAATCAGGGAAATGCAAATCAAAACAACTCTGAGATACCACCTTACGCCTGTCAGAATGATTATTATAAAAACACTGAAGACAGCTTATGCTGGAGAGGATGGGGAGAAAAGGGAACTCTCCTCCACTGTTGGTGGGAATGCAAGCTTGTACAACCACTTTGGAAATCAATATGGTGCTTTCTTAGAAAATTGGGAATCAATCTCCCCTAAGGACCAGCTATGTATATATATACATGCTTGGGCATATACCCAAGGAATGCTCAATCATACCACAAGGACACTTGTACATTTACTCAAAGGAATACTACTCAGAAGAGAAAACAATGACATCATGAGGTTTGCAGGCAAATGGATAGATCTAGAAAAATCATCCTGAGTTAGGTAACCCAGACTCAGAAAGACAAACATGGTATGTACTCACTCATAGGAGTACACTAGATGTAAAACAAAGATGACTAGACTGCTACTCACAACTCCAGGGAGGCTACCTAGAAAACAGGTCCCCAAGAAAGACACAAGGATTATCCAATGACAGAGAAATTGATGAGATCTACATGAAATACCTGGACATGAGTGGGGGTCATGAAGGGCAAGGGTCAAAGGAAAGAGAGCTTAAGGGAGCAGGAGATCCCAGCTGGATCAAGAACAGAGTGGGAGAACAAGGAATAAAAGACCATGAAAAATGAAGACCTCATGAGAATAGGAAGAAACAAAGTACTAGAGAGGTCCACAGAAATCCACAAAGATACCTCCACAATAGACTACTGGCAATGGTCGAGAGAAAGCCCGAACTGACCTATTCTGGTGATAGGATGGCCAAACACCCTAATTGTCATGCTAGAAATCTCATCCAATGACTGTGGGAACCAGATGCAGAGATCCATGACCAGGCCCCTAGGTGGAGCTCCAGGAGTCCAATTGGCGAGAAAGAGGAGAGAATTTATGAGCGAGAATTGTTGAGACCAAGATTGGAAAGAGCACCAGGACAAATAGCCAAACGAATGGAAACACATGAACTATGAACAAGTAGCTAAGGAGCACCCAACTGGATCAGACCCTCTGGATAAGTGAGAAAGCTGATTAGCTTGAACTGTTTGGGAGGCACCCAGGCAGTGGGACTGGGACCTGTTCTTAGTGCATGATCTGGCTGTTTGGAACCTGGGGCTTATTCAGGGACACTGTGCTCAGCCTGGGAGGAGGGGACTGGACTTGCCTGGACTGAATCTGCCAGGTTGACCTGAGTCATCAGGGGAGTCTTTGCCCTTGAGGAGATGGGAATGGGGCTGGGCTGGGGGGAAGGTGGGGGGGGTATAGGATATAGGATGGGGGAATCCATGGCTGATATTTAAAATTAAATTAAATTATAAAATTTAATAAAAGAAGACAAAAAAAGATTATATTTCACTGAGCTTGTTTCCCTCATACTCTTCAACTACACTTTTCTTGCTTATTCTTTAACTTAGCATAATTAACCTGGATGATTTTGCTTGTGTTTGTACAACATATATATATATATATATATGTGTGTGTGTGTGTGTGTGTGTGTGTTATACATATATATGTATATATACATATATATACATATATATGTATATATATAAAACAGATGCAACCATAAGTTTATGTATCCATATAACATCTATGAACAAAAAACAAAATGTGTGAGTGTTTTTTTCTTTTAATTTTTTTCTTTTCCTTTCTCTTTTCTTTCTTTCATTGTTTTATTTTATTCAGACTAGGTCTCTCTACATTTCTCTTTTTCTGCAACTCAATACTTAGGCCAAGCTGGCCTTGAACTCACAGATCTGCCAGCCTTGTATCCTGAATGCTTGGATTGAATGTATTGGCCTCCATACCAATCTGTAATTGTCTTGTCCATGAAAGGCTTTATTAATTTAATGTAATTCTCTCTTTTCTTCCATTTTACTATAAATAACATAGATTTGTGGTAGTTAATGTTTGAATGAAGTAAGTGGACAAAGTAATAAATTGTTTCCTGTGCTCCTATGTTCATAGAAAGGGACCAGTATAACTGTCTTATCCAGTAGTCACATGTGAAAGTGCCCTGTTTAGTCTTGACAAAACTTGTTTCCTTGGAATCGTCTGCCACCTCTAGTTCTTACACTCTTTCTGCCTCCTCTTCCAATGATCCCTGAGTATTTAAAGGAAAAGGTATCATATGGATGTCTCACTTAAAGATGACCGGTCTAAAGTCACCACTTTTGCTGTTGTTGTTTTGAGTCAGGATTTCTCTGTGTAGCTTTGGAGCGTATCTTGGAACTGCTTTGTAGACCAAGCTAGCCTTGAATTCAGAGATTTGCCTGCCTCTGCGGTATACCTGTCAACCTTCATCAGTGAAGCTTCTTTTGGCACCCTATATTGATTAACACACAGGCCCACAATTGCTTGAATGTGCTGAGAAATAGAGACTCTGGAGGGGCCAGGTCGTGGTTTCACACACCTTTAATAATAGCACTTGGGAGGCAGAGGCAGGCAGATTTCTGAATTTGAGGACAGCTTGGTGTACAGAGGGATTTCAAGGACAGGCTTCAAAGCTAAACAGAGAAACCCTGTCTCAAAACAACAGCAAAAAAAATGAATCTGGATAGGTCATTTTAAATGGGACATCCATACTATACTTTTTCCTTTAAATACTCAGGTATCATCTTGGAAGAAGGGACAGAAAGAGTTTAAGTACCAGAGGTGGCAGATGATTTCAAGGTATCAACTTTTGTCCAGATTAAACAGGGCACTTGCACATGTGAATTTCCTGTTTAGGACAGGATGCACAAGACCTGCACAAAATCAAGCTAGTCCTAATTCCAGGACAGTGAATGAAGTGAGTTGTTCACAGTCCTAGTTGAAGAGCTATTGTCCTTAGATGGCTTCTAGGAGAGGAAGTGTCAGATTTCTTAGAGAATTCAATATTCAAGAGACTAAAAATGCTTTTATAAGTGTCCCTGAATTCGGCACATACTAGCATTGCTAAGCAGATTAAGTGCTTTTGTTTGTTTGTTTTTTGGGGGACATACAAAATTTAGAGAGACTAGTGGTGGGAGGATGTAAAAGAGAAATTGGAAAGGAGATAATGTGAGTGCTCTTGACTATAACTCATATGCATCTATAACTCTCAATGATAATTTTAAGTAATAAATGTTATAAATATGTTTAAAAAGAACTAAGCTGATTTGTGTTGAAGATGTCAGTGAAACTTGAAATTCAATGGGATATAGAAACTTCTCTAACTTCCTTATCAAAATGACCTGAAATTTTCCATCATCTTCCACAGGATGCCAGGTCAGGCTTTAGGGATCATAAAAACACAATGCCTCCAAAAATTGTCACTGTGGAGATAGTCACAGGAAAGTCTTAAGACTCTTTGTTAATTGGCATCTAAAAAAAATTTATAAATGATTTTGTCTCCCAAAGCAAGCACTGTCAATGCTACTCCAGGTGAAATGAAAATTACCGTTCTTATGGGAGATGAGGTCATAGACTTCTACCTCAGGCTTGAGATTACTCTCTTACAGCATTACTATTTAAGAGCAAGGATCTGCCCAGTGAACCCATCATCCTGTAGATGTGTGAAGTGAGGTGAGTTCTTTGTATTTCAGTTGGATCAGAGAGGCAACAAGGGAGAGATATCTGGGTATGTGCTCTTGTCTGGTAATGAGAATTTGAGGTAGAAAGTGATTCATGGAACAAAGAGAAGGCACAAAAGTAATTCCATAACTTAGAAGTGATTGAGAAAGGTAGAACTGTTCTTAACCTTGTGTCAGTCCCTATTAGTTCTTAATATAAATGCCTCAATGAGGGTGACTAAGGCAACCAGGATAATTCAGGGGATGTGTGAATGTGTTTAAGGACTATTGTAATCAGTCAATGTGATAATTGATCTTATCCTCATGATGTGTTGACTATATTTGAGTATTATTATAGGTGAACTTATCATGGTTTAAGGCACAGAGTAGACATTAAAATGGAAATATAAGAGGCATACATCCCTGAGAAAATTCAGGATATAAAAGTGTTTATGTAGTACAAAATTATTCTTATGTGACACTACATTTATCACCTGGTTACAGAGGCAGTAAATGAGGCTCTATTTAATGGCTTATGGCTAGATGACTTGTTTGAAATCTCTCTCTGTCTCTCTGTTTCTCTCTCTCTGTTAATGTCTCTCTCTCCTACTCTCTGTCTCTCAGAAAGATAACACAGGATGGAAGATACAGAATAAATATTGGGCAGTGAAAAGGACCATATGTATTCTGAGTTTTCTCACCTGAATTAGTCTTATTCTACTCTTACTCAAAACATGATACTATTCTTCCCTCAGTGTTTATTGTTCTTGTTAATGTAACACAGAGCCTGTACTTGCAGGCCAGGGCTCAACCACTCACTTGCATTTATATCCACTCTAGTGCTATATTTCATTGGGCAATATTTAAGGTTTCACATTATTATAATTATTCTTTATTATTTATCATGCATCACCTCTATTTGACTGAATTACAAATTATAAGAGGTACATCAATGCAAGAATTTTCAAATAAGCCAATTGTGGTGCTGCATACCTTTAATCTTAGAACTTGAGAAGCAGCAGTAGGCACATCTCTGAGTTTTAGGCCAACATGGTCTATAGAGTGAGTTTCAGGACAGCCATTGCTACATAATTTACATTGACTTGAAAAAACAACAATAAAAAAAATCTGCAAATGTACACTGAATTTTAAGTGTATTGTTTTAGTAACTTAATTTTATTCTCATGCTATTATTTGCTAATTATATGTTAGTATTTCTTATTGCATATTGCACAGAGTAAATATTAGTAATTCTTCTGTAATTAACATTTTCTCTCTAAAATAGTAACCATGCATATTTCTGGTGTCAGCATGATTACCAAGTCTATCTCATACTTTTGAAAAAAATTGGGAGACAGAATATTTTTCTATCATGTCAAACAAACAAAGAACTTTGCATTTCATTACAATCTCTATAGTCTTGCCTTTCTAAATCTTGATTTTCACAAGTGAAACATCACCTGGAACCCCATAGATATAGCTAAAACCAATGGTGTAAGATTTCCAAGACTCTACATGTCTGTAGAATTCTATCATGTGTATATTGATTAATTGATCAAGGGCACTAACTGAGTACTGGTGGGTCATCTGTAGCTTGATGCTTCCAAGACTGCTACTGGATTATATATTTCAAATTTCTTCAGTGACAAAAAGAAATTTATTTATGTTGTTATGACTGGAATATGTATGGCCCTCTTCAACTCAAGTGTTTGAGTGCTTGGACTATAGGAAGTGGCACTACTAGGATGTGCAGCATTTTTTGAAGTGGGTCACTGTGGGGCTGGGCTTTGAGATATCATTTGCCCAAGCTACACTGCTGATAGCTGCGGGTAGCAATGGATTTATCAGAGGTGCAGTAGATGGCGATTAAAGTTCAGATGTTAACCCACCAGATGAACGATTCTCTGATGGAGGGACTCCATTTTAAGCAAGGCTTATGGAACCAGACACTCTGAAAACTGATTACTTCTTCCTGTAATTTCACATATTCCAAAACAGCCATTGAGTCTCCCCATTACTGTGCATTTTTATGTAATGTGTACTTGTAATCTCATGATTATATCTCAATCGTGTGAGCATTTATTCTGTGGACGGTCTAAAGATGACTTATCATTAAACTGCATAATTTTGATTAATAGAAAATATATTAGATTATGCTTCATAACTAGATATCTTGTACCATGAGGATAGTAAGATACTTAGGCCCTGTTTTTTATCATTGTCTCAGGCTAACATTGGAGAAAAACCAATGTCTCTAGACAGGTACATACAATTAGCTGATTTAAAACCTCAGAGCAAAATCAAAGTAGACTAAGATGCCCCTGCAAATGAATTTGTAAGATAAACCTTCACAAGGACAAATTCTCATGCACCTAAATGTAGAACCAAGTTCAGGCACAAAGCAAATTTGATATCAGTTCCTCATTTGCTAAAGTCTGACTAATAAAGACTCAAGTCCCTGCACAAATTCCTCAGCAGCTTTACTCAATGGTTTCTCACTCTTCAAATGTAACTTTTTATATTGTCATCCATTAGATGTATATATGGTTATGTAGAACAAGGAAGGGAGGAGAAGCTTGAGAGAAATAAACAGAATGATCATTACTACATGTGTGAGTATTATTTCCCCAGATGAATCAGAATTATTCCTAAGATCTGCTACTCTGAAAGCATTCTTTTTATCACCCTCTAGCATCCCTGGGAACTGGTCTCACAGGCTGCAATACCTCACCCCAGGTGGGTGGGAATCATTTCACTTCATGTAGCCTGTGGATCAAGAAGTAGAACTCTCAACTACCTCTCCAGCCCCATGTCTGCCTGCACTCTACCATGATTCCCACAAAGAAGATAATGGACTAAACCTCTGAAACTTTAAGCCATTCCCAATTAAATGTTTTTTCTTTATTAGGGTCATCACGGTCATTGTATCTTATAGCAATAGAATCCCACAAAGACCAAAATTGGTACCAGGGACTGGAGAATTGTTCTGTTAGGCTGGATCATGTTTTCATTTGGAGGAAATTGGACTTTATGACTATGAATTAGAAAGGCAGTTGTGTGTTTAATTGGCCATCCTTTATAAGAACATGGAAGAGGGTGATTTGAATTGTGATAAGTTTTGGCTTAATTACCTGTTGCCTATTATTGACTCTAATATGTAGTTATTAGTGTTTGCTCTTATTCAGATTTATAATGAAGAGGAGCAAGTTGAGCAAGGAAAAATTATATATATATATATATATATATATATATATATATATATATAATTTGAGGATAAAGGGAGCAGCAGAAAGTGGAATGGAGCTCAGTCTTGTGTTCAAGGAGATAAAAGTATTAAGGAATGGAATAAAGAGAGTGGTGAACCTAAGGCAAGATACCACCATATTAAATTTCTAACTTGTGAAAAGAATTTAAAAGAAAGCTTAGAGATATGCATGGTGTTGCATGCCTTTAATCCCAACACTGCAGAAGTGGAGGAAGAGGCATGTGGATCTCTGAGTCTGAGGCCAGACTGGTCTAAGACTAAATTCCAGAAAAAACTTGCCTTATGCAGTTAAGGAAACCATGAACAACAGATCTGATGAAGATGTAATCTAAAGATCTTTGAGTTCAATGACAGCATGATCAACAAAGAAAGTTCCAGGGCAGTCAAGCTTCTACAGAGAAGGAAACTATGGGAGTCTGGTGAAGATGTAGTTGAAAGGGGGGTATGTTTCAGCCCAGAAAACAGTAGAACTTGTCAGCTTTGTCCATGTAGTACTGGTATTAAGGTCAATGATTAAACAAATAGATAATGTAGTCTCCCACTAAGATCAAGGGAAGCCACTGAGGGCAGGAAAATTTCAGGGAGTCTTCCGCATTGAGACCTAGTTAGGCCACTGTGTGAAACTGTGAAGTTGAAGCCTACTTTGTCTTGGAGATGCCAAGATGTTGGAGATGCCAGAATCATGAGATACCCACAGAGGAGAGCTACTAACAGAGCTAACAGAGAGTAGAACCAGCCCAAGAGAGAGAGAGCTGTTTTACAATCAATAAAGTTGAAAAGACTTGGAGATCTGAAGAACACTTTAACATCAGACATGAAGATGAAGAGTTTGGACTTTGAACAGCTGATTTTTTATTTCCTCACTATCCTACCTTTCCTCCACTTTTGAAGAGTAACTATATCCTGTGCCATTGTGTGTTGGAAGTATGTGGTCTTTCTTTTTTTGAAATCTTGATTTTATTATAAACTAAGTTACAGTTAATTGATTCCATGAATCTCAGAAGAGATTTTGAAAACTGGACTTTTAAACATTGTTGAGATTGTGATAGAATATGAAGTCAGACAGAATGCATTTTGAATTGTCTTGGCAACAAGGCTTTGGGGACCAGGGAATGGAATGTGATTATCCGAATAAGTATGGTGCTAAGGACTTATGTGTTTAAATGCTTGGCTTATAGTAAGTGGCATTACTAGTAAGTGTGGCCTTCTTGGAGTGGGGTTGGCCTGGTTGGAGGAAGTGTGTCACTGTTGGGGTTGGCTTTGAGGTCTCATGTGCTCCAGCTATACCGGCTAAGTTCACTTTCTGTTGCCTGGGATTCAAGGTGTAGAACTCTGAGTTACCTCTCCAACACCATATCTCCCTACATGCTGCCATGTTTCTCACAATGAAGAAAATAAACTAAATTTCTGAAACTGTAAGCCAGCTACAACTAATTTTCTTTTATAAGAGTTGCCTTGATCATTATGTCTATTTATAGCAATAGAAATATTAACTAAGACTTGTTATAATTAGGACAGGGTTATTGTCATGCAGCTTTTTATTTGCTTGAACTAAGCAGACCTAACTAGTTTTCCACAATGTTATAGTGACATTTACAGATAAAGCTAGGCATGGATTTCTTGGTTTATGTATAATCATGTCCAAGTCTGTTTTATGAATCCTTTTTCTTTCACTTTTTGTTAATTTTTATTTTTTGTTTTGTATTTAATTATCTTAAAAGTTGCTGATTTATTTATGACTTTTTAATATTTACTGTTTTGTTTGACCCAACCCTTCTTCTCCCCATCTCCTGCTCTTATTCCAGCATAGCTGTTTTACAATCATTATTTTTCCATCTTTACTCATATCATATATGTTTTCTTACCTTTACCAGCCTCTTATAGAGGCTCCTTTTAACCATATTGTGGAATCTTCTCTAGTTTTCTGGGCTCAACACATTCATCCCACATAAACACGTGTTTCTAAACAACTACAAGAATGAAACCATGCTGAGACAGAGCATATGCTAGTGATTCCTGGTCCTGTATTAACTCACTTAATAGAATACTTCCATTATTTTGCTGTAGCCATTTCCTAGCATGTTCTACAGTGCCAGTGCATGGAGAAGGGGAAACTTCTAGAATCTGGTAGTTCCAATGGTCTCAGCTGATCTACTCACTTTGTTTTAACTTCTTCACTTTCCAATATTCATTGACAATTCTACATGTTCTTGATTGTTCAGCTGACCATCTCACACAACTGATGAGTATGTGGAGTAACTGTGTCCTTCCTAGGGTTGCTTGGTTCAGCTTGGTACTGATTCAAAGCTGCTTCTGCCTACTTCTTCAAGGGGACCCCACCCCACTTAAAATGATTTTACATGTATACTCCTGCAGGAATAAAATATAGTTTCCTGCCTCTGAACTGCACTGATGGACATTCTAATACACTGTATTCTTTCCTACCATTTCAACACTAGACTAATGAGTTGTACATGATTATGTCAGACACATTTTCAATAGACATTAAAGATTTTTCCTAGGTAGCATTCATCAGATCTTGTCCTTCTCCTTGCAATTTTTGCTGGCATATTGTGCCTATTTTCATTCTTTTGTGTATTCTGTAAGATTTCATCATACCAGATATTCCCTTATCTGTTACAGCTGTCATGAGTACATATTTGTGTGTGTGTGTGTGTGTGTGTGTGTGTGTGTGTGTGTGTGTGTGTGTATTTATGTGGTATGGTTTTCATAAAGCTATTTCTTAACTTAATATGATGTAAGTTGTCTCAAGAACCATCATTCTAATGCATCATGTGATTTTAATATTTTTTTAGGTATGACTGATACAGACTAAAGACCTAAAGACCACTCAGCATGACCACAGTCAAAATTGAAAGTCAGTAGTACTAAGTGGGCTTGGTGACTACATGGAGAGAAGTACTTTTCACAAAGCAGCCTTAAATGCATTTGCAAGGTGCTGTTATGGAAAAAAATGCCAGAAATCTATATCTTGTTTGACAGTTGGAAAGAGGAAGTAACGCAAGCAAGAAGATTAATAGAAGCTAGAAGTACGGCAGTAATTTGCACATTTTGACCCCACAGTTTCTAGAACAGGTCTGGGTACTTTACAATGGATATTTTATGGAGGGGGTAGAAAAAGGGGTGTTAGTTTCAGGCTAACACAAAGATGGCTCCACCCATGATAAGATGGAGGAAACTTTACCTGCTCACAAGACCATACCTCTATTCCTAGTGGTATTGCAAAATTCTCATTACTTTTCTTTCAATTCTAGATGAGATATACATTAAGAATTGAAATATTTAATGATTGTGATCATTATTGAAGTTGTTTTCTATTATACCATGACTAGCAAATCTCAATATCTTCTAGAAGGCTTGCATTATGTTTGTTTGTATGAGCTGTTACATTTTATTGTTCCTCACAGGTGAACACCATGTTGTCCTTCATGACCATTTTCTCTGAAACTTGATGGATCTCCTTACCTCATTTTGTACATTGTGAAGTATTATGCAATCTCACAGTAACAAACATGGGAAGTAACTACTCTTGTCAAAAATTTGGGATGAGGTCTCTTTAAGTGGTCAGAGATAGCCTTGATCTCCTGAGATTAAAGGACCCTTTGCTTCAGTCTCTGAGTTGGTGCATGGAATAGAGACTACTTCCTCCATCCCAGGCTACAAATATTTGTCATTAATTATGCTGAGAATTAGCAGGGCCATATTCTAAAAGAAATTTTGCTGAATCACAAAATGGACTTCTGGAATCTGGCAATCAGAATCATTTTCTTATCACAAACTACAACTGGAATTCTGGGAAATTTCTCTCTTATTTTATACTATCTAGTCTTTTACTATAGAGAATGTACATTAAAGCCCACAGATTTGATTCTCATGCACCTAATGGCAGCAAATGCCATGATCATTCTATCTTCAGGAGTGCCCCACACAATGAGAGCTTTTGGGTTGAAGGAGTTCTTGAATGATTTTGGATGCAGGTTCCTAATATACATTCAGGCATTTGCACGGAGTGTGTCAATTGGTACCACCTGTCTCTTGAGTGTCCTCCAAGCCATGACCATCAGTCCCAGGGAATCCTGTTGGAGGGATCATAAAGTCAAAGCCGCAAAGTACATTGGCTGCTCCATTGCCCTCCTCTGGGTCTTGTACTTGTTGATAAATTTCATCTTCTTTTTGTACCCTTTTATCCAAATGAATAACAAGAATGTGACAGGAACACGAGACTTTGGATACTGTTCAGTTGTAGGGAGAGATGAAGTCAGTGGCTCACTCTATGCAGCATTGCTTGTGTGTCCTGAAATCTTCTTTTCCGTGATTATCACCTGGTCCAGTGGTTCCATGATTGTCATTCTGTACAGACACAAGCAGAGGGTCCAACACATCCGCAGCACTCATGGTTCCAGCAGAACCTCTCCTGAGTCCATAGCCACCCAGAAGATCCTGGCCTTGCTGGCTACCTTTCTGATTTTTTATACACTCTCCTCTGTTTTACGAGGCTGCGTTGCTGTTCTGCATAATCAAAATTGGTGGCTTGTAAATATCAACAGATTCACTTCTCTGTGTTTTCCATCTTTTGGACCCTTTGTTCTTATGAGTCATTATTCTGTTCTGACCCGATTCAGTTTTGTATGGATGAGGAATAAGACCTCTTCATCTTGTTGTACATGATATGTTTTGCTTTGTAACTGGTTGTTTAGTTGCCCATCACTCTCAAAACTTTGATACGGACAGTTAAGTGGGTTACACCTAATCTTTCTAAGATTAACTAAAATGAGTGGGGATTTTGTAAACTGGTTGAATCAGCAATTTGGATGAGATAATCATAGTTTCTGAGGTCCATTATGCTCTTCAACTTGCAGCTGGGAGAGTCTTCCCATTGCCTATTGATGTTTAAAGGAGTCAGCAAAAAAACACAATCCTGTCCGTAAAGCTCCTCTTCTTATTGCTTTCTTCCTGTCAGGGTATCTTGGCTGTTTGGTGATTTCACAGACATCACTATGTACTACATTGTAACAGCAAGGAAAAGTGAAGCTATAGCTGACCATGGATTTCTTCTTCATTGGGTCCTGGTCCCATCACAACTCTTTAGATTTCACCAATTCCAAAAAAATCATATTATTATCTTTCACCTCATATAGAAATCAATTCAAACTGAATGATGGTTTTGACATGATCTTGAATTGTGTTTGCCAGTAATTTATTGAGAATTTTTGTATCATTGGTGATATTGACCTACAAATTTTCTTTGTTGTTATTCTGTCTTTATATGATTTGGCAACACTGTAATGCTTTGGGCTTCATCAAAAACTTTTGGTAGACATTAATAAAACCATTATAAACATCAGTTTTGTGGTTTCTAAAAAATCAAAATCAAACAAGTATTGACTCTGGTATTTCAGTTATGGGAATATACCGAGAGAACTCCATATCATACCATTGAGATATTTGCACATCCATGTTCACTACTGCTCTATTAACTAGAAATAAAAATATTTACTATTTATTAGATAAGAAATTTGTAGGGATCTACATATCCATGAATAGTTAAAATGGTACTTAAGTTTGTGTTCCTATGTAAAATGGACTAGTATTTGATGACAGTTAATGATGAAATCACATGCTTCAGCATATCTATCTTAATTCTACCCTAGTTCAGTTAAATGTACATAATTTGGGACTCCTTGGCCTGTGTTCTTCTGATTTCATTGCAGCTCTTTAATGCTTTTAATTTTGAGTTCATTACAACAAACTGATCTTAGTTTAAAATGAAACAGCATCTCAATATTTCCCAAGATTTAGGGATGCTTTCACATATAGCCCTCAGTAAATGTAATGTATCACACAGATGGACTCAAAGACAGAAACCACATGATTGTGATATTAGAAGCCAGAAAATATATTTTTTTTCCTTTTTTTTACATTTCATTGAATAAAGAGTCTACAGAAGATCCACATTCTGGTTCAGGATTTTCTGCCTCGGGCACAGAGAAGAAAAAAAAGATCCTGTCCATTGCCAATAAGACTGAGTGGGAGACAAAGATCCACATTCTGGTCTGGGGGTACTACAATGTGCCAAGTGGATGAGGCATTTTATGGTGAGCAAGTATATAGTACTATATGGTGTGGTGTGGAACAGAGAGAGAGAGAGAGAGAGAGAGAGAGAGAGAGAGAGAGAGAGAGAGAGAGAGAGAGAGGTTTATGTCCTGTGGAGAGAGGCAGATTTGATGAGGTGAAGGCAGTAAGAAGTGGCTTGAGGTGGGTGGCTTGTTTGCCACCTGGGGCCACAGTGCTGTTGGAGTCTGAGTTACAGCCAAAGCCTATGTCTATGCCTATGGCCCTGCAGTAGCCATGGACTGTGTTGATGTCTGTGGTTCCTGTTTTAGTGAAGGCCAAAAGAATAGGGCTGCACAGTGTGAGACCCACACATCACTGGCTGCAATAGGAAGAACTGGTCCTACCCCTCCTAGGCTAAAGCACTTGGGAAAGCAGGCTTTGTGCCTTGACTAGGCAAAATGACTTGTGTGAACCTGTTGACAGGTCCTTGGGTACACTGGCCCTGAGTACATGGAAGAGGGAGGGCTGGTCCTCTCCCCCTTGTCTGCTCTATGGTGGTATGGGCGAGGGAAAGATGCCCTCTCCCTCACCTTTGTCTGGCAGGAGAGGTGACCATGCCCCTCAAAAACTGAAGTACCATGGAAAGAAGACCCTGTACCTCTCCAAGGCAGCAGAGTAGAGCTGATCCTGTTGACAAGGGCATAGGAGATTCAACCCCAAGAATGTGAGAATGGGATATTTTGTCCCAACCTTCATTTGCCATATAATGGTGTGAGGGAGGGAGTGATATCTTCCCACCCCATCCCTCACTACCTATGGTGGATGGGAGAGCACGCTCTGAGATCATGAGAACTGATGAGCTGACCCAGTATACCACTAGCTGTAGCACTAGAAAGAATGGGTACTGAATCTTGTTTGGGCAATATGGTAGAGGTGACCCTCCTGGCAGTGGTGCGGGTGAGCCTACCTCAAGAATGCAATTATGAGAGATCTTTTCCTTCCCCTAATCTCTTATATGGTGCTGTAGGCAAAGGACAGAATCTGCACACACACATTTCTAGGGCTGTGGCATGTAGGAGTGCTATCTCTGAGGTTATGAGAACAAGAGAGCTGGCCCTGCCTCTCACCTGATGCAGCACTGGACAAAGTGGACCCTATACCTATAACACTAGCCCTGGTAGTGTATGTGTAGGTGAGCCGGCCCTTAGAGTAGGGCCTGATCCTTCCTACTGACCATACAATACTGGTGAAAAAGTCAGGTTGGTGGTGGAGAGCTAATCCTGGAGTTGAGGACGAAGGAGAGCTAGTGGGATAGCCAATCCAGCAGCAATCCAGGACTATGGGCTGTCCATCCCATCATACACCACACCTATGACCCCCTGGAGCAGGTGAAGGGGCCAGTCATGAGGACACAAAGTTGCAAAAATTCCATGATACAGGACAACAGCAGGATATTCAAGAGGAGCCCCAGTGAGTGCCCAGTGTTAATGATGTAACCAAAACCAGAGTCCAATGGTGTTGCACACACCAGAGGCCAGTGATGTAGGAAAAGTCAGAGGCCAATGATGTAGGATAAACCAGAGGCCAATGATGTAGCAAAATCCAGACCAGTGATGTATTGCAATGAACACTTGCAAGTAATTATATGTGCACTAATTGTATACTGTGTGACTCACTGAGTCACACTATAGCTTCCATGACAAAATTTTTGTTTTCTATTTAAATATTGTTTTACTTCATCCTGGGGGAGGTTGCAAATACTGAGGCTGGATAGGAAGGGATGGGGAGATGAGTGGAATCAAGATGTGTGATATGAAACCCACAAAGAATTCATAAAAAATTAATTGCAAAAAAATAGAAAATAGCTTCTAATCTCATCCAATACATCCTGATTGCATTTTCACCTCCCTTGACACCTGGAAATTCTACCCACATCTTCCCTCACATGCACATCCATTCCCTTTCTATTATTAGGAAATAAAAGGCTTCCAAGACATAACATGCAAACAGAACAAAATAAAATATAATAAGATAAAACAAAAACCATCACATGGAAGATAGACAAGGCAAACACACAATAGTAAATAGCCAAAGAGAAGGCACAAGAATCTGAGATCCACTCATTCACGTATCAGTAATCCCACAACAACACTAAACTGAAAGATATAATATATACACAGAGGACCTGGTGCAGACCTGGGCATGCCCAAGGCTTTTTCTTTCAGTCTCAGTTAGTTCATAAGAGTTTTTCTCAGTTGACTTAGAGGACCATGTTCTCCTGTGTCATCCAATCTCTCCAGCTCTATGTCAACTTTCCACCTCTAATTCATCAGGATTCCCTCCAATCTGAACACAGGGAGGAGATGGAGAAAGCCTATTTGCCGGCCCTGACATGAGAAGTTCTTTTATCAAAAATCTGACAGCCTTTCATCATAAATAATATGGACTTAATAAAATCCACTTATTTTTTTTTTTATTAAAAGACCATCTAAAATTCGAACAGCATGTGTGTGATTGGGTTGGGAAGTTATCTAATATATCCCTTGCTGATTTTCCATTAGCTATGTAGTGAAGACTGCACTTGAAGTACAGATTGTGATGTTTATCACTGCTAGATCAGGAGCAGGCATGGCTTTTCTTGCTTCAGACAAAACAAGCAATGACAGTTATTATGGTTTACTTTTTCACTTATTAAAAATTAAAACTTGTCTACCTTAAGAGAGTCATAGATACTCCTGCGGCTTACCCTTGCTTCATTGAATTTCTTCATTTTGACATTCAGAGCACTGGGCAGAAATCATATCGCGTCAACACCTGCCGCGGGCCTTTGCGATGCTTTGTTTTAATTAAACAGTCTGATTCCCCTGGTCCGCACCAGTTCTAAGTCGGCTGCTATGCCTGACACTGTCATCTTGAATAAAAGACCATGGCTTGGCAAATCATACCCTTAACGTAGAACTTGCTATTGTTATTTTGTTTTGCTATCATGTTGTCAAATTGTCTTCTTGGTATTATGTTTATAACCATACACTTGGGCAGCTCTAAACCTTTATCCAGGGATATTCTTTTTGCAAATGGGCATCAGTCAATTGAGAAATGCATAACCACTCAGAGTGCTGAGAGTAAGAGGCTGCAAGTGCTAACCACTGAAAGAGATGTACAGTCCATACTCCCCTCTCCCATGCTCCTATGCTCAGTTTTAAAATAAACTTTACTTTTATACTATTCATCAATAATTGAAGTTTATTGATGAATATTTAATATATAGGATAACACTGCTTTTGTTATATGTAACATATCTTATGTTCATAAACACTCATAAATATGTCTAACACATTTAAAACTTCCTGCTTTATACTTCACAGTAATGTTGGTATATTAAGTCTGCTCAAGTTAGTTTTCTAAAGCTGGGGACAAAATGCCTGAATGAACAGCATGTTGGGTATTTAATTTTGCTCTTATTTGAAGCCTGCTGAGGAGCTGGCTTATGCTCTGAGGCCTTTGTCAGGTCTCATGCAGCTTGTGTCCTAGAGCCCTGGCTAAGTGGGTAATGGAATGAAAAAAGGACAGACTCACAGACACACTTACAGTGAATTTTAGATGGGATAGTGTTCTCTTATACAGCTACCACTGCAACCTGGAACTTCATCATATTCACTAAATACAACCCATGCAAAATGTGACTTTTCTCCATAGCAGGTGTCTGTAAGTGAGCAGTCACATGCTGTTAATATCTGAGCTGATGAAGCCTACTAGTCAGTCATCTCACACACAGGTCATTTATTCATGAACTCTCAGAATCCAAAGGGAAGCTTTGCCAAACCTCTTGATCCTGGCCTATATGAGTAACGGCTTTGTCATTTACAACGTACTAATTGGTTGTAGAATTCTTAAGAGAGCTTGTCTGTGCAAAAATACATTTTGTCTGGCCTTGCTTTCAGGTTTATAATGGCTGCATAAAAGAATTTGGAAACATTACTGTATTGTAGAGGAAATTCACTTCTGGTTCTTGACATGGAGCCAACTAATCATACATAGTGAGGTGATGGGTCTTAGAGGAGAATCTGGTACTATCATGTTATTAAACCAGCATGATTCCTAACCACATGGCAAATTTATATCCTTATAACCACAGATAAGCATAGGCCTCACATGTCATCAAAGAAATGTGCTTTACAACTGATGGAGTCCATTAGAGAGAACGATAACAAACCAAAATGCTGAGAACAAGAGTCCATGTGTTGCCTGGCCTCACCTAATACATCTACAGTATAATAACTGCACCTCAGCCTCAAGAATCATAGTGCAAGAAAGGTTGAGGAGATTATAAGAGCCAGAGGAACGGGAAGATTTCTGTGCTAGCCCATCTCCTAGAAATGTCAGAGAAGCTTCACCCATGAAGTCTCATCAATGCGGCTTCCAAACTAAGACCTAAACAAGGCTGACATTGATAGACATGCAAACCTGGGAGGGGGGAATCTCATGAGGCCTCAACCATAGACCGACAGCTACACACAACCCAAGAATACTGAGAACAGAAGAAATTGTCTTCTCCAGGGATTAATCTACCAATTGGCCATCCTTTGAAAAACAATACATACAAGCAACATTTTATGGACAAATCAAGTTATATATATATATATATATATATATATATATATATATATATAGTGTGTGTGTGTGTGTATGTGTGTGTGTGTGTGTGATTACAGTTAAAGAACGAGAAGCTCTTAATTTGGGAACACAATTGGGAGTAAACTTAGAAAGGGCTCTTGGGAGGAAAGAGAAAGGGGAAATAATGTAACTATAGTTGTTTCAAAATAAAAATATATTTTAGAGAATTTAAAGATTCTGTTTCACAATAAGGTCCATATTTTTAAAATTTTTTCCCATATTTTCATCCTATTATTATAAAATTAATTTTTGTACTTCAGTCGACTTTTGCTGCTCAAGTGCAGGCAACACCAGTCAGAAGGAAGGTGAGTGACCTACTTGTCAGCTGAATTCTCTTAATACCTAGGTTTGGCTCCCTAAGACCTATTCCATCACCCATCTCCTCTGTGGTGCTATATTGTGTACCCTAGTAAAGATTGCCTGAGGATCAGAATACGAAACAAGCCACTAGATTAAATATAGAGTCTATAGAGCAGTGGCACACACCTTTAATCCTAGCACTCAGGAGGCAGACATCTGTCTGGATCTCTGTGAGTTCAAAGCCACCCTGGAATATATAAGATTGACTCATTCTAGGAGAGAAACAGAGCCAGACAGTGGTGGCACACACCTTTAATCCCAGTAATTGGGACCACAGACCTTTAATCTCAGCAGTAAGAAGGTTGAGACAGGTGATGACATGGCTGGGTGTAGAAAGGTATATAAGGTGTGAGGAGACAGAAACTAAAGCTTTTTGGCTAAAGGCATTTTCAGCTGAGGAAGCTTTTTCAGCTGAAATCCTTTCAGCTGAAGCTCTTTCAGGCTGACAAATTGGTGAGGTAGAGTTGGTGGCTATGGCTTTCTCTGCTTCTTTGATATTTCTGCTTTCACCCCAGTATAAGGCTCTGGGATTTTTTTATTAGAAAGCCATTTAGCATTTGAACAACACTCCTTCAACCTCATTAATGGCCCAGCAGCATGGACTTGTCTCCAAAACTGGCATGCCAAACTTCTCTGAATTTCCTCTGTTCATGTACAGGCCACACAACTCTTAATGAAGGGTGAGTGACCCACTCACTAGATTCAACTACCAAAGACTCACTTCAAGTTCTGCCCTCTCTTATCTCACCAACTTCCCAAAGGCCAGGCCCCTACACCCAATCCTGCAGACTTCCATTTCTCAGCTAAAGACCACAGCAATTAAAAGAACAGAGAGTCTATGCTGAATCAAAGGCTAAGAAAACCAGGACAGCCTCCAACTTGGAAGGAAATTTGCTCCTGGATTAGAGGTCACAGCAGCCATGAGAACCAAGGGCACAAAGAAAGAAGACCAAAGAGGAAACAGAAACAATGAAATAAAACATCCACCCAAAAAGTCAACCTCAGAAATCAGCACCGAGATCTATAATCAACCCAATCCAGATGTATAAATGCCAGTGTAAGAACACAATTGATGAGCTGGGTGGTGGTGGCTCATGCCTTTAATCCCAGCACTCATGAGGTTGAGTTAGGCAGATCTCTTTGGGTTCACGGCCATCCTGGTCTACAGAGCAAGATCCAGGTCAGGCACCAAATCTACACAGACAAACCCAATCTTGGAAAAAATATATATGCATATAAATTATGAAAACATACTATCTATCTATATATCTATATCTATATATGTATGTATATATATGACAACATTCAGGTTAATATGGTACTACCAGAGTCCAGATATCCCAAGGTAACAACACATGAATATTCCAATGGATCTGAAGCACAAGAAAACTACCTTAAAACCAACTTTATGAAGATGATAGAGATTGTTAAAGAGGAAAGGAGAAGATCCCTTAAAGAAATCCAGAAAAACACAAACAAAGAATTGGAGGAAATAAATAAGTCCCTTAAATAATGCCAAGAAAGCAAGAAAGTAAACACCAAAAAAAAAAAAAACAAACAAAAACACCCAGGCCAAGGAAACTGTTCATGACATAAAAATCAAAATAGAAGCAATAAAAAAATACAAACTGAGGGATTTCTGGAAATGAAAAATCTGGGTAAGTAAACAGGAACTATAAACACAAGCATCATCAACAGAACACAAGAGATGGAGGAGAAACTCTCAGATGTTGAATACACATTAAATAAAATAGATTCCTCAGTCAAAGCAAATATTAAATTTAAGAAAATTCCTAACACAAAACATCCAAAAAATCTGGAAAAGCATGAGGAGATCAAACCTAAGTATAATAGGAATAGAAGAACAAGAAAACATAGAAATTATATTTATCAAAATCACAGAAGAAAAATTCTTAATTTAAGAAAGCACATGCCTGTAAGGGTACAAGAAGCTTATAGAACACCACATAAATTTGATCAGAAAAGTAATTTCCCATACCACATAATGATGAAAACACTCAACAAACAAAATAAGATTGCATATTAAAAGCTACAAGGGAAAAAGACCAAGTAACATATAAAGACAGACCTGATAGAATTACAACTGACTTTTCACTGGAGACTGTAAAAGCCAGAAGGGATTGGACAGATATCCTAGGACTCTAAGGGGCTATGGATACAGGCCCACACTACTATACTTAAGAATATTTTCAATTTCTATAGATGAATGAATCAAGATATTTGATAACAAAGTCAAATTTAAACAATATATACCCACAAATTCATTCCTATAGAGGTTATTAGAAGGAAAACAACAAAATAAAGTTAACTAGATCCACAAAGCAAAGGAAATAGATAATCTCACATCAGCAAAATGCACAAAATGGAAACACGTACAGACACACTCACACACACACACAAACTCACACACACACAAAACCACTACCACCACCACAACCACAACCAACAACAATAAAATAACAAGAATTAACAATTGTTTTTCATTAATACCTCTCATCATGAATGGACTCAATTCTCCAACAAAAAGACATAGGCAAACAGAACGGATAAGTAAATAGGATCCATCCTTTTGCTTCATAAAAGAAACATACCTCAACGTTAAAGATAGTCATTAGCTCAGAGTTAAGTGTGGGAAAAATATTTTCCAAGCAAATGGACACAAGAAGCAGGTTGGTATAGCCATTCTAATATCTAACAAAATAGACTTCAAACAAAAATTATTCAAAAGAGGTGGTGAAGGGCACTTCATACTCATCAAAGAAGAACTTTTCCAAGATAACAGTTCAATTTTGAATATCATTTTCCCAAATTCAAGGGCATACACATTTGTAAGAGAAACACTACTGAAGCTGAAATCACATGTTAAACTTCACACATAAATAGTGGCAGACTTTAATAACCCACTCTCTCCAATGGGCAGATCATCGAGAATAAACTAAATAGAGAAATACTGGAGCTAATAGATGTTTTGGATCATGTGGACCTAACAAATATATAGAGAACATTTCATCCAAACACAAATAGCATATTCCTTGTTAGCATGACAAGGAACCTTCTCAAAAATTAAAGACAAAGAAAAATATAAAAAAAATCAATAAAACAAAGAGTTGGGTCTTTGAAAAAAAATAACCTAGGAAGGCAAACACCTATCCAAAATAAATAAAAGGCAGAGAATGTCCAAAACAAAACCAGAAATGGACATAACAGACATGGAAGAAAACCAAAGAATTATTAGGTCATACTTAAAAAACCTGTACTCTATAAAATTGGAATATTAAATAGAGATGAACATTTTTCTTAATAGATATGACTTAACATAGCTAAATACAGATAAAATAAACAATTGAATAGATCTATAGCCCTTAAGAAAATACAAGCATTCATTAAAAGTCTCCCCCCCAAAAAATGAACAAACAAAAAGCCCAGAGCCAGATGTTTTAACATAAAATTCTACCAGACTTGCAAAGAAGACCTAATACCCAAATTCTTCAAATTATGTAATTAACGTAGAAACAGAAAGAACATTACTAAATTCCTTTTCTGAAGCCAGAGTCACCCTGATACCCAAGACACACAAAGTCCCAACAGTGAAAGAGAATCACAGACCAATTTCCCTCATGAATATTAATGCAAAAGTACTCAATAAAATACTCAAAAACTGAATCCAAGAACATATCAAAAACATCATCTATCACGATCGAGTGGTTTTCATCCTAAAATTGCAGACATCATTCACCATATGAAAATCTGTCGATGTAACTCAACATATAAACAAACTGAAAGAAAAGCAGCCACATGATCATCTCCTTAGATATTGAAAAGTTCTTTGACAAAATTCATAACCCTTTGGAAAGATCATGGATACAAGGGACATAACTATATATAATAAAGGCAACTTACAGCAAGCCTATAGTTGACATCAAAACAAATGGAAAGAAGCTCATTCCGCTAAGATCAGGAACATCACACTCTTGTCTACTCTTTCCATATATATCTAGCAACAACTAGCTAGAGTAACGAAGTAACTAAAGGAGGTCAAGATACAAATTGGTAAGGAAGAAGTCAAAGTATTGCTATTTGCAAATGATATGATAGTTAAAAAAGAAAGCTCAAACATTTTACCAGGGAACACCTACACCTGATACATACCATCAGTGAATTGTCTGGATACAAGATTGACTTAAAATAATCAGTGGCCCTCCTATCATGACAAATGATTTGAGAAAGAAATCAAGGAAACAATGCCTTTCACAATAGACACAAATAATATGAAATATATTTGAGTAACTCTACCAAGCAAGTGAAAAACTGGTATGATAGAAACTTCAAGACTTGGAAGATGAACATTGACAAATATGTCAGAAGATGGAAAGACCTACCATGCTTATGGATCAGTAAGATTAACATAGTAAAAATGGCCACCTTACTAAAAGAAATCTATAGATTCAATGCAATCCTCATCAAAATTCAGACACAATTCTTTACAGACATGAAAGACTAATACTCATACTCATATGGAAAAATAAAAAAAACAGGATAGGTAAAAATATCCTATGAAATAAAAGAACTTCTGGAGGTTTCACCAACCCTGAAATCAAGCTGTACTATATAGTTCCAGTAATAAAAAGTTCATGGTGTTGGCATAAAAACAGAAATGGTGATCAATGGCATTGAATCAAAGATCAAGACATAAATCCATACTCTTATTGACCACTGATTTTTTACTAAAAAATTCAGAAGTAATAAAATTTAAAAAGAAAGCATCTTCAACAAATTATGTTCATCTACCTGGATGTCTGTTTGTAGCAGAATTCATATCAATAACCTTGCACAAACTTGCTAGAGAACACAATAAATAGCCTTAAACTCTGTGGCCCAGGTGACAACATCCTCAACAGAATACATAGCTCATGCACTAAGTTAGACAATTAACAAATTTTCATGAAACTGAATATTTGTAAGGCAAAGTACACTGTCGATAGGACAAAAAGTCAGCCCACAGAATGGGAAAAACTTTTCCCCAATTCTACATCTAACAGAGCACTGATACCACAAATGCATAAAGAGATCAAGAATTAAACATCAACAAACCAAATAATTCAATTAAAACTGGAGTAGAGATCTAAACAGAATTCTTAACAGAAGAATCTGAAATGGCTGAGCAGCACTTAAAGAAATGTTTAACATCCTTTGCAATAAGTAAAATGAAATTCAAAATGACTCATAAACTCTGTCTTATACATGTCAGAATGGCTAAGATCAATAACACAAGGGACATCTCATGCTGATGAGGATGTAGAGCAAGGAAACACTCCTCCACTGCTGGTGAGAGTTCAAACTTGTACAGTCACTATTGAAATAAATGTGTTGGTTTCTTAGAAGTTGGGAATCTATCTACCTCAAGACCATAACATTCCTGTGAATATACCTAAAGATATTTCATCCTGTCACAAGGACACTTGTATGGTGGTATTTTATTTGTACTGAAATGTGATTTTCATTGTATGTTAAAAAATAAAGTTGCCCATGGATCAGAGCTATTAGAGACATAGAAAAAGCATGGTGGTGGTGGCGCACATCTTTAATCCCAGCACTTGGTAGAAGAGCTAAGTAGATCTCTATGTGTTCAGGGATACAGTCAGCATTGGAGACATACGCCTTTAAGACCTGGAGGGCGGTACTTACAGACAGTGACAAGGCAGTCATGTGTTTGGGTTCATAACCAATGAGAAGGCAGAACAGAAAGCCTATTTAAAGATAGACACACAGGAAGTAGCTCTCTTTCAGGGAAGCTAGGAACACTGCAAGAGGTAAGATTTTAGCTCTTTTTATAGGTGAATTAAGTCCATTGATATTAAGGGATATTAATGACCAGTGATTGTTCATCCCTGTTACTTTTGGTGGTAGTGTGTGTGTACTTCTCTTCTTTGGGGTTTACTGCTGTGGCTTTATCTATTGCCTGTGTTTTCAAGTGTGTATCTGACTTCCTTCGGTTGGAATTTTCCTTCTAGTGCTTGCTGTAGGGCTGGGTTTGTGGATAGGTATTGTTTAAATCTGGCTTTGTCTTGAAATGTCTTGTTCACTCCAACTCTGATGACTGAAAATTTTGCTGGGTATATTAGTCTAGGCTGGCACACATGGTATTTTAGTGTCTGCATTACATCTGTCTGGGTCCTTCTGGCTTTCAAGATTTCCATTGAGAAATCGGGTGTTATTCTGATGGGTTTGCCTTTATAGGTCACTTGGCCTTTTTCCTTTGCTGCTCTTAATATTCTTTCTTTATTCTGTACATTTAGTTGTTTAATTATTATGTGTCAAGGAGACTTTTTTGGGGGGTCTATTCTGTTTGGTGTTCTATAGGCTTCTTGTATCTTCATAGGCATTTCCTTCTTTAAGTTGGGAAATTTTTCTTCTATAATTTTGTTGAATATATTTTCTGTGCCTTTGAGTTGGTATTCGTCACCTTCTTCTATCCCTATAATTCATAGGTTTGGTCTTTTCATGGTGTCCCAAATTTCTTGGACATTTTGGTTCATGACTTTGTTGGCTTTAGTGTTTCCTTCGACTGATGAAACTATTTCTTCTACTGTATCTTCAATGCCAGAGATCTTCTCTTCCATCTCTTGCATTCTGTTGGTTATACTTGCACCTGAAGTTCCTGATCTTTTACTCAGGTTTTCTATTTCTAGCATTCCCTCTGTTTGTGTCTTCTTTATTATTTCAATTTCCCTTTTTCAGTTCTTGGACTGTTTCCTTTATTTGTTTCATTGCTTTTCCATGATTTTCTTTCAGTACTTTATTGTTTTCTTCCAGTATTTTATTGTTTTCTTCCAGGACTTTATTGTTTTCTTCTAATTTGTTTGCCCTTTCCTCTAGTTGTTTACAGCATTCTTCCCATTTTTTTTGTCTTTTCCTCTACACAAGCCTCTACTTTCTTCATGATGTTACTCATAAGGCTATTTTCTTCTGCTTCTTCCAATTTTTGATGTTCAGGTCTAGATGTTGGAGGAGGGCTAGGTTCTGGTGATGCTATATTGCTCTTCATTTTGTTGTATGTACTTCTGCCTTGATGTCTGCCCATCTCCTTTTGGTTCATTTTTGGTCTTATCAGCGTACTTGGTTCAGAAAGAGCTGACAGATTCAGGAAATCTCTCTCTCTTGTCCAGATGGGAGTTCTCTTGTCCAAATGGGAACTCCGGGCAGGATCAAAGCTCTTATAGGGACCAGAAGTCTGGGGAAGGATGGGAGCTTTTGTCCAGACAGGAAGTCTGGGGTAGGATGTGCGCTCTTGTACAGAAGGGAAGTCCATGTCAGGATTTGAGATCTTGTACAGGAGGGAAGTTCAGGGCAAGATGGGAGCCCTCTCTGGTCCAGAAGGGAAGTAAGGGGCAGAATGGGAGCTGGGGGCCGGTATCTAAGTCTCAGGAAGTGGCTGGGTTCTTGGGCAGATGGGCGTGGGGGCAGGGCGTGGAGATTGCAGGGGCTTTGGGGGGGGGCTTGGAGAAGGGGATCCTTCCTGGTAGGGCTAGAAGGGGCCCTGCCTGGTGGCCAGAATCTGGGGCCAAGTTGGGCAGGTCTTCCCTGAGTGGCTGGTACCCAGGGATGGGTTCCTGTCTGGGCTTGGATACTCACCTCTGGTCCAGAAAGGAAGTCAGGGGACCTTAAAGTTTTTAATGCCATTCACATTACCAAAATAGGATAGATAATGGAATTATTTTCTCTGATTTGTCAAATACAAATGGACTAGACATTGTTTAGGTATTTATTATGTGTATATATTATATATAGTTATTGTACTTTTGTATATAGTTTTTCTTATGATAGTTATAACCTTTTGCTTTTCTTCTTTTTATTAAAATAGAAAAGGGGAAATATGGTGGTATTTTATTTGTACTGAAATGTGATTTTAATTGTATGTTAATAAATAAAGTTGCCTGGGGGTCAGGGCTATTATAGCCATAGCAAGAGCATGGTGGTGGTGGTGGTGGCGGCGGCGGCGGCGGCGGCGCACACCTTTAATCCCAGCACTTGGTAGAAGAGCTAAGTAGATCTCTGTGTGTTCAGGGATACAGCCAGCATTGGAGACATATGCCTTTAAGACCTGGACGGTGGTACTTACAGGCAGTGAAAAGGCAGTCATGTGTTTGGGTTTACAACCAATGAGAAGGCAAAACAGAAAGACTATTTAAAGATAGACACACAGGAAGTAGCTCTCTTTTGGGGAAGCTAGGAGCACTGCAGGAGGTAAGATTTTAACTCTGAGCTCTGTTCTCTCGGCTTTCTCTTTTACATTGGTTCTGTGTTTCTTATTTCAATAAGATGGTTGGTTACATCTACACACTCCTCAACTATGTCATAGCAGCTTCATTCATAATAAACAGAAGCTGGAAACAACCTAGATGTTACACAAATAAAGAAGGGATAAAGAAAATGTACATTTACACAATGAAGTATTACTTTGTTGTTAAAAACAGTGACATCATGGATTTTGCAGGCAATTTGAAAAAAAAATGATCTTGAAAAAAATCATCCTGATGAGGCAATCAAGATGCAGAAAGAATAGCATGGTATTTACTCACTTATAAATGGCTATTAGTTGTTAAGTAAAAACTAACCAGGCTACCATCCACAGACCCAGAGGGGCTAAGTAACACAGTAAAATTAATGAGGATGAAAAGATCTCCCTGGTAAAAGCAAATAGAATAGATTTCATGCATGTACTGGCAGTGGGTGGTGTTGGGAACAGTAGTGACCAAGTTGTGGGGACGAAGGGTGAAAATACTGGGAGAAACTAGTGGAACTGGGGGGCACATTCAGAGGTGGTAATCTAGTGCCATGAAAACACAACAGCTTCTACCAGAGTAACCCTAACAACAAGTAGCCTAGCACAATAAGGCCATGAACATCATGAGAAAGCTAACAATTTCAAGAAGGATGAAGATCCATTTCACATGATGGAACCTGTGATTTGAGGTACTATCAGGGACAAGATTATGTGATTAAGGGGTACATAGATCCAATGTTAAATCCACTAAATAAACACAATGACCATCAATTTAATGACATCAACCCAAATTGTGTTGATTATGTTGCTTTTATTGGTTTTGTTTTCATGACAGGGTTTCTCTGTGTAGCCTTGGTTGTCCTGGGACTCCCTGTGAGGACAAGGCTAGCTGCAAACTAAAGACATTGACCTGCCTCTGCCTTCCAAGTTCTTGGGTTAAAGGCAAGCATCACTACTGCCCAGCCATAATTTTGTTCCAATTAATCAAGTTTTACTTCTGTGCACACCAAAGCTGCCTCAGCAGCTGTGGTTCCTGATGTGGAGCTTAGAAATCAGGAACAGATAAATTTCTAGACTCCTTTTATATGGGAAAATCATAATCTTGTGATTGCCTGAGGAATTGGGCAACATAGGAACTTTGCAAGCAAAATACAGGAGCAAATAGCAGTTTAAGATTAACTGGCAGAATATTTTCTTGTGGTTTGAGAAAGGATGGAGGTCAAGATAAAGTCAAGGTGTGCAACACGTCAAATTCCAGAAACCAGAGAGTTGAGTTTTAAAGTAAACAGAAATGAACTTATTTTGACATTGTAACAGGACGGCTACAAATCTTAAGATAGAGGCACATTAATTCATCACTTAGGAAAAACCTTATAATATAATTCTGCTAAAAGGATATAGTAATAAACTTACCACTAATCTCTTATCTTAATTGATTAGTATATCTCTCAACTCTTGGCAGAGAAGCTTCTTTTTTCAGTCTGTGGGGATTAACATAGAGGCCCTGACTATGCAAGCTACTGAGAATAAGATATCCTGGAGGGTAGCTAAAAATGGGACATCTATATAATAACTCTTTCTCCAAAGAATCAAGGAACATCATGAAAGAAGAGGCAGAAAGCATTTTAGAATCTTTTTGGTAATAGATGATTCTAAGGAAAGAGATCTCTTTCATATGTTAATTTACTTGTTGTGACCTTATGCACAAAACCTGCACAGATTAATCTAGAAGAATCCCAGTAGAGTGAAGTGTCCAGGAAGTCCCACTCTGAGCTGAAGAGCTAATCGACACACATGATTTCTTGGAGAAGATGTATCTGATTTCTAACTTTTAGAGACTACTCATGATTCCATAGATGCCACTCCACTAGACACATAGTAGCCTTCCTAAGTAGACTTGCTGATTTCTAACTTTGGGGTTTCTTTTGTGTGTGTGTGTGTGTGTGTGTGTGTGTGTGTGTGTGTGTGTGTGTGTTAAAAGACACATGAAAATTGAAAAGAATTGTGGTGTGAGGATAAAAAAGGAACTGAAAGGAGATAAGCATTTGTAGACTTGACTAAAACACACGCATGTATAAAACATTCACATGTTTTAAGTAGTGAATGATATAAATATTCTTAAAGTCAACTATGTTGGTTTGTGTTGGAAGAAGTCAGTGAAGTGTGGATTCCAAAGAGACACAGAGACTTCTCTAACTTTCTCATGAATCTGAACTCAAAGTTTCTTGCACCTTTCCCAGGTGCCCTGGTCAGCCTTCAGGGATCACAAAATCTCAGTGCCTCTTCAATACACCTTACCCTATGGATAAAATCACTAGGAACTCTAAAGGGTCTTTGTTAATTAACAATCAGAACTTTTTCATAAATGATCTAGTCTCCCAAATCGAGCTTTGTCCCTGTCATTGCCACCTCAGTTGAAATGAAAATTGCAGTTCTGGAGGGAGATGAGGTCACAAAGTCACAGAAATCCAGCTTGTTATATCTCTAGCCCAGTGATGCTTATTAATGAAACAATATCTGCCCAATGAACCCACCATCCTGCAGAGACAAGAAGCTAGGTGAGTGCTTTGCATTTCAGTCTGAGTGGCAGAGTCAGCAAAGAAGGAAGGCCTGAGTAAGTGTTCCTGACTGGTAAGGGATGGGGGATAGAACCAGATACATGGAATAGACAAAAAAGGCACAAGAATAATTGCATTAGCAAAAGATGAGTTCGAAAGAATTAAGTGTTCCTATCCTTGTCTCTGTTGTTTCTTAATGTAATATAAGACCCACACCAAGGGAAACTGGGTAACACAGGATAATGCAAAACATATGTGAATGTGCTGAAGGGTTGTGGTAATAAACACAATGTGATAATTCACCTCAGCTAATATGATGTGCAGACTCTCTTTTCAGTATTATTATTTTAGTTGAATTTACCATGGTTTTATGTCCTAGTAAACATTAGAATGGAAATATAAGAAGCACACATCCCTGGGAAGTGCAGGATGTGACTAGGTTTGTGAAGTAAAAAGTTCATATATGACACTAAATTTATGATCTGGTTATAGAAGCAATAACTGAATTTTTGTTTAAGGGCCATTGTTAAAATGACTGGTTTGAAGCCTCTGTCTCTTGTCCTTGGAAAAGGCAAATGAAAGGGAATGTCCAGAATAAGTATCAGACAAAGACATCCAGTACCAAGTTTATCTTGAGTTATTTCCCCTGGTTTCATCATACTCTATTATTAAGCACAACCTGATGGCATGTCTTTACTCACTGTTTATCTGCATTGCTAAAGGGAGACAGAGCTTTGTGCATGATGTTCCAGGATTCTGTCAACTAAATTGGTACTAACATTTAGTATGCAATATCTCACTGGCCAATATTTAAGGTTTCACATTATTCAGATTGTACTTTATTATCTCACATGCCGCTCCTCTTTCTGAATGCGCCATAAATATCATTATAATAGATTCATCAATATAAGAATACGTAAATAAGCCAGATGTGTGGTGAAAACCTTTCATCCTAGGACTTGGGAGGTAGAGGAAGGCATATCTCTGTGACTTTGAACCCAACAGGATATATGTAGTGAGTTTGTGGTAGGCCACAACTACATGGTGATACACAATCACGAAAAATAACAAAAAAATCAGCAAGTACATGCCCACTTTTAAAAGAAATATTTAGGAACTAAGTTTTCATGCTATTATTTGTTAGTTACATATTAGTGTTTCATGTCGTATTTTGTACAGATTAACAGTGTTAGTAATGTCTCTGTATTATCTACTATAGCCTTTGCCCATGTAACGACAAAAATTCATATTTCTTGTGGCATAAACATCATGTCCATCTTATCCTTTTGAAATCAAAATGGGAGATGGGACAGTTTTCTGTCTGGTCAGATGGCACTGAGAACACTGCTCTTCACTTAAAGCTCAGAAGCACTGGAACTTGACATTTCCTATGAGATAAACCTTCATGTCAAAGTGAAAATTTATTTTTAAAAAGATTTTGTGTGCTTGTATGTTTGTGTCTGCATCAACTATGAGCTTTTGGAGAATGCAGTGCCTGCAGAGGCCCCTAGAAGGTAAGAGAACCCCTTGGAATTGGAGTCACAGGCAGTTGTAAAGCATATGTGGGGGACCAAACACAAATCCCTTACAGTAACAACACATTTTCCTTACCACTGAGCAACCTCTCCAGTACTCCCTGATGAAAACACTTTAAAGCTAGAAACATACATCTGAATACCAATAAACTGAACAAAAATCAAATGAGGAACACAAACTGCACAGAAGGTTGAAATCATGTTTGATACCACCCTACATTGTTTTGTTAGAATAGGCTAAAAGAATGTTGCTTGTGCCAAACTAGCCATGGTCAAGTCCCTTCAATATTGACTCTGCCTCTAAGCACTTATTGTATTTAAAGAGGCACACATTTTTTTTTTTTTTTTTTTTTTGGTTTTTCGAGACAGGGTTTCCCTGCGTAGCTTTGCGCCTTTCCTGGAGCTCACTTGGTAGCCCAGGCTGGCCTCGAACTCACAGAGATCCGCCTGGCTCTGCCTCCCGAGTGCTGGGATTAAAGGCGTGCGCCACCACCGCCCGGCTATTTTTTTTTTTTTTTTTGGTAAGGCACACATTTTTTTAAATTCTAAGTTCAGTTCTTAACAGTGGAAATAGTGGTACATCTATATTATATAATTTGAAACATCAAAAAAAGAGGTCAAACTGAGAGTATAGCAGTGAATCATAAATTGTCATTGCTGTTTTCCACTTATACATAAATTATGTTTAACACACAAAAATTACATTTTCTATTATACACCTAACTCTTTACAATTTTTAAAACAATATTTTCATGTAGAATATAGGATATCAATGAATGTGACCATTATGATGACACTCTAACTACAATATTTGTCTTTTTTACATCTTCCCTTCTGTGACAAGGTAGAAGAACTGGCATCATTTTCCTCGAAATGTTCTTGGACTCTCATTAAGCCCAATGCGAGGTATGTGGAACTTTACAAAGCTTCCAGGGATGCTGAGTTTTCATTTGTCACATGTTAAAAATTGTGTATCTTAAAGTATGTCACAGTTGACCCCTGCACTCCAGAGAGGTGTTAAAACCCCACGTCACAGGCAAGGATGAACCAATGCTGAAGGCATGGGCATAGAGGATTTGACTGTGCCTCACCTGAGATGGGTGGCCCCAGTGGTCCAGAATGACTGGCTCAGTTACTACCCAGGCCAACAACTGGGCCCACCCTAACATCTACCCCATTTAGTACATGCTGCAGCTTTTGAAGAGATTGGTCCTATGAAACAATACTGGGGGATCTCTAAGACTCAGAGCAGCCATGGAATATCCAAGAGGACTTCCAGTGAGAATCCAGTGATGATAGTGTACAGGGGCTTTGAACCAGACCAGTGACACCTTGTAATAAACATTTGCTAGTAATTCTAATAGGAAAAAAGGATATAATATATGACACATTGAGACCCCCAATGCCACCAGGATGAACGAAGAGGTGTTGGTGAGGTGGGATAGAAGGAGAAGCTAAGAGAATTTTTGTTTGTTTTATTCTTGTTTTTGTTTTTCTGCTTGCTTGCTTCCTTGATTTTTTTTTCTTGTATGGAAAAGCACTGCAGGGTGAGGAGTGGAAATGGAGGGATGAGGAGGTGAACAGAATTGGGGTTGAATGATATGAAACTCACAAATAATCAATAAAGAAGTTAAAAATTTAAAAAAATGTCGTATTTCCTACATCTATGATCATCAGCAGATAAGCAAAAACATCAATAAAGAACATGTTTGTGATTCTGTTCTGGTTAACTTTTCAGTGATCTCATCTCTCAGTCAGCGTCAGTGTTGAAAGAAACTGGAACATATTGTTTATTGCAATATCAGTCTCAAACTGTGATTCCATGAGTTTCATGTGCAGACAGCAACTGCCATTCTTCCAATAACCTTAAACCAAACTCAATTTCTTCTTTGTCTGAGATTTGTACGTTTTCAAATAAGGAAACAAAACTCATACCCATACATCTCATAGGAATGTCACAAGGGAAATATCACTTAGAATCCAAAGAAGAATCACAAAACAATACTGTAAGATTTCAAGGATCTACTCATATGCAGAATTCTATCCTGTGTCTGTATTGATTAATTGATCAAGAACTGTAACTGGGCAAATGAGGGTGGTCTGCAGGTTGAAGTATCCAAGACTATTATTGGGTTATAACCACCACTTTTCTTTGATGTTAAAAAGAAATCTATTTGGGCTGTCATTCTTAGGACTCACATTATTGACATGTAGGTTATTTTTTGGTGTTGTTCCCCATAAGCAGATGTGATCAGATTTCTGAGTATTTGTGGTGACATTCACAGGCATTGCCAGGCCATGAGGTTCTTAGTTTACCCAGAATTGTAACCATCTTTTGTGTTGTCAACTATACTTTCCTTTACTATTTTTCATTTTAATTATTTCATTTAATTATTTTTGCTAGTAATTTTTAATTAGATAAAAGTAGCAGGTTTCTTTTAAGCTCTTTTTTTCTATTTAGTGTTTTGATTGAACCAATCCCACTTTTTTCCCATCTGTCCACCCATGATCCAGGCACTTTTCTTCTATGCTGTTATCACTGTATTTTCTCATTTTCACTCTTCTCTCATAGAGTCTCTTTTTAATCCTCTTAAAGGCTTGATACTAACTTTTGTGGCCTGGACACATAGTTACTCTCCATAATCATGTATTTTAGTAATGATAAGCTAAGAAACAACACTGAGACATAATGTACACTGTTGATCCTTCTTGGCCTATATTAACTCACTTACTAGAATACTATCTATTTATTTTCTGATATAGTCACTTTCTAGGGAGTTTCCAGTCCCAACACATCGATAACAGGAAACTGCTACTATTTGGCACTTCTTAAGGTTTCAGCTCATCTCTGTACTTTCTTTTAACTTCTTCAGTTTTCAAGATTCACTGGTAATTTTTCCCCAGTTCTTGATTTCCCCAGTCTTTGCATAGCAAATCAGTAAGTGGAGCATTTTCTCCCTTCCTGAGGCTTCTTGGTTCAGCCTGGTACTGATTCACAGCTGCTTCTGTCTACTTTTTCAAGGGGATCTCACCCTACTTAAGAGGGCTACACACACATTCTCCTGCAGTTAGAGTATTGCAACCTGAGAGTCTCCTCCCACTACACTGATGGGATGTTTAATCGACTGCCATCTTCCCTACCGTTTACACTCAAGACTTTTGACTGTTGCCTGATTATTCTAGACATAGTTTCAATAGAGACAGTGATCATTTCCCCTTTAGATATCATTCTTCATATACTGAATATCTCCTGGCCATTTCTGCTGATTTATTTAGCTTATTATTATTCTGCTGAGTATTTTTGGGATTTCATTGCATTGAATGTCCCAATGCTCTTACAGTCCTAACCTGTGTGTGCATGTGTGTGTTTGTTTGTTTGTGTCTATTTGTTGTGACTTTTCATAAGAGCTAGCTCTTACCTTAATGAGATAAAAGTTGTCATTTAACCTATAATTTGAATACATTCTAAGCTCTTAACAAATTTTCTATGCATAACTGTAGATATATTCTGGATGATATTATAAGTTTTTCATTAATCATCTTTTAATTTTAGATAAGATATACTGTGAGAATTGATGTTTTCGAGTTTAGTTATAGATACTGAAATTGTCTTCTTTTATACTAAGTCTAGAAAATATCAGTATATTTTTATTGTCTTATATTTTGCTTGATATTATTGGCTCTCACTTTCCATTGCATCTCACAGGCCAAATATCTTTACCCATAATTCTGCCTATTCAATGTTTAAGAAGGCATATCAATGATACATATATGTATGCTAAGGCCTTTTGACAACTTACAGTAGTGTGTTGTAAGTAATAATTTTTTCTGGCATTAACTTTGATAAATTCTTGTTATGTAGTCTAGGCTGAGATGTTACTCCTAAGATCTAAGGAGCATTCTGATTTAGTTTCTCTGTATGTCTTTGGATTACTAATACTTTTCATTCATTTTGACCAGAGAAATGGCTTTGGTCATTGTCTAAAGAGAATCATGCCAAGTCATAGAACAGACTTCTGGAAACTGGCCATCAAAATCATTTTCTTGTCACAAACTACAGCTGGAATTTTGGGAAATTTCTGTCTTCTTTACTACTATCTAGTTCACTATGTAGAGAGCAAATTAAAGCCCACAGATTTGATTCGCATGCACCTAAATGCCGCCAATGCTTTGATCATTCTCTCTGCAGGAGTGCCAAATACAATGGCAGCTTTTGGGTTGAAGCAGTTTTTAAATGATCTTGGGTGCAAATTAATTTTGTACATTCAAAGAGTTGGCAGGACTGTGTCCATTGGCACCACCTGCCTCTTGAGTGTTTTCCAAGCCATCACCATCAGTCACAAGGAATGCTGCTGTAAGGATCAAAAAACCAAAGCTTCAAAGTACATTGGCCACTCCATTGCCCTCCTCTGGGTTTTGTACATGTTGATAAATATCATTTTCCCTGTGTACCCACTTATTGAAAGGAATAGCAAAAATCTGACAATAAAACGAGATTTTGGATACTGTTCCGCTGTAGATAGTAATGAAATCAATGGCACACTCTATTCAGCACTGGTGGTATGCCCTGAAATCTTCTTTTCTTTGCTCATGGCCTGGTCTAGTGGCTACATGATTGTCATTCTGTACAGACACAAGCAGAGGGTTCAACATATTCGTAGCACTCGTGTTTCCAGCAGAATCTGTTTAGAATCCAAAGCCACCCAGAGCATCCTGGCCCTGGTGTCTACCTTTCTGGCTTTTTATACTCTCTCCTCCATCTTACAAGGCTGTGTTGCTCTTTTGTATAATCACAATTGGTGGCTGCTCAACATCAATAGCCTCACTTCTCTGGGTTTTCCCTGCTTTGCACCATTTGTTCTTATAAATTGTTACTCTGTGGTTCCTAGACTCAGTTTGGCCTGGATAAGCAATAAAATCTCTAATTCTTCATGCAAATGATATTTTTTGTGGTATCAAGGTGTTTACCATCTCCATCACGATGTCAGTACAGAAAGTAAAGGAGTTAGTGTCTTGTCTTTTAACAATTAACCAAAATTATAAATTGGGAGCTTTGTCACCTAGTTTAATTCACAGCCTACATGAGCTTATCCCATTGTAAGAGGACTATCTTACTTTTCAACTTACCCCTGCTAGGCTTCCGTTTGTCTTGCTGATGTACAAAGGAGCTAGCAAAATCCTCACAATAAAGGTGCCTTCTTCCCACTTTTGTTCTCTAGGGCATCCTGAGAGCTTGGTTATTTCATAGACAGCTTATGGGTCTTACAGTCTAATGGTAAAGAAAATGAAATCATGGCTGACTATGAAGTTGTGCTTCAGGAGTCCCTGGTCCATTCACAAAAGCTCTGGCCTGCACCAGTAGGAGAATAGTTCTTTAGCCCTAACTTCCCAAATACCCTGCTGCACTCGAAGCCATCAGGTTGGTTTGCAAAGCTTATAGCAATAGTCCTCAGCAAAGTCTCAGAAAAGAGCATCTTCCCTTACCACTTAGTGAAAAAATATGATCAATGGAAATTAATGATGGTTTTGATGTTATCTTGAATTTTATATGTCAACATGTTTTAGAATTTTTTCATCTATGTATACCAGGGAGATTAGTCTGAAAATTTTCTTTATTGGTATCTAGTTTGGAATCACTAAAATGCTGGATTAAACCTAGCATTTCAGAAATTAGAAATCAGTTTGGAAGTTCCTAAAAAAGACTTACTATTTGACACAGCTAATTTACTTCTGGGCCTATACCCTGTGAACTCCATATACTTCCACAGAAATATATGCAAATCCATTTTTATTGATGCTCTATTTATTATATTGAGGAAATTCAGCTCAGTTATATATCCATAAACAGATAAATCCATAATCAAATGTGTTTTCATATATAAAATAGGCTATTATTCAACTACAGTGATAGAAGAAATCACAAAAAGTATACGAAATTTGATGGACTTTTAATGAATAGTACTAAATCAGGTAACACCAACTCAAAAAGAAATTCACATCATCTACTTCATATGCATATCTTATCCCATATGGTTCAAATGTTTATATGTAAGTAGGTAAGTTTAACTTTATTATGACTTAGAAAGGAGACCCAAAAAGGTAATGTCAGGCAAAGTGGCAGGAAGGTAGTTATGTGAGAATATATCAAGTTAGTTATTCTTCTGTCTTTAACTCTACCAATTTCTTATTCTGCAGTGGATAAAGGCATAAAAATATACTTGTGAGTGACAGTGTAATTCCCTAAGCAAATCTCTATGGCTACAGTATAGCTATGCTAACTGTACAAAACTAAATTTAAATATAAATAACTTGGGTCTGGGCAAGTGTTCATTTGAGTAGCTATCTCATTGTAGCTCTTTAATGCTTTTATTCATGAGTTCATTATAATACAATGATTTTAGTTGAAAATAAAATGGTATCACAACTTATCCAAAAATATAGGAATGGCTTAGCTATGGCCACCAGTAAATGCCAGACTAAAAGTCAGAAATCACATGAATGACTTATTAGATGCCACAAAATATTCTCTCTTTTTTCTTTTTATTGAAAATAGTTTATTTTCTTACACAATATATCCTGATTACAGCTTCTCCTTACTCTACCATCTTCCCTCCCCATGTGACCCACATCCTTTCTGTCATTAGAAAAGAACAGTCTTCTGATATATTAAAAAATGACAAGATAAAATATAATGAGATAAAATATATCACATCAAGGTTAGACAAAACAAACACACTCGTTTATATACTCAGGAGGCCCATAAGTATGCTAAACTGAAAGCTATAATTTATATGCAGGGGACTAGATGGAGATGTGTGCAGTCCCCATGCTTGTGATTTCAGTGTCAGTGAGTCCATAGAGTTTCGCTCAGTTGGTTCAGAGGGCCTTGTTCTCCTGACGTCATCCATCCCTTGTGGCCTTTACACTCTTCCTCCCTTTTCTCCCATGGTGTTGTCTGAACTCTGAGGGAATGGATTTGATGAAAACATCCCATTCGCCATCTCTGATGTCAGAAATACTTTTAACAAAACCCAACATTCATTCCTTATAAATGCCATGAAGTGTCAAGACATACAGCAATAATACAGTAGTGATATGTTGCATATCAAACAAAATTTGCCTGAGCATCAGAAGACAGAGGCAGCCTGACTAAGACTCTAGGTTTCAAGAGTATGCATTAGTGTCATAGAGGAGTACAGCCTTTGGAGTTGAATACAGAGGACCTAAAGTCTATTCTAAAATATTTTGATTGGGAGGAGGCATAGAAAAAGAGGATAGAAAACACAGATGATTGACAATAGACTGGAGGCTGATAAGGTCACTGCAAAGGAACATAAACTAATGCAAACACAGTAACACTCTAAGAGTTTTCAGGGTAGAAAGGGATGCCATGATACTAATGGGGTATGACGAGGTGCAGTGAATTTCTGAAATTCACAGTGGTAGAAAGATGGTGGGTTTTGACAATGCTTTCACAATGACCCTGTAAAGCCTCTGAACCCTTTTCTGATCTTAGATATTTGTCTCTAGTACAAAGCACTCACAGTAATAGCTATCAACATGTCTAGACGACTGTAAATTTAAATTTAGAACTTTATGTCATAATGTCTGAACCTGTCCTTGGAAATGATCGCACATAATGAGACTCATTATTTTGTGTAATAAATATGCTATAATGAAGAAGATCTACAATTAGAGGGGTGCCATCCTATCCTCAATTTGACCCTTGATGCTCAGCTGTCTTTCAAATTCATAATCTCTTTTACTTTAAATACTTATATAATATTAAGCATATATAATGATATATTTTGAATTATAAAAAATAAGTATATAATAAGATATATTTCATATGTCAATTTTTATAATTTACCATTGTATGCATATTTATACTCTTTTATATTCATTTAGTGTTGGTCAAATGTACATAATTTTAGAACTGGTTACATAGTATTGTATAACCAATCCCTAGGGAAGACAAAGTCTCCCTTTATGTGCATTCATTAATTACTTGTAGTTTTCCATCCAGATGTAGAGAATTGTCAGATTCCCCATCCATGTTGGCATCTCAGATAGTGCTGCCACTGTTCAGGCCTTCTTTAGAAAATCATTTCCTTGTAATTTCATGAATAAACTTCAGGCCGGCTTAAAAGGAGAGAATCCATGCCTGCCTGGGACTGTAAACTTTGCTCAATAGTCTAATGGCTGATGAAAGCATCAACCTAGAAAAGAACTTACTATTTCCACCTTCCTAAATTAATATAATTTAAATTTCATTTTTTTGTACTTTTTCTGATACCCAGAGGTAAGAGTAGGTCTCAGCCCTTATCAGAAAAGAAGCTTCCATTGGTAGTAAGTAGAGACCATTACAGAAGTCCACAACTGATCAACATGAAGAGAACAACTGACAATAAGATGCTGAGCACCCAATTTTATGAATCTACAGCACATGTGCTATGACTAAGTATCAAATAACAACTTGCAAGGAGGAATGTAGAATTCAAGGGCTAATACATATGCTGAGAAATGATATCATCTCTATACAACATGGAAACAAAATAGATAGGCCCTTTTTACCTACCTTCACATTTCCTTTATTTACTTCCACATTTCAATCCATATATGACAATCATAGGACAGCTTGTACATGAGAGTAAACATATGCTGTTTTTCCAAGCTAAATCCATTTTGCTTCAGATTTGTTCTTTAATATTTTTCTCCACAACTCAATAAAATTCACACACACACACACACACACACACACACACACACACAATGTATCATTGATTAAGATGCATGATCTTAAAGCTCTTCATTGCTATGATGCATATAGTTCCAATGCTGATATTTCTTTATTGGTTTTGATCATGTTGAAAAAAAATGGTAATTGTTTACATCCATCTTTAGGTTTTATAGGAATGATAAGATTACACAACAAAAGAATAGAAAGAGGGCAGGCAATATAAATGTTGGAAGTCTCTGAATTGTAATGTGTTGTTTGATATTAGCAAGTGCAGCAGAGCACAGAAACTGAGGTATAGTGCCTGATGAGCAGAAAGGGACGAAAGTCTGGAAAACATGGAGCTGATTGTGCAATGTCAAAGACCAGCCACCTAGTGATTCCATTTCCAAAAGTCAAACACATGATTAAAATGTCAGATATTGTATGAAAGAACACAAAACTGTTCACCAGGACAAGGATGATTCGGGTGGCTCTGATGTCAGGAGAAGATTTAGTACACAGAACTCTATACATGTGTTGCAACCTCTGATTTTGCTTCTGTAAGATAAGCACCATGTAACCACTGGCCCACATGATTCCCAAACATGTGACATTAGAAGAGCCCAATAAGTTTTGTGCCATGTGGCAAAGCATAGATAGAAATATGGGTTAATTTAAGTGTAAGTGTTAGCTAGTAACAAACATGAGCTACTGGCAGAGCATTTATAGTTCATATTCAGCTTCTGAGTTGATTATTGAGGACCATGCAGTCAGGGCAGGAACTATCAATTTACACTATCCTATTGAATCTTGAGATATTTTGTAGGTCTATATTATTTATTTAAAGTACAATTACCCAAATGTATCAATGCTGATGATATAAAAATCAACTTCACCTAAAATTGAATTCAATAAATGTAAAAAATTGCCTCAATATAAGAATTACAATCACGGGAACTTTTAAATAATATTTTCTAATGTATCATTATTAACACTGATAAAATTATCACTGATACAGTGTCATTGTCTAAATATATTCCAAATTAAAGTATAGGCACACTAATATACACAGTATATAGTACTGGCAATTATACAGAACAAAAATATGTACTATGTCTGCACATATGACCAAGGAAAACACAGAAGACAAAATAGTGCCTACCATTTAGAATATCAAAAATTAATCATGTTCACATTCAGCCCCAACTATGAAAACATAAATTTGGTATAGTGAGAGCAGCAGCATAAAAGTTACTTGCTATTTGTATCTACAGATGTCTGACATTTCTACATTGTATATACAGTAATACAGCCTTAGATCCTCATTACTATTACTTTCCTTTACAAAGGGAACATAGTCCCTTAATATCCACTGCTCACTGAGGTTTACACTAAGAAAAAGAAAACCACTGAATTGTTCTGGAAGGGGTGTCCATACAGTCAACCTAAGGTGGCTTAAGTAAATAAGAAATCACTCTCTAAGCTCATTGTGGCTGACATTCACTGCAGAATCTCACTGATTAAATCCTGAGATTTCTTCAAAGGGGTAGGGAGAGGAGGGGAACATATAAGCCCTGTGACAGCATGTTTCAAACACAGAGATCCCACTGCCCTATTACTGGTACAAACCTGCAGATATAAGTATCTCAAAGAGTTCCAAGAAAGAGCTGAACAGAACGGAAAGAGCATCTCATGTACAGGTTTCTTTACCATTATCATGCTGAGGCATTATTGGTCATAAGTCCCTCTGAAGGCTATGTTGACATTTGTGCTGAAATGTGATCTTATTTGTTTGTTAATAAATAAAGTTGCCTAGGGGTCAGAGCTAATAGCAAGCCACAGCAGAAGCCGGGTGGTGGTGGTGGTGGTGGTGGTGGTGGTGGTGGTGGTGGTGCACACCTTTAATCCCAATCACATGACAAGCAGATCTCTGTGTGTTCAAGGATACAGCTAGCATGGAGACACATGCCTTTAATCTCAATACCTAGAGATCTGTGTAGACAGACAGTGACAAGGAGGTCATGTGATTGGGTTTACAACCAATGAGAAGGCAGAACAGAAAGTCAATAAAAAGACAGACACACAGAAGTAGGTCTCCTTCTGAGGGGAAGGATGGCAGCAGCAGGGAAGGGTAAGAAAGGGTTTTTAGTATTTGCTCTGCTCTGAACTCTTGGGCTTTTAACTCTGCATTTGGCTCTGTGTTTCTTATTTAATAAGACCATTACATCTACATTTGGAATCCACATGGCAAGAATTCATTAAAAACCCCTCTACTTGGCTTGGTAGCTTGGCGGCCCACTGGCTCCCTGGCTCCCCAGCTCAGGTCAGCTCGGCCTAGGACCCACCTGACACTGTAGCTACAAGTGGTTACATGCAGCTGAAGCTAATTGTAGCCAGATTGACAACTTAAGTGGCTCAGATTTAAAAACAAAAAAACGGTGTTTGCTGCCAAAATGCCAACTCATGTGGTTGGAGCTTAAGGAAGCTGGAGCTCAGGCTGGTGACTCAGCTCAAGCCAGAACACCAACTTTTAAAATGGTTAACAGACAAGCCTGAATGGGTCCAGCAATGGCCTTTAACAACAGAGAAACTCCAGGCTTTAGAAGAGCTGGTAGAAGAACAGTTAAATGCTCAGCATATTGAAGAATCAACCAGCCCTTGGAATTATCCTGTATTTGTTATTAAAAATAAATCTGGTAATTGAAGAATGGTAACAGGCCTTAGAGCAATTAACAAATTAATTCAGCCAATGGGCTCTCTACAGTTTGGAATTCCTTTGCCTACACTGTTACCTAAAAGATGGCCTCTCATAGTTATTTATTTAAAAGACTGTTTCTTTTCAATACCCTTAGAAGAAAAAGACAGAGAAAGATTTGCCTTCATGGTGCCTATTTATAATAATTCTCAACCAGTTCAGAGATATCAAAGGAGGGCCCGCCCAACCCTGTGCCAATATTTTGTACAACAGCCATTGGAAATGATACATAAAAAATTTCCTAAATCTATAATTCGTCATTATATGGATGATATTTTACTAGCTGACTCAAATGCAGATACTTTAGAAAGAATGCTTGAAGAAGTAAAGAAAATTTGCCTTGCTGGGGATTACAAATTGCTCCTGAAAAGATACAAAGAGGAGATTCTATTAATTACTTAGGATATAAAATAGGTGTACAAAAAAATTAGACCCCAAAAGGTGCAAATTAGGAGAGACTGATTACAGACTCTTAATGACTTTCAAAGATTTTTTGGAGACATTTCTCATCTATGAACTATTGTTGGGGTAAAAAACTGATGAACTGAATAATTTGTTCAAAACCTTAGAAGGTGACAAGGACTTAAATAGTCAAAGGGGATTATCACCTAAAGCAGAGAAAGAATTGGCCTTGGAAGAAAAGAAGGTACATGAAGGACATTTGGATCATATCAATCCAAAGCTGGATTGCATTTTGGTTATTTTACCCTCTAGGCATTCTCCTACAGAAATATTAATGCAGCGGGAAGATATTATAATGGAATGGATATTTTTACCAAATAAACCGAATAAAAAATTAAAATTTATGTGGAAAAAATCTCTGATTTGATTTGGAAAGGAAAATTGAGACTTTGTCAATTAGCAGGAATAGACCCAGCAGAAATTGTAATACCTTTACCTAAAGAGGATATTGAAAATTATGGAATACACACTCAACATTGAAAACATGGCAATGATCATGAACCAGTATGTATTATCTAAATATCAGTGCTTATTATAATCATACAAATACTTTTAGGAAAATTGCACAGATTTCCAATATGGATTCTTGAATAACAATGGAAGATTATCCAAATGCATTTAATTTGTTTGAAAAGAAAAAAGGCATCATGAAATGGTGAGAAGCTGGGCATCCCAAAAGTGGTGATATGTGATTAATAGGAGTGGTAACAAAACACATTCTTTCTTTACTCTGTACTCACAGGGAATATTTACTACATTGTGGAGTTGATGGATCCATAGCATCACAAAACATTGAGATCTTGTGGGATGAAGGGTTATCTGGGTTCACATCACCAGAACAGATGAAGGAAAAGAATGGGAATCTTTGGAAAAGAAGCTTGAAATGGATTTACACACAAGCAGATAGATCAGGAGGAAAAGGGGATATATGAGGTAAATCATAATGACAGTTCCATAGGGTATGTCTGGAAACTGTTAGGGTCTGGATTCTCCTCATTCAGGTTTATGATTTATTCCATCAGTGGCAGTGAGCATTAAGTTCTGACAGCTTCTTTCATTCCTAAGGTCCACGGAGAAAATAAATGAATATATTGAGCTTCAGAATGAGAATGTCAAACTACCTGTCCAAAAGACTTGTAATTGAACATTTTTATTTCCTAAGAGAATCCAGAAGATATTGAAAGTGACAGAAGAACAGTGTAATAAAATAACAATAACAATGACAAAATCTGGTAACACAAAAGCCATCATTATTTCTATAGGAGGAGGAGCTTAATTTCACTGGTTTTCTATTGATTTACTTCTTTACTCCCTTTAATCTATTTCCATTTTCCCTCTCCTCCATTCTCTATTTTCTCACCTTCTGTCTTCTCTTCTCTCCTCCCCTCCTCTCCTCTTCTCATTTTTCTCTAATTGCCCATGAAAATGCTCTTCCTATCTATAAACAAGTTCTAAGATCAAAACATTCCCCTTCAGGGAAAGAAGGTTGAAGTTCTCTAATGAACTCCAGAAATTTCATCAACTGATGTTTTCCTGCCCTAACTCCTTCTGCCAGCAACCAAATTCACAGAACTATTACAAGCAAATGTTGCTCCTTCAACCTTGACTGTCCCATTTTTATCTCCAACTAAAGTATCTTCTGCCTCATTATATTTATGTATACACCACAAGCAGGAGATCCTCACCATATGCTTTTTCTTTTCTTAAATGCCCATATTTCATGTACCTGTTAGAGGATCCACTTCTAAGCTCCAGTGCTTACTGAACAAGTGTCTCCTGATATGGTCAGCAGGAATAAAAACCAGGCCAGGTTGGCGTGGGATCAGAAAGCCTGAGGCTACAAAAAGTTTATTCCAAAGCCACCAGAATATTCATATGCTCATCAAAACAGAATATGATGGTGGTTGAATGAATACAATGTTGAATGCAAGCTAGATGGGGTTTACAAGTTTGATGTCTAAGACTAATTTCTTAGCCAAGCTTCTATACACTTCACTGACTTCTAGGGTACACAGAGATATACAGGTGGCCTGAATGCTTCAATATCTGAGGGAATACTTCCATTTCTAAGGAAATGAAAGGCACACAATGCTCCAGAACTCATGGACTCTACCTTGAAAAAGTCTATGATGCATGCCTCTCAAGGTAGGTAGACAAGGCCAACTCTTTGACTCCCTGGAGAAGTGAAACGTTGTCGGAGCAGCAAAATGCGGCAAGGCAAGGATAACCATTGGTTAATGGGAGTATGCTAGGAAGAGGGAACAATATCCTTTTATTTAATTTTATTTTCATTATTATGTTTATGAATGTTCATTGTACATGAAACAGTGTCACAATAGGACTTTTCATACAATGATATATTTCACTGAGCCTATTTCCCTCTCATTTTTCATCTGCCCTTTTCTTGCCCCTTCTGTTGGTCTATATTGTTACACTGGACAGTTTTGGTTGTGTTTTTATGCTTTAGATACACACCCAAGAAGTTATGTATCTATATAACATCTATGAACTATTAACAGGAAAAGCATATGTGTGACTGATTTTTCATGTCACTTCTTTCTTCCTTTTCTCTTTCATTCATTTTTCTTTCCTTTTTTTGAGAAAGGGTCTCTCTACATAGCTCTGGCTATTATGGAACCCAATACATAGACCAGGCTGACCTTGAACACAGAGATCTGCTTACCTTGACTCCTGAATTCCTGGAAAAGTGGCTTGTGCCACCACATCAGGCTTTTAACTTGTTTATACACGACTGACTTTATTCACATAATCATATTTACTGTCTGCGTCCATTTTCCTGGAAGCAACATTGTAATAGTGGTTGAAAAGAAATGCATAGAGTATATATAAATCATTTTTGTTGGATGTTTGCCTTGGCTTGGTTTCAGGCTGATAATGGCTGTGTGAAAAGAATTTGGAAGTGCTTCTGCTTTCTGGAGGGAAATTGAGCTTGGTGCTGGAGCCCAAAACTAATGAGGTCATGGACCTTAGAGGAGAATCAGCTATTGTCATTTTACAAACACAGCATGATTCCTAAATGCATTCTAAATGTTTGTGCTCATACCCATATCTTCGTATAGTTCTCACCTCTCATCTAAGAAATATGGCTTACAATAGATTGTAGATGTAACCAACTATCTTATTAAATAAGAAACACAGAACCAATGCAAAGAAGAAAGCCAAGAAATCAGAGCTAAGAGCCTCACCCGTCTGCTGCAGCTAGCCTCTTCAACCAAGAGACCTCTCTGAAAGAGACCTACTTCCTGTCTGTTTGTCTTTATATAGACTTTCTGTTCTGTCTTCTCAACCACATGACTGCCTCGTCACTGCCTGTATGTACAGCCCTCCAGGTCTTCTATGGTATTGAGATTAAAGGTGTGTGTCTCCAATGTTGGCTATATCCTTGAACACACAGAGATCTATATAGCTCTGCTTACCAAGTGCTGGGATTAAAGGTGTGCACCATGAACGCCCAGCTCTGCTATGGCTTGCTATTAGCTCTGACCCCTAGGCAACTTTATTTATTAACATACAAATAAAATCTCATTTCAGTACAAATAAAATATCACCATAGTAGATGGTGGCCATTGCAGAGAACTACAATATAACAAAATGCCATAGACATTAACTTTGTTGTACCAGCATAATCAAATACATGCCTATACAACAACTACAACTAAGGCATGGGGATCATAGTATAAGAGAGATTGAAATGATTGCAACAGCTAGGAAAACAGAAAGTTTGCTGTGAGTTTGTATGTTCTAGCAATCTCATAGAGGCTCTACCCATGAAGTTGGTGTCATCAATGTGGGTTCCAGAACAAGATCCAAAAAAGAATGGTACTGATAGTCATGCTAAAATGGAAGGGATGAATCTCATGCATCCTCAACCACTGACAACGAACTACAGTCAACCAAGGAATACTAATATTGGGAGATACAATATTCTCAAAGGAAGAATCCCTACAGTAGGTGATCCAATAAAAATGGTCATCATTGAACTCTTATACATACAAGTAACACTGTATGGACTAAACATGTTGTATTTATATACTTATAAATATCTGTGTGTGCATGCATCTCTGTGTGTGTGTGTGTGTGTGTGTGTGTGTGTGTGTGTAAACACTTAAAAAAACATAGGTTATGAAAAATGAGAAAAATTGTGAGGTATATAGGGGTTGGAGGGAGTAAAGAGAATGGGGAAATGATGTAAGCATAGTTAAATTTCAAAAATTCAAAAAATAAAACTGAAATGTTTCTTTCATCACAAGGTGCAGATTTCTTCATATTTCTCAGAACATTATAAAATGTATTGTATTACATTATACTATGTACTCTAATAATCCCCTTGGTAATTGTGATATCTTGTTTTTTCTTTGACTCCTACTTCATTAGAAATTCTTTTCAGATCTGACTGACTCTGTTTCTCTGCTGACTACACTAAAATGGGGCAGATTACATTGTAGCTGGAGTTTTCTCCAGTCCTGCCTGGGTCCACAGCCACTCAGACACAAATAAATACTCAGACGCTTATATTAATTAAAACTCTTTGGCCTAATGACTCAGGCTTCTTGCTAGTTAGCTCTTACACTTAAATTAACCCATAATTCTTGTTTATGTTTAGCCACGTGGCTTGGTACCTTTTCCCAGTTCTGCCTTCATGTCTTGCTTCCTCTGTGCCTAGCTGGCGACTCCTGACCCAGCCATCCTGTTCCCAGCATTCTCCTCTCTGCTTCTCCTACCTATACTATACTTCCTGCCTGGCTACTGGCCAAACAGCATTTTATTTATCAGTCAATCAGAGCAACACATTCACAGCATACAGAGCAATATCTACAACATTACATATTTGAATATTAAGAAATAAATTGAACACAACCAAGAATAATCTCAAAACCTTGCAATATTTATCAGTGTATGGACCTTAGTGGGTGAGAACTTATTGGTGAAGATACCATATACTTGAGTCATAGATTACAGAGAAAAAAATGAATGGTTACTTGGATGTTTCATCCCCACTGGATAGTTTTCATAGTGCTGGATGTGATCATAAACCTTACTCAGATGTGAACCTGAGCAATATAACAATAATCATTGTGAAATAGTGTCATGAGCATCATGGGAGTAATGAACTACTTCATGATTGAGTTGAAAGTCCATTTCCCAAGATGGAACGCATGCCTGGAGTGAATATCAGGTTCAAGAATATGTGACTAGAGAGAATTCAGACCATCTTGAAGAACTGAATACTATTATTCTGCTAAATGGACAGAGTACCAAACTGTCCCATAAGCTCTTATCTTTATGCCAACTGATTAGTAAATCTCTCAACCCTCATCAGAGAAGCTTTTTCTTTTATCTATATAGAGATTTCTACAGAGGTTCACAATCATTCAAAGGGCTGAAAATAAGAGACTCTGGAAAGACCAGCTAAAATTAGGATGTCTCTATCACACCTCTTCCTCCCAAGAACTAGGAATCATCATGGAAGAGGCAGAAAGTGTGTTACAACCATTTTGCTGGTAGATGATTCTAAACAAATAGATTTTGAACAGACAGAACAGCGTACTTGCACTTGTGAATTCATTTATTATGGCAATATGTACAAAACCTGAAAATGATCAAGTTACACAAAATTCCAGAAGATTGGAGGTTGTCAGGATGTTCCACTCCTAGCTGAAGAGTTGATGACAACAGATGACTTCTGGGAGAGGATGTGTCAGATTATTTTAAGGACTTAAACTTTGAGATGCTACCCATGTTTCCATAGATGCCCCTGTGCTAGGCACGTACTAGCATCAATAAGTACACTAAGTGACTGTTTTTGCTTTGTTTTATATTGTTTTGTTTTTAGAACACATGAAATTTGAAGGGACTAGTGGTGGGGGAAAAGAAAAGACTTGGTAATTAAATAATGGGGTGGAGTTCACTAAGAGGCATATGAATGTATGAAATACTCAAAGAGACATTAAGTACTCAAAGAGACATTAAGTACTAAATGTTCTAAATATTTTTAAAAGAACTAAGTTTATTTGTATGGGAAGAAGTCCAAGAAGCCTAGATCTAATGATGCACAGAGACATCTGTAATTTTGTCCTGAATTTCACCTTGAAGTTTCTCTCACCTTCCACCCAGGAGTTGGTCATGCTTTAGGAATCATGAAAACTTAACTCCTCTTCAAAACACCCCGTGTCTTTGGAGATATTCATGACAAACTTTCAGTGTCTTTTTAATTAGCCACTGGAAAAAGTTTCATAAATGATTTTGCCTCCCAAAACCACACTGTCATTTCCAGGGAAGGTGACATGAAAATTGTCTTTCTGAAAGGAGGTGAGGTCACAGAGTCTCAAACCTTTATCTCAGGCTGCAGTTCCTGTCCTCTCTCACAGTGCTGGTTATTATGAGGTCAGGATCTGTACACTGAAACCACAACACTGCAGAGGTAAGAATCCAGGTGAGAATTTTATATTTCAGAATATGCTGTAGAGCCATCAACGAAGAGGCCTGTGTAAGTTCTCATGTATGATAATGGGAATCTTGGGTAGAAACAGATCCATGGAAGAGACAGAGAAGCCCTAATAATTACTGTATAGTTAAGAGGTGAGTGAGAAAGATAGAAGGATTCCTAATGTTATGCCAGTCCCTGTTGGTTCTTACTATAAAATAAGTTTCCTACTGAGAGTGACTGTGGGTAGCACCAGAGTAATACCACCTATCTGTGCAGGTGCTGAAGGATTGTGGCAATAAGTCAATGTGATAATTCATCTTACCTTAAATGATCTATACACTAACTTCACAGATACTACTATTATAATTGAACTTATCTGGCTCAAACCACACTAGAATTGAAATAGAGGAAGCACACAACCATGGGGAAGGTGCAGGATCTGAATCTGACTCTGGAGTGAAATGTATTCTTAGGGGACAGTGTATTTGTGAGCAATAAGGCCAGTAACTGTGACTTTATTGAGTGACCCCTAGAACAATGGCAGGTTGAAACTTCCCTTTTGTACTTGGGAAGGTAACACTGAAGGGAAGTTTCATTATGAGAATCAGGCAATGACAGCCAGGTCCAAATATGCACCAAGTTATCTTCCCTACTTTATTCATTCTCAAATGTTTAGCAAGCTTGATGCTCTGCCTTCTGTCAATGTTTATCATTATTGTTAATGGAACATATGGTCTTGTGCATGACAGGAAAGGGCTCTACCCCTCATCTTTTTCGATCTACACTTAGTCCTTTGTTTCAGTTTGGATATTGTTTAAGTTTTCATGTTTTACAGATTCCTTTTTATATATCTCACATGCGTCTGCTCTATTTCAGTGCATTATACATTTTATTTTAATAGCTTCATCAATATAAGAAGTAGTGAGTATGTATAGAATTTTAAATGAAATATTTTGGTAACTTAAATTTGTTCTTATGGTCTTTCAGAACATGTTAGTATTTCATCTGTAGTTACCACTATAGCTTTTATCCCTCAGTGATAATGATACATATTTCTGGATGCATCACAAGCATTTGGTCTATCTGATTGTGAAGTGAAACTGGGAGATGGGACAGATTTTTGTCAGATCAGATCACACTTGTTTTAGTAAAAGAAGTGCATTTTTGTAAAATATTGAACACTGCATTTTAGTAAAATATTGAAAGCCTTATTACCACTTTTCATTTAACTGTGTAATAAGTAATTATGCAAAAATGAAAACTTACATTGTAAAATATTTATTATGTATTTTGATTTTATGTGCATGAATGTTTTGCCTGCATGCATATATGTGCACTATGAGAATTCAGTGTATGCAGAAGACAGAAATGGATGAGAGAATGCCTCGGAATAGGAGTAATAGGCAGTTGTGAGCCACCGTGGGCATGCTGGAAACACACCCAGGTCATCTGCAGCAGCAGCAAATGTTCTTTACCACTAATCCATGTCTCTATTCCTCTCAAATAAAAACTTCCTATAGCCAAAAGCATGCAGCAAAACACCAATGAAGTGAACAATATGTCAAGTGAGGAACGTAAACTGTATATAAGACTGGTGTATGCTTGAGAACATCTATCATGGCTTTGTGAGCACAAATTTAGTTGACTGTGTTTATGCTACAGTAGCCATGTTTAAGTTTTGCTAGTATCCACTCTGACACAAACATATTTAGTTTAAAATACACAAGTACTCTTCGTGTTTCTGAGGTCAGCTCTTGACAGTGGCAATAAAGCCACTGACCACATAAGACTGCAATAAAAATCAAGCTGTCAAAATGATAGGATAGCAGTGATACATAAATTGTTACTGGTTTTGGCCATTAATACATGTAATTAATAAAAATGTTACAACTGCCATTTTATAAGGTTTAGGATGCAAGAACAGAGAATACAGACAAAGCAGTAGAAAACAACCCTGAAGTTTGATATGTAATACATAGAAAGGGAAAAATCTAAGATTAATATGGAGATGGGGGTCTTTATCATTGTCCAGTACGAGACACTGAAATTTAGGGAATATTCTATATTTAAACTGCCTATATTGGGGAAGTCTTCAGAATATGAACAAATGAATATCTCCTAACCTGGATCATGAGATGACTACAAATGGGTCTGATGTGATCACTGTGAGAACTTTGAAAGCAGAGAAATTTGGGAATGCTACTTCCCACCTATCCTTGAGAGGAAATGTTCACATAGGAGTCAATATAAGATAAACAAGTCACTGATTGATAGGCTCTTGTGTGTTACTAGAGACATGTTATTTTTGGCAGAAATTTCAGTGAACATAAGGAACTGAAAGATCAAGAAAAGATGTTCAGGTATTATTGAGGGAACTGGACACATGAGAGGCAGCTTTTGTTGTCCAGTTCAATGAGTGGAATAGGACTGTGTTCACTATTGAGTTATGAAAGGAATCTAAGCAGTGGGACATCAGCACTATTATTGGTCTTTAGGTCTGTGTTGATCCACATGATGAGACATGATCAATTAAGGAAGGCTATAGGGCTTTCATAATACAGATTGCTATGCATACAATGAAATAAATCTTTTTAAAAATTATATTTACTATTATACATTTAACCTATAACAAAATCAAATAAAGTGAATTTTTACAAGTGAGCATGTAAGATTTCAACAGATGTGACTACACTTCACCTTTGTGTGCAGAAACCTATGTCTGTGAAGAAAACACACATTTCCAGATTACGAAAAATGACCTTACAGGTCTGAACTCAGCAGTGGTCTTGTCTTACAATGTGGTGGACAGTGGTTAGTGTTTCTTTTTATTAACATTGCTCCTTATCTCACTACATTAAATGCAGATGGATACCCAAACACTCACTTCTCAAGCACATGGTAAACACACTTATTAGGTATTTTCATTCAAGTATTATCCATGGCCACAATAGCTCTTAGGATGTAGCAGCTTGTCATTAACTATAAGTAATGTTTTCCTTCCTAAGAAACGAGGTGGGATAGGTGCACTGACATCATCTTCCTGGGAAAGTTCATGGCCTCTCAGTAATCATGATCCCAGCTAGGTAGAATTCAAAAAGCTTCCATGGATGTTGGGGTTTCACTTGTCCCCTGTTGGCCTCTGTGTATTCTAAATGATGTCATATTTCTGACATTCATGGTCAACATGTGGAGAACTTTAAAAAGTTCCCCAGGAACCAGTTGTGGTGGGGCATGCCTTTTGTCACAGCACTCTGTAGGCAGATGAAGGAGGATCTCTGTGAGCTCAGTGTTAGCATGGCCTACATAGCAAGTGGCAGGACTATACTAAGAGACCATGTTTCAAGAAAACAAAACAAAATGAAAATAAAACAAAACAAAGAAACAATATAAAAAAACAAAGTTTCCAAGGTCATTGCATTTTCACCTGTTCTAGCTTTGAAAGTATGTATTCTAAATAATGTCATATTTCCTATGTATATAATTGTCAAATGAAGGAGGAAAATATAAATAATCTATATATTTGTGATACTGTTCTGACAACCATTCAGTGAAAACTTAACCTCAGTCAACACGGGAGTTCACAAATATTGGATGGTGATTGTTTGGATTATGGTCTCAACCTGTAATTCCATGGGTTTCATTTGCAGACACCAGTTTCATTCATCCAAGAAAACTTAACCCTCTCTGTCTCTGTCTCTATATCTCATGCTGTTTCTCTCTCTGTCTCTCCCTCTCACTCTTCCTCTCTCTCTCTATTTCTTTCCTTCATTCCTCTTTTCTTCTCTCTCTCCCTTTCTCTCTCCTTCCTTCCTTCCTTCCTTCCTTCCTCCCTCCCTCCCTCCCTCCCTCCCTTCCTTCCTTCCTTCCTTCCTTCCTTCCTTCCTTCCTTCCTTTCTTCCTATTTGTTCAAGGCATGTACTTTTTGTACTAATGAAACAAAAATCATAGCAGTCCTTCTCAGACTTGTTATAGGTAATGCACAACTTGGAACATAGTAGATATTAGCAAAAAAAATACTGTAAGGTTCTCAAGTGTTTCTTTTAACTAGTATAGCAAAAACAGACTTTTCCTGTGTTTTTGTATTTTACAACATTTAAGATGTTAGGCCACATTTTCCTTGTGTGGCTTTTATAAATGGGATCCTACATTAACAACTACTGTACATTAAAGTTTTTCTTCATACATAGGACTTTTGGAATGCATTATTGTCTTCCTCATCACTGGTATGTGGAATTCTTCTTCTCAAAATAATCTATATTGTTTATAGTTAGGGAAACACTTGGAAACAACTCCCAGAAAGCCAATTAGTAGGAAAACAAGCAAGTGGAGTGCATTTTGTATCATTTAGTCTTTTTAAAGGCAGGTTTTTTTTAAAATCATTAATTGTTATGGAATCCTTTCTGAGAGGACTGATTTTCTGAAATTGCTAGTGGCATTATGCTGATATGAAAAATGGCTATGATCCAGACCTTCAGGGTCCATTTTTGTAGGTGGTGGTACTTGAGATGGCCTGCCAATCTTAGCACATTGTGTTCATCACTGTCTTTTCACTCTGACTGTGTTGATGTAGTTGCTTTTGCTTATACACATGGTCCTGTTTTTCTTTGTGCAAAGATGAATTTTTCTCACAATTTGGCTTTATTGTAAACATTATTTTCTTTAGTCATCCATTTCCACGAGTTTTTTTTCAATTTCTGGTCAATTCCAGCATGATATCATTCCTGAACCCTGTGGGTCAGTCCTGCTGGAGTATGGGCATCATCACTTCTGTCATCCCTTCTCTCATCACATCATCACTTATTTCACCACTGGTTCCATTCCTCCATCCTCTCCATAACAACAGGCTCCTGAGAACTCTGGGATGTGCTTCTTCCTCTTTTTCTTCATGTAACTGCACACCCACCATTTTTTTTTTTTTTGCAGAAAAGTGTACTAGATCCCCATTTGTCTGCTCCTAAATGCCTCATCTCAGACTCAATTGCCTATTTCTTCTGATTTCATGACAGTTTCTCAGTCTTTTTGTTCAAGATCTTCATAGTACTTCTGGCACTGAGTTTGGGTCTTCAGATCTTCCTCTTGCCGTTACTTAGCCACCTGCAGATGATGCTGTTCTGCACAATTATGTTTGATGCCAATGAAGCTCAGCCTCTTGTTCCTTCAGGTTATGGGCCATGGTGTGGTTCTCCAGCACAGCAAACTCTTCACATACTTTCTTAACACCGTGGAACCATCAATGTTCACATCGGTCATTGTGACTGCATTGTCTCTGCTGCATGATGATGTCGGTGCACTCCCATCCTTCTGGCCAGCAGCAGACACCCATTTGCCCCATGGCTGTGATGACATGGAATCTCCTGAGGCCAGAATTGGTATGTAGAATTCTATTTTGTGCATAACAGTTCATTGATGATGGGCCACCTCTGGGCATGTCTCGGTAGCTCACAAGTTAATGATCCCACGATTGGTACTGGATGATGTCAAAAGTAAACTCATTTGTATGGTTATTCTTAAAAGTTGAATTACTGGAACCCAGTGGTATTTTCCTCTTCTGTATTAGCATGTCTGTTGGTGTCACTGTTTAGATTTTTATAGGCAGGCAAGCTGAGACTTCATGGGTGTGGCTTCCCCAACATTTTTAGGAGATGCAATCTCACAGCAGATATGTATTCTTCTTACTCTTACAATGTTTCTGCTTCCTCTAGCACAATATTCCCTGAGTCCTGAGTGCAGGAGTTTCATTGTGGGTGTAGAACTGTGGCTGGGCAAAACACAGTATGTTGTGCTCTGTATTTTGATTAGGTGTGGTTTTTTTTCTTCTTTTTGCCTTTTTATTAGTTGTGTTTTTTGATGCTTTACTACATTGCAGTGAGAAGTATTTTTCTTTAGTTGTTAAAAAACACAAACCATGACAGAATTGCTGTGAGTATGGAAAAAATAGGCGCTAATTAATTATCTAGCACCAAATGGTGAAAACACAAACATTTCCTCTCAAATTTATGGCCTCTATGTGTTTAGCTATAAAATCTACCCAGTCTGTATACAGTTTGTGTGGGTACATGGAATTGGTGGGAGGGAAGAAAGGCACAAAGATGCAATTATAACTTTATTTCAAAAATAAGAGATGGAACTAGAGATTACAAAAATTACCTTTGGTTACACAAATGGAATTGTATTTATACTAATTGTTTCTTCTCAGAATAGTTAAATACTGAATAGAATGCTGGAAAAATAGAAGCAGTGTATGTTAATTGGTGTGTAGGGTTATATTTCTTTCACTTAAACAGATGCAACCCTTTCAACAATATTTGTTGTGACATTCACAGAAATTTACAGGGCATGAGATCATGGTTTTTCTATAAGCACACCCAAATTCGGTATTTTCAAAATTTTCTTCCTTCACTTTAAACTGATTTTTATTTTGTTTCATTTGTTTATTATTTTTATGTTTTATTAGCAGTCAAATATCAAATATCCTAAACACATTTTTATATTTACTGTTTTGATTGGCCCAAACCCTTCCCCTTTCCCCGTTTCTCTTCCGTCCTCTCAGTTCATGGGGTCCTTTGTACATTATTCCTTCTTTCACTTTCAAAACACACACACACACACACACACACACACACACACACACACACACACACAGGTATTGCTTTACTGTCCCCACCCTACTTCTGACATATTCTTTGGGGCCCCTTTCAAGTCTCCTGGAAACTACCCACACTTACTCCCACATAAACACACATTCCTAAAAATTGAAAGCTATGAAATCACACTTGGGACAGTGCTATCTGTTCTTTTTTGCCTGTATAACATCACTTAATCCAGTAGTTTCTAGTTTTGGCTGTATCTGTTCCCTAGGGTGTTCTACAGTGTCAGTGCACAGGGAAGTGGAGACTGTGTTTAGTCGTTCCTAAATCTGTTTATCTTCCCACTCTGTTTAAACTACTTCAGTCACCAGGATTAACTGCCAATTCTGCCCCAGTTTTTGATTGTCCAGCTGACTGTCTCTCCATGGCTGATGGATGTGAAGGGCAATTGCCCTCCCTGGGGTTGCAGGATTCATCTTGGTGCTGATTCACAGCTGCTGCTCTCTGTTCTGCAAGGGAATCTCACCCAGTTTAAGAATGGTTTTCAGGCCGGGCGGTGGTGGCCCACGCCTTTAATCCCAGCACTCGGGAGGCAGAGCCAGGCGGATCGCTGTGAGTTTGAGGCCAGCCTGGGCTACCAAGTGAGTTCCAGGAAAGGCGCAAAGCTACACAGAGAAACCCTGTCTCGAAAAACCAAAAAAAAAAAAAAAAGAATGGTTTTCAGACACTTTCTCAAAAAAAAAAGCATGTGGTGTCTGAAGAGATTCATCCAACTTCACTGCAGTGATGGGCTCTCTAACTCACTATCCTATCACTTTCATGGTAGACTTCTGAGTGGTGCCTGATTATCCCAGACACAATTTCAATGGATACACCGAACATTTCCCAAGCAGCTATCATTTGTCAGCTATTGCCATTACCTTTGACCCTTCTGCTGTCGTATATTGCCTATTTTTAATTTATTGTTCATTCTGTGAGATTTCATCACACCAGATGTTCCCTTGTCTCTAACAGTCCTGACATGAACTGCACACCTATGTGTGTGTGTGTGTGTGTGTGTGTGTGTGTGTGTATGTGTGTGTGTGGGTGTGTGTGTGAGATGTGACTTTTTATATGAGCTAGCTCATAACTTAATATGATGTAGGTTGTGACTAGAACCAACATTTCAATTAATTTCCATATCTTAACCTGTTGTGGGCTGGCTTCAGGGTCAGGGTATTTCTATAACTGCTTCTGGATTCAGAAACAACCTGTGTTTATTTGACCTTGGTTTCACGGTCCAGGCATGCTTTCTCCTCTGGTTTCAGGCCCAAAAAAATGTGTCTCAGTGTTCCTTTCTCTTCCAAGCTATAAGTATCTAGGATACCTTTCTTTCACAGCTCTAAGTATAGCCTGACTTCTGATAGTCTGGTTACCTTTCCCTCTAGAGCTGTAAAACTTGCCCTATAAATTTAAATGATAATGAAACCCTTTTAGATTTTGTACTTGTCTTAAATTGCAATAAATACCTAATTCAGCTATAAAAAAAAAAAAAAACTGTTGTGGGATAAAGACCCAAAGATCACTGAACCTGACTAAAATCCATATTCTTTTTTTCCATGTTCTTATTAAGAAATTTTCTACTCACCCTACATACCACCCACAGATCTCACCTCCTCCCTCCTCCTACTCCACAGCCCTCTCTCCCAAGCCACCCCCCAGCCCCACATCCTCTAAATCAAGGTCTCTCATGGGGAGTCAGCAGAGCCCAGCACACCGTGCTGAGGCAGGTCAAAACCCCTCCCTGCCACATCAAGGCTGTGCAAGGTGCCACACCGCAAGCACTAGGCTCCCAAAACCCTGCCTATGCACCAGGGATGGATCCCAACACCCTACCCCTTGCCGCCCGCGTGTCCCCTAAACAGTTTGAGCTAAACAACTGTCTTCTGTATCCAGAGGGCCTAGTCCAGTTCTATGGAGGATCCACAGCCACTAGTCCACAGTTCATGGGTCTCCACAAGTGTGACCAGTCATCTCTGCAAGTCTTCCCTTCACGATCTCCGTGTCCCCTGCCCACAGAATTCCTCCTCTCTCCTATCTTCTGGATTCCCAGAGCTTAGCCTGGCGCCTGGCTGCAGATCACTGCATCAGCCTTGATGCATTGTCACTGGACAAAGGCTCTATGGTGACAGTTAGGGTATTCACTAGACCGGTCATAGGAGTAGACCAGTCCAGGCACCCCCTCTATCATTGCCAGCAGTCTAAGGTGCGTCATCCCTGTGGTAAAATCCATAATCTAAGTCAATATTTAGAAGGCTTGGTGACTCCCTACAGAAAAACACTTCTCACAGAGCAGCTTAGCTGCATATACATTTTATATACATCCTGTGAAGACAAAGCATTCAGAAAATCAGCATTCTCGTTGGCACTTGGCAGGAGGAAGCAAAGCAAGCAAGCAATTTTTAGAGATCCCAAATATTGCTGTTAACTGGGGCACTTCAGCTCCCACTGTTTTAACCGAGTTAGGTACTTTCCCAGCAGACTTTTAATGGCGTGGTTAGAAAAGGGAGGATCAATTTCAGGTTAAACCAGAGATGGCTGCATCTGAGAAAAGATACAGGAACCTTTGCACTGCCAGAACATATAGATAGTCTCTCAGCCACACACATTTCTCATTACTATCTCTTGATTTAGATGAGATATAAGGGTCACCCTGCCCAGCCTTAATACATGGGAGGTGCTTAGTCTTACTACACCTTGATAGGCTATCTTTGTTGATATTCATTGGACATCTGCCCTTTCTTCAAAAGAAAGGAAGAAGAAGTAGTTTGGGGATGGAAAAAGAGGGGAGTGGGTGGAAGGTACTAGGAGAAGAGGAGGGAGGGTAAACTGCACCCATATAAATAAATGAATATAAATTAATTAATTAATTAAAAATAATTGCTTTATTAAAGAAAACTGACAATGCTCCAGTGCGTATATAGACAACACAACTTGGACTTGTTTTTTTTTTAATCTTTTTTTCTTGTCATTGGTGGAATTCACAAGGAAGTGGGGTGGACATGAGAAGACAGGGAAGTGAATGTGTTCAGGGTTCATTACGGGAAACCTCCAAATTATCAATAAAATTACTATGTTGGAAAAGATTAATTGTATTATTTAAGTTTTGTGTTTGTCAACGAAGTTGGTTTCTTTTGCAACCTGACTAGCAAATGAGTATATTCTGAAGGTCTTACATTATGTTTGTTTATACTGCCTGTCACTTTTCCTTGTTTCTCACAGGTAAACATCCCATTATGCTCAGTGCTGCATTTTCTAGGAAACATTAGGGCTCAACTTCCATTAGTGTGTTCACTCTGAAGTATTGAAATCACATAGTAACATACATGGAAAGTAACTACCCCTGTCAAAAGATTTGGGATAAAGTCTTTTTATGTGGTCAAGGCCAGTCTGGAATTCCCGAGTTTAAAGGACCTTCTGTTAATGGTGTCTTTCTTTGCCAAAGCTACAATAACTTGCCATTGTTCATTTGACCTGAAAATTATTGTGGCCATATTCTAAAGGAAATAGTGCTGAAACGCAGAATGGACTTCTGGAATCTGGCAATCAGAATCATTTTCTTATCACAAATTACCATTGGAATTATGGGAAATTTCTCTCTTATGTTCTACTATCTTGTCCTTTACTACAGAGAATGCACATTAAAGCCCACAGATTTGATCCTCATGAATCTAATGGCAGCCAATGCCTTGATCATTCTCTGTATGGGAGTGCCCCAAACAATGGCAGTTTGGGGATTGAAGCAGTTCTTGAATGATTTTGGATGCAAGATCCTATTGTATATTCAAGGATTTAGTCGAAGTGTGTCCATTTGGACAACTTGCTTATTGAGTGTCTTCCAGGCAATGACCATCAGTCCCAGGAAATCGTATTGGAAGGATTGTAACATTAAAGTTGCAAGGTATATTGGCTGCTACATTGCCTTCCTCTGGGTCTTGAATATGTTGATAAATTTCATTTTCTTTAGGTATCCATTTATCAAAATGAATAGCAAAAACATGACAAGAAAACGAGAATTTGGATTCTGCTCTGTTGTAGGACATGATGAAATCAGTGACTCATTCTATGCAATATTGGCAATGTGCCCTGAATTCTTCTTATCTCTGCTCATAGCCTGTTCCAGTGCCTCCATGATTGTCATTCTGTACAGACACAAGCAGAGGGTTCAGCACATCTGTAGTTCTCATGGTTCCAGGAGAAACATGGTTGAGTCCAGGGCTACCCAGAATATCCTTGTCTTGGTTTCTACCTTTCTGGCTTTTTATACTCTCTCCACCGTCTTGCGATCCTGCATTGCTCTTTTGTATAATCACAATTTATGGCTGGTGAACATCTCTCACCTCACTTCTCTGTCTTTTCCTTCTTTCGCACCCTTTGTTCTTAAAAGTCATTGCTCCATTGTGTCCAAGTTCAGTTTGGCCTGGCTAAGAAAAAAATTGTCTCCTAACTTTATTATAAATATGTAAAATATAATTGTTTCACATTATCAAATTGAATACTCACTTATCAGCCTAATAAATCAATAAAGAAATTTAAGTAAGTAGCACCTTGTTTTCCTAAGGTTAACCAAAGTGAGTATGGGATCTTTGTCAGTTGGTTGAATTAGCAGAATACATGAGTTGTTCATACTGTGTTTGGCCCATTGTTGTCTTCAGCTTTCAGACAGAAGAGTTATTCCTTTGCCTAGATGATGTGCAAAGAAGCTAGTAAACTGGCTGCAAATACACCTGTCCTTCTAGTGGCTTTCATCCTGTCAGGGAATCTTGACTACTTGACTGCTGCACAGACACCTTGTGAATATTGTACTCTAACTGCAAGCCAAGCTGAAATCATGGATGGCCATGAACCTGTGCTTCAAGTGGCCCTTTCCATGACAGCTGCTCTAACCTGCACTGGGACCAGAAGTCTTCTTCAGTGATAATTTCCCCAATACTATGCATGTTTTAGAAAAATACTATTTGGCTGTTCCTAACCTTAATTCTTCTTAACAGTCTACAACAAAGTCTGGAAAGATGGGTATCTCCTCTAGCAACAATGGACCAAAATTTTCATTCATATATTTCACCTCTTACCCAAATAAATTAAAAATGAGTGATGTTTTTGAGGTGTTCTTGAATTTTGTTTGCTAGTAATTTATCACCTTTTATATAACATAGATGGTTTTTCCTCATACAATGTACTCTGAATACAGTTTCCTCTCTCTTTATCCTTTCAGTGCCTCCTCACCTCATTACCGAACCAGGTCCACTGACATAATGTCTCTCATTACAAAGAACAGGCTTCTAATAGATAACTACAACACACAACCACCTAAAATATAATAAGATAAAACTATCATATAAAAATTAGACAAGACTAGCCAGCAGAAAAAAAGGGGCCCCAAGAGAAGGCACACAAGAATCAGACACCCACTCATTTCCATGTTCAGGAGTCCTATAAAGGTACTGAACTAAAAGTTGTCAAATATGCTCAAGATCTGGAGCAGACCATGTAGGTCCTGTGATTGCTGCTCTAGTCTCTGTGAGTTCATATGAGTTTTGCTCAGTTGATAGAGCCTTGTGCCCCTAAGTTCTCTGTCCCTTTAGTCTCTCCCACACATCCTGCCTCCTCTTCTATGGGTTTTACTGAGCTATGAGGGGAGATATTTGATGGAGACATGTCATTCAGACCTGTGTGTTCCAAGTTCTTTCTCAGTGTCTAATGTCTGGCTATGTGTCTCTCTATTTGTTCCCATTTTCTGGAGGAAGGAAGGAATTATCTCTAAGATTGACTTCATGAAGCAATGATCTATGAGGAGATCAGATTATCATTAGGAGTCATTTTATTTTACTTTATATTTTAGACTTATAGTATTTAGTATTTCCCTAGGCTATCTAGATTCCTTCATTTTTGCCTAGGCAAGCACTGTCAGGTATGTGTTCAAATTCATGGACTAAGACTTCTGTAATATTAGACATCTGTTGGTTAATCCTGCAAGATTTGTACCTCAATTGCCTTATCATATTTTGCAGATAAATTAAAGGTTTTGTGGTTGCTTTGGTATTTACTTTTATCTTTTGGTAGCCTGCAGAATGCTTTTTCATGTGATAGACACTAGAATATGGGGGTGAAATTTCAATGTAGGTATCAGTTGAACCACTCCACGTTCATTGAGTTGTGGGTGTGTTGTCTTCAACAATGGAGCATTGCTGTCTGTTTGAGAATCGTAATCTATTTTCTTTGCAACAGCCCAGGTTGTTTGTGTATTTCCATGGGACACTTTGGTTATCATTTCAAATGAATGAAACCCAGTCCCTGTACTGGAATGTTTGCTTTGGGTCATGAGATGGCCAGTTGGGGTTCCTTCTCCCTTATCATTTGGAGAATTCATTGGGATATGTATGAGGCATTCGAGTTATGTTTGATCTTCAAAAGTGTCCACTAGTTTTCTGTACAGTATCATAATTGAGAAATGACCTGCCAAACATAAGTCTTTGAAAGTCATTTTGTGTTTGGGACATGTGTATAAAAGGAACAGTTTGGGGGGAAGATAATGCCATGAGGAGGGAAGAAATATGAACACAATAAAATGAAGTGAACTGGGAATCACAAGACAAGAGTGGAAATGAGTTGATGAAATGTTCCCCAAAGCAAATGACGAAGACTCTATGTGTCAAGAGTATGGATTAGTGCCATAGAAGAGTTGTAAGTGCCTAAAACTTGAGTAATAAAGTATTTGGAGCAGAATATGAAGAACATATGGGATAATCTAAGATATTTGAGTTGTAAGGATACACAGAACAAAAGTATGGTAGGCCCAGATGGTTGATAATGGTCTGAGGGCTATGAAGGAGCTTAAACTAATAAAAATATTGAGTCAATCAAAGCCTTTTCCGGGTGGAAAAGGGATGCAACAGAGACTACTGAGGTACACTGACATGTAATGGATTTCTAAGTCACAGTGATAGAAATATGGTGGCTAAAGACAGTGCTTTCACAATGAATCCATGAAGATTCTGAAACCTCCACTGACCCTAGATATTGGTCTATAGTACAAACCACTAACTGTAATTCAGAGAGTATACAATATGAATAACATTTGCTCTGAATCTAGGTCCCATGCACGCCCAGTTTTAGACACAGTAATAGCTGTCATCGTGCATAAGTGTCTTACAGATATTGAGATCTGAATTTAGAGCTGTGATATAATGTCTGAGCCTGTCCTTGGAAAGGGTCCTACCTGATGAGACTCATTATTTTGTGAAATTACTGTGCTATAATAAAGATCTAACATTAGAGGGGTCCATGCTATGCTGAAATGTCCTTGTCTGGGAAACAGTGACTGCCAGTCAAGATGGACAGAAGCTATAAACCTGTCACTAGGATCTGTCCATTTTACCAAAAGCACTAAGTCTAATTAGTGCTTCCTAAACAAGCATGAGTGTGGGATCATCCACTGAGTGTAGGAAACCTACCATTGACTACAAACTCCAAATAGAATTATTGCCCTTTCCACAGAAGCTATAACCTACCAATAACTCATCAGTGAAGCGTTGAGCAAGAGGAGCTTCTGCACCATATAAGCATAGAATTCTTTTAGAAATATATATTTTTTACTTGATGGTTATATTTAAGTGAGTCACTATGTATACCGTATACATGTAATTACAATGTAAACCAGCAGAGGGCAATAGATTCCCTGAAACTAGTTATAGATGGTTGGGGCTGAAAATGAAAATTGGGTCCTCTGCAAGAGCAGCAATTGCTCTTAGCAAACATACCTCTCTCCAGCCCTATAAATAGTTATTAAATAGTCTATCATTCCTCTATTCACTGATCAGTTCAGGTTATTGAATATAAATTTATATTCAATATTGTTATATAAAGAATATTTATATTCAAGTTTGTTCAATATAAAGAATATTTATATTAAATACAAATATTAAGAAAAATTATATATTTATATATTAAATGTATAGGATAAGATCCAATTTTTATAAGTATATCTATCATATATTGTTTCCTGCATTATGAATCTAAGTAATGATTATATATAAATCTGTATTAGTTACATATATTTTTAAATTATTAATTCATTTTTATTTGTTTGGTTCTTTTGTTTCATGTAAGTCTGTGTTGCTGTTACCCATATAGGCCAGAAAGGGTATAAGATTCTCTGGAACTGGAGTTACAGATGACTGTGAGTCACAGTGTGGGTGCTAGGAGTCAAACACAGATCATTTTTGGAAGCTGCTGGTGCTCTTAACCATTGAGCCACATCTCTAGAACATATATTAATTAATTTTCTATACCTGTGACAAAAATCTCTGAAAGAACAACTTGATAGATTTATCTTGGATCTTGCTTTCATTAGGTTTGGTGTAAATTTCCTTGACACACCATGCTGTGGGGAACATCAGGACAGTAGGAATGTGTGGTAGAGGAGTTTCCTCGGCTCTTTATAGACAGGCGATGGTAAGAAGAAGCACTGGGAACATGGTACATTGTCCAAAGTCACATCAACATTTTCCTGTTCAAGCTATGATGCAGATACATCTGCAATATATTCTAAAAGCTTCCTCCATAAGTTGAGGACCAAACATTCAAAGAATGCACCTGTGGGTAATTTTTAAGTTTCTTCTTTCTTTTTTTTTAAAATTTTCTACTACTCCTCATGCTATCCCCAGAAACCCCCTCCTCACTCCTCCCACCCCAGCCCTATTTCCCAAGCCACCCCACATCCCCACATCCCCCAAATCGAGGTCTCCCATGGGGAGTCAGCAGAGCCCAGCTTACTGAACCTAGGCAGGTCCAAGCCCCTTCCCACTGCACCAATGCTGTGCAAGGTGTCACACCACAGGCACCGGATCACCAGAAGCCTGTCCATGCACCAGGTACAGATCCCGATCCCCCTGCCTGGGTGCCCCCCAAACAGTTTGAGCCAAACAACCATCTTCCATGTCCAGAGGGCCTAGTGCAGTCCCATGGGGCTCCACAGCAACCAGTCCACAGTTCATGGGTTTCCTCTAGTGTGGTCTGCCATCTCTGCACATCCTCCCATCATGATCTTGACATCTCTTGCCTACAGTATCTCTCCTCTCTCTCATCAACTGGATTCCCAGAACTCAGCCTGGTAACTGGCCATGGATCTCTGCATCTGCCTCCATCAGTCACTGGACAAAGACTCTATGATTACAGCTAGGTTATTTTCTAGGCTGGTCACCAGAGTAGACCAGTCCAGGCACCCTCTGGACCACTGTCAGCAGACCAACGTGGGGTCGACCTTGTGGATTCCTGAAAGCCTCAGCAACACACTGCTTCTTCCTATTCCCATGATGTCCTCATCTATCATGGTATCTTCCTCCCTGCCCTCTATGGATATGATAAGATAAAAAGGGAGATTATGGAATCTACTTTTAAAAAGGAACTACTTGTTTTAAATAAGATAAGTAATGAAAATTTTTTGGTTTGAGTTTATCAGATGTTACTGGACTGGACATTGTTAATATATATAATGGAGTTTTTATCTGAATCTGTCAAATGTTAATGGATTAGACATTGTTAATGTAATCTTGACTGTATATTGCATATACTTATTGAAGATAGTTTTTCTTGTATTAGTTATAAGCTTTTTTAATTTTAGACAAAAAGTGAGGAAATGTGGTGGTATTGTGTTCCCCAAAATATTGTGTACTCTAATAAATTTATCTGGGGTCAGAGAACAGACAGCCACTAGATACAAAGGCTAGAAAATGGTGGCACTCACACCTTTAATCCTATCATTCCAGAGATAGAAATCCCTCTGGATCTCTGTGAGTTCAAGGCCACATTGGAAATAGCCAAGCATGGTGACACACACCTTTAATCCCAGAAAGCCAGCCTTTAATCCCAGGGAGTGGTGGTAGAAAGCAAAAAGATATATAAGGCGTGAGGACCAGAAACTAGAAGCATTTGGCTGGTTAATAATTTGGCCTGGTTAAGATTTTGGCTGGTTAAGCATTCAGGCTTTTGAGCAGTAATTCAGCTGAGACCCATTCCGGATGAGGACTCAGAGACCTCCAGTCTGAGGAGACAAGACCAGATGAGGATCCGGCAAGGTGAGATAGCTGTGGCTTGTTCTGTCTCTCTGATCTACCAGCATGGACCCTAATAACTCGCCTCAGGTTTGATTTTATTAATAAGAACTTTTAAGATTCCTGCTACAGCCCTCCCACTCTGTCCCTGTTCCAGCTTGACCCTCCCATTTCCCTATGTTCTCATCTCCCACTCCTTGCTCTCTGACACCCCAACCCCTGAACCCAGTCCACTCCTGTAGATCTCATCCACTTCTCCTTCACACGGTCATCCCTGTGTCCCTCCTGGGGTATTTTCCTGTTAGCTAGCCTCTCTGGAGTTGTGGGTTGGAGTCTGGCCATCCCTTACCCCCATTTAGTATCCACTTATGAGTTAGTACATACTATATTTGTCCTTTTGAGTCTGGGTTACCTCACTCAAGATGACATTTTCTAGATCCATCCATTTGCCTGCAAATTTCATGATATCACTTTTTTTTACCATTGAGTAATACTCCATTGTGTATATGTGCCACATTTTCTTTATCCATTCTTCAGTTGAGGGGAATCTATGTTGTTTCCAGGTTCTGGCTACTACAAATAATGCTGATATGAACATAGTTGAGCAAGTGTCCTTGTGGTAATTGAGCATTCTTTAGGTATATGCCCAAGAGTGGTATAACTGGGACTTGAGGAAGAATTATTCCTAGCTTTCTGAGAAACCACTGATTTCCAGAGTGGCTGTGCAAGTTTGTATTCCCACCAACAGTGGAGGAGTGTTCCCCTTGCTCCACATCCTCTCCAACATAAACTGTCTTCAGTGTTTTTGATCTTTGCCATTCTGGCAGGTGTAAGATGATACCTCAGAGTAGTTTTGATTTGCATTTCCCTGATGACTAAGGATGCTGAACAATTCCTTAAATGTCTTTCAGCCATTTGAGATTCTTCTGTTGAGAATTCTCTGTTAAGCTCTGTAGCCCAGTTTTTAATTGGATTGTTCAGTATTTTGAAGTTTAGCTTTTGGGGTTCTTTATATATTTTAGAGAACAGCCTTCTATCAGATGTGGGGTTGGTGAAGATGTTTTTCCATTCTGTAGTCTGTCGTTTGGTCTTATTGATTGTGTCCTTTGCTCTACAAAAGCTTCTCAGTTTCAGGAGATCCCATTTATTAATTGTTGCTCTCAGTGTCTGTGCTACTGGTGTTATATTTAGGAAGTGGTCTCCTGTGCCAATTTGTTCCAGACTACTTCCTACTTTCTCTTCTATCATGTTCAGTGTAACTGGATTTATGTTGAGGTCTTTGATCCACTTGGACTTGAGTTTTGTGCATGGCGACAGATATGGAGCTATTTGCAATCTTCTGCATGTTGACATCCAGTTATGCCAGCACCATTTGTTGAAGATGCTTTTTCCCCCATGGTACACTTTTGGCTACTTTGTCAAAAATCATATGTTCATAGGTGTCTAGATTAATGTCAGGGTCTTCAATTCGATTCCATTGGTCCACATGTCGGTTTTGATGCCAGTACCAAGCTGTTTTTATTACTAGAGCTCTATAGTAGAGCTTGAGGTCAGGGATCATGATGCCTCCAGTGGTTGCTTTATTATACAGGATTCTTTTAGCTATCTTAGGTTTTTTGATTTTCCATATAATGTTAAGTATTGTTGTTTCCAGGTCTGTGAAGAATTGTGTTGGAATTTTGATGGGGATTGCATTGAATTTGTATGTTGCTTTTGGTAAGATTGCCATTTTTAATATGTTGATTCTACCTATCCATGAGCATGGGAGATCTTTCCATTTCCATGTATCTTCTTTAATTTCTTTCTTCAGAGACAAAGTTCTTAACATACAGGTCTTTCACTTGCTTAGTTAGTAACCTTAGTTACACCAAGGTATTTTATATTATTTGTGGCTGTTGTAAAGTGTGATGCTTCTCTGATTTCTTTCTCAGCCCCTTTTTCATTTGTATATAGGAGGGCTACTGATTTTTTGAGTTAATCTTGTATCCTGCACTTTACTGAAGGAGTTTATCAGCTGTAGGAGTCCTCTGGTAGAATTTTCGGGGTCACTTATGTATACTATCATATCGTCTGCAAATAATGAAAGCTTGAATTCTTCCTTTCCAATTTGTATCATCTTGATCTCCTTTTGTTTTCTTATTGCTCTGGCTAAAACTTCAAGTACTATATTGAATAAGTATGGGGAGAGTGGACAGCCTTGTCCTGATCCTGATTATAGTGGAATTGCTTTGAATTTCTCTCCATTTAATTTGATGTTGGCTATTGGCTTGCTGTAAATTGCCTTTATTATGTTTTGGTATGATTCTTGTATTCCTGATCTTTCTAGGACCTTTATCAGGAAGCGGTATTGGATTTTGTCAAAGGCTTTTTCAGCATCTAATGAGATGATCATGTGGTTTTTTTCTTTCAGTTTGTTCATATGGTGTATTACGTTGATGGACTTTCATATGTTGAACCATCTTTGCATCCCTAGGATGAAGCCTACTTGCTCATGGTAGATAATTGTTTTGAGGTGTTCCTGGATTTGGTTAGCCAGTATTTTATTGAGTGTTTTTGCATCAATGTTCATGAGAGAGATTGGTCTGTAGTTCTCTTTCTTTGTTGCATCTTTATGTGGTTTGGGTATCAGGGTAACTGTAGCTTCATAAAAAAATTTGTTTATGTTCCTTCTGTTTCTATGGTGTGGAATAATCTGAAGAATATTGGTATTAGCTGTTCTTTGAAATTTTGGTAGAATTCTGCACTGAAATCATTTGATCCTGAGCTTTTTTTATGTTGGGAGACATTTAATGACCATTTCTATTTCCTTAGGGGTTATTGGTTTATTTAAATAGTTTATCTGTTCTTGATTTAACTTTGGTATGGGGTACCTATCCATTTCTTTCAGATATTCCAATTTTATGGAGTACAGGTTTTTGAAGTATGACTTGATGATTCTCTGGATTTCCTCCTTGTCTGTTGTTATGTCCCCCTCTTCATTTCTGATTTTCTTAATTTGGATGCTCTCTCTCTCTCTCTCTCTCTCTCTCTCTCTCTCTCTCTCTCTCTCTCTCTGTGTGTGTGTGTGTGTGTGTGTGTGTGTGTGTGTATGTGTGTGTGTGTGTGTGTGTTTTGGTTAATTTTGATAAGGGCTTATCTATCTTGTTGATTTTCTCAAAGAACCAACTCTTTTTTTCATTGATTCTTTGTATTGTTCTCTTTGTTTCTATTTTATCAATTTTAGCACTCAATTTGATTGTTTTCTGGTGTCTGTTTCTCCTGGATGAGTTTGCTTCTTCTTGTTCTAGAGCTTTCAGTTGTGCTGTTAAGTTACTAGTGTAAGATTGCTCCATCTTCTTTATGTGGGCATTTAGAGCTATGAATTTTCCTTTTAGCAATGCTTTCATGGTGTCCCATAAGTTTGGAAATGCTGTACATTCATTTTCATTGAATTCTAGGAAATCTTTAATTTCTTCCTTTATTTCTTCCTTGACCCATTTGACATTCAATTGGGCATCATTCAGTTTTCATGAGATTGTATGCTTTCTGTAATTTTTGTTGTTGTTGAAGTCTAACTTTAAGCCATGGTGGTCTGATATTTTTTTTTATATCTGTTGAGATTTTCTTTGTGACCAAGCATGTGGTTGATTTTGGAGAAGTTTCCATGAGGTGCTGAAAAGAAGGTATATTCTTTTGTGTTAGGGTGGAATATTCTGTAAATATCTATTAAGTCTATTTGCGACATAATGTCTGTTAGTTCCCTTATTTCTCTGTTAAGTTTCTGTCTGGCAGACTTGTCCATTGGTGATAGTGGGGTGTTGAAGTCTCCCACTACTAGTGTATGTGGTTTATTGTGCAATTTAAGCTTTAGTGATGTTTCTTTTAAGCATGTCAGTGCCCTTGTATTTCAGGCATAAATATTCAGATTTGAGACTTCATCTTCTCAGATTTTCCCTGTGATAAATATGTAGTGTCCTCCCCAATCTATTTCAATTGATATTAGTTTGAAGTCTATTTTATTAGGTATTAGGATAGCTGCACCAGCTTGCTTCTTCAATTCATTTGATTGGAATGTCTTTTCCCAGCCTTTTATTCTGAGGTAGTGTCTGTCTTTGAAGTTGAGGTGTGATTCTTATATGCAGGAAATGGATGGATCTTGTTTTTGTATCCATTCTGTTAGCCTGTCTTTTTATAGGTGAATTGAGACCATTGATATTGATGGATATTAATGACCAGTTATTGTTAATTCCCATCATTTTTTGGTGATAGTGTTGTATGTTTCCCTTCTTTGGTATTTGTTGGCGTGGCACTATCTATTGTCTGTGTTTTCATGGGTGTATCTAACTTCCTTAGGTTGGATTTTTCCTTCAAGTGCTTTCTGTAGGGCTGGGTTTGTGGAAAGATATTGTTTATATCTGTTTTTATCATGGAATATTTTGTTTACTCTGTCTATATTCATTGAGAGTTTCGCTGGGTATAATAGTGTGGGTTGGCATCCATGGTCTCTTAGTATCTGCATAACATCTGTCCAGGACCTTTTGTCTTTTACAGTCTCCATTGAGAAGTCAGGTGTTATTTTTATGGGTTTGCCTTTATATGTTACTTGGACTTTTTCCTTTGCAGCCCTTAATATTTTTTCTTTATTCTGTATGTTTAGTGGCTTGATTATTACGTGGTGAGGGGACTTTTTTTGATCCAGTCTATTTGGTGTTCTGTAACCTTCTTGTATTTTTATAGGTATTTCCTTCTTTAGGTTGGAAAAGTTTTCTTCTATGATCTTGTTGAATATATTTTCTGTGCCTTTGAGTTGGTATTCTTCTCCTTCTTCTATCCCTATTATTCTTAGGTTTAGTCTTTTCATGTTGTCCCAAAATTCCTGGACATTGTGGGTCATGTTTTTGTTGGTTTTAGTGTTTTCTTTGACTGATAAATCTATTTCTTTTACTGTATCTTCTAACAATAGGATGTGACATGATGATTGTTTTATTTCCATTTTTTTAGTATTTTATTAAGAAAATTTTTACTCATTTTACATACTAACCACTGGTCCCCCTATCTTCCCTTCTCTTGCCCCCTCAGCCTTCCTTTCCCAACCCACACCCCAATCCCTCCTCTGACAAGTTCAGGGCTCCCATGGGGAGTCAGTGGAACCTCATACATTCAGTTGAGGCAAGTCCAGGCCCATCCTCTTGCATCAAGGCTGTGTAAGGTGTCCTACCTTTGGTAGTCGGCTCCAAAAAGCCAACTTATGCACCAGGGATTGATCCTGATCCTGCTACCATGGAGTCCTGTAAGCAGATCAGTCTGCACAACTGTCTCACTTATGCAGAGGGCCTAGTCCAGTTGCATGAATACTCCACAGCTGTTGGTCTAAAATTCACAAGTTCCCACTAACTTGGTTTGTTGTCTCTGTAGGTTTCCCTATCATGATCTTGATGCCCCTTGCTAATAAATCCCTCTTCTCTCTCTTTGATTGGATTCCTGGAGTTTGGCCTGGTGCTTAGCTGTAGATCTCTGCATCTGCTGCCATCAGTTCCTGGATGAAGGCTCTATGACAACAGTGAGGGTATTCACCGATCTGATTAGTGGTGTAAGCCATTTCAGGCACCTTCTCCACTATGAAGTGTCTAAATATTATCCCTTACAATGTGCCATGTTAATTGTAATGGCTAATTTCCCCTTTCAAGTGTGATCAGTTTTAAGATTACAAGAAGCATGAGAACACTCATAACATATTTGTGTAACAATAATGCATAAAAATTCCACAAATTTCAAAGAAAGTGAGCAGGGGTATAAGAGAGGGTTTGAGGAAAGAATTGGAGATGCATATGATGTAATTACTTTAAAATCTCAAAATCATTTAGGGAACTCATTATTTTTTGAACCATATTGATTAAATGCACTGAGATACAAGTGATGGAGGCCCTAGGTTCCCACATAAGTCAAGACTCCCTTAGGAAGAGAATATGTGTTTCAACTTAAACTTTCTCCAAGAAATTCTAAATTCCATGATGCCTGACACTAAGCAGACCAAACTTCTGAAAACCCACAAGTCTATTTATCTCCATACCTTGTACACTAACCTTTATTTACTTGATTAAATATATATTTATTTTATTCTAATTATTATTTACATTTCCCCTTCAATTCTGCCCATTTTATGTGAATATGTAATCATAATATTGCAAAGTGATATTATTATATGCCACATTTCATCCTCCCAAAGATATCTCTTATCCCTAGGACTTGGAAAGCACAGCTTCTAATAAGATTGTAAATCCCATGCAGAGACCAACATCTGCAAAATATGAGGATGCCCTAGGCAACACTGAAGTAATCTTGGGTACACTCTGCTCTCTCTATCCTTGGCTAATGTCCTTGACACTCCATTGTGCCTTTATGATGGTGTTCTAGTTGGCAGGCCAACAGTGGTTTATCTTTGTCTGCATAAGATTTATTTTTAAAATATTTTTCTTATTTTTAATCATTTTACACTTTGATAAGGTTGCATATAAAACCTTTGTAATTATTTCATTTTGATTGATTCTTTCTGCAGTCAATGTCTTTTTCTCCATTTATCTGCTACATCCTACTATACTAAATTTCCACTTCCATTCTGTTCTGTTGCTTTCTCTAACTCCCCATCTTTTATTCTAGTCACACTGGCATCACCCTCTATTGAGAATTTCATGTGTGAGTATTATATTTATATCACTTCCTCCCCTTTCTCTCCCTACTCCAACTCTCCCTTGTCCTCTTGCTGCCTTTCAAATTCATAGCCTCTTTTACTTTAATTATATATGTATACATGCATATTTATAATCTGTTAAGTCCATTTACTGGTGATCATATGTATCTATTTTAGGGCTGACAACATGGTATTGAGTAACTAGTTAAGGGACACATCCCTAGAGAAGACTTTTTCTCCCTTTATCTGTACTTTTAGCTGTAGCTTTTTATCCAGATGTGGATCTTTGAAAGATTTCCCATTCATGTTGGCATGTAAAGTGGTGCTGCCTCAGTTGAGGTCTTATTTCCTTTTTAAAGAACGAATTTAACTTATGCTCAAGTAGTCAGTGGAAATTGTATCCAATGAGACAGAGAAACTTCACTAATTTTATTAAGAAACTAACTCCAAAGATTCTAACACCTTCCACAGGAGATCTGATCACCCTTCAGGGATCATGAAAACTCAAAGCCTCCTAAAAATTCTTTGTCTCTGTAGAGATATTCACAGGAAACTCTTTGGTATCTTTGTTAATGAGCAATGGGAAAAGTTTCATGAATTATTTTGTCTCTCAAAGTCAACACTTTCATTACCTTGTCAGGTGAAATGAAAAATTGCAGTTCTGGAGGGAGGTGAGGTCACAGACCTCTACCTCAGGTGTGATCTGAGTCCCTTGCAACTGTTTCTTAAGGGTTGGATTCTGCCCAATGACCCCACAATCCTGCAGATGCTAAAGCCAGGAGAGTACTTAGTATTTCAGTTGAAGTGGAAGATCCAGCAAAGGAGAGAGACAAGGGTAAGTGCTTATTTCTGGTAAAGGGAATTTGGGGTAGAACAAGCTCCATGGAACAGAGAAAGAAGGAGCAGGAATAATTCCATAACTAAGAAGATACTGAGAAAGATAGAAGTGTTCCTAACCTTGTGCCAGTCCCTGTTGGTTCTTTCTGTAATATAAGTCCCCCCCTGAGGGTTACTGTGGTCACATAAGGATATCACAGTGCAAATGTGAAGGTTCTGAAGAACTATCATAATAAGTCAGTGTGTTAATTTATCTCACACTCCATGGTGGGTTGACATTGTTTGAAGTATTATGAAATACGGAGTTGTTATGGTTTAGTGCTCATAGTGAACATTAAAATGGAAATATAAGAAGCACAGAACTCTATAAAAGTGCAGTATGTACATATGCTTCTGGAGTAAAAAAGTATTCTCATGTGAATACTTACATTCATTATCTGCTTATAGAGGCAGTAGTAACTTTGTACTGAATGGCCAGTTGTAGAATGACTGATTTGAAAACTCTCCCTCTTGAACATGAAAAGGAGAAATGGAATGGATGATAGAACATTGGGCAATTACAATGAGAACTGTATGTGTCCTGAGTATCTCTCTTGAACTATTCTTACCCAGTTGATATGGAGAACTTGATACAATGCCTTCCTCACTGTTTATTCTTGTTGATAATAAAACATAGGGCCTGGTGCTTTGCTGGCCTGGGCTCTACCACTCAGATCCATTTATCCGCACTAGTGCTATATCTCATGGGACAATATTTAAGGATTGTCATTATTCTGATTATTCTTTATCATCTCATGTGCCACTTATATTTTAATGCATCATGAATTTCATTACAATAGATAAATCAATATAAGAATTATCAAATAATCCAGTTGTGGTGGTGCAATGCTGTAATCTCATCATTTGTGAAGCAGGGATAGGCAGGGCTCTATGATTTTGAGGTCACCATGGTCTACATAGTGAGTTCCAGGATATTCAGAGCCACATAGTGACACCTGACTTAAAAACAACAACAACACCAAGAATATTAGCAAATACATGTAGAATGTGAAGTCAATTGTCTTAGTGACATAATTTTCTTCTCATGCTGTTGTTTGTTAATCACAGGTTAGTATTTCAAGTTGCATTGTGTACAGAGTAATAATGTTTCTAATTCTTTGATAGTTGCCACAATAGTCCTTTACCTATGCCGTAATAACAATGCATATTTCTGGTGGAATCATAAACAACAGGTGTATCTTGTTTTTGTGATGTTGAACTAGGAGATAACTTTCTCTCATTTCAAACCACACTTAAAACACTGTATTTTCTTAAAATCTTGACTTATGTGAATTTGTCTTTTTTCTACAGAGTGAAAACTTATTTTTATCTATTTTTATTTTTTGTGTGTGAATGTTTTGCCTGATGTATTTGTGTGCACTATGAGAATTTAGTGACCTCAGTATCATAAGAAGGTGTAGGTAATCACTGGAACTGGAGTTGCAGGTAATTGTGAGCTACCACGTGGGAGCTGGGAACCAAACCCAGATCATCTGCAATAGCAGCAAGTGTTCTTTACTATTTATCCATTGCTCTAGTCCTCTCAAATGAAAAGATAGAGTAAAAAGCATACAATTACATGCCAACAATGTGAAAAAATGTCAGGTGGGGAACACAAATTGCATCTAAGAATTAAATGTTTTGGAGAACATCTCTCATGGCTTAGTGATCACAAACTGAGGTGACTGTGTTTGTGTCAAACTAGCCATGTTCTTGAACTTCCTGTATCCACTCTGTCTCTAAACAGCTATTGGATTTAAAGAGTCATTCATCTTCAGTGTTTCTAAGGTCTTTTCATGACGGTGTCATCATTATACTTTTAGAAAGATCAAGAAAAGTATAAAACTAACAGGATAGCAGTGACTCACAAATTTTCATTACTATCTGCCATATATGCAATTAAGTCATAAAAACTTTATTTGCTGTTATACACTCAATTCTTAACACCTAAAATTAAGTGAATATTTAGTAGAGTGAACATTGTAGTTCACTGGATGTAACCAGTACCTTACTTTCATGTGCAGTGTTCTATGGCTGTGAATACAAACATGCCTTACCAGAATCAGGCAGAATGACCTCACAGTTTTGAGCACTGGTGTGGTCTCATACTGTGGTGGTCATTGGTCACTATCTCTTTTCTTTAAAATTTCTATTTTTACAAAATATTTATTTATTTATTATGTACACAGAAGAGGGTACCAGATCTCATTACAGATTGTTGTGAGCTACCATATGGGTGCTGGGAATTGAACTCAGGACATCTGTAAGAACAGTCAGTGCTCTTAACTTCTGAGCCTTATCTTCAACTCCTCTTTAAAATTTCTTATATTTCTTCTTCATTTCTTACACTGCTTGCAGGTGGACAGCAAAATACTCAATTCTCAAAGATGTGGCACAGATACTTCTTAGTCTTTTTCAGTCACAGATTCTCCAAGGCCACATCAGGTCTTTGGGTAAGGAATCTTGTCAATACTTGTAATGTTTTCTATCCTCACAGATATAGCACGGTAATACCATTGGCATCACCTTCCTAGAAATGTACCTGGCACCTCAGAAAGGAAACAATAAAAGGTAGGTTGAGCCTTGAAATGCAACCAGGGATATTGTGTTTTCATGTGCCCAATGTTGAACATTGTGTATCATAAATGATGTCATATTTCCTATTTATGTGATTATCATATGTAGCAGCAAAAGCATAAACAAAGAACATTTTTGTGATTATGTCTTGACAAATATTTCAACGAATTCACATATTAGTCAGTGACAGTGTTCACAAATATTGGATGGCATTTATTGGGACATTGGTTTCAAACTCTGATTCCTGAGATTCATGTGCATATGTCAGCTTCCATTCAACCAAAACTTACTTAAACCACACTTACTTTCTTTTGTTTGTGATTTATACTTTTCATTTTAAGCACTTAACACTCGTAAACATACATTGCATGGGAATTTTTCAACTGAAATATTACTCTGAACCCATTACATACAGAAACATCACTAGAATAAGATTTTAAAGAATCTCCATGTGTGGAGAATTCTATGATGGTTATATTGATTAACTGATCACGGGTTGATACTGAGCCCATGTGGATGATAGGCAGGTTGATACTCCCAAAACTATTACTGAATAATAAACTCCAATTTTTTTTTTTCGTGTGAAAAAGAAATTTACCTTGGTTTTTGTGGTAGTTTGAATAGGTATGTATGTTCCCCTAAAATTCATGTGTTTGAACTTTTGGACTCTAATGAGTAACAATATCAGGAGTTGCAACATTGTTGGAGCAGGTATGGTCTTTTTGGAGGAAGAGTGTCATTGTGGGGACAGACTTTGATTTCTCTATGCTCAAGCTATGCCTAGCATGGAACTCAGTTCACTCCTTGTTGCCTTTTGATCAAGACATAGAAATCTAAGCTACCTTTCCAGCTCTAGATCTTCCTGCACTCTAACATATTTCCTGCCATGAAGATAATGAACTAAACCTCTGAAACTCTAAGCCAGGTTCAATTATTTTTTTTTTTATTTACAAGTGTTGTCATAGACATGGTGTGTCTTCACAGCAATAGCATCTGTAAATAAGACAGAATTTGCTATTAGGAAGTGGTGTATTGCTCATAAAGGCCCCACCTTGTTATTGTTTGGAGGATTATGGAATTTGGGACTATAGATTAGAAATGAAGTTGAATGCTTTAAGCCAGGCTTAATGGTCCATTGTCATAGAATTGTTGAAGACAGTAGTGCTGAGGATGATTTGAACAGTGGAGGCATGCCTCAAGAATTTTCAGAGGGGAAGAATGTTAGTATGTGGCTTAGAGAATGGTTTGGTCCCGTGTTTGAAAAGTTTTTCTGACCCTAAAGTTAAGAGTTTTGTTTAATTTCACTGGCAGAGTATATCTCAAAATAGCCTAGTGTTGACTGTCTTGTGGCTATTCACACCTCTGCAGATTTCCTTAATTAAAAGGATCAAGTTAAGGAAGAAAAAATACAAAATCTACAATTTGAGGAGAAAAGAAGCACCAGCAAGTGGAATGGAGTAAGTTCTGTGTTCAAGGAGATAAACAGATTAAGAAATGTAATAAGGGGAGTGATTTCCTTAGGGCAAGATCACACTCATGTAAGTTTCCAACTTGTAAAAAGTAATTAAAAATTTTTAGAGCCAGGTGTGGAAGTTCACACTGTTTATTTCAGCATTGAAAAGCAGAGGCTGGTAGATTTCTGAGTTTGAGGTCAGGCTGGTTTGGATAAAAAGTTTCAGATCATCCAAGCTTAGGCAATGAAGGAACCCATCAAAAACATTAAGCTGATGAGGATGCAATTGAAAGATCTCTGAGTTCAAGGCCAGCCTGGTGCACAGAGCCAGTTTCATTACATCGAGGATTAGGGGTGAAGGAAAACTTTGAAAATAGAACATTGGTGAAGATGCTGTTGAACAAGTTGATATGTTCCAGCCACAGCAAGCAGCAGAACTTGGCAGCTATGACCACGTGTTTCTGGCTTTATAGTCAAGGACAGAACAAAGATGCCATTGTTGTGTCATACCTATTGATGATAGCTGAATACAGGGAGTGGAACTAGCCTAAAAGAGAGAAATATGCTGCAGTCAACAAAGCAGAAGTGAGTTGGAGATTTAAAGAGCTGTTGACATGGAAAAGCAGGGTTTAGAGATTGACTTAGTGGTTTTTCCATATTGCTTTGTTCCAATATTCCTTCACTATCCTCCATTTCCTCCACTTTGGAACAGTAATGTGTATCCTGTGACATTATATGTTGGAAGTATGTGATTTTTTTATTTTAATTTTACAGGGGATTACATTTAACAGACAGAATCTAGGAAGAGATTTCAAACTTTGGACTTCAAAACCTTTTTGAGACTGTGAAAAACTATGGAGATTCTTGAAATTGTACTGAATGCACTTTTGCATTATCTTATGGTTATAATATGGTAGGGGCCATGCAGTGGAATGTGGTGGTTTGAATAGAGATTGCCTCCATAGACTCATGTGTTTGAATGTTTGGCCTATAAGGAGTAGCATTATTAGGTGTGGCCTTGTTAGAGTAGGGGTGGCATAGTTGGAGATATGTATTGCTGTAGGGGTGAGGTTTGAGATCTGTTTCAAATACACAGGTTATTCCCAGTATGGGAGGCAGTTCACTTACTGGTACCTGCATATCAAGATGTTGAACCCTCAGCTACCTCTCCAGCACCAAATTTTGCCATCATGTTGCCATAGAGTTAATGGACTAAATCTCTGAAATGGTCAGCCAGCCCCAATTAAATATTATCATTTATAAGAGGTGCTGCAGTTATGGTATCTCTTCATAACAACAGAAATCATAACTAAGACCAAAGGTATTCTTAGAACTAGAGTTATTGGCATGTATGTTTGTATTTATTCTATTTAAGCAGATGTAGGAACTTTCCCACAGTGTTGGTAGTTACATTCAGGAACATTGCCAGGCTACAAAGTTCTTGGTTTATCAACAAAGAAGTTCAAGTTTAGTATTTTCATCCTTTTATCTTTTGTTCTTTTGTTCATGTTTTTCTATCTCTTGTACGGGCCCCATTCTCATTTCCTGGGCTGGTCATATATTCATCCCACATAAACATAGATTTCTAACACCTATATGTAATGAAACCACACAGAGAGAAAATGTAGGCTATTGACCTTTCTGGGCCTGTCTTAAGTCACTGAATAGAATACTTTCTATATTCTGCTGTAGTCAAACTAATAGTGTTCTACAGTGCCAGTGCATGGAAAAGTGAGGACTGCTAGTATATGGTCAGATCCCAAAACCCATAGCCAATTCTGTCCCCCTGATTGTTCAAATGACTGTCCTTGCATGGCTGATGATTGTATTGACTACTGGTGATATACTGGAACTGCATGGTTCAGACTAGCACTCATTCAAAGCTGCCTCTGCCTATTTCTTTTAGGGGATATGATCATAATTAAAAGCATTTTATACAACTTCTGCTAAAGGAATAGAGTGTGGTATGCTGAGAATTTACTCTTACAACATTGACCCGATGGACTGAAAACCAACTGTCATCTTTCCTATTATTTCTACTTTAATACTAAGGATTGATCCATGATTATTCCAGAAACAATTTCAATAGAGACCCTAAGCATTTCCTCAGTAGCTTTCATTCATCATATATTGTCATTCCTTGTCATTTATGATAGCATTGTTTGCCTTATTTTATGCTGTTGTATATTATATGAGATTTCATCATACTGGATATTCCTTTCTCTCTAACAATCCTGAAATGAATGTGCACACACACATTTGTGTGTGTGTGTATGTGTGTCTATGTTGTATGATTTTCATGAAGCCATGTTTTAACTTGATGTGAGTTGTCATATGAACATCATTCTAATGCATTTTGTGCTTTTAATAATTTATTCTTATCTAAGTCTGTTTCAGGGTAAAGACCAAAAAGCACTCAGCATGACAAAAGTCCAAACTGAGAGCCTATATTAAATAGATCTTTTTACTACATGGAGAGAAACTTTTCTCACACTGTAGCCTCAACTTCATTTTACGGGGAGCTTGAAAAGGCAAACATACTAGATCAAACATAACCTGATTATCAGTTGGCAGTGGTGGGTACATTCTGAGGTATTGAGCATTCTCATAGTAATATACATGGATAGTCACGACTCTTGTCAAACATTAGAGGCTGAGGTCTTCTGAAGTGGTCAGGGATGGCCTTCAACACTTACTTGAGCATAAAAGATCCTTTGTTTCAGTCCCTCAGTACTCCGTGGTATAAAGACTTCTTCATCCACTGTAGCCTGTAAATATTTGTCAGTATTTATTTGACCAGAAGAATAGTGCTGTCATACACTAAAGGAAATAGTTTCAAATTACAGAATGGACTTCTGGAATCTAGCAATCACAATTATTTTCTTATTACAAACTACAACTGGAATTCTTGGAAATTTCTCTCTAATTTTCTACTATCTAGACCTTTACTACAGAGAATGGACATTAAAGCCCACAGACTTGATTCTTATGAATATAATGGCAGCCAATGCCTTGATCATTCTCTCTGCAGGAGTGCCCCAAACAATGGCATTATTGGGGTTTAAGTATTTCTTGAATGATTTTGGATGCAAGCTCCTAGTATATATTCAAGGACTTGGTAGGAGTGTGTCCATTGGCACCACCTGCCTCTTGAGTGTCTTCCAGGCCTTGACCATTAGTCCTAGGAAGTCCTGTTGGAAGGATCAAGAAGTCAAAGTAAAGACAAACATCAGCTGCCACATCTCCCTCCTCTGGATCATGTACATATTCATAAATTTCATTTATTTTGCATACACACTTGTCAATAGGAATAGCAAAAATGTGACAAGAAAACGAGATTATGAATATTGCTCCATTGTAGAGTGTGATGAAATTGGTGGTTTACTCTATGCAGCATTGGTAGTATGCCCTGAAGTCTTCTTTTCTATGCTCATGGCCTGGTCCAGTGGATCCATGACTATTATTCTTTACAGACACAAGCAGAGGGTTCAACACATCCGCAGCACTCATGTTTCCATCAGAAACTCCCCTGAATCCAGAATAACCGAGAACATTCTCATCCTAGTGATTACCTTTCTTGCTTTTTACACTCTCTCCTCCATCTTAAGAGGTTACATTACTCTTTTGTATAATAACAATTGGTGGCTGGTGAACATCAATCGCTTCACTTCATTGTGTTTTCCATCATTTGGCCCCTTTGTTTTCATTAATAATTACTCTATTTTATCCAGGTTTGGTTTCAACTGGATAAAGAATAAATATCACTTATGCACATTTTAAGTATGCAGATGATATGTTTTGCTTGGTATTCAAATGTTTACTCACCTGACACCCTCAAATGGTCAATGCAGAAAGATATTTAGGTAGTACCTTGTCTTTTTAAGATTTGCTGAAATGAATATAGGATTTTTGCCTGGTGGTTGAATCAGCAGCCTACATGATCCAATCCTATTGTGTGAGTCCCATTGTATTCTTCAACCTGAAGCTGTGGGAGTCTGCCCTTTGACCACCTGATATTCACAGAAGCCTGCAAAACTTGCAGTAACACTGCCCTTTTGTGTCATTCATTCTCTGAGAATCTTGTCTCCTTGGTGATTGCACAGATGGCTCTGGGTAGGACATTCTACTTACATGGATACTGAAATAGTGCCTGGCCATGAAATTGTGCATGAGGAAGCCCTGTCCCATCACGCCTTCTCTAGCCTGCACCAATACAGGAAAAATAAAATAAGATTACTATCTTTTCCCTTGTATGAAAATCAATTTAAAATGACTGAGGGTTGTCTTGTAATTGAGTCTTGTTTGCTAATATTTTATTAAGAGTTTTAGCATCATCACAGAAATTGACTTGTAAATTTCCTTTGCTGTTGTTCTGTCTTTTTCGGGTTTGGCATCAGTGTAATGTTGGCTTCACCAAAAGAGTTTGAAAGAATTTAATACAGTCATGATAGAAATCAGTTCTTTGGATTCAGAAAAAAAAATGACTTTATTTGACCTAGGTATTCTGCTCCAGGACATAATCCCATAGAACTACATATCATATCCTAGAGACATTTTCATATCATTTTTGTTGCTGTTTTTTTGGGACAAGGTTTCTCTGTGTAGCTTTGGCACCTTTGCTGGAACTCACTCTATACACAGCAATCTGCCTGCCTTTGCCTCTTGAGTGCTGGGATTATAGGCATGCACCACCACTGCCGGGCTTCATATCTATTTTAATTGCTGCTCTTTTTACTATAACAAGAAAAGAGGGGCTGCTTAAATATCCATAAAGAGATATATTCATAATTAAATTTGTGTTGCATGCAAAATGGAATATTATTGAATGCAGTGAAAGATGAAATCACAAAATATGTAGGAAAACTGATGAACTTATTAGGGATAATAGTAAGCCAGATCACACAAGCTCAGAATGAAAACTAAAAAAACACATATTTTCCATCATACACAGGTCCTATCCAATAATGTCTACAGATATATATGCAAATGGATATAAGTATATCTTCAGGATAACATTTAGAAATGAGACATAGAAAGGTAATATTAAGTGATGAATAGGTAATAGAATTCATGAGTTATGAAAGAGGATATAAAGAAAATCATTTCTCAATATGCTACTCTGACATTTTTTCTGGTGCATAAGGTTATAAAAATGTAAGTGCCAGTGAAAATGTGTAACCCTAAGCAAAGGTGTATGGCCTTTGCATGGCTATTCTAACTGTACTGAAGTTCAGTGATAGGTGCAGAATGGGTCCCTGGGCAAGTATTCCTATGACTAGTTCATTGTTGCCCTTTAATGCTTCCATTTGTGAGATTAATATGAAACAGCATCACAGTCTTTCCAAAGATTCAGGGATGGTTCCACATATACTCATCAGTAAATGTAAAGCATCACACAGATGGAATCAAAGACAGAAACATGGTTACCATATTAGATACAAGAAAAGTCTTTGTTTTTCTTTTTTTTTGAACATATTATTGAAAGTAGTTTCTTCCCTCATACAATAGATCCTGATTAAAATTTCATTTCTGCCTACACTTCCCAGCTCCTCCCCTCCTCCCCTTTCATGCAGATCCACTTCCTTTCTGTCAGATGGAAAAAATAGGTTTCTAAGTCACAAGAACAAAACATAACAAAATAAAATACACTAAAATAAGATAAAACTATCACATGGAAGTTGTACAAGGCTAACCAACAAAAGGAACATAGCCCAAGAGAAGGCACAGGAATCTGAGATCCACTCATTCACATATCATGAATGCCACTAAATATTTAATTGAAAGTTACAACATAGTGTTTTAGTCTCTTTGAATTCATATGATATTTGATTATTTCATTTAGAAGGCCTTGCTCTCCTGTTATCATGCATCTCTTCTGGCTTTTATGTCCTTCCTGTCTCTTTTTTCATTGGATTCCCTGAGCTGAGAACCCCAGGATTAAGTGAGACAATCCATTTGCCAGCCCAGATGTCAGAAGTATTTAAAAAATCCTTCATTATAAAGGCCATTGAGTGTCCAAAGATGAATAGATCATATCCCAACATAAGAAATTCTACATACTATGAACCTAGAGTCAACTGTTAAGATCCAAGAATCTTATATGCAATAGGTACATCCTTACTGATCTCCAGTTATGTTTAATCCTCAAAAGTGTCTGCTTGTTTTCAATGTAGTTCTAGAATTGAGGCATGATATGCAAAACATAAGATTTTGAAAAGACTTTTCTATTTGAGCCATATTTATAAAAGGAACATGTTAGGGGAAAGACAGGAGAAGGGAAGAAAAATGAGCATATTAAAATGAAGGAGACTGGGCAAGACAGAACAAAGGTTGATATGGGTTGAAGAAAAGGTCTCCAAAGTTTTGGCAAAGATTCTGATGGTTTAATAAAGAACTGGCCAATAGCAAGGCAGAAGAAAGGATAGGCAGGGCTGACAGCCAGAGGGTCTATATAGAAGGAGAAAACTGGGCAGAGGGCTTAGAGCTAGAGAAGAAGAAAGACTCCAGCGGCCAGCCACCCAGCTACATAGTGACTCATGGAGTAAGAGTAAGATTTACAGAAATTAGGGAACAGGGAAAGCCCAGAGGCAAAAGGTAGTCAGAATAATTTAAGGAAAACTGGCAAGAAAATAAGCCAAGCTAAGGCTGGGCATTGATAATTAAGAATAAGCCTCAGTGTGTGATTTATTTGGAAGCTGGGTGGTAGGTCCCCAAAAAAGAGGTAAAACAACAACCACAGGTATCTTCTGGATGTTGCGATGTTGGATTTAGAGCTGTGTGATGTAATGACTGAGCCTGTCCTTGTAAGGTACACATGATGAGACTCAATAATTTGTATAATGACTATGCTATAATAAAGAAGATCTAACATCAGTGGGGTCCATGCTATGCTGAAATCTCCCCATCTGGGAAACAAATGGCTGACAGTCCAGATGGGCGAATGCTAGAAACATGTCACTGTGATCTGTCTACTTTACCCAAACCCATTAACAGATTCAATACAATACCAGGAAAAACTCCCATTGCCCAGAAATACCACTCTTGATCATATACCAAAAGATGCACATTCATACCACAAGGACACATGTTCAACTGAATTCATAGCAGCATTACTTGTAAGAGCCAGAACATGGAAATTACCTGGATACCCCACAACTGAAGAATTGATAAAGAAAATGTGGTAGATCTACACAATGAAATATTACTCAGCTGTAAAAATAAAATGACATCATTCAATTTGCAGGCAAATGGATGGAACTAGAAAAAAATCATCCTGAGTGAGGTAATCCAGACCCAAAAAACAAACATGGTATGTATTCACTCATAAGTGGATACTAGATGTAAAGCAAAGGATAACCAGACTACAGCCCACAGCTCCAGGAATCTAGGTAACAAGGAGGAATCTAAGAGATTAATTGATCACTCTGGGAAGGGGAAAGATATGGATATTCTGGGTAAACTGGGAGTGGGGGTAGTAAAGGGGAGGGGAAGGGTAATGAGAACATGAGGAAATGAGATGGTTGAGTTGGTGGAGGGATGGTGTGGGAGAGCAATGAAAGAGATACCTCAATAGAGGGAGCCATTATTGAGCTAGGGAGAAGCCTGATGCTAGGGAAATTCCCAGGAATCAGCAGGGATGACCCCAGCTAAGACCACTAGCAATAGTGTAGAGGGTACTTGAACTGCTCTTCCCCTGTCATCAGATTGGTGACCCTAATTGTCATCATAGAACTTTTATCTATTAACTGGTGGAAGCAGATGCAGAGACCCATATCCAAGTTCCAGGCTGAGCTAAGAGAGTCCAGTTGAAGAGAACGAAGAGAGATTCTATGACCAAGGGGGCTCAAAATCATGATCAGAAAACCCACAGAGACAGATGACTACACATAGACACTAGGCTGAAAGGAGTATCCTGCATGGGACCAAACTAGGACCTTTGCATGTGGATATAGGCAACATTTTTTAGCCTGCTCTGTTTGTGGGACGCTTGGCAGTGGAACCAGGATCTATCCCTTGTGCATGAGCTGGCTTTTTGAAGCCCGTTCCACATTGTAGGATGCCATGCTCAGCCTTGATGAGGGTGAGGGGTGGGGAGTGGGCTTTGCCCTGCTTCAACTGAATGTGCCAAACCTATTGACTCCCCATGGAGGCCTTACCATTTCTGAAGAGAAGATAGGAATGGGGTGAGGGATGTGGTGGGGGGAACAGGAGGATGGGAGGAAGGAAAAAATGTGGTTGGTATGTAACATGAATTAAAAGAAATTAAAAGAGTAAGAAAACTTCCATCTATAATGTGAATCTTAAAAGGTCATATTAATAAAAACAAACCTAGAGCCAGGTATTGGGGTAAATGCTGAAAGATCAGAGAAACAGAACCAGCCACAACTAACCTCACCTCACCAATTCCTCAGCTGATCTCGTTTCCTCAATCTAGAAGCCTCTGTGTCCTCATATGAATGGATCTTGGCTGAACTGCTGCTCAAAAGCCTAAAAGCTTAACCAGGCCCTAGTTCCTGGTCTTCATGCCTTATATACCTTTCTGCTTGCCATCACTTCCTGGCTTTAAAGGCATGTGTCACCATGACTGGCTGTTTTCCAGTGTGGCTTTGAACTCATAGAGATCTGGATGGATCTCTGCCTCTGGGATGCTAGGATTAATGGTGTATGTGCCACCATTTTCTGGCCTCTATATCTAGTGGCTGTTCTGTTCTCTGACCCCAGATAAGTTTATTAGGGTTCACAGCATATTGGGGGATATGGTGTCACCACCCCCTCTCATTTTTTCATACGAATAGGAAACAAACAACCCTAAAATTCATGTAGAACCACAACAGATCTAGATAGAAAATATAATCCTGATCAGAAAGAATGATACTGGAGAAATTGCCATATCATATCTGAAGACACAGTACAGAGGCAAAAGCAAAAAACAAAAAAAACCCAAAAAACCCAAAACAGTGTGTTTTGGCATGAATACACACATGTAGAACAATGGGACAAAATTGAAGACTCAACAAGGAGAGGGTACCACGTGAGTCCTCTTTTTTTATTTTGTTTTTATCCTGGCATGACTGGACTCTGGATGGCCTGGGAATTGATCCTGATTCCTCTGGAACATCAGTCAATACTCTTAACTGCTGAACCACCTCTCTTTTCTCTGCCTTGTGATTTCCTCCCTCCACCGAGCTCTATCATTTCCTGTCTGTCTGTACAGACCTCCAGGCCTCAATGAGCAGCTAGCTCCTTCTTCTGATTTTTAGGCAAGCTTTATTTGTTAGAACGCAAATAAAATATCACCACATTTCAGCCATTTAATATTAAACAGTATGCCAAAAGCATATGGTGGAGAAAAGAAAACATCTTCAACAAATTGTGCTGGGAAAATTGAATTTCTGCATGCAAAGAATGAAATGAGACCTGTACCTATCACTTCAGAAAACAAAACAAAACAAAAACAAACAAACAACAACAACAAAAACTCCTAACTCCAAATGGGTCAAAGACTTAAATGTGAAACCTGAATCAGTGAAACTGCTAGGAGAAAACATAGGCAAGACCCTACATGTCATAGGTGTAGGAAAGGACTGAATAGAACTCCATTTGCTCAAGAATTAAAGAAAAATATTTTTCTTTTTATTGATTAAAATTGTTTTTTAATAATTTTATATACACACATATGTACAAACACACTCACACAATATATGTATATATATATATATATATGTATATATATATATAATGTATAAGTATAGGTATATATCTATTCTGTTTACTGTTTCCTTTGTTGCTGGCCTGATAATTTCAAAAACCAAAAAGTTCTTCTCCAACCAATGGTTCTGCAGTGTAATGACATTTAGATACAAGCACCTCACCAAGAATTCTTCAGGGTTTTAATGCCATTCTGGGACTGCTGAGGTATCCATCCACAGAGAATGACTAGTTACTGGTTCCTCATTCTATCCAGTTTGACAAAAACAATGTTGAATCGGCACAGTCCATAATGTCTAAAACATTCTAATAAATTACAACTGTAATATATATATACATATATATGTATATATACATATATATGTATATATATGTTACAATTGTGATATATAATATATAATATAATATATTACAGTGAGACTTAAGCTCATCAATTTGACAATCAAGTCTAACCCTCAAAGCTCTGTGAGATTTTAAAAACAGTGATAATGCTAGATGCATACCCACTTAGACATGTGCACAGGTATGGAGAGCCATATCGACAGAGGCTTGCCCTGAGAGCATAATGTGAATAGTGGGGACACAGCTTCTTCTTTACAACCAAGAATATGCTTGGCAGAATTGGTAGTGGACTTGGGCTGAGACTTGGAGGAGTTTCAGCTTCTGATCCTGAGAACACAACACTTAGCACCCAAGGGAGAATGATAATCATTCCCTAGGAAACTGTTTGATCTCTGTTGTCCTTGAAATATCCTGTGTTCCCCTTATGCAGTATTGTTTGATTCAGCCTCCCATTGACTCTGCCTCATTGTATGGCATCCCCTCCCTTTTTTCTTACTATCATTGTCTTATTTCTCCTTTCAGGAAAACCAAGTAAGATGCTGTATAAGTAAGATGAAAGTTTCTTAATAAACCTATTTGGCTTGAGACATAACTTTTGTAAAACCTCCAGATTCCAAAATTTATCTCCTTTGTCCTCCTGTCTCTTTATCTTCTGTTCACCTGGTCCTCTCTCTCTCTGAAGACTCTGACACTGAAGAATGACTTGCTCATCCAGTTCATGTAGGAACACACATGATAATTCACACATACACAGAAGCAAATGTGCACAAGAAATAAATAACATACACCTATCATTTTTAAACCAGTATTGCAGTTGTTTATCATTATCCATAGTGAGTATATATATGGAAAGAAGCAAGAAGCAGCTCCAGAAACTGCTAATTTCAAAAGGTAGCAGAAGATAGTAGTCTCCACTGCTGAGCAAACACCAAGAGCCACAACAGCAGAACCAGTACTAGTGGTTAGGGTCCACAGACTTTCTGCCAAGAAGCTAAGCCACGAGCGAGGTTAACGACAAGCAGCAGATTGGAAAGCCCTGCAGAGATGCCATGCTGCAGGAAGGGTGAACAGCAAGATTCTGAAACCTTTGAGATGATACACTGTGAGAATGGAAATTGGCAGAGAAAGCTCAGTGGTTTGTGTCACCTGAGAAAAGATCAACAGTGAGCAGAGTAGCGGTGAACAGCAGAGATGGCAGATGGCAGAGTTAGACTACTTCCAGAGTGTACTGCAATGCATTGAAAAGCAATTAGCTGGATAGGTACCACAAACCAAAGCCAAATCAAGACCAGATAAACTATTTAAATAGACCAACAATCCGCAAGGAAATAGAAACAGTCATTAAACGTCTCCCAACCAAAAAAAAAAAAAAAGCCCAGGACCAGATGGTTTCAGCACAGAATTCTACCAGATCTTCAAAGAAGAGTTAATACCAATGCTCTAAGAAATTGTTCCACAAAATAGAAATAAAAGAAACATTACCAAACTCTTTTTGTGAGGCTACAGTTACTCTGCTTCCCAAGCCAAACAAAGATGCAACAAAGAGAGAATTACATAACAATCTCCCTTATGAACATTGATGCAAAAATACTGAGTAAAATATTGGCAAATAGACTCCAAGAAGACATCAAAAACATTATCCACCATGAACAAGTAGGCTTCATCCCAGGAATGCAAGGTTGATTCAACATATGAAAGTCTGTCAATGTAATACACCATAAAAACAAATTGAAAGAAAAAAACACACATGATCATTTCATTAGATGCTAAAAAAGCCGCTAACAAAATCTAACACCCCTTCATGATAAAGGTCTTAGAGAGATCAGGAATACAGGGAACATACCTAAACATAATAAAGACAATTTACAGCAAATCAACAACCACAATCAAATTAAATGGAGAGAAACTCAAAGTGGTCCCACTAAAATCAGGAACAAGACAGGTGGTCCACTCTCACCATATTTATTCAGTGTAGTACTTGAAGTTCTAGCTGGAGCAATAAGACAACAAAAGGAGATCAAGGGGATACAAATAGGAAGGAAAATGTCAAACTTTCACTATATGCAGACTATATGATAGTGTTCCTAAGTGACTCCAAAAATTCAACCAAGGAACTCCTACAGTTGATAAACACCTTCAGTAATATGGCAGGATACAAGATTAACTAAAAAATCAGTAGCCCTCTTATATACAAATGACAAATGGGCTAAGAAAGACATCAGAGAAACATCATCCTTTATAATAGCCACAAATAATATAAAATTCCTTAGGGTAACTCTAACTAAGCAAGTGAAGGACCTGTATGACAAGAACTTTAAGTCTCTGAAGAAGGAAATTGAAAAAGATATCAGAAAATGGAAAGATCTCCCGTGCTCATGGACAGGTAGGATTAACATAATAAAAATGGCAATCTCACCAAAAGCAATCTACAGATTCAATGCAATTCCGATCAAAATCCAAACATAATTCTTCACAGACCTGGAAAGAATAATACACAACTTCATAGGGGAAAAAAAACCAAACAGGATAACCAAAACAATCCTGTACAATACTCCTACCTCTGGAGGCATCACGATCCCTGACTTCAAGCTCTACTGTGGAGGTAGAGTATTAAGAACAGCATGGTACTGGAATAATAACCAACATGTGGACCAATGGATACAAATTTAATACCCTGACATCAACCCACACACCTATAAACACCTGATTTTTGACAAGGAAGTCAAAAGTGTACAGTGGAAAAAAGAAAGCATCTTCAACAAATGGTGCTGACATAACTGGGTGTCAACATGTAAAAGATTGCAAATATATCTATACTTGTTACTGTGCACATAACTTAAGTCAAGGTGGATCAAAGACCTCAACATAAATCTAGTTACTCTGAATCTGATAGAAGAGAAAGTAGGAAGTAGTCTTGAATGAATTGGCACTGGAGATCACTTCCTAAATATAACACCGGTAGGGTAGACACTGAAAGCAACAACTAATTAATGGGACCTCTTGAAACTGAGTAGCTTTTATAGGGCAAAGGACATGGTCAATATGAAAAAATGACAGCCTACAGAATGGGAAAAGATCTTCACCAACCCCACATCTGAAAAAAGGTTGATCTCCAGAATATACATAGAACTCAAGAAACTAGACATCAAAATACCTAACAGTCCAATTTAAAAATGGGCTATAGAGTTAAAGAGAGAATTCTCAGCAGAAGAATCTCAAAGGGCCAAAAAACATTTAAGGAATTGTTCAACATCCTCAGTCATCAGGGAAATGCAAATCAAAATGAACCTGAGATACCATCTTACACCTGTCAGAAGGGCTAAGATCAAAACCCCTGAAGACAGCTTATGTTGGAGAGGATGTGGAGCAAAGGGAACACTCCTTTATTGTTCCTGGGAATGCAAACTTGTACAGCCACTCTGGAAATCAATATGACAGTTTCTCAGAAAATTGGGAATCAATCTATCTCAAGACCCAGCTATATCACTCTTGGGCATATAACCAAGGAATGCTCAATCTTACCACAAGTGCACATGCTCAACTATGTTCATAGCAGCATTATTGTAATAGTCAGAACCTGGAAACAATCTAGATACCCTCAAATGAAGAATGGATAAAGAAAATGTGACACATATACACAATGGAGTACTATTCAGCAGAGAAAAACAATGGCATCATGAGGTTTGCAGGCAAAGGGATAGAACTAGAAAATATCATCCTGAGTGAGGTAACCCAGACTCAGAAAGACAAACTACTCACTCATAAGTAGATACTAGATGTAAAGCAAAGGATAAGCAGACTACAACCCACAGCTCTAGGGAGGTTAGCTAGTAAGTAAGACCCTAAAATAGACACAGCGATTGCCCAGCAATGGAGATATGTATGAGATCTACATGAGCAAACTGGGAGTTGGGGGGTTATTGGAGGGCAAGGAATGGAGGAATGAAAGCTCAGGGTAGTGGGAGGTTTGAGCTGGTTCAGGAAGAAAGTGGAAGAACAAGGAAAGAGATACCATGATAAATGAATGCACCATGGGAATAGGGAGAAAGAGAGTGCTGGGAGGTCCCCAGGATCCACAAAGATGAGTCCACCATAGTATACTGGCAATGGTCAAGAGGGTGCCTGAGCTGACCTACTCTGGTGAGTAGATGACTGAATACCCTGTCATCATAGAACCCTCATCCAGTGACCTATGGAAGCAGATGCAGAGATCCACAACTGGGACCTAGGTCGAGCTTCAGGAGTCCAATTGACGAGAGAGGAGGGATTCCATGTGCAAGAGATTGAGACCATGATAGGAAAAATACAGAGACAACTAGCCAAACTAGTAGAAACACATAAACTGTGAACCAATAGCTAAGGAGCCCCATGGTACTGGACTAGGCCCTCTGGATAAATGAGATAGTTGTTTAGCATGAACTGTTTAGGGGGCCCCCAGGCAGTGGGACCAGGATCTGTACCGAGTGCATGATCCAGCTTTTTGGAACCTATGCCTATGGTGAGACACTTTGTGTAGCCTTGGTACAGGGAGGAGGGGCTTGTACCTGCCTCAACTGAATGTAGCAGACTGAGCTGCCTCACCAGGGGAGACCTTGCCTTGAAGGAGGTAGGAATGGAGATGGGTTGGGGGAAGGTCTGGGGGTGAGAAGGGGAAGGACAAGGGAATCTGTGGTTGATATGTGAAATGAATAGAAAAATCTCTGAATTAAAAAAGGAGAAAAAAGAATGATTATATGCCAGCTTTCTATTAAATGACATAGAATATTAGGAAACCAAAGTAGCATTGAATAAAATACAATTAAAATAATAAAAGAACAAAAAACATACCCTTGAATTAAGACTAGACATAGGTGGTATTACTTTCTTCTAACACTGATATCCCCTCCCTAGCATGAATATACATTTGTTTATGTCACCATATATAATGTTCCAACATCACCTCACACCATACTCTTGTAAATCTCCCCAGTTAAAGTCATTGGATAATCAAACTAAACAAGGGTAGAAAAATATTTTTGATCTCTCTTCAGTGCCTAATGTATTTGTGCCTGTCCTCTCAGAAAAATACACACAATTGTCCGTAATCATATTCACAAATTTCACAATCATCAATAATTTTTTATAAATAAGTCTTCCAATAAAATTGGCAAATTGACCTTTCAGAATAATACAAATTAGTGCATGTGAATAGACTTCATTAATTAAATTAACTGATTAAATTATCAAAGAATGCACGTGATAAATAAATTTTAAAGTAAATGATATTTGGTATTCCTCTTCAGAGTACACACTAAACATTGAAAACACAACACTGGTCAATAACCAGACTGTACTATTTAAATATCAGTGCTTATCATTATGTGTCAGGGACGGCATATAAGATGGCTGATGTGCAGTCAGCAGAGATTGGAGAAAAGGGGACCCGAGATTGTGGGCCATCAACTCTCCATGTGTTCCCCTCTGGATCCTCTGCATAACATGCCTATAGAGGGCCAAGGCAGAAATGCCTACGTGTCCCAAGGTTATGCTTTATGGCATGCACACATGTCATGCCTATCTCCATATAAATATTCCTTGTAATACTAGTCTTCTTCTGTCTGATCTTCATGTTCTGTGTTGCTAAATCAATGGCAATTTCTGTGATACAGGAAAGAAGTAAAGTAAATTTCACAGGAAATTATACAGAGATGATCACTCAGGCTGGGGTTAATACAGTTATGTATTTCATGGAAAAGAACCTGAAGCCTTGAGAAGATTTTTAGGCTTGGATAAACTGTACCAAATGTATGGTCAACTAGCACATGGTATGATGTGTATCAACACACTGGACTAAATTGGCCATGATGAATAATTCAGTTTCTGAGGATATTACAAGGGCATTATGTAAAACTTGAGACCCTAAGGGGTATTGGCTGAAGACTGTGGATGGAGTAACATATAGATGGGATGACAAACTAAATGTGTGGGAACCTAGAATAGGAGGAAAAGAGTGGTCTCCACCAAGAAAGGGAGATGGCAACTTTAATTCAGATACTTTTATTTCTTCTGTAGGAGTGTGGAGATATTGTGACAATGGAGTGATTGCTACAAGCTTTATTGGTTTCCTAGATTAAAAAGAGCTGCCAAGAAAGGTGAGCTTCCTATCATAAAAGCTATATAAATTAGATTAGGTCTTCCTTGGGATTGTTGTATATAGAAGGACAGAAGTTGCTGAGTTGCAGAGATAGATTACTTCTCTGAGGTCATTATAGCCCACCAGTCATGGGGCTTGGTGTTTGCAGAGGGCTGAGGAGGAACTTAGGTGGCTGCAGGGGTCTTGAGGTCAGAGCAGGCTGTGTGAGAAGGAAATGACTGTCTGGTACATTGACCACCATTCTTATTTTTACCTTTTTTGTGAAATTACATGTTACTAGCCTTTGGGTCAAGTGCTCAAATGATTGTATAATCACTAATAATAAAAATAGATTATGCTTGCTTTGGTGTTAAGTTTGAGATAGATCTTGTGTTTAGTAAAAGATGATGAAGAATATATTGGTGATTGTTTAAGAATAATTTTTGGAATCATGAGAACATTTTGTCTTGGGTGATTTCCTCTGTTCTTTCTGTTCCCCCTTTACTTATGATAATAAAAGACTGAGGTCACCAGGGCAAAGCAGGAACTAAAGTTAGAGAAGCCAAGAGAAGTTAGAAAAGATAAGAGAAGTTAGAGAAGCTAAGAGAAGTTAAAGATGTTAAGGAAAACTAAGAGAAGCTAAGAGAAATTAAGAGAAACTAAGAGAAGCCAGGGAAGCAAAAGAAACTTAGCAACTGCAGAAGCCTGAAGTGATATATTTACACAGGAGTATTACTTAGTTGTTAGACAAAATGACATCATGAAATTTGTTTACTGATGGAAGTAACTGCAAAAAAATTTCTTTATCCATTCTTCTTTGAAGAGACATCTAGATTGTTTCCACTTTTTGGCCATCATGAAAAAAGCCACTAGGAACATAGTAGAGTCAGTGTCCTTGTGTTAGGATGGGGCATCTTTTGGTTACATGTCTAAGAGTTGGTCACCAATATTCTGAGGAGCTGTCATATTAACTGGACAATGTTGCACTCTCACAAGCAATAGAGGAGTGTTTCCCATGGTTCACATCTTGCCAGCAAGAGCTGTCAAATTGTTATTGATCTTACCCATTCTGAGAGGTATACGCTGGAATTTCAGTGTTGTTTTGATTTACATTTCTCTGGTGGCTCAGGATGTTACATTTCTTTAAGTGTTTCTTCCTCTATTTTGGATTCTCTGTTTATGTATGTCCAGCATGTTTTTTATTCAGTTCTTTGGTTTGTTGATGTGCAGTTTCTTGAGTTCTTTATGTATTTTGGATTTTAGCCCTATATCAGTTGTGGAGTTGATGAAAGTCTTTTCCCATTCTGTGGACTGCTGTTTTGTCTTATTGATAGTGTCTTTTACCATAGAAACACTTTTCAGCTTCATGAAGTCCCATTTATTAATTGTTGATCTTAATGCCTGTGATATTGGTGGTCTGTTTAAGAAACTGTTCCCAGGACTAATTCTTTTAAGGATATTCTCAACTTTCCCTTCCATCAGGTTTAATATCTGGCTTTATGTTTGGGTTTTTGATCCACTTGGGCTTGAGTTTGGTGCAGGGTGATCAATATTGATTTACTTGTATTCTTCTACATGCACACATCCAGTTAGACCGATACCATTCACTGAAGATGCTTCCCTCAAACCCCAGCATGTATTTATGGCTTATTTTTCAATAACATTTTTTAACAATTCTTCTCTAATTCTTTACATCCCAACTGAAGTTTCCCATACCTCCATTCTTCCACATCCTCCTACCCAATCACTCACCTCCCAGTGGGTCTACGTTCCCTTTAGCATTCAACACTTGGCATATAACCATTATCACTATCATGCCATTTTGTCCTTTTAGATATTTTTTCATTTGTTCTCTTTTGCTGACAGCCAGCAATACTTGATTCTGCAATTTAGGATGTGAATCTAGGTGCAGACCTGCACTGGTTCACTTTTGGCCTGAAGGTAAAAATGTTGATTGAAAGTCCTATATTCATAGCCCAGCTAAATCAATATAGTCCACATAGCCCCACAGCTTAATTATCTCTGCTACTGTGATGTTTTCCATGGAAACAATGAGCTGTTATTTCTAATACAAACTATATTAGGAAGAAACTTTGGAGATTATCTGCATGTACTCTGAAAGTTCATATTGACAGTGTGTTCACAGAAAAGAAAATAGAAGGAGAAATGGAAAGAGGGATGCAGACAGCACAGCTTTTAGAGCTCACTGACTACACAAGCACAGTGTGTTGTCTGATGAGAACAGGTGCTGTAAGTCTGAAGAGTGAAGTGTGGTGTCTGATGAACAGAAAGGGTCAGAATGCTGGGAAGAATGCAGCCATGGCTACACCTGCATAGGACAGCCTCCTGGTGTCTTCAGTGACAAACAGATAAGATGTAAAGACAATAGAGGTTACATAGAAAAACACAAAGATGCTCACTAAGGTAAGGATGTTTTGGGTTGCTCTGGTCTCAGGTGATGACCTAGGAGATAGGGATTTGTGGATATGTTGAACCCTCTGCTTGTGTTTGAGCAGAATAAACACATGTAGCCACTGGCCCACATCATCAGTCCCAAAAATATGACATCATTGGATGCCAATAGGATTGTATTAAGTATACCAAGTAGTCATCCAGGATTCATAATAACACAGAATCCAAAATCTTTTATTCCAGTATCATTTTTTTCTACCCAATATATCAGACATATACCAACAGCTGCAGTGGCCAGCCCAGCCTCAGAGAAGAACTAATGATCCTGGGGGCTGTGCCCTTGAGCTCTGCCAACTTGGAATTATTGGGGCTGATGGTGATGGCCTGAAGGACACTCAGCATGGATGTGGAGCCCAGGGACATTTTTCTGGCAACTCTATGAAAATAAAAGATGAGTTTACATGAAACATAATCTAGATAGTAAGTTTGACTAAAAGCAGCAATGGTCTGTGGGATTCCTTTGCAGAGAACAATGAAATTGGCCCAGGTCAGGTGTTTGGGCTTTTCCCTGATTCCAGAGACATCAGCAATGATAAAACAACAAAACATGGCTGAGTTACCCACCATTCCCAGTGTAGTCTGGGACAAGAAGAAGATTCCTACAGCCAAGTCTCTGGTTTCCATTCTGTCATGGTCCTGGGACACTGCATAACACATCCAGAAGACACCTGTTATAGAAGTTGGACTATCTTCTCCATAGCATGTCACATAATGTACTACATAGACACTATCATCTTATTTCCATAAGTATTGTTAAAATGCATCTTGATAGTAAGAAGTTCACTAGGTCTCAATGATTTCCTATTGTTTGAATTATAGGTAATTACCTGGAACATTGTGGTAAAAGTTAAACTTTGTAGAGTCGTTAATAGGTGTTACCATTTTTCAATGCTTTACAATTAATAGCTGGTTTAAAATCCACAAATGCACTTGTGAGAGGGTTTAATGATGAAACTACACTCAGAATAGTGTCCTCTGTGCAGATACAGTGGATTCCAATGTCCCAGCAAGCAGTAAAAGTCAGAGATTTACTAGAAATGAAACTGCCTGACCCCATGGGAAATCCTAACCCCAAACTAAAATGTTACTGACAAACTGATAGCTACTAGGAGATGGGGAATGGCCCCCAATAATTAAACCATGCTCCTGTGGATAACCACACTCCAAAGAGTGTATGGGTAACACAAACTGTGTTTTATGGGTTAAAACATTAAAAAGATAGAAGGATGGTGTATCTGTGAGGAGTTAGAGAGGTATGAAAATGATCATCATACTACTGTGATATTCTCCATGGAAACAACAAGTGGTGAATTTTTCCACCACTCACAAAATACAGGGTGGATTGCCTGTGTCCCAGGCTAAAGTACAAGCAGTATTTGGAAGAAACTGTGTAGATAGTCTGAAGCTACTTTGAAGGTTCATATTGTCAGTGTACACATAGTACAGAACGTAGTAAAAAAATGTAAAGAGGGATACAGACAGGACAGCTTTTAGAGCTCTCTGACTGTACAAGCACAGGGACTTGTCTGATGAGAACAGGTACAGAAAAGCCTGAAAACAGAGGTGTGCTGTCTGATGAGCAGAAAAGGGCACACTGTTGGGAAGCATGCAGCCATGGCTACACTGGTGTTGAACAGCCACCTACTGGTTCCTTCAAGGACAGACAGATAAGATGTAAAGGCAATAGAGGTTACATGGAAAAACATAAAGCTGCTCACCAGTGTGAGGATGCTTTGGGTGGCTCTGGTCTCAGGGGATGACCTAGGAGACAGGGTTCTGTGGATGTGTTGCAACCTCTGCTTGTGTTTGAGCAGGATGAACACCATATAGCAACTTGCCAAAATCATAAGTCCCAAAAAGATTATATCATAGAATGAAAATAGGATTACAAATATTGTCTCTATTAGTCTCCCAGGACTCATAACTGCACAGTATCCATAATCTTTTAACCCACTAACATTTCTTCTACCCCATATGTCAGTTGTGTACACAGGAATGGAACCATATCTCAAAAGTTGGAGGGCCCAACACAGAGCCATTGAAGGGCCAACGATCCTGGGGGCTCTGACCTTGAGCTGGGACCACTTGGAATTAGGGCTGATGGTGATGGCCTGAAGGACACTCAGCAGGGATGTGGAGGCCAGGGACATTCCTCTGGCAACTCTATGAAAATATAAGGCAAGTTTACATGAAACATAATCTAGATAGTAAGTCTGACTAAAAGTAGCAATGGTCTGTGGGATTCCTTTGCAGAGAACAATGAAGTTGGCCCAGGTCAGGTGTTTGACAATCAGGTCTGTGGGCTTTGCCCTGATTCCAGAGATGTCAGCAATGATAAAACAACAAAGCAAGGCTGAGTTTCCCAGCATTCCCAGTGCAGTCTGAGATGTGAAGAAGATGCCCACAGCCATATCTCTGGAAATCATTCTGTAATGGTCATGGGTCACTGCAAAATGTTCCAGGGGACACTCATTAAACAAGTTGGACTATGTTCTTCATAGCATGTCAAAAAGGTATAGACACTATCTACTAATGTTCATAAGTAATGTTAAATTATGTCTTTGTACTAAGAAGTTTCCTGGGTACCAAAGAATTCCTGTTGTTTGAATTGCTGATAATGAACTGGAACAGTGAGGAAAAAATTCAACTTTATAGTGCTATTAATAGGTATTAGCATTTTTAGATGCTTTACAATTAATACTTGGCTTAAAATCCATAATGCACTGGTGAGAGGGTCCAATGATCAAACTGCATTCTGATAAGAGTCCTGGATGGAGAGAGACTACAGGTTTCTAAGATCTCAGCAACTAGTAACAGGTAGATACTTACCAGAAAGGAAATAGTCTTGCTTCAGAGAAAATTGTAATCCCTAACTAAGATGCTATTGACAATGGATAGCTACCAAGAAAGGTGGAGTCAGCTTCCTTTGAACTGTAGCCCCTAACAGGCTGACCATGACCAGTGGATGGTCCCACACCCAGGACCATGTGAAATATCCAATCTGTGCTTCAGATTAAAAAAAAAACTAAAAAGACACAAAGATGGGTGGGTAGAGAATGATGACAATCTGGGAGGAATGGTCAAAGTATAAACATGATCAGTTTAAATAACACAAATTCCTCAAAGATAAAAAATGAGAATAAATATATTGGAAAAATAAAAAAATCAAATTTGAGTAACAAAAATGAGAAAAGAAAATAGTGATTGTGATAATTTGAATTGTTATGTCCCCTATGGCCTCATGTGCTCCAATGCTTGGCCCACAGGGAGTGGCACTGTTAAGGGCTGTGGTCTTGTTGGAAGAAGTGTGTCACTGTGGCAGCAGGCTTTCAGGTCTTATGAGTTAAGATCTGTCCAGTATGGCAAAGTCTTCTTCTCCTGCCTGCAGATCAAGATGTAGAACTCTCAGATCCTTTTCCAGCAAGATGTCTACCTGCATGCTAGCATTCTTCATGCTATGAAAATAAGGAATAAAATTCTCTGCAATTATAGGATAGCTCCAATTTAATCGTGTCTCTTCACAGCAATAAAACCCCAACTAAGACAATGACTATCAGATATCAGGAAAGATAATTTTTGAATTCTCCTTTGTCAGCACATTCACGTATAATTGCAATTGTATATGTCTGTGTGTACATATATGTGCTATGTTTGCTTTTAAGTGGTTCCAAACTTACTTTATAAACTTGAAATTGGTAAATGTTACTTAAAATATCACCCAATCATATATAATCACTTTACAAAAATATAAATAGCAATTACTTGTGAATGTGCCTAAAACAGGGTTATATGAATATATTTCTTTCATAGGAGGATCACTGCTGAGATGTTTGATCTTTCTCTATTCTAAAGCACAATAGATACTATATGAAAATAGTCAGCAACCCTGGCATCTATTTTGAACTTTGGGATATAAAACTTAACTAATATAAATATAATTGGAACATAAACAGACAAGCATTAGAATAGTGTCAAACATGCATGGGTAGCTAATATAAAGCCTAATAATAATTGATATACCTCTTTGATTCAAAAGCAATATCTGGGCTGGGAAGGGTGACACATGCCTTTAATTCCAGCACATTTTAGGCAGAAGCAGGAGGATTCCTGTGGTTTTGAGGCTAGTCTGGTCTACACAACAAGCTGCATAACCACCAAGATTATGTGGGAACCCTGTCTCCAACACCAAATGAGCAAAAAGTAAGCTCTGGGGGACAATGGATATGTGTTTGGGGGAAGTTGATATAGCAAGAATCTCCTACCTGCGTGACATGAGGTTGCACTCATTCAGTTACTAAAATGACCATGGACTTGAAATTTGGATATTGAAACATCAGTTTAACACTTGCTCCTTTTTCACAGCCCCAAATTTGAAGACCTCTAAGAAGGATATTAATTTCTCATTATATCATGCTTCCCAATCTTTTCCAATAAAAAGAATCTGAATCCACACTGAACCCCATTGGAAAGCAGAATTTGGGTATAAACATGCAGAGGCCAAAAAACACAACTCAAATTGCTCTTGTAACTAAACTCTGGGAGATCTTTCACCAGCCTAGTGAACAGTGTCTGTGTTTTCCAAATAAAAACAAGTGCAGGTGAATTCTGAGAAACATTCACAGTTTTCATCACCAGGACCCCACCTTACTGGAAACAGGCACACTGCCACTGTCTTTAAAAAGAGCACCACAAAGGATTTTTCCAGGATAGCATCTCTCACCTGCAGCCCCCTTGAAGCTATGTTAGGTTTAGGTCTTGGACTGATCCTTCCCACTATGAGCATTCAACTTAAGCAGCTAATCTTCCCTGAAAGGGAAGTATCAATTCAGACATCTGCACTCACCCAACTTCCAGAGACTGTCCTGTCCTTTTCAGACTGGGTGCCTAAAAGAAAGCACCTCACCTGTGCAGGTAGGATGCACCTGTGGTGTTGGCTTCTTGATGGAAACTCACTGGCTAATTGGGCCTACACGCCTACTATGGCTACACATTGAAGGCAACTCCCAAGATGAATGCTAAATGTTCTCCAAGCTCATCTCCAAGAGGCTGACAGGATCATGTCACAAGAAGTAACAATGACAGGGTGAGAGAGTTGGCATCACCTCTTAAAAACACCTGTTCCATCAATAAGCAAGAAAAACTCTTAACTGAGTAGTGCACATCACAGAGGGGCAGGCTAGAAGTGTAAAGTGACTCTTCTCTCCTGTGATGTCAGAAGATGAAAGTGTGGTTAGGAGCACAAGGAAGGCATTGCATTGTAGGGAGCATGTACTGATGGCAAAGGAAGAACTTGCATGTACACTCCACTGTGTGAATACATCATTATGAAAATATCCCTTACATCCTAAGAACACAGTTTTCCTGGACCTCACAGCCACAGTTACCGCACCTTGAGGTCATTAAAAATTTAAGATTGCTATCCAACTGTGCTCTCGCTGTTTGTTTAAGCTACTTTTAGAGAACAGTGCAACAACCAATCTTACTTAACTTGGGTTGGATTTCCCATATAAACAGCTTTTAAAACCTAAGCTAATGAATAGCTTTAACCCTAAAATATGAAGTATTCCCTGCCCCTGACCGAAGTATGATATAGGGGTGAATGTATGTTATGGTATTAAATGCTGGAAACAGCAAGTAGTGTGAAAGCAACATTATGAACAAATATGTGCTATAAATGATGTAAGTGAAATGGATATACATTTATACCTGGGTGCAGTGAAATTTGTTATCTGGGTAAGCTGAGTGCAGTTGGAGTCAGTGATTTACTCTCTTGTAAAATATATTTAATGATTTCTGTAAAGTACCCCTCATTACTTTTAGCAGGTAAAACTCCCATGCCAATCAGTAAATACAAAGCATAGTCTTTTTTGAAGCCTACAGAGAGACAGAAAGAACAGGGATGGAAAAATCCACTAGTTATTGTGTAGCTAGACACAGATTCAGACTCCAAGAATAGACATACAGAGAAGGACAGAAGAGGGAGAGAGAATTAGAGAATTCACATCTCGGATATCTCTGTAGTTTTTTTTTTAAAATATATCCAGGGGACATGCTTCATCTTTTATTTCTTTTAATGTGACCCTGACAAATTTTGGGTACTTTGGGAGTTATTATTAGGGCATTCACACGAATTAACTCTGTTTCTTTATAGCCTTTCTTTCTAAAATTTAACTTTCTCCTCCAACCCCCATCTCAAGTGGACCACACAGTTTTTCCCCTACTACGTTCCCTCCTCCTCTCAGTGTTTTATCCCAGCTACCAACCTCAGGACTAGATTGTTTTAGCACAAAAGTGTATCAGAGTTTCAAAGAATAGTTAATCCCAGTCCTCCTCAAATTATTTCACACAATAGAAACAGAAGAGCATTGCAAAACTGTGGTAATATTGTATTCCCCAATATATTGTGCATCCTAATAAACTTATCTGGGGTCAGAGGACAGAACAGTGACTAGATAGACATAGAGGCCAGAAAATGGTGGCACACACACCTTTAATTCTATCACTTGGGAGGCAAATATCCATCTGGATCTTTGAGTTTAAAGCCACACTGGAAACTGCCAGGCATGGTGAGCCTTTAATCCCAGGAATTAATGGCAGAAAGCAGAAAGATTTATAAGGCATGAAAACCAGGAACTAGAGCTGGTTAAGCTTTCAGTCTTTCAAGAAGCAGTTCACCTGAGATCCATTTGGATGAGGACACAGAGGCTTCCAGTCTGAAGAAAGAGGATTAGCTGAAGAATTGGCAAGGTGAGGAAGCAGTGCCTTGTTCTGCTTCTCTGTCTTCCAGGGTTCACCCCAATACCTGGTTCCAGGTTTGTTTTTATTAATAAGACCTTCTAACAATTCATGCTACACACAATTAGTTTTATAAAGCCATAGATACTGTGATACCCAATCCACAAAAAAGATTCAAGAAAGGAAAAAGAATTATAGATCAATTTCCCTTGTGAGTATAGGTGCAAAAATTTTCAATACATGCTTGGCAGCAGCATTCAAGAATATATCAAAGACTTCATCCATCATGTTCAAGCATGCTTCATTAAGAAGGTGCAGGAATCACCAACCAACCAAGATGCCTGACATGACAAAAGCCACAAGAAAAGCAGTTTTATTGGCAGCTGTTTTGCTAGGTCATTTATGCAATAGCTGGGGGAAAGGAGGACTCTAGTAGCTGTAAATGTGGGGTTCAGTGAGTCACATATGGTATGATCAGCTCATGTAAGTGGCTAGTTCACCAGCTGACAAAACCTTCCTACTAATTTGGTTACTCACTGAAAGAGAAGGTAGTACTCCCTTAACTTTCTATATTAATGATCTGAGGGTGATGGGGTAGTACCCTACCAGATACAGTGTAAAAAAAAACATGATTTACATATTAAATATGCACACATTTTTGTTCCTCATTCATACTAAACTATCTGGACACACTGAAGTAATGATTTATAAGAATAATGGGTAACAATGAGGGAGAAAACAAAGAAATGAAGTGATTGGTGTTCACTAGCCCAAAATTGTGATTATATGAAGAGATATGCAGCCCTGAAGACAGAAGAGAGCATATAAAAAGCCCGTGAGTGCTGTGGATGTGTTGAACCCTCTGCTTGTTCTATATATATAAAATGACAACCATAGAGCTGCTTGACCAGGCAATCAGTGCAGAAAATTAAACTTCAGGACAAACCATCAATGCTGCATGAAGTTACTCCCTGATTTCATGACTCCCTGCATTGCTACAATATCCCAAATCTCGTTTCCTTGTCTTGTTCTTTTCTATGCATTGGGAAAAATGGGTAAACAAAGAAAAAGAACCTTTTCAAATTGCACTGGATCCAGAGGGAGTAAATGGAACAGTCAGCATACCTTGCAGGGTTGACTTTATAATTCTTCCAACAGTCCCTGGGACTGCTGATTGTGGACTGGAAGACATTCAAGAGGCAGATGATGCTAATGGACACACTCCTGCCAAACCTTTGAATGTACAAAAGGAGACTGCATATAAAATAATTCAAAACTGCCCCAGGGAGATCATTGTTTCTCCTGTCAGTCATCAAATATGGAAGAACAGTCAGCTGGACAATCATGAACTGGAGTAGAACTGGCCGTGAAGCCTAGGATCTGAAGAAGTATAAACAGAGTGATGAGATGAGCTGGGAACCTAGGAACTGCCAAATATGTATAGTCTCCCCTTCGTCATGGACTGGTTCTATAGTACACTACAGTACAGGTAATGACTGCAGCAGAAAATGGAAACTCCTCCATTAAGTGAGTAATCCATGTTGACAAAGACAGATACCACTGTCCCAAATGTGATTTCCCGGCTTCCAATGTTTATATGTGTGTTTAAGTGAGAGTGAGTGTGTGTAGAGTCCAGGAAACAAAAAAGGGCCCATTAGAGCTTCTAGGAGGAGTGTGCGGACTATATTATTACACATGCTTAAGAAGTGAGAGAACAAACAGCAAACATAGAACAGTGTTAGCTAGGATGAGGCCAGGGAAATGGGGAAGCAGAGGGTTAGGCCAATCAAAGTACTAAGTATTAAAATGCTGAAAGAAAGTTGTTGCTCAGTAAGCTAATAAAATAGGGGGGGATAGCAAACCAAACAAATAGAGATCAATAAAAAGTAAAGGTAGAGAAGTCTGAAAAAAAAAAGATGGGCATCCTAGTAGATGAATGAGGAATCTCTTGCCCCAACAATGTATGTGAATGTCATCCCAGTGTTGAAAAATGAGTTGCACCTGCTAAAGTGGAGCAACTAGAATGCTACACACTGGTAATAACAACCTTTTTCATTTTTCCAAATCATATTCAGTATTTATAATTCTGAGTAGAACATTGTATAATTACAATTTAATTCATGCTACAGAAGTTAAGTTTTTTAATATGCTGTTGTTCCATCGCTTTATTTTTTTAGAAATTAAAATATAATGATATCATTGCCCCTTTTTTCCTTCAAACCACTTCCAAGTCTCCCACCATACAGTTTCTCTAAAATGAATAGAGATTGGCCCATTTTCTATAATTGTTGTTACATATATACATATATGTACGTGAGTGTATTTATATTATATATATATAAAACTATGTATATACATATATACAAACACACAATATATATGTATATGTATATATATATATATATATATGCACATACTCAATCTGTATAATGTTAATTGTATATACATGATTTCAGTGTTCACCATTTTGGGTTGATTTGGGGCTCTTTCCTGGGGAAGACTTTTTTCTCTGGCTTTCAGCAATCATTCATTATTTGTGGTTCTTATCCTTCACAAAGAAGCATCTTTTTACAAAAAGGCCAGACCATTACAAAAGACCACAAATGATGAGTATCAGAAAACGAGTGACTGTATGGTTCTTCTATCTAGAATACAAGTCCTGAACTAATGGCACAGGGAACATTTGAGTAGAAGAAGCAGGAATATTATAAGAGACAAGGGATCAGATATCAGCTCTGGAATTCCATCTCCTAGAAATGTCAGAGAAGCTACACCCTTTAAGCCTCAGCATGGCTGCCTAAATAAGACCTGAAATATGTCACAAACAAATTGCTAACATGGATGGGGAAAATCTCACTGAGCTCCATTAATCCCACATTTTATAATAAATTAATGAAGTACAGTTTTACATCATCCAATAACAATCATGGAAGCTTTGAACTGTAAACCTGCAACATATGACCTGTAACAGACTATGACTTTTTAATTGATATGAGAAAAATAAAATTCTACATTCCTATTCCTGACTCATCATATTCCCTCTCTTCACTGCCTGGGGAGCATGGATGGCTGTTTTTCCCCAGCAATATAGGTATGCACATCAGTCACCATGCTCCAGAGATGAAGCAGTCATCATAACCAAACTTTGTCCTGATGGGTTCACAGCATGAGCCAAGTGTCCTTGCTGTGCTGGAGGATCACACCATAGCCCACAGCCTACAAGAATAAGAGGTTGTACAGTACATGGCATCAACTATTCAGCAGAACTATGTTGGAGGGCTCTGCTGGCTTGTCAAGGCTGCTGCTTTTCTCAAAAGCTAGGTAACATGGGAACTCCCTCCCTCCCCAGCAGAACTTCCTGCCTTTACCTGACTTTATCTGGAAAAGGTCCCTGGGCCTGGATTACTGACATTCTTTGAAAGCATTCTCTAAATAAAAAATAAACTGACATATTTATCTTGAACCCTGGCACAGACTCCTTCTAGAATCCTTTTTGTTGCACATACTAGGAGACTTAAGAGCTTGCCTCTCAATGCAAATTAGGTGATGCTCCAGCCACTGTCCCTAGCCTTTATATTCAATTTTCTTCCTGGAATAAAGTGGAGTTGTAATGCTTAACCATCTCCCCAGACAGCTGTCTAACAAGTTGCCAGACCCCGCTCACTCATTTTGGCTCCCTCCATATTGAGGAGAAAGGCCAATGATCCAGAGGAAGAAATGGGGAGCCACTGAACTATTTGGACCAGCATCATCTCCAGGTGGATAAGCAACTTCAAAAGTAATATCTAAAATCCCAGACTTGGTGAGAGAAATACTACAAAGACCATGAATTAAAAGAGTGAGAAACATCTCAGGAAACCATAAAATGCTGGCAATTGAGGTGGGGAGTGTAGGCATTTAAGAGAAGACAAAGGAGGTCATAGTGCGTCTTTTTAAAAAATGAAGGTTAAAGGAAGAGGAAAGGAAAAAGCATACTCCAAAGTTCTTTGGAGGCATCAGTTACTATGAAGAGGATGGATGACTTTAACCAAGAGTGATGAAGAAGCCATCTCTGCTCCAGCATCAGTGACCCACAGTAATCATGAATGTGATATTGCTGAAACTGACTAGAAATTGCAAAAAAAATATTGTGAAAATTGCTTGATTTCTGATGACTGTTTAAAAGAATGTTACAAGAAAGCAACAGAGTGAGAAACCTTTGGCCAAAGGAAAACTTGTCCCTGATTGCAAGGAAAAGCAGCTAAATCAACACACTCAAAATCAAAAGACAGTGATTAACACAATACTCTAAGATTGACAGGCCATCCCAAACACCACAACATACAATGATGGACCCTGGGTACCTGGATGACTGATATTTTACCAACCAGCATAATGCCATTCCTCATTTCTCAAAATCAGAGTTTTTGTAGAGGAAGCCATAATAAATAATGGTAAATATGCAGCCCTATAAATTGTCTTGTTGAAGCAAATAGTACTGAAAGATAGAAAATGCACTCCACATTGGTTGTTTGTCTTCTATCTGGCATTCTGGAGGGTTACTCTCACTTGTTTTCTTAACTGCAAACACTTTAGATCACTTTTGAAATGAGAATTCCACATAATATTCCTAAGGGAGACAATATATTCACAAATCATATGGGCTAATAAAAACATCAAAATGTGCAGTAGTTACTGATGTAGGACTCCACTTATAAAAGCCCCATGCAAGTAAAAGGTGCTCTAATCTCTCAAATGTTTACCAAGGGGTCTGATCCCTTCAACAGTGCAGCAGAGCTCTGGTTTTGGTTAGTTAAAGGGAACTTTTGAGAGTCCTACAGTATGGTGTTTCCTCTATCTACTCTGTTGCAAGTAGTTCTTCACTTGTAAAATCCCCTTGAAATGTACAGTTAAGATTTTTTCTTTTAATTTAAAAACTACATCACATAAAAAGGATGGAATAAAGGTAGAGATGGAGAGAGGGACAGCCCAAGAAAGGAGGAGAGGGAAACAAGGAGAGAGAAAGAGATGGAAGGAAAGAAAGGAAGAATGAGAGATACAGAAAAAGAGAGATGAAGAAAGAAAGAAAGAAAGAAAGAAGGAAGGAAGGAAGGAAGGAAGGAAGGAAGGAAGGAAGGAAGGAAGGAAGGAAGGAAGAAAATTGAGTTTGGTGAAATGTCACCTAGTTTACACACACACACACATACACACACACATAATTTATGAAATCACAATTTGAGACCATGTACCCAACAATTGTGAACTATGATGCTGGCTCAGATATGAGTTCAATGAAATGTTGTCAGAACCATATCACAAATATGTTCACTATTTATTATTTCATTGCTCCAACTTAGAAAATATGACTTCATTTAGGATACTCACTGTCCAGTGTGGGTCAAGTGAAAAGTTAACTTCCCTGGAAGCTCTATAAAGCTCTACCTACCTAGGATTGTACTTTCTGAGAGACTATTTGTATTCACAGGAATGTAATGGCAGTAGAACTACCCCACCACTTCTGTGAGGATGGAAAAAAATGCAGTTATTGACCAGATGCTCCAACCTGAGGTTTGCTGTGGCCTCTGAGACTCCCTGAATGACAATGACTAAGCAGTATCTGTACCATCTGCTTGAGATTTGAGTATTTGGGTTTCCAACTACATTCAGTGTAGTGTGGTAAAAAGCAATGTTAAAGAAAAGAAACCTAACAACATCTACCACAGAGTGAGATCACTCCTGTGCCCAGATGTGTGAGGCCACTGTTAAATTCAGAAAATGGCTATTTGTCTTCACAGGCAAAGGGTTTTGAAAACTAAGGTACTATGTGTTCATAATAGTCATATCCACTGAAATACCATTATCAATGTTAAATATTTCACTTTGTTTTATTTTGTTCAGAGTTAAATGCATACTTGAAAATGTAATTTTTAAAAATATTCATTTATTTTTATTGTGTGTAGTCTGATCTGTATCATTCAAGACTTACAGCCCTTCTACCTGATCAAGTCCTATGGTGTGGACCAACACAGACCTAGACAAGAATATCAGTGATGGGGTCATGATGATTATTCCTTTTTTAACTCAACAGTGAACACAGACCTATTCTTTTCAGTGAAATGAACAAAAGCTGGCCCTCATGTGTCCAGCTCCATCAATCATGCCTGACCATCTTCTATGATATCTCAGTCTGTTATACTCACTGAAATATCAGCCCATCCCTAGTAACTCATATGATCCAGTTAATCAGGGATTTATTCATCTTACATGGACTCAAGTGGACCTTTTGCTCAATGAGAGGTAGTATCTTCCATTCCTCAATTTCTCTGCATTCAAAACTCTCTCACTGATCATATAACATCCATTTTCAGTGAACTCATATGCCAATTTATGAGAGACACCTTATTTCTTGTTCAGAAGACTCCCCAATATAGGCACTTCAGATATAGAGTATACCTTAATTTTACTAATACCCTGTCCTGGGCCATGATAAAGACCCTACCTCCATGCTCAAACTTAGATCTTTTGCTTTTTATGCATTACAGATTAGACTTCATGGCTGTTTTATACTGTTTTTTTTTCTCTATTTACTCCTCTTGCATCCTTAAAGTTTTAAGAAATCTTAAATGTAACTTTGTATTAGTTAAGTATAGAAACGGCCAGTGGCAGTAACAATTTAAGAGTCACTGCTCAGCTGTCAGTTTGACACCTTTTCTCTTTTTTACTTTTGTAACTGTCTGATGTGGATTGTAGCATTGTTTTCACTGTCTACACCAGATCTTAGAAACACAAAAGTTAGTTGACTCTTTAAATCTAAAAGCTGTTTGTGTCAGGGAGGATACTGGAATGGTCTAGAACATGGCTAGTGTGGTGCAACCACAGTCATCTCAATCTCTGTTCACAAAGCCATGATAGATGTTCTAAAACATAGACCTGTCTTATATGCAGTTTTATTTCCCACTTTGACACTTTGTACCCATTAGTAATATTTATTGTATACTTTCGGTTGTAAAAAAAGTTTTCATTTTGCAGGACTAGAGAGAAGGTTCAGTGGTAAGAAACACTTGCTGCTGTTGGAGAGGAGCTGGGTTGGTTCTTGGCACCCCCCTGGTGGCTCATAACTGCTTGTACCTCTAGTTCCAGGAGGTTCAGACACCCAGTTCTGTCCTCTGTATACAATGCATTACCGTAGTACACATTTACACATGCAGACAAAACATTCAGGCACACAAAACAAAAATAGATATTATCTGTCTAAAACAAATAAATATTTTTAAAGAAGTTTTCTGTTTTTTACAACTTAAAATAATTTAATTAAATATATTGACAATACATCACAACATCTGCTCTTCCACTTTCCACAGATAAACTATATAATACATAAAATAATGATCACAAACATGGATATAATAAGCTGTTTTAGCATTATTCATCATCCTTAACTTTGTAATATCTCTAAGGCAAACATTTCATTTCTTCTATTAATTAAATTACCACCCAACTCAGAAAAATAATACAAAATCCTTTGTCAATGTTAAGTCAGAATGCACATGCCTGCCAGCCTTTGACAAGATAAAAAAAGAACAAAGCACACTTATCAGCACCTCACAGAATCGTGTCATTGCAGAACTTCACTTCTGTGAAGCAGCACTTGTGGCTAATCAAGGTTAGAATCCTTTCCTTATTAGGAACTCTATTATGTCACAACACACATTATTATTTAACTAAAAGACTACCAAAATGCTTCCACTAACAGCTATTTCTTAACCAAAATTACTCCAGCAGACTAGAAAAGACAAAGTCATCCAAAGTAAAATTTTTAAAAAGGAAATTTGTAAAATGATATCTTTCCAGGTTTTACATTATTTAAGAACTGACTGATAAGACATTATTTCAGACTTATATACATCATGATATAGGTCTCAGAAAAATGTACTTCAATTGTAAATGCTACATTATGCAAAAATAAATTCATCACTTTTTTTTAAATTTTAATCACTCTTCCCAATTCCTATATAAAAAAACACTGAAACAACTTAAAATTTAATATGAACAAGGCACTTTCCCAATTTATTAAAAAAATTGTTTTTGTCTTAGTAACCTACAATGTCCTGTTTAAGGCACAAAAATTTTTTGCTTAGGAAAACATGACTATTTTTTTCCTACCTAACACAGTTATAGGACAAAGATATTTTGCATGTATATTGTTAAAAACATCTATATCCATAACTAAAATGAAAACCTACTCTTTGCAGGGAGCAATGATCTACAGAGCCAAGATACGTAATTGCACCTGGAATAATAATATCAACAATTGTTGCTTAAATCTTTCAGGTTGTCCCAGGGAAGCTACCATCAACTGTCACCAAGAAAGTAAAAGTGGGTACCTCCTGTTTTGCATAATACCTCCGCTGTACTTCTGCCTGGGTGACTGGTCTGGCTGAAGTTATTATTTTTAAATACAGTTATATTTTGATAGGCTAATGCTGAATACAAGTAAAGTTTGTGAGAATTTACTAAAATGTAGTGTTCTTTAGTGTGGTTTGTCATGACAGAAAACTGTCCTATCTCCCAGTTTCATTTCACAAACACAAAATGGACCTGATAGGATGCCAACAGAAATATGCTTTGTTTTCACTGCATCAGTAAAGGCTTGTAGTGGTAACTATATGTGGGCTGAAATATTATAAGAAGAAAATTAAGTTAGTAAATTATCTCATTTAAAATTCTGCATATATTTGCTAATTTTTGTATTGATGAATTTATTATAATACAATTTATAATACACTCTAATAGAGGAGATATATTTGAGATATATAAAAAGGAATCTGAAGAATGTAAAACCTTAACATTGATCAAATTAAAATAAAGAACTCAGGTGGAGACAAATGTAGCTGAATAATAGAGCCCTGCTCTGACATGCATAAAGTGCTGTGTTCTGTTAGTAACAATGATAAACAGTAAGGAAAGTAATGGCATCAGTTTGTGCTTATCATTAGAATATAATTGAAATGGGAGATCCCATGTACAAGAGGGAGGTTTCAAGCTGCTCATTTTAACACTGGTCATTCAATACAGACTCAGTTCCTGTTTCTAACTCATAAATGTAGTGTATATAAGAATACCTTTTACTCCAGGAGAAGATTTACATCTATGTCTTCCAGAGTTGTATGCTTCTTATATTTCCATTCGATGTTTACTAGGGGTGTGAAACTCTGGTAAGTTCAACTATAAATATTAAACTGCAAAACAGTCTACACATTTTGTAAGGTAAAGTGAATTATCACATTAACTTTTTACCACAGTCCTTCAGCACCTTCACAGAGAGACTGCATTACCCTGGTGTTACCCACAGTCACCCTCTGTCAGGGACCTATGAACAGAAACAACAGGGACTGACTCGAGGTTGTGAGCACTTCTGTCTTTCTTACTCATCTCTTAGCTATGGAATTCTGTAATTATGGATTCTCTGTCTGTTCTGTAGCTCTGTTTCTACAGATCAAGATTTCCATTACTAAACACAAGCAATTACTCAGGCCTCTGTTCTTTGCTGGCTCCACCACTCAGACTGAAATACAAAGTACTCACCTGGCCTCTTGCTCTTTAGGATGGTGGATTCATTGGGCAGATCCTGACTCATTAATAACCAGTATAGCAGGAGAGTCAGCACATACCTGAGGTAGAGGTCTATGTGACCTCAACCCCTCTAGAACTGCAATTTTCATTTCACATTCAGTGGCAATGACAGCACTGGCTTTGGGAAACAAAATAATTTATGAACCTTTTCTCATTACAAATTAACCAAGACACTTAAGGGTTTTTGTAAATGTCTCCAAAGAGATGTGGTGTTTTGAAGATTCATTGAGTTTTCATGATCTCTGAAGACTGAAGTGGGTCCTGTGTAAGGGGCTAGAAACTTTGAGTTGAGATTTATGAGAAAGATAGAGATCTTTATATTTACCATTGGCTCCAGGGTTCTCTGACTTCCCCCATCACAAATAAACCTATTTTTCCTTTCCCTTCTTTTCTTTTTTTAAACATATTACATTTATTACTTAATTGATTCTTTAAGTATTTTATTCATGCATATATGTTTAGATCAATTATACCCTGCACTATCTTCTTTTTTGTTTGTTTTGCAATATCTTTTTTCCAATTCTTTTATCTCATGTTACTATTCCCTCCAATTTCATAAGAGCAAACAGAAGGGAAGGAGGGAGTGAGGGAGGGAGTGAGGGAGTGAGTGAGTGAGGGAGGGATGGAGGGAGGGAGAAAGGAAAAGGATTGTCTACTTAATGATGGTCACACGTTACCATTTCAGGGGAATCTATGAAAGCAAGAGTAGCCTCTCTCTCAAAGATTGTATTCTTAAAGATTCTGACACTTTCTCTCCCTGAAGCCAGACATGCCCATCAGTTCTTCAGCTATGAATTGGATCTTCTGCCACATCTAATTTGCTTGGATTTTGTATAGCTTGATTTTATGCAAACTGTCCTAACAATTGAATTCATATATGCAGTTTCCTGTTCTGTCTGGATAAAACCTGTTTCCTTGGAATCATCTACCATCTCTGGTTCTTACACATGTTGGCTTCTTTTTTTCCTGATGATTCCTGGGTCTTGGGAAGAAGAGGTGTGATGTAGATGTTCCATTTTAAGCTGGAGTCTTTGGAGTCTCCTATTCTCAGCCACTTTAATGACTGTGGGCTTCTGTGTTAATCACCATAAACTTCCAACGGAAGCTTCTCTGATTAGGATTGAGGGACAGACTAACCCCCCCCAGAATAAAATAAGAGCTTAGGGAGCCTTTTATTGCTCTGTCAACATAGCAGAATATTAGTATTATGTTCTTCCCCAGAATCTCTATACTCTCTAGACTCATATTCTTGTGCATAATGATGGGTCCATGTAAGGGTACCCTCTTGTGAACTGGGCCTTCAATTCAGTCAGTCATGAAGCAGTTTATTACACCCATGATGTTAATAACCAGACTTGTTATTGATCTCAGGGATTGTATCTCTGTATTGTTTATAACTATGTTAAGCACTTTGAAAACTAATCAGTTGGAGGTTCCACCATGATTTCATGTTCTTTGACTCAAGTATGTGGTATTAGCAACAAGGTCTTACCATCTAGGGACCAGAGACCTCTAGAGAATACAGGCTATTGAATATGTTTTTGGTTGTCTTCATTTATTTCTTAACTTTTTAGTTCCTGACCTACCCTATTTTAGATACTTGTCAGAGGAACATAGATAGTTCAATCTGAGAAAACTATCTAAAGGAGTGGGATTAAAATGGAAAGCATGATGTCACAGTTGGCATTGGATATCATTAGAACACTTAGTAAAATATAATACAGATTAGTTTTGTTATAATGGCATAAAATATTCTGAGAAAATAAAAAATAATATTGACCTTGTGAAACAGATTTTTTTCAATTTTAAGAAATATTCTTTGTCATTGAAATTTAATATGATTATCTCATTTCTTCCTCCAACCGTTCCAATAGACACTCTATAATCTCTTTCAAATGAATGGCCTCTGTTTCTTTAACTGTAGTTACTCCCATCTTATACATACTCACATACACATATATACATGTTCTCAATATATGAATGCAACCTGCTTCATCCATATATGTTACTTATATGTATAAAATTTCAATGCTGATGATTTGGTATTGGATGGCTGACTGGAAAGTTCATCCTTTTGGAAGACTATTTCTCACAATTTCATCATTCCTTGGTTGCCTGTAGTTCTCTGTCTGTGGCTGAGTGATGAAGGGCTTCACCTCATCCATGTTAGCATATCCACCAATATTCTTGTTCAGGTATTGTTTAAGAAGTCACATTGAAGAGACTTCATGGGTATACCCTGTATGATATTTGATGAAGATGAATTCTCACAGCAAACTTCCTGTTCCTCTTGCCTTTGCAATATTTACAACCTCTCTTCCACTATGATTCCTGCGCCATTAATGCAGTTCTGTTTAGATGAATCAGATGGGGATGAGCACCTCAAGGTCATTTGCTATTGGAGAAATTTTGGCCACTCCACATAGTTAAAAGGATATTTATTTAATGGCGTAACTCACAAATTAAGTAATGGGTAGGTCGCAGGGTCTGGGGAAGGTGTAACGCAGTCCAGCGGTGTTCTTTAGAGCTCTGCACAGTCCACCTTCACCGCTCAGCATCCCGGCACTGAGAGAGCACACAGAGAGAGTGCTGGCCCATCCAGCTCTCGGATCCCCAGGTGCCTCCCCTCGCCCCACCTCGTAGGCGTGATAGTTTCCAGAGTCTCAATGGGGGTTGGAACTTCCAGATCCAAGCTGGAATGGCTACCTACTACATCTCCCCGTTTTTGTCTAAATAAGAAGATTCTAAACTAATACAAAGGAATGGTTATCAAATATTGTCCAGAAATAATGAGGGATAATGACCTAGATAAGAGGTAACTACAAACAATGCAAACAATATCAAGCAAGAAACACATACTAAAATCCAGAGAAGTATAGAGCATAGGTAAACGGCATGTTATAAAGATCATTCAAAGGTGTCCTATCCTAAAGAACCTGAATCTAATACTTAATATGTTCTATCTAAGATATTATATATACTAAGTTGTAACTATAACTGGTAGTCTTCAATCCCATCAAAGACCTGAGAAGGAACATAATGGTACCTGAGAAATGGTAGATGGATGTAAGCAACTTTTGGGAATCTTGGAAGAGTAGACCAAGACAGCTGGCAGCCTGGACAGTCACCTAATGTTTCTCAGCATTGTTGGTGTATTCAAATTGGCTACCGGCCTAGAGTATCTGACAGACCTGAATAGTTGGTGACTGATTTTTATAGCATGTTATGATATTATTTCTAGAAACATGTATTGGTCTGTATTCCTTTTTTGAAAGTGTAGGAATTTTAATCTGGGTATTTCACTGTTGTAACAGATCTCGGCCCCAAAGATTTATTGTTACATTTGTTACATATGGCTTCAGCCTTCCTCTCTGTCCTTCTGGCCCTATGTATTTAACCCATCTCAAACTCTGTTTTATCTGAGATAGGGTGCCAATCCCTAACAGTTGGACATCTACCTCTTGAAGAGGCCAATTCGGATGCCATGATTTTGGTGTAATTAAAGTCACATCTGCACCTGTGTCTACCAGGCCCTCCAGAACCAGGCCATTAATTCGAATTCTAAGCTTTGGTCTTTGTTCATTTATGGAAGTCTGCCAAAATATTTGTTTTATAATGTTCTTTGTAAACTGTGATCCATCTAACAAAGCTGTTTTATCATCCATTGTAGTATCGGTTTTTACATTAGGCATTGGTTTATTCAGTTGTCCTGGAGAGGAATTTCTTTCACAGTGGCTGGGAATGTTCATACTACGTTTGATTTGGGGGCCTGCAAGAGGCCCCCTGAGGCGTTTCCCGCCAGTAAGGGTTGACTTGTATATCTATTTTTGATCTGCACTCACTGGACCAATGTTGGCCTTTGCCATATCTTCTACATAATCCAGGAGGTGGTTGGGGTCTCCTGTTTAGGCTATTCTTAGAAGGAGTATTGCTTCTAGGAGTACCCCATGTACAGTTTTTACTTATATGACCTGGTGTACCACACTTAAAACATTTGGTAACACGGGGCCTTCTTTCACCTCTGGGATTTGTCTCTCCTATCCAAGCCTCATTACTGTAGTTAAAAGACTGAACACCATTAGTATAGTGAATCCATTCTTCCAAAGGAGCTGATCTGATCTTTAATGGTGTAAGTATTCTTCTGTATTCTGTGTTAGCATTTTCGAATGCCAAGGACTCAGTTAATACTTTTCTTAATTCTTTGTCTGACACAGCTCTTGTTATAGCTGTGTTCAGTCTTTGTAAAAAATCAGTGAAGGATTTGTGCGGTCCCTGAAATATCTTTGTGTATACCTCAGTTGGTTTTCCAGGTTCTGGAATTTTTTTCCAAGCATTTAGAGCTGCTGTATGGCATAGGGATATTGTATGTTCATCATAAGTGGCTTGTACATTTCTGTCAGCGAAACAACCCTCACCAAGTATTTGATCTTGGGAGATCACAAAACCTCTGATTTTACCTTGTTATTCTAAATTTTTTGTCTCTTCTCTCAACCAGCTTTTCCACTGTAACTGCTGGCTATATTCTAGAACAGCTCAAATTAACTGATGCCAGTCATCTGGAATGATTCTATGTGAGGCAGGCCACAAATTTAACATCTGTCTTACATATGTGGAATGTATCCCATATGTAACTACTGCTTCCTTTATATTTTTAAAGTCCCTTGTTGAAATTGGTTGTAATGTATATGTCATATATGGCTCGGGGTGTGTGTCATCTGCTGGCTTCTCATGGACGAAAACAGGATAAGCCATTGTATGATAGCCATTTGGAGATGTTACAACCTCTATGGTCTTGACCTTCTGCTTATTAGTTCCCTTGTCATTTTACTGAGAGTTTCTTCTAGGGCTTGCAAACGAGCACATAGGGTCTGTTCTAGGGAGTGAACCTCCTCTCTTGCAAGGGACTCCATATTTCTCATGGAATCATAGAAGTTTTTATGTTCCTCAGAAACACATGATTCCATGGACCTTATCCTATCAATTAACGATAATCTTTCTTCCTTATATACTGTCTGAGTAGTCACAACTTCACTCTGGAGAGTTAGTGTTCTATTCATTAAATATTCATATTTATTATCAATAAAATCAATTTTGGGTACAAGCCTGTTTTGTAAATCCTGATTAGCAGATTCTAGAGAAAGAATCTTTTTCTGTAAGCCTTCATTGATATCTTTTAAAGCCTGTATCAGTCCCAATAATGACTCATCTTTGTTCTTAAACCAGTGTTTGAACACTGTGTGAATTATTATGATGAATGCCAAAATGGTATAGCCCAGATATGCCTTAGGAATGTCGTATATTTCCAGGAAGATGTCATTCATCATACAGGCAAAAAGGTTTTTAAATTCTTGTGAGGTAATGTTGTCGGCCATATTACATGAATTGCTCCAAATTTGTTAGTCAATTTTAAGGTGTAAAATTATCAAGTACCTTTGCTTGAAACAATATGCTTACCTTTCGTGGGTTTGGGGGCGTGTAGTAGCACTTTTCAGCCAGCAGGTGGCGTTGGTACAGCTCCAGAACAGGGCCTGCTGGCGATCTTGGCTGGAGTCAGAGGGAGATGGCAGAAATGGTGGAGATGGCAGAAATCGGAGCTAGCACTCCCCTGCCTCTTTCGCTGATCTGGGGCTAAGCTAGGGAATTGAGATCGGACTAGCTGCTCCCTTTTTCAGGAATGGAACTGTGTAGGTGTTCCCTGGTTATATGGAACTTTGCAGGCAGGTTTAGGTACCCACCAGCTAGGGAGGAGAGGGCGGGAGGAGCCCAGGCCTTTGGAGTTTGCCCCATGTTGGGCGCCAGATATTGGAGAAATTATTTTGGCCACTCCACGTAGTTAAAAGGATATTTATTTAATGGTGTAATTCACAAATTAAGTAATGGGTAGGTCGCAGGGTCTGGGGAAGGTGTAACACAGTCCAGCAGTGTTCTCCAGAGCTCTGCACAGTCCACCTTCACCGTTCAGCATCCCGGCAACGAGAGAGCACACAGAGAGAGCGCTGGCCCATCCAGCTCTCTAGTCCCCAGGCGCCTCCCCTCACCCCGCCTTGTAGGCATGACAGTTGCCAGAGTCTCAATGGGGGTTGGAACTTCCAGATCCAAGCTGGAATGGCTACCCACTACAATTTGCTCTTAGCAACTTAGTTTGATGTAGTTCTATGCAATGGTCTCCATCTGTGTCAAGTCACATTTCTTTGATGCGATGTGAAATGTAAACTTATTTATGATTTAAGGATAAATATTTACAATGTATTTAGGAATCATGCTGGTTTAGTAAATAACAGTAGCCAATTCTCCTCTAAGATGTACGAGGTCTTGGTAGTTGGGTAGATTTCCACCACCAGGCATTTTTCCCTGACTAAATGCGAAACATTCCCAAATTCTCTATATACAGCCATTATTAGCCTGAAACTAAACACAGTCAAAATCCAACAAAATGTGAGATATATGTGTATATATATATATATATTTGTATATAGACATCTATAATAATTTTTTTCTTTCTAACACTAACTAGGATAAAGTTATGTTGCTTCTATGGAAATGCATTCAAAGTGATAATTATATTAAGTGAATAAAGCCAGTTACAGAAAAAAAGAATTATATTGAATGCATAAAGCTAATCATAGAAAGAAATATTTACAAGCATGGTATGGTGGTGCAAGCTTTAATCCCAGCACTCAAGAGCCAAAGAAGACAGATCTATGAATTCTAGATCAGTTTGGTCTATGTAGTGAGTTCCAGGATAGCGAATGCTATAGAGAGAGATGGTGTTTCAAAATCTATCAATAAATCAAAATAAAAAAGGAAAGAAAATATGAAGAAAAGAAAAAAGGAAAGGCAGTTACATATATATATATATGTGTGTGTGTGTGTGAGTGTGTATAGATTTTGTTTGATTCATATATATTATATAAGAACATAAAATTATGGATGCATACACTTTGCATGAAGACATGAGAAAAACTGTCAAGGGAGACAATTGGGACAATTGTGCAGAAAAAGACATCAGAAGACTACAATGAAATATGGTCAGTGAAATATATGGTTGTATGGAAAGTCCTATTGTGTCACTGTTTCATGTTCAATGAACATTCACAGTGAAAATCACAGCAATAAGATAAAAAGAAGTTTGATACCTCATCCTACAATAGTCCTGTCACAAGGGACTTCCCTGAAGTTGCATCCTTTTTCTGCTGAAACAACTTTTGTCTTCATTCCTCCATCACCTTTCTTTATGCTTTACATGTCTGCTCCTGAGTCTCCAGATGTAGGTCAGTTGTTATCTTGCTGCCATAACATGCATGGAGCCCATCATTTGACCTCTCACACTTTATACACAGAGTGTGGTGTCACATTCTTCTAGTTCTATAGCAGGCAGAAGATAATGACAAGGCACTCAGAGTCATCCTCTGCTACATGTCAAGCTTTAGGATAGCCTAAACTACATGAAACTCTCAGAAAAAAATGATAAGAAGGAATGGAAGAAAAGATTCTATTTTTTGAGTATATTCTCTATTTTTAAACACTTTCTAAAGTATGACTCCCATTGTTTCCTCTTACTGCAAAGTTGCTCACAAGTTTTATATGGAAATGTGAATTTTTTCCTAGTCCTTTGTAATATTTCCTATTTTCACTGTCACTAAATTAGATTTTTTTTGCTGTTACTCCATAGTTAAGAGTGTTATGCCCAGATTGTGACCCCAAAGAGACCACTAAAGACCTTGGATGTCCAGAATGCAACAGCAAGGTTTATTCTGTAGATACAAGTCTAGACAGGGAACTCATTCCTGCACCCAATAGAGTGAGGCAGGGAGGAGTTGCTCTTTCTTTGTGTGGCTAGCTTTTTAAAGGCAAAAACCATAAGCCCTTCAGGGTGGTTGGGGGGGGGTTGCATGGGTGCAACTCAAATTGGTTTATTTTTATCTCTGTTCTCTTTTAATTGGGTGAGGGCATGTAACCTTTGAATTTACTGGTTGGTGGTTACAATTAGCATTTTTGTGGCAGTCCAGCACAAGTCCCAGACTTTGTCCTTGAGCCATCATGGGGGCTGCCTGGCCAAGCATGTACTGACTGTGGGGGCTGACTCAGTGGCCCAGGCTCTGGCCTTGACTCATTCACATAACTCTAAGTTGGTGAGGGGTCCCAGACAGTAAACATCGGCTGAATGTTGAACAGTCAGAGTACATGCAGAAAGGGAGCTACTGCAAGGACTATGTCTTTTGTTCACGGCCCTCCCAGAGACTGCTTGCTTAGTCTCAGGAAAGTGAAATTGAGGCCTGATCTCTGAGAGAAGACTGAGCAGCCTGTTATGGCATCTGCTTGGTCCTTTCAGTCCCCCCTTGAGTTGTATATCAACTCCAATCTTGGAGATGTTGCTTTTGGTAAAAGACTTTAACACCAGGGTAGTAGATCATATCAGAGACTAATTGGACCATAACATAAGAGGTTTCCCAATATCAAAGGCAAAGTGAGCTTCCCTTATTCAGTTTTTGCCATCTGCAAGTGTATCATGGGTTCAGAGGTGGATATTAGAATTCTAGCATCCTCAGTTTAGTGGTGCCCAGACACAAATCATCATTCAGTTAATACATCAGTGATATAAGAGCCAACAGTAATTAGCAGAAGCACAAGGGTCAAAAGGCCTGTGATGGCTGACAAAGTTCCTTATCCTGAAGGAACTTGGAAATGAGAATGGGGACCAGTTATTACTTTATCTCAGGTTCCCTATGACAAGAAATTCCCTTTTGATCTAACATTGGGGGGGGGGCAAGAGTGATGTTTTCTCTTCTGTGATTACTTCCTGCTGACATTGATACATTGTTGTTAGGGCCCTGGAAAACAAGAATGTTAGTTAAAGACAAGATGGAACGTTTTATTGATCAGCTGAAGAGATGGTATGCATATCGGCTGAATTGGTCCATATCAGCTTTCAGCAAGTTCAGGGCTCACAGTCATTTGCAGTAGGTTGTCACCAGCAAATGATGCTTGGATGTATCTGTCAGCCAAGTGGAAACCTATTAAGACAGATATAAACTAGGAACAGGAGTTAAAACTTATGAATTTATTTGGAACTTTTAGAACCATAGTCTCAGTAATTGTAGTATTATCAATTTTCCCTGAAGTCCATACTGTCTTTTCTATCTAGAGAACCAAGTATAGATTGGACTGAAATTTCTTTGGCCCAATGAAAAGCATTGGTAAGTCTATATTTAGAACCTGTTTATCTTTTTTTAAAGAGACTTATTCACTTTAATTAATTAATTCATTGATCAATCTATTACTAAGCTGACAAAACTATAGCTAGTCCAGTCATCAATGTCATCAAAGATCTGAGGATACATTGTACCTGAGTGCAGACTTCCAAATCTATTAAAAAATGACAGAGACTATCCATTACCCAGACTGCCATCATTCCAGGCTCCTGTAGTCTTCACAGTGTTGGCAGGACAGGTGTCAGGACAGCATCAGTCTTGGCTGCTGGGCCCATCATGTGAAATTCTCCCTGTGGGGGAGCAACTTGGGTATGGAGGACACTGCAAAGCCTTCAGACAACTCATAATGATAGAGAGTGTCCTTTCCAAGTGAATCAGTTTGTCTAATCATATTCTATTCAGCTCTGATGTTTTGCTTTCTCCAAGCAGCTGGTCTTGTCTCAAGGATTTTTTTTTTTGCGTATTATCTTGTCTGAGTCTCTCTGCTTTTATTGTTTACTCTGGAAAAGAGGGACATTGTGAATCACATTACTATCAGGGATTTTCTGAGGCCATTTTGAGTCATTTGCCTTCCTGCTAGTGGTAGTTTGAATGAAAATAGGTATCATAGGCTTATAAGGAGTGGAACTCTTAGGAGGTCTGACCTTGTTGGAGTGGTGTGGCCATGGTGGAGAAAGTGTGTCACTGGAGGTGGACTTTGAGGTTTCTGATGCTTGAGTTTCCCCTTGTATAATTCTATTCCTGGTTCTTGCCAATCTGAATGTATTACTCTTGACACCTTCTCCATTACAATGTCTGCCTGCATACCTCCATGCTCCCCACCATAGTGTTAATGCACTAAACCATTGAGCCTGTTAGCCAATACCAGTTACTTTTTTTTCCTTTTTATATTTGCTGAGGTGATGGTATCTTTTCACAGCAACAGAAACTTTAAATAAGACACTGATTAAGGAGATTCCCTGCTAGATGGAATGATTCAATGAAAGAGAAAACTGTGATACAACAGCAGGTGTAGATTTTCTCTCAAGATCCATGACCCCAGTTGCCCATGATTTCTGTGACACATCTCTAAAAATGTTGCCAAGAGAGTTTCAGTGAGTGCATGCCAAACACTGTCTTGTCCTCAAGTCAACACTTCTAATACCATTGATCAGAGAAAAGGTAGCCTGGCTTTGACCTCTGGGGACAAAAGTGCTATCTATGGTAGTTTAAACAGATACTCTGCTGGAATGAATTCTGTAAACTTTCCTATCCAGTTCACACTGCTCTGGGCATCAACATAATCTTCTGTGAATGATCCTTGGAGACCAGACACTACACTGTGCCTAGAATCCAGAAGGCTGTGGGCTCCAGGACTTTAAGTGGAACTATGTTGTCACCAGTGTACTCTCTTTTCTAACAGAAACCAAATCCTAACTGTAAGCATTGCTGATGGAAAGGTACCCTGGCATTCAGAAGACGAAGAATACCACAAAGTCACTGTAAGTGTAGCAGCTTACAGCTCTGCTCCAGGGAAATATTTCCCCAATGCAAATTGTAGAATTCCGCTCAGGCAGTGGAGAGTTTCCCCAGTAAAGTTGTTGCATCTCTTCTCTGCTCTGGAGAAGTTTTACAGCCCTGTTCATGTCCTGAGAAGTTTTGTAACTTTGTTCTTCTAGGAGATAGGCTCCCAAGTGAAAGTGTCACAGTTCTGCTCCACTCTACTCAAATTCTACTCAAAGTTGTTAAACCCGGGCTTCACTCTGGCAAAAGTGTCACACTGCAGGACATACCACACTCAAACAATTTATTGGGTGGAAAAGTCCAGGAGGGTGGCTGCCTCTTGGGTGGGAAACAGCATCTTATGGAACAGGGTAGAGTGCTTATATAGTTTTTCTTGGGGGTGGTGGGTGCAGATCTTTCCAGTGTGACTTGGGATTGGTGGGATTTTGAAGCTTGGTTCTGGGGCAGCCTCAGGGATTGGTGGTACTTCAAGCCCTGGTCCTGGGATCAAGTCAGGAACAGCATGTTTTCTGCTTTTTTCCTTGGAGTTTTTCACCATACATTAACAATCTTGTGAGGCATGAGGTACCAACTCAAGTGTAACTGGTGTAGGAGGACCTGTATCTTTGAGAACTCTGTTCTCCTCCTCCTCTTCCTACTTGTTCTTGTTTTTCTCCTCCTCCTCTTCCTGCTCTTGCTCTTCTTCCTCCTTTGCCATCTTATCCTACTCATCCTCTGCCTCTTTCTTAGTTCTAAACTGATCCACTTACCTTAATATCCTTCTTCAACATGACTCCAGCCAAGATGCTATTCAATACTCACAGCTTTATCAGTCTCTGTTTCACACAAAAAAGCAACTCTACAACCCACACTTTCAACATCTTCCATAATCAATTTCACAATGCTCCCTTCTCCCAGTATGGGACCCCATGATGTCATAATGGCAGTGTTCTGAAATCATAACCTACCATCTCCATGGCATACAGACACTTTAGAAGTTTCCATGATTATAAAGGCTTTACTAGCCACCGAAATCCAGGAGGAATCACAGATATAACACTGAGAAGCAGAAGAGAGACAGCGTGTTCCTGGCAGACTCAAAATTATCTGGAAGCACAAAAAAAACCAAGGTAATTACAGCTCAGGCAGAGCCCTGTGCTAAACTTCTTGTAGTACACGAGATACCCCCTAACTTCTTCACTAATTCTGTGGGACTGTTGTGTGAGAGTATATCTCAGAAATCCAATTAAGCATCTACTGACTGACATCATTATTGATCATTTTTAGTAATGCTTGAAGACTTGTACAGTGCACAAACTCCTCAGCAGATAATCTTAAGTACTAATATAGAAGCTTTGAGTAAATTTGTAGAGGAGATGGTGATCACTTCCCTATGAAGAGTGGAGATCATTCAATCATAAATCTATACTACATTCTCCATTTCATATCTGCATACAGCAACCCACTATGCACTGCTTAGGTATCAAGAACTCACAGGAAGGTATTTTGTGGAGGTGATAGTGTGATATATGTTATTCTGGGCTTCAAATATCTTAAATAACTTGTTCATGGAAATTAAAAAGATACTTATATTATTCATTGAGATCTGAGTGGCTTTGTAATTGCAGATTTGGAATCTTCCGAATTCAAATGAGGGAGTGTGATCAAGCATCACTCTCTCTCTCTCATTCTGTGTGTGTGCCTGTGTGTTTGTGTGTGTGTGTGTGAAGTGTGCTTTTCACACATCTGTTTAAGTTTTAAAATCTCTCTCATTATCTCCCACTGATGCAGTGAACCATTGTCTTCAGGTCCTTCATGGCTTTTGTATAGATTTGTGGAACCTGATATCTTCTGTCTGCTGACTTTGAACAGAACTACATCTGTGACGGCGGAAAAAAAATCACAGGTTGTGCATGTTACTAACACCTGTTGAAATTGATTATCAAAGATACCCATAAGGATAGGCAGAATTACATGCAGGACACTAATACTAAAAATATGGAATAACTATATATAAATATAACATAGGTCCTTTGAGGGATCCTGGCCACAGAAAAGTATTTGCACTGAACACTCATCCTCCATGGCCACCCTGTATACACCATTGAGCTGAAAAGATTTGATTGGATTCATTTAGATGCAAGAAACTTTGATGACATAAACAAATCTGTAAGTCTGTGTCTTAGACTATAGTAATGTAAGTCTTTGTTAGTAACTTAGAATCTACTGTGGGAAGGGATATATGCACACAGAGAGCAGGATGGAAGGTATGGGCAGATGGACAAACAGGAATGAGGAAAGAGAGAGATACATGGTAGACAACCTTTAGAAAATTCCTCTCATATTACCACCCCACTCCCTGCACAGGATGAAAACAGCATCTCTCATCTTCCTTGTTACAGTCCTGACTGAAATTATCCTCATTAACACAACAATAAAGATGCCATCATCACTCTACCCAGACTAAGATTTCAAAGCTAAGACTTTGATGGAGCCATGAGACAGAAGATAAGCTCGAAAAAAGAAAAACAGTCACCTGTGACTGAAAGGGAGGTGTGGGTATGTGTTTAAGATTTGCTGTTTTCTTTCTTTCCTCTTAAGTTTTAGGGAGAGTATATGGACCCAAGGGAGTCTGTGGTGGTATTGTGTTCCCCAAAATATTGTATACTCTAATAAATTTATCTGGGGTCAGAGAACAGGACAGCCACTAGATACAAAGGCTAGAAAATGGTGGCACTCACACCTTTAATCCTAGCACTCCAGAGATAGAAATCCCTCTGGATCTCTGTGAGTTCAAGGCCACATTGGAAATAGGCAAGCATGGTGACACACGCCTTTAATCCCATAGATCTCTGTGTGTTCAGGTATACAGCCAACATTGGAGACATATGCCTTTAAGACCTAGGGGGCTGTACATTCAGACAGTGACGAGGCAGTCAGGTGTTTGGGTTTACAACCAATGAGAAGGCAGAACAATAATACTATAAAAAAGACGTACAGACAGGAAGTAGCTCTCTTTCGGGAAGCTGGGACACCGCAGGCGGAAGGGTGAGATTTTAGCTCTGAGCTCTGACCTCTCGGCTTTCTCTTTTACATTGTTTTTGTGTTTCTTATTTAATAAGACGGTTAGTTACATCTACATCTTTTCAAGATTCCCTAAAGATATCTTCACCCCTAGAAAGCAAAAAGAAAAAGAGAATATAGATATGAGATAGATCATTGAATCTACTCTGAGAAAAAAGATAAAGAAATAATAGGATAAATAGGTGGATCATTGAATCTACACTGAAGAAAAAGGGGAAGATATAAAAATGACAAATGGTAGACTACTGAATCTATTATGAAAAGAAAAAAGAGAAAATATGGATATGATAAGATATAAAGGGAGATTATGGAATCTACTTTTAAAAAGGAACTACTTGTTTTAAATAAGATAAGTAATGAAAATTTTTTGGTCTGAGTTTATCAGATGTTACTGGACTGGACATTGTTAATATATATAATGGAGTTTTTTGTCTGGATCTGTCAAATGTTAATGGACTAGACATTGTTAATGTAATCTTGACTGTATATGGCATATACTTATTGAAGATAGTTTTTCTTGTATTAGTTATAAGCTTTTTTAATTTTAGACAAAAAGAGAGGAAATGTGGTGGTATTGTGTTCCCCAAAATATTGTGTACTCTAATAAATTTATCTGGGGTCAGAGAACAGGACAGCCACTAGATACAAAGGCTAGAAAATGGTGGCACTCACACCTTTAATCCTAGCACTCCAGAGATAGAAATCCCTCTGGATCTCTGTGAGTTCAAGGCCACATTGGAAATAGCCAAGCATGGTGACACACGCCTTTAATCCCAAAAAGCCAGCCTTTAATCCCAGGGAGTGGTGGTAGAAAGCAAAAAGATATATAAGGCGTGAGGACCAGAAACTAGAAGCATTTTGGCTGGTTAAGCATGTGGCTGGTTAAGCTTCAGGCTTTCCAGCTGCAGTTCAGCTGAGAGCCATCGGGAAGAGGACTCAGAGGCCTCCAGTCTGAGGAGACAAGACCAGCTGAGGATCCAGCAAGGTGAGATAGCTGTGGCTTGTTCTGTCTCTCTGATCTACCAGCATGGACCCCAATAACTTGCCTTGGGTTTGATTTTATTAATAAGAACTTTTAAGATTCATGCTACAGGAGTCTACAAACTGTCGTTCTAACATGTATGTTTGTTTTTTAAAAGAAAAACAACATTTATGTATAGGTCAAGAAAGCCCATTCAGTTCTCCATGTTAAAGAAAAAGGCTTGCATTACAACACAGGTGGTTAATGGTTATTCATTGGGGGTGGAGGCATACAGAGAAAGACAGAATCCAAGGAGGGATTTGAACATGTCAATGTAAGAGTTCACCATTATGTTGGTTTGAAACCAGGTGTAGTCAGTGCGGTGCTGTTTTCTTTCCACTATCAATGTTACTATTAGCTATTCTGCAAAATCTTCACACACAAAAAATTAAACTAAAGATCCCTCCCATGGGTGTGTGTAATTTGATACTTGTGTGAGGCCTGTGGCACTGATGTCAGTCATTTCTTCACTTCTCCAGACTCCTGTGATGAGCAGAAATCCAGTACATTCCGCAAAGGTAGATTTCTGCACAAAATTATGAGAAGAATGAGTCAAGCCCACAATTTCAAGACTCCCAGAACAGATTTACAAAAAAAAAACCTTACAATTCAAAATTCATCTCCTCTGCCAGCTGTCCCCATCTTCATTTTGGCATTTGCCTCCCACATCTCCCCCAGTCTTTCCCTTGCACTCAGTTCCCTGCTATACCAGGTCTTGTAGGGTGTGCAACATCCCTTGATTACATGGTACATTACCATGAAACTGGAGAATTCATAATATCTTAATTGAGGAAAAGATAACAGTGCTCTGAACAAATTTTATGCTTTTTAATTTCATGTTCTGTACTGTTTTAATAAGAAATGATATTTTGATGTTATTCTTTCTGCCAGAGTTTCCTATTTCTACTACTTCACTGAAGATAAATAGAAATACAGATTTCTTTAAAAATTATAAGGAGCATATATTAATTATTCAAATAAAACACTAAAGTCAACAAAGTCATGGCCCAAAATGCCCAGGAAATTTGGGACATCATGAAAAGTCCAAAACTAAGAATAATAAGGATAGAAGGAAAAGAATACCAACTCAAAGGCTCAGAAAGTATATTCAATAAAATCATAGAAGAAAACTTTTCCAACCTAAAGAAGGAAATGCGTATAAAGATACAAGAAGGTTACAGAACACCAAATAGGCTGGATCCAAAAAAAATTCTACTTGCCACATAAAAATCAAACCACTAAACATACAGAAAAAAGAAAAAAATATTAAGAGCTGCAAAGGAAAAAGGCCAAGTAACACATAAAGGCAGACCAATAAGAACAACACCTGACTTCTCAATGGAGATTCTAAAAGCCAGAATCCTGGAAAAATGTTATACAGACACTAAGAGACTATAGATGCCAACTCATACCATTATATCCAGCAAAACTAGCAATCAATGTAGACAGAATAAACAAAATATTCCATGATAAAACCATATTTAAACAATATCTTTCCACAAATCTATCCCTACAGAAAGCAATAGAAGGAAAAATCCAGCCTAAGGAAGTTAGATACACCCACGAAAACACAGGCAATAGATAGTCCCACACCAACAAATACCAAAGAAGGGAAACATACAACATGACCAACAAAAAATAACAGAATTTAACAATAATGGTTTATTAATATCCATTAATATCAATGGTCTCAATTCAGCTATAAAAAGACACAGGCTAACAGAATGGATATGAAAACAAGATCCATCCTTCTGCTGCATACAAGAAACACACCTCAAATTCAGAGACAAACACTACCTCAGGATAAAAGGCTGGGAAAAGACCTTCCAATCAAATGGATTTAAGAAGCAAGCTGGTGTAACTATCCTAATATCTAAAAAAATAGACTTCAAACTAAAGTCAATCAACAGAGATTGGGAAGGACATTACATATTTATCATAGGGAAAAATCTGACAAGATGAAGTCCCAATTCTGAACAGTTATGCCCCAAATACAAGGGCACCCACATTTGTAAAAGAAACATTACTAAAGCTTAAATCACACATCAAACCCCACACAATATATAAAATTTCATAAGTCTTTCAAAATGTTTGTTTCTGCTCTTCTCTAAAGACACTTAACACAAATGGTCTTTGTGTAGTCCCAGTTCAATTAAAAATTAAAACTGGCTTTGGAGTTGGAGAATGGCTTTCTCATTTTCTGAACTCAAGCATGTTTATTAAAAGTAAAACACAAAATTTATGTATCATGTCACAAAAGCCATTTGATATGTGACAGAAGAAAACCAAAATTAATGGACTATTCTATTGCCACTAATCTCAGTTCTTTGGTTCTATTTTGATTCTTTAATGGTATGAATTTTATATCAATATTTATAAGATTAATATATATTTTTTCAACTTTTTGTTATGATATTAATAGTCATATAGAGTACTAATTAATTGTAGAAAAGAGTCTTCATTTAACTGCCTATACATGCATTTGTATTAGAGTCTCTATCAGTTTTTTGTAGGGAGTCAAGACCACACTTAACAAATTTGAGATCTTCAAAATGATGATGGGGCCCCACAATGATGAATACACATGGAAAATAATAATACCACTAAGCAGACAAATGTCACCCAAAGATCATATTTAGAGTAAAAACTGCTCAGGACAATTTTGAGATGTCTAGCTGAGATGATTCAGCCTCATAGAATATTCGAGTGGGGACTTGAGATAAGTCCTGCACTTTTGTATTATACAGAGACTGGACAACAAATGATACAGCTACCTCTCCCAGGATTTGACAATTAACTCCAAATTTTTCTTTTGAGGATCCCCTAAAGATGCTTTCACCCACAAACAGCAGGAAGTACATTATGCCCACAATCCCAAGAGGTACAGCAGGTGATTTTTGGTCTTTCAATGGGTTTTGGATAATTGTCATTGTCTAGGATGGGTGGTTACAGTTTTTTGTTAATGGTCAATAAAAGACTAAATGAAGGAGATCAGATTTAAGGTTCTTGTTTGAAAAAAAAATAAAAATGAGGATATAGAGAAGAGGTAGATTATTGAATCTACTCTGAAAAGAAAAAAGGAAAGGCTATAGATTATATATATATATATATATATATATGTATATATATATATATATATATATATATAAAGGTAGATTATTGAATCTGCTTTTAAAAGGCAACTACTGGTTTTAAATATTTTAATTGGATTGGATTTTTGGATATTGTATACAAATTATATATATATATATATATATATATATATATATATATATATATATATATTTATACACAAATTTGAGATTGATTTTGGTAGAAATTGATGTACATATGTTTCTAATCTTTTTCAAGATATTGTACCTATACAGCTCATTTAACAATGTAACACAATTTGCTAATCCTTGAAAGTTATTATTACCAAATATTATGATATAAAGAAATGAAAGTAGTCATTACAATTGAACTTGTAGTCATATTAGATATGTTTTCAAGGTCAAAAAAGATATATTTTAGATAGACAGGTCATCTTCAAACATTTCAGAGATCTATAGAATATAGCATTTAATATATTTTAATAACAGATTTTTCCTATGTTATTAAAACAGTCATTTTTATGACTATGAGACTTGTCTGCTCCTGGCGACACCAATCTACTTCAGAGAAGATATGGGCATTGAAGAACCTCCATAGGGAGTTAACTTTCATTGTGACAAAAGTTAGCCACTGGGCAAGAAATTGCCCTTGCATAGATTGCTGACAGTATGCTGTCCAAAATGGACGATCAGGACAATAAAAAATGTACTGATCCTTGCCAAACTAGTGTGGTTGCAGCTTTGGCAACAGATGTCTTCTGAGGCCAGGACAATATGGCACCATTGCTGAAGTGGATTTACACTGGTAAAGGTACAATGGCCCTTTCTTTGAAGGGAGCTGAACAGGCAGTGGACAGATGGCTTCTGGTGTGCAGTGGAGCAGTAGCTTAAACAGTTATTCTTGAAGGAGTAACTAAGCTGATGGAGTCTAACCTCTCAATGGTAGATTGGAATTTAATAAGGAGATAAAGCCACCCACAAGCTGAGAAGAATGGGATGCAGAGAAAAATGGGATGCCAAGATGAAACCATCCATAAGCCGAGAAGAATAGGCAGCAGAATTCCAAAACACCAGCAATTTCCAGAATTTAAATTCCTGAATCATGACAGGACATTGGTGAAATTCAAGTTTATCTGGTACATGAAATTCTTGAACCAAATGTGGGATTGAGCTCTAGGCCTTGTTTATATCCCACTTCACAAATGAGTCTGTCAGATATTCTAAGCTTGTAGGCCAAAGATGATACCCCAATATTGCAGAGAAACCTCAGGTGACTGTTCAGGAAGCTGGCTGTTTCTGCATTAACTCACATTTTTTGGAAGTCACTTGGTTGCACTTCCTGTTTTACTAGGTAATATTGTTTCCTCTTTTGGTCTCTGAGGGAGTTGAGATTAGATAGTTGTAGTTACACTTTTCCTTGTTACAAATTTAAGGAAAGAAACTTATTAGGAGGTGTTAAGTGTATAAATTTGAAAGACATCATATGATAGTTAATACAAGATAGGATAGAACGTGAATTAGGTACATTTTGGACTCACCAAAATAGGATAGATAATGGAATATTTTCTCTGAATTTGTCAAATGTAAATGGACTAGACATTGTTGATGTACTTATTGCTTGCATATATTGTATATAGTTATTGTACTTATTGTATATAGTTTTTCTTATACTAGTTATAATTTTTTAAATTTTTTTAATTAGGCAAAAAAGGGAAATGTGATATTTTATTTGTGGTATAATAAATAAAGCTCACCTGGAGGTCAGAGGAAAAAGTCAGCCATTATAAGTAAACAAAAAATTCATGCAGTGTTAGTACACACCAGAATCCTATCACTTGGGATGCAGGGATCTATCTGGATCTATGTGAGTTCAAGGCCACACTAGGAATAGAGCCAGGCGTGGTAGAACATGCCTTAAATTCCAGCACTAGTTAACCATGGAGGTATGGAGGTCTGTACAGCCAGACAGGAAGTGATAGAGCTGGAAAGAAAGAGGATGTCGTGTAGTTGGACAGAGAGAGTAAATCAGATGACAGAAGAGCAAGGCATATAGGTGTGGGTAGATAGAAAATATCTCATTTTTGGAATCCATGGAATTGATAAGGTAAGGTTAGCTGTGGCTTTCCCTATTTCCTTGATCACTCAGGTTTTCACCCCTATATCTGAATCTGATTTTTTTTAATTTAATAAACCATTTAGAAATTTGTGTACAGATATGGACCCTGGCTGGTGTAAGCTCACAGACTCAAACATGTTCTGCTGCAGTTTAGGTCTTGATAGCCTTCCCGGCCCTGAGTAGCAGTGCAGGCCACTCATTTTGGGCATGTTCCTCTAGTACCAGTGTGGCACATGAAGAAATAGTTCTAATTTAGAGAGGGAAAACATACCTCATGCTCGAAGCGTAGCCATTTAACAAAAACAATTGAGGTTATGGATTTTAGAGGATAATATGCTACTGCTACTATACTAAACCATTGTGCTTCCCAACCAGCTTCTAAATATTTATTCTTCTATGTAACGGTGACACCCATGCTACCACCACCCTTTTACCATGTCTGAGCGATGGGCTGTGGATCAAAAAACAGAGACAAGAGACAGTGGGTCATTCGCCTCAGCAGAATGTTGAATATCATTGAAGGAGGGAGGAGGTCTTAAATACAGGCTTACAGCACAATGGGAGAACCCCGGAGGGCAGAAGTTTGCTACCTATATTCTACATTCTTGCATCTAAGCTGTTAACGTCCAATATGCAGGATACACAAACAAGGAAACTCCCATAAGCATTCTGGAAGGAGGAAACTGGCAGGGGATTAGTATAGGGAGGACATACATCAAGGTCAAGGTCAGTAAGCAAGGCAATAGCTACCCAAAACGGGGGGGGGGCGGGGTAGGGCCCTACACTTCTACCAATAGAAAGGATAGGTATTGGGTGAAATAGTCTTCCCCTGGTAGGAGCCCTCCAATTGCTCATCCAATACAAGTAATCAGCATTGAAGTCTTATACATAGGAGAAACTGTATATGGACTAATAATAAAAGCTACTAGGGTCCAGACACAAAAGCTTTCTCCCAGAGTCCAAGGAAGATGCAACAACTGGTGAAGAAGACTACTTATTTATGAATAAATCTATGCACACTGTGATCTTTCAGTCCATCACTTTATTGTTCTAAGTAGGCCATAATTCCTCTCTCTGCTTTCTCTTTGTTCTACTTTAGTTTTCTAAATCTACAGCTTCTTTTCCTGCTCTCATTCCTCGCTCCTCTCTTGCCTGACAATCCCTACATTTCTAACAGGAGACTTTTTGCAGTTCTGAGAAAAGCTTCAAAATCCTCAAGGTCACAGCACATTTCTAGGATAGACTATAAGGAGCAGAACTATTACCATGGTAAGTCAAGGTTCCAAAGCCTCAGGACCAGAGGGAGGGGGCACAGTGCCCAGTGCAACAAACTCTGAGACATAGCTTGTTAGCAGCAGACTTGGCAAGTGAAGAACTGACAGGTCTTTCTTGTATGCGCTTGTGTGTGTGTGTGTGTGTGTGTGTGTGTGTGCGCGCGCGCGCGCGCACACTTTCTTTCTTTTTTTTTCACTTTTCTGTATTAAGAAATTTTCTACTCACTCTACATTCCACACACAGATCCCATCTCCTCCCACCTCCCACCCCCCAGCCCTCCCTCCCAAGCCACCCTGCATCCCCACTTCCCCCAAATCAAGGTCTCCCGTGGGGAGTCAGCAGAGCCTGGCACACTGAGCCTAGGCAGGTCGCAGCCCCTCCCCACTGCACCAAAGCTAAGCAAGGCATCACACCACTGGCACTGGGCTCCTGAAAGCCCTGGCAGGCCTTTCTTAGGGTGTTTTGTGTCAGGAACTCTGGTAAGACACCCGTAACTCCGATCTTGTGTGTAACTGCAAAGTTTTAAACTTATGATCTATTTAGAAAGGCCTTTAGTCTAGTTTGAACTTTCTCTGAGGTAAAAATGAGCTAAATACACGCAGTATTTTAGACTGAGGAGAGATTATTATTTTCTGTGTTTGAGCAAAACGAACAAAGCAGGCTTGAAGTGTTTAGAGTCTCATGGGACTGTGGATCTGGCTATGAAACATATCCTAGTATATTTTCTACATATCAAAATTATACAGCTATATGAAAACTCATGTTCCTGACCACCCACAGATATATGTGCCCAATAGGTTGCGATATAATCATGAGATTACATATATACATTACATGAAGATGATTGGTAATGGGGAGATACCATAGCTGTAATTGCACAAGAAATCTACAAGAAACAGCCAAATCATTCAAAAGGTAATACTTCCAACACACCTTGCATGATGGCTTAGTCCTCTACCAGGACTTTTGTTCTGACAGGTTGACCTTTTGAACACTAGTTGTCACCTGCTGTATACTCCCATGGCCCTTTGCTATCAGCAGCTCTCAACAGACTAACTATGTATATTTTTACGTTTAAGACCATACATGTTTACATATGTATATTCATGTGTATTTGTTTATGTGTATGTTGTAACAACAATTAAAGAAAGACAGACTACAAATTTGAGAAAGATTGAAGGGTGTCCAAGTGAAGGGGCAGAGGGAGGAAAGAGAAATTGGAAATTGTGTAATTTGTTACATTTCAAAGTAAAAAATATTTTTAAAAATCTAAAAATCTTATTTTGTGACTTGGTCTAGATTTTTTCATTTTCCCCAGAATATTTTCAAGGCATCCTTTTAAGTTTAATTTTTATTGTATTATACTAAGTGTTCTAGTGATCTCCTGCTTCATTAGATATTCTCCTCAGATGTGACTATGTTCCTCTGCTAAGTACTCTAAAGTGGAGAAGGTTATGGGTTGAGAAGTTAAGAAATAAATTGAGGAAAACCAAGAACAACGTCAACAGCCTGTAATTTTTAGGGGTCTACGATTCATATGTGATAACACTCTATTGCAGAAGATGCCATATACTTAAGTCACAGAACATGGAGAAATATGGCTGAAAGTTTCAATCCTACTGGATAGATTTCACAGTGATAGAAATCATCATAAGTATTACCTAGGTATGAATGCTGAGAGCTAACACAAACCACAGGCATGGTGCAATAATGTCATGACCAACCAATACATGACTGAACTGAAAGCCCAGTTTACAAGATGGAACCTGTGCCAGGCACAAACATCGGGGACAAGGATACATGACTAGAGAGCTACATAAACCCTAGGGGGAAAACAAACGCTATTATTCTACTAAATTAGCATAGTAACAAACTGCCCAATAAGCTCTTATTTTTTAAGGTTTTTTTCTTTGTGGTTTTCACATCATGCATGTTGATCCCATTCACCTCTCTCTCTCTCTTTGTATCAGCTATCTGTCCTTACAAACTCTCCCCAGAAATAAAATCAATCATTTTTTTTGAGACAGGGTTTCTCTGTGTAGCTTTGAGCCTGTTCTGGAACTCACTCTGTAGACCAGGGTGGCCTCAAACTCACAGAGATCCACATGGCTCTGCTTCCCAAGTGCTGGGATTAAAAGTGTGTGCCACCATCACCACCCAACCAAACAAAATTTAAGAAAAAAGAGGAAAAAAATGTCTCTTAGTAGATGCTATAGCATGACACAGTGAATGACACAATATACCCATTAGTCCATATATCATTTCTTGCAAGTGTTCATTGCAAAGAGATATTTGTCTTGTTCGAAACTTCTGGTTTCTGCTTTGCTATTGATATGATAGTGAGTCTTTATTGGGATTCTTCTTGTATCTCCTGTTGTTATCCTGTGTTGTGGAGATCCTACAGGTTTGGAGATGCAGGACCAGCCCCTTCACTTGCTTCAGGAGATCATTAATGGGGTGGATGTTGGAGCTAGCCAACTCATGGCCCTCATTCTGTGCCTGGGTGGTTGCATGATTGGTCAGCCCACCAGCTGTCCTCCATTCTCACCACCAGGTTGAGCTCTCTAAGCATTTCCGCAGCTAGTTCATGCTAGACAGCAAGGAACAAGGACAGGGTCTCTTCTCCTTTCACACTTTCTGGCCTAGCTCTACACCTAGCACTCCATGACCAGCCCTACTGTATTGTCCAAGCAAGGTATAGGGTCCACTCTCCCGAATGCTGCAGCTGGTGAGGGGTACAAACAGCTCTCCTGCTCTTATGACCTAGGGACAGCTCTCACACCTACTACAGGCTTTGAGGGCCTGGGTAGAGGAAAAGGCATCACTCTCACAACCATGCCACCTTATGGAAGAAGAGAAGGGCCATATCTCCCACTCTCAAGCCTTCAGGGCTAGCTTGCCAATGCTCCACCAACAGTAAATTATTTTTGTACGGGTAGATTAGTCTATCCCTTATCCTTCATCAAAAAAGGTTCTTTTTGCATACTACGGTGATTAACACTCAGGCCCACATTCATTCCAAGTGCTGAGAATAAGAGTCTCTGGCCCAGTTTGACCATGGCATATCTATACTACACTTCTTCCTCCCAAGACTCAAGGATTATCATGGAAGAAAAGGTAGAAAGTTTGTAAGAACCAGTGGTGAAATAAAATTCCAAGGAAGCAGATTTTGTCTGGAGAGAACAGGGCATTTACACATGTGAATTCACATGTTAGGACAGTATGCTCAAAATCTTCACAAGATCAATCTAGACAAGATCCCAGCACAGTGGAGGTGGTCAATAAGTCCCACTTTTGGCTGAAGAGCTATTGGCCACAGATGGCTTCTGGGAAAGGAAGTGTCAGATTTCCTAAAGGAGTTGACCTTTAAGAATCTACCCACGCTTTCAGAGATGCCACTACACTAGGCACATACTAGCATTATTACATAGACTCAGTTTCTTTTCTTTTTTATGGAAAACATGAGATTTAGAAGGAAAACTGGTGCAGGGATAAGACCTAGAAAAGGATATAATGGATGGGCGCCCTAGGCTAAAATACACATGGCATTAATATAATACTAAAAGAAACATTTATGTAGTAAATATTCTAAACCTTAAAAAAATCTAAGTTGATTTGTGTTGGAAGAAGGCAGACAACCATGGATCCAATGGGACTCAGAGATCTCTATAACTTTCTCATGAATCAGACCTCAAACCTTCTAGCACCTTCCCTATGATCCCTGTAAAGTTTCAGGGATGAAGAAAACTCAGTGCTTCTTCAAAACACCTTGTGTCTTTGGAGAGATTCAGCAAAAGACTCTTAAGTGTCTGTTAATTAACAAGTGAAACAAAGTTTTATAAATGACCTGGTCTCTTAAACCCATCCACTGTCATGCCCATTGTAGGTAATATGAAAATTGCAGTTCTAGAGGGAGGTGAGGTCACAGAATCCCAGACCTCTACCTCAGGCTTTAAGTGACTCCCTTACATTAATGCCTGTTAATCTGCCCAGTGAATCCAACATTGTTCAGTGGCCAAAAGCCAGGGGAGTACTTCATATTTTAACCTGAGCATTAGACCCAGCAAAGAAGAGAAGCATGAGTAAGTGTTCATCTTCAGTGATGGGAATGTGGAGGCGAAACAGATCTGTGGAACAAACAGAGAAATCAGAAGAATAATTCCATAGCTAAGAGGTGAGCCAAAAATAGGCACACCAAACCTTGGGCCAGTCCCTGTTGGTTCTTACTGTAATATAAATCTCTGACATCAGGTCACTGTGGGTACCACCAGTGTAATGCAATACATCTGTGAAAATGTGGAAATATGTCAATTTGATAATTTATCTTATGTTAAATGACATGTAGACTATCTTTGCAGCATGATTGTTATAGCTGAACTTAGTATAGTTTTATGCCCATAGAGAACTTTCATATTTGAATGTAAAAACTGTACAATCTTGGAAGCAGTAGCATTTGAATCTGATTCTGGATTAAAGGATGTTTTAATGTAATGCTACATTTAGAAGTTATAGGGTCAGTAACTGAGTCTGTATTGAATGACCAGTCTGTTTGGAATGACTAGTTTGAAACCTTCTTCTTGAACTTTGGAAGGTAACACTGAAGGCAAATTGTAGAATGAATATCAACAATGACAGCCAGAAATAAATGTGTCTTGGGTTATCTCCCCTGGCTGAATCATATTCTAGTATTAAGCACAAAGTTCTGACATGTCTTCTATCACTGTTTTATCCTTGTTGATAATGGAAAATACAACCATCTACCTTTGTATACATGCTTAGCTTTTTTATTTCAAATTAGACAATATTTAAGGTCTCATATTCTTCGGATTCCTTGTTATGTATCATTCATGAAGCTTTTCTAATTGAGTGTGTTACAATTTTTATTATAATAGACAAATCAACATAGAAAGTAGCAGGTATATTCACAATTTTAAGAAAACATTTTAGCCTCATAATTTTCTTCTCATGCTATTTCAGCACACATTAGTATCTCGTGTTGCATTTTACACAGAGTAATGGTGTTAGTAATTCATCTGTAGTTACCACTCTAGCCATTAACCATCATTGAAAACAATGCATATTTTCCAGTGGCATCATAAATATCAGGTACAACTTGTGCTTGTGAAATCAATCTGTGAATTAGAACAACTGTCACCACAAACCACGATTAGAACACTGCACTTTATTAAAATCCGAAAAGCCGTATTTGCACTTAGCATTTGTCTAGGAAATGAATATTTATTTCAAAATGAAAACTTTTTAAAAATATATCTACTTTTATTTCATGTGCATTTTATTTTATTTATACACTTAACTGATAAAAATTGCACCCACCATTTCTCACAATGTTTAGGATATTAGAAGGGAGAGTACAGATGAAGCGGTAGAAAACAACCGTGAAGTCTAACATTTAATCCATAGAAACTGATATTTCTAAGATTGAGTATGGACAAGGGGTCTTCATCATTGTCCAGTACATGAAATTATAAATGTTATGGCATATTTTCTCTCTGAACTGCCTACATTGTTGAGTCCTCTGTACTATGAAGGAAGGCATCTCTCATACCCTGGCTCATGGAGTCACTGAAAAGGGACTAATGTGAACAGTGTGAGAGCTTTGGGAGCAGAGAAATTGAGAAATGCAAGTTACCACCTCTCCTTGAGAGAAAATGCACACATATGAGTCAATATAAGATAGGTCCCCAACTGACAGGCTTTTATGCAATACTAGAGAAATGCTCTCATTTCTGACTGATATGTCAGTGAATATAAGGAACTGAAAGATAATACAAGATAGTCAGGCATGATTTAGGGAACTGGACACCTAAGATGTGCTTTTGTTGTCCAGATCCCTGAGTGAATTAGGACTATGTTCACTGTTAAGGGAAAATTAAAATCAGTTGGACGTTAGCACTGGTATTGGTCTTTAGGTCTGTGCTGATCCTTAACATGAAACATGATCAGGTAAGAAAAGCTGTAGGGTTTGAATGATACATATTAATGTACATTCAATAAAATTAAATCTTTTTTAAAAATTGTATTTGCCAATATACATTTAACTCTTAATACTTAAAATAAAGTGAACATTTACAAGTGAGAATATTGGATTTCTGTGCATGTGACCAGTGTAACCACAACACAACTTTGTGTGCTAATGCTATAGCTGTGAAGAAAAACACCCATTTCCAGAATTGTGCAGACTGACCTCACAGATCTGAACGCAAGATCAACCATGTAACTGTGGTAGATGGTGGTCACTGTGGTGGATGGTGGTCACTGTTTCTTTTCTTTATCGTTTTTTTTGTTGTTGTTTTATTTCTTCATTACACTGAATGCAGAAGTATACCCAGATACCCAAACCAAATCAGGTAGTATATATTCTTCTTAGTCATTGTCATCCAAGTAGTCTCAAATGCCACAGAGCTCTTAAGATGAAGCATCTTGCCAATATATTGAATTTGTTACCATCTTCACAGATGTGGCCAGATTGATCCACTGGTATCATCTTTCTGGGAATATGCCTAGCCTTTCAGAAAGAAAAAGAACTGCAAGTAGGTAGAACTTTAAAATCTTCCTGGGATGTTGTGTTTTCATTTGTGCCCTGTTGGGCAGAGTATATCTTAAATGATTTCATATTTCCTATGTATACATTATTGTCAGATAAAGCCAGCAAATGCATAAATTAAAGAACATGATTTTGATAGGGTTCTAAGGAAAATTTAAATGGACTTACTCCTCTGGCAGTATCACATTCACAAACATTAAATGATGTTTGCTGGAATCATGGTTGACAAACAGGTACAGAACAGACACTAGCTCCATACAACCAACAACCTTAACCAAAACTCTTATCTTTCCTTAATTCCTTCCTTTTTCCTTCCTTCCTTTTTCTTTTTGTTCTTTCTTGCTCTCTTTCTTTCTTTCTTTGCTTTCTTTCTTCCTTCCATACTTTTTTTTGGTTTTTCAAAGACAGGGTTTCTCTGTGCCTTTGTGCCTTTCCTGGAACTCCCTCTTTAGCCCAGGCTGGCCTAGAAATCACAGAGATCTGCCTGGCTTTGCCTCCCGAGTGCTGGGATTGAAGGTGTGCACCACCACCACCCAGCCCTTCGATTCTTCTTTCCTTCCTAGCCCTTTCATCTCTTCCTTCCGCTCTTTCTTCTCTTTTCCTTCCTTCCTTCCTTCCTTCCTTCCTTCCTTCCTTCCTTCCTTCCTTCCTTCCTTCCTTCCTTTATTCCTTCCTTCCTTTATTCCTTCTCTTTTCCTTCTTTCCTTCCTTTGTTCCTTCATTTCCTTTCTCTCTGTGTCTCTGTCTTTTTCTTTCTTTCTTTCTTTCTTCTTTCTCTCTCTCTCTCTTGTCCTTCCTTCCTTTCTTTTTTCTTTCTTTCTTTCTTTCCTTCTTTCTTGTCATGAACATTTTCAAGCAGTAAAACATCATAACCATGCATCTAAGAAGAATTTTACAAGTGAAGCAGAACTTGTGAATCATAGTAGAGAAAGCAAAATCAGTTCTGAAATATGATAAAAAAAATCTGTTAACTAATTAACCAAAACAGACCTGTGCTGCATTGTTGAAGGAAACAGAGTTATTGGTAAACATATCAGAGGACAGACAATGTTTTAATTGTCCAGGCCTTTTATCAATGGAGTCCTCCATCAACAACTATTGTACATTTTGGTGTTTCTATTAGTCTATATGATTTTAGGAGTTTATTATTGTTTTCTTCAGCAAAGGTTGTGGAATTTTTTTTAAAAAAATGATCTGAAATTATAATTAGAAAAATACTTTAGCATAACTCCCTAGAATGCCAGATAGAAGGAGAAACTACCAAGGTGGAATGCATTTTGTATCATACAGTCATGTTTGTTAGAGCAAGATCATTTTCAAGGTAGATATTTTTAATTACTGTTATATATGAAATCCTTTTGATTTCATATTTATCAATCATATGAATCTGATTTTGAGAAATAAAGAGTATCATTATGCTTATTTGTAAAATGGCAGTGATACAAGTCATTGGGGGTACAATGTTGAAAGTGGTAGTTTTTGGGATAGCCTATCAATCTTTTTATCACTATCTTTTGAATTTGTAAGTGTTGGCATAGCTGTTTTTGCTTTACTCAAGATCATGTTCTCCTTTGTGCAAATATCACTTTTCTCACTCTTTGACTTTTTTGTAAGGTTTCTTTCCTTCAGTCATAAGACATCAATCAATTTCTGGAAGTAATTTTCTTTGTTTTGTCTGTGTAATTTCAGAATCATACCGTTTCTGATCCCTGGGGGTCACCTGTGATGGAGTAGAGACAGCTTATTTCATCACTCTTGATTCTATTCCTTCAGCCTCTCCATAGTAACTGCTGCCTCCAGAGAACACTGTGGTGTTCTTCTTTATTTTCCTCTTTATAGAACCACCACTCCTCTTTCTGTAAAAGATACACTATGTCCTCATTTATCTTCTCCCAAATGCAGCTTTGATTGCTATCTTCTAATTTCCAGAACAGTTTCTAAACTTTTTGTTCAAGATCATTGTAGCAGGCCCCCAGCTCCCAGCCTGCCCCCGACTTCCCTTCTGGACCAGAGGTGAGTACCTGGGTCCAACCCGGACCCCATCCCTGGGCACCAGCCACTCCGGGAAGACCTGCCAAACTTGGCACCAGGTTCTGGCTACCAGACAGCTCCCCTTCTAGCCCCACCGGGAAGGATCCCCTTTTCCAAGCCCCCCGGCAGCCCCTGCAATCACTGCGCCCTGCCCCCACACCCATCTGCCCGAGACTCCAGCCACTTCCTGAGACTTAGAGACTGGCCCCCAGTTCCCAGGCTGCCCCCGACTTCCCTTCTGGTCCAGAGGTCCCAGCCTGCCCCCGATTGCCATTCTGGACCAGAGCCTGCCCTCGACTTCCCTTCTGGACCAGAGAGTTGGACAAGAGAACTCCCTTTTGGACAAGAGAGAGAGTCTTCCTGAATCTGTCAGCTCTTTCTGAAACAAGTACACTGATAAGACCAAGAAGAAACCACAAGGAGATGGGCAGACGTCAAGGCAGAAGTACATACAACAAAATGAAGAGCAATACAGCATCACCAGAACCTAGCCCGCCTCCAACATCTAGACCTGAACACCAAAAATTGGAAGAAGCAGAAGAAAGTAGCCTTATGAGTAACTTCATGAAGAAGGTAGAGGCCTGTATAGAGGAAAAAACAAGAAAATTGGAAGAACGCTGTAAACAACTAGAGGAAAGGGCAAACAAATTAGAAGAAAACAATAAAGCCCTCCAAGAAAACAATAAAGTCCTGGAAGAAAACAATAAAGCACTGAAAGAAAATCATGAAAAAGCAATGAAACAAACAAAGGAAACAGTCCAAGAACTGAAAAGGGAAATTGAAAAAATAAAGAAGACACAAACAGAGGGAATGCTGGAAATAGAAAACCTGAGTAAAAGATCAGGAACTTCGGATGCAAGTATAACCAACAGAATGCAAGAGGTGGAAGAGAGGATTTCTGGCATTGAAGATACAGTAGAAGAAATAGTTTCATCAGTCGAAGGAAACACTAAAGCCAACAAAGTCATGAACCAAAATGTCCAAGAAATCTGGGACACCATGAAAAGACCAAACCTACGAATTATAGGGATAGAAGAAGGTGAAGAATACCAACTCAAAGGCACAGAAAATATATTCAACAAAATTATAGAAGAAAACTTTCCCAACTTAAAGAAGGAAATGCCTATGAAGATACAAGAAGCCTATAGAACACCAAACAGACTAGAACCCCCAAAAAAGTCCCCTCGACACATAATAATTAAACAACTAAATGTACAGAATAAAGAAAAAATATTAAGAGCAGCCAAGGAAAAAGGCCAAGTGACCTATAAAGGTAAACCCATCAGAATAACACCCGATTTCTCAATGGAGACTTTGAAAGCCAGAAGGACCTGGACAGATGTAATGCAGACACTAAGAGACCATGGATGTCAGCCCAGACTAATATACCCAGCAAAACTCTCAATCATCATAGATGGAAGGAACAAGACATTCGAAGACAAAGCCAGATTTAAACAATACCTATCCACAAACCCAGCCCTACAGAAAGCACTAGAAGGAAAATTCCAAATGAAGGAAGTCAGATACACACTCGAAAACACAGGCAATAGATAAAGCCACAACAGTAAACCCCAAAGAAGGGAAGTACACACACACTAATACCAAAAATAACAGGGATGAACAATCACTGGTCATCAATATCCCTTAATATCAACGGACTTAATTCACCTATAAAAAGACATAGACTTACAGAATGGATACGAAAGCAGAACCCAACTTTCTGCTGCATACAAGAAACACATCTCAAATTCAAAGACAGACACTACCTAAGAATAAAAGGCTGGGAAAAGACTTTCCAATCAAATGGTCTTAAGAAACAAGCAGGGGTAGCCATCCTGATATCCAACAAAATAGACTTCAAACTAAAATCAATCAAAAGAGATAAAGAAGGACATTACATATTCATCACAGGAAAGATCAACCAAGATGAAGTTTCAATTCTGAACATTTATGCCCCAAAAACAAGGGCACCCACATATGTAAAAGAAACATTACTAAAGCTTAAACCACATATAAAACCCCACACATTAATAGTGGGAGATCTCAACACCCCACTTTCACCACTGGACAGATCTCCCAAATCAAAACTTAACAGAGAAATAAAGGACTTAACTGATGTCATGACCCAATTGGACCTAATAGATATCTACAGAACATTCCATACTAACAAGAAAGAATATACATTCTTCTCAGCACCCCATGGAACTTTCTCTAAAATTGACCACATACTTGGCCACAAAGCAAATCTCAACAGATACAAAACAATTAGAATAACCTCCTGTGTTCTATCAGACCACCATGGGTTAAAGTTAGATTTCAACAACAACAAAACCTACAGAAAACCTACAATCTCATGGAAACTGAATAATGCTCAACTAAATCACCAATGGGTTAAGGAAGAAATAAAGAAAGAAATTAAAGACTTCCTAGAGATCAATGAAAATGAAGACACCACATACCCAAACTTATGGGACACTATGAAAGCAGTGCTAAGAGGGAAATTCATAGCACTAAATGCCCACATAAAGAAGTTGGAGAAATCTCACACTAGTGACTTAACAGCACACCTGAAAGCTCTAGAACAAGAAGAAGCAAAGTCTCCCAGGAAGAATAGACGCCAGGAAATTATCAAAGTGAGAGGTGAAATTAATAAATTAGAAACTAAGAGAATAATACAAAAAATTAATGAAACAAAGAGTTGGTTCTTTGAGAAAGTCAACAAGATAGACAAGCCTTTATCCAAACTAACCGAAAGACAGAGAGAGAGAATCCAAATCAACAAAATCAGAAATGAAAAGGGGGACATAACAACAGACATTGAGGAAATCCAGAGAATTATAAGGTCATATTTCAAAAACCTCTACTCCACAAAACTGGAAAACCTAAAAGAAATGGACATTTTTCTGGATAAGTACCACATACCTAAGTTAAATCAAGACCAGATAAACTATTTAAATAGTCCAATAACCCCTAAGGAAATAGAAACAGTCATTAAAAGTCTCCCAACCAAAAAAAGCCCAGGACCAGATGGTTTCAGCGCAGAATTCTACCAGATCTTCAAAGAAGAGATAATACCAATACTCTCTAAATTGTTCCACATAATAGAAACAGAAGGAACATTACCAAACTCCTTTTATGAGGCTACAATTACCCTGATTCCTAAACCAAACAAGGATACAACAAAGAAAGAGAACTACAGACCGATCTCCCTCATGAACATTGATGCAAAAATACTCAATAAAATATTGGCAAACAGACTCCAAGAACACATCAGAACAATTATCCACCATGATCAAGTAGGCTTCATCCCAGGGATGCAAGGGTGGTTCAACATACGAAAGTCCATCAACGTAATACACCATATAAACAAACTCAAAGAAAAAAAACCACATGATCATCTCACTAGATGCAGAAAAGGCATTTGACAAAATCCAACACCCCTTCATGATAAAAGTCTTGGAGCAATCAGGAATACGGGGAACATACCTAAACATAATAAAGGCAATATATAGCAAACCAACAGCTAACATCAAATTAAATGGAGAGAAACTCAAAGCAATTCCACTAAAATCAGGAACGAGGCAAGGCTGTCCACTCTCCCCATACTTATTCAATATAGTACTTGAAGTTCTAGCCAGAGCAATAAGACAACATAAGGAGATTAAGGGGATACAAATTGGAAAGGAAGAAGTCAAGCTTTCCCTATTTGCAGATGACATGATAGTATACTTGAGTGACCCCAAAGATTCCACCCAGGCATTGATAAAGCTTATAAACACCTTCAGCAACATAGCAGGATACAAGATCAACTCAAAAAAAATCAGTAGCCTTCCTATATACAATGGACAAAGAAGATGAGAAGACAATTAGAGATACATCACCCTTTACAATAGCCAAAAATGACATAAAATACCTTGGGGTAAGACTAACCAAGCAAGTGAAGGACCTATATGACAAGAACTTTAAGTCCCTGAAAAAAGAAATTGAAGAAGATGTCAGAAAATGGAAAGACCTCCCATGCTCATGGATAGGCAGGGTTAACATAGTAAAAATGGCAATCTTACCAAAAGCAATCTACAGATTCAATGCAATCCCCATCAAAATACCAACACAATTTTTCACAGACCTGGAAAGAATAATACTCAACTTCATATGGAAAAACAAAAAACCCAGGATAGCTAAAAGAAACCTGTACAATAAAACAACTTCTGGAGGCATCACAATCCCTAACTTCAAGCTCTACTATAGAGCTACAGTAATAAAAACAGCTTGGTATTGGCATAAAAACCGACTTGTGGACCAATGGAATCCAATTGTAGACCCTGACATTAACCCACACACCTATGGACATATAGTTTTTGACAAAGAAGCCAAAAGTGTACAATGGAAAAAAGAAAGCATCTTCAACAAATGGTGCTGGCATAACTGGATATCAACGTGTAGAAGGCTGCAAATAGATCCATATCTGTCACCGTGCACAAAACTTAAGTCCAAGTGGATCAAAGACCTCAACATAAATCCAGCTACTCTAAACCTGCTAGAAGAGAAAGTAGGAAGTAGTCTTGAACGCATTGGCATAGGAGATCACTTCCTAAATATAACACCAGTAGCACAGACACTGAGACAAACAATCAATCAATGGGACCTCTTGAAACTGAGAAGCTTTTGTAGAGCAAAGGATACGGTCAACAAGGCAAAGCGACAGCCTACAGAATGGGAAAAGATCTTCACCAACCCCACAGGTGACAGAGGACTGATATCCAGAATATATAAGGAACTCAAGAAATTAGACATCAAAACGACCAACAGTCCAATTGAGAAATGGGCTTTAGAATTAAACAGAGAATTCTCAACAGAGGAAACCCAAATGGCTGAAAGACATTTAAGGAATTGCTCAACATCCCTAATCATCAGGGAAATGCAAATCAAAACAACTCTGAGATACCACCTTACGCCTGTCAGAATGGCTAAGATCAAAAACACTGAAGACACTTTATGCTGGAGAGGTTGTGGAAATAGAGGAACTCTCCTCCACTGCTGGTGGGAATGCAAGCTTTTACAACCACTTTGGAAATCAATATGGCGCTTTCTTAGAAAATTGGGAATCAATCTCCCCCAAGATCCAGCTATACCACTTTTGGGCATATACCCAAGAAATGCTCAATCATATCACAAGAGCACTTGCTCAGCTATGTTCATATCAGCATTGTTTGTAATAACCAAATCCTGGAAACAACCTAGATGCCCTTCAACTGAAGAATGGATAAATAAATTTTGGCACATATACACAATGGAATACTACTCAGCAGAGAAAAACAATGACATCATATGGTTTGCAGACAAATGGATCGATCTAGAAAAAATCATCCTGAGTGAGGTGACCCAGACTCAGAAAGACAAATATGGTATGTACTCACTCATAGGAAGATGCTAGATGTGGAACAAGGATGACTGGACTGCTACTCACATCACCAGTGAGGCTACCTGGAAAACGGGACCCCAAAAAAGACAAGGAGAAATGGATGAGATCTACATGAACAGCCTGGTCATGAGTGGGAACAATGAAGAGCGACGGTCGAGGGAAAGAGAGTGGGAGATCCTAGCTGGATCAAGAAAAGAGAGGGAGAACAACGAATAGGAGACCATGGTAAATGAAGACCACATGAGAAGGGGAGGAAGCAGAGAGCTAGGGAGGCCCACGGAGATCCACAAAGATACCCCCACAAAAGACTGCTGGCAATGGTCGAGAGACGGCAGGAACTGACCTACTCCGGTGATGGGATGGCCAGACACCCTGTTAGTTGTGCCATAAACCCCATCCAAGGAAGGTCTGAGGAATCTGGATGCAGACATCCACGGCTGGGCCCCTGGTGGTGTACTGGGAGTCTAATTAGTGAGAAAGAAGAGGGTTTATATGAGCGAGAATTGTTGAAGCCAGGGTTGGATAAAGCACAGGGACAAATAACCAAATGAATGGAAGCACAGGATCTATGAACCAAAGGCTGAGGGGCCCCCAACTGGATCAGGCCCCCTGAATGCGTGAGACAGTCATTTGGCTTGATCTGTTTGGGAGGAAGCTGTGTGTTGGTGCCGGATCCTGGGCTTGTTGCATGAATTGGCTGTTTGAATCCTGGGACCTATGCAGGGACGCTTGGCTCGGTCTGGGAGGGGGGGACTGGACCTGGCTGGACTGAGTCTACCAGGTTGATCCTGGTCCTCGGGGGAGACCTTGATCTGGAGGAGGTGGGGATGGGGGGTGGGGTGGGGGGAGGGGGAGGGGGGCGAGAGTGGGAGAACAGGGGAATCTGTGGCTATTATGTTGAACTAAATGATGTTGTAAAATAAATCTACTAAAAAAAAAAGATCATTGTAGCATTTCTGGCACTGAGTTTGGGATTTTAGATTGTTCACTTGCAGTTTCTCAGCAGCTTGCAGATCATGCTTGAACAAATGACTCCACTGAATGTTTGAAGCCAATTGTTCACAAATTCTTTTTCCTGTAGGCTATCACCTCACTTATAGCAAAATTTCCATATACTTCCTTCATGATGTGGAATCCTTAATGCATACATTGCTCATGGTCTTTGGTGCATGGTCTCTGCTGACCAAAGTGCACACTCCTCCCATTGGTCAATAGCAGCCTCCCAATTGCCCCAGTAATAATGTCACAGAATTCCCTCAGGCTGAAATTGTCAGGTAAAAGTCTATGTTATGAGTTTCCATCATTGATCATGGTGTGCCACTGGGCAATTGTGAGTGTTCTGCAGGATGAAATTCCCATGATTGAAACTGGATGATGTAAAAAGTAAATTTAGTTGTGAGGTAATTCTTGTAAGTGGGGATTCTAGGGCCCGTTAAGATTCTTCCTTCAGTATTAGCATGTCTCTTGGTGTCCCTTTTAAGACTGCCAATTTCAGCTGGGTGGTGGTGGTGCATACCTTTAATTCCAGTACTCAGGAGGCCAAGGCAGGCGGAGCTCAGTGAGTTTGAGGCCAGCCTTGTCTCCAAAGTGAATTCCAGGAAAGGCACAAAGATACACAAAGAAACCCTGTCTCAAAAAAAATAAACAAACAAACAAAAAAAGACTGCCAGTTTGAGACTTAATGGGTGCAGTTTTCCCAATATTTGTATGAGATGGAGTCTCACAGCACATTTTGGTTTCTTGGGTTTTTACAACAATGTTCCCTGAGCCTTGAGTGAACAACTTGCATTATACATAAATCAACTGGTGTTTGACACTACACCAATACTTGTTTCTGGGTTTTGATCAGTTGAATTAATGCAAGGTCTCTTTGCTTTTGAAGAGAAGTTTCTTTGTTGAGGTGTAAAAGCTACAACAAGAGATTTCGAAGAATAGGAGAAAACAGACTTCCCAAGGGATGAAGTCCCTAATTGGTTTTCAAGTATCAAATGGTTTACCTTGAAATCATATACATATAAGTAAAATTAAACACCACATACACACACATTTATGTAACAACAATTAGATTAAAAGACCACAAGCCATGAATCTGAGAAGACGGTGTGTGTGGGCACTTGGGAAGGGTTGGAGGAATTGAAAAGGACAATGTCAAAACTCTATTTTAATTTAAAAAAAGACACAGAACTATAGCCCATAAAAATATTTAGATTTGCAACATAAATGAAATTGTATAACATGTTTCTTCTCAGAATAATAAAATACTAAATAGAGTATTGGCAAAATGAAAAAGAGTATGAATACGGTGGGTATAGTAAGTAAGCAGGTTGACAGAATACAAAAACGTGCAGTTAACTGCACATTTCAACTACCAATTTCAAGAATGAGGTTGGATCCTTTTCCATTAGACTTGCCATGGAATGGCTAAGAAAAGGATGATGAGTTTAAATTATACCAAAGATGGATCCAGTTGAGACAAGATGGAGGAAACTTGGCCCTGTCACAAGACCACAGATATACTCAGAGTGATATTATACATTTCTCATTACTTATGTTTTAATTTACATAATATGTACATTAATAATAATTATATTTATATTTTGTTGTAATTTTTGAAGTTGTCTTCTTTAATATAAGGACTAGCAAATATAAGTATTTTCTGGAATTATGTTTGTTTTATGCTGTCACTTTTCATTTTTTCTTACAGTCCAACATCATATTGTCCCCAATGCTACATTTTTATGAAAATTAATGAACATTCTACTAGCAATACAGGCATTCTGAGGTATTGAGCAATCCTAGAGTAACATACATGGAAAGCAACTACAATCAATACTTTGGGATGAGGTCTTTTTATGTGGTCTTGGCTGCACATCAGCTCCTGAATTTAAAGGATTCTCTATTTATGCCTCTTAGCAGTAAAGGTTCCTTCTTCCACAATAAATCCACATGTATTTGTTTTATTCATTTTGCTAAGACAAAAAGCTTGTCCAAAATCTAAAGGAAATTGTTCCAAAACACATAATGAACTTGTGGAACCTCATAATCAGAATCATTTTCTTGTCACAAACTACAGTTGGAATTCTGGGAAATTTCTCTATTATATTCTACTATCTAGTCCTTTACTATAGAGAATGTACATTGAAGCCCACAGATTTGATTCTCATGAATCTAATGACAGCCAATGTCATGATCATTCTTTCTGCAGGAGTACCCCACACAATGACTCGTTTTCTGTGGAGGCAATTATTGAATGATTTTGGATGTAGATTAATTTTATACATTCAAAGAATTGGCCGGAGTGTGTCCATTGGAACCTCCTGTCTCTTGAGTGTCTTCCAGGCCATGAGCATCAGTCCCAGAGAATCCTGTTGGAAGAATCTTAGAGTCAAAGCTGCCAAGTACATTGGCTGCTTCATTATCCTCCTCTGGTTCTTCTATATATCAATGCATTTCATTTTCTTTATATACCCATTTATCAAAAGGAGTAACAAAAATATGACAAGAACACGAGATTTTGGACACTGCTCTATTGTAGTGCACAATGAAATCAGTGACTCACTCTTTGCAGCAATGGTGATGATCCCTGAAGTCCTTTTTTCTTTGCTCATCACCGGGACCAGCAGCTTCATGATTGCCATTCTATACAGACACAAGCAGAGGGTTCAACACATCCACAGCACTCATACTTCCAGCAGAACCTCCCATGAGTCCAGAGCCACCCTGAGCATCCTGACACTGGTGTCTACCTTTCTGTTTTTTTATACATTCTCCTCCATCTTGCAAGGCTGCATTGCTCTTTTGTATAATCACAGCTGGTGGCTTTTGAACATCGCTTGCCTTACTTCTCTGTGTTTTCCTTCTTTGGGGCCCTTTGTTCTTATGAATCATTACTCCACTCTGTTCAGATTAATTTGGTCCTGGATCAGGAATACACATTGTTCAATTTATTTTAAATATGTAAATGATGTTTTATGTGGGTTCATGTCTTTACTCACCCATCACCCTCAAAAGGTCAATACAGAAAAATAAGTAAGTAGCAGCAAGTTGTTTTTTTAAAAAAAAAAAAATAATCATGGGAGATTTGTCAGCTGGCTAAATTAGCCGACATGAGCTGATCATCCTGTGTGTGACCATTATACTCTTCAACTTACAGAGTCTTCCTCTTTCCCATGTGATAAGCAAAAGAGCTAGCTAATTCACTGCCAATATAGTCACCATTCTTGTAGTTTTCATCCTGTCAGGCATCTAAGATGCTTGGTGCTTTCATAGCAACTTTGAAGGCCCTGCCTCTCAAGCTTCAAGGAAGACTGAAACCATGGATGCCCATGAACTTGTGTTTCAGAATGCTCTGCTCCAGTCGCAACTGCTTCAACCTGCACCAGTAGCAGAAACCTTTTCATAAGTACCTTTCCAAATACCATGCTTGCAGCCAATGATGAGAAATTCTTGTTCAGCTGATCTAATCCCTTAGCAGCACTGCTTAACAAAGTCTGGGAAGAAGAGCACCTCCCCTAGAAACTTAGAATATAAAAAATATGTCATTTATATCCTTTGTACCTTGTATAAAAATTAATTTGAAATGAAGCTATTGAATGTTGTTTGCTTGTTTTCTGTTGAGAAAATGTTGCATTCACGGTCTTCAGGAGACGGCTCTGTAATTTTTTTTTTGTTGTGTAATTAACTGATTTTTGAGTTACTTGGAAAGCCTAGTTACATCAAAAGTTTTTTTAAGATGTCTATCATTATCTTTTTTACTGATTTGAGTAGTATTGGTGTCAGTTCTTAGAATAGCAGGCAGAATTCTTCTGTGGATCCATTGGAAAATTACTTCTTTTTAGTTGAAACATTTTTAAAATCACTGTTTCAATCTTTGTCATTTAGGTTATCATAATTTTGTTAATTTTTATCCAGTTTCCCAGTTCTGTTCCATGGGTTTGTTGTTGATTTTATGCCTGTTGCAAGCTATCTCTATCACTATGGCTCTTTAGTGTAATTTGAGGTCATGTGTTGTGATTTTGCAGCTGTGTTCTTACCGCTTAGGATTGCCTTAGATAATTGTCCTGTTTTGTGGCTTCATACTATTCCTGTTAATATAGTCTGAACCTGTGAACTATGACACCAGAATTTTGACAGAAAATTCATTAAATCTATAGCTAAACATTTTTTCTCAAAAAGTGTCCTTGTATTGAAAACCGATTATTTTTTCTCACATAATATCCAGTGATTATGATTTTCCCTCTCTACCTCTCCCAGTTCTCTCTCACTTCCTCTCCCATCTGGATCTACTTCCTTTCTGTCTGTCACTTGAAAAAAAAAACAGACTTCTAAGGGATAATAATAAAATATGATAACATAAGACAAAAACTGATTGATTGGTGTTTAAAAAATGACAAATAGAAGAAAAAGAGTGAAAGTGAAGGTATAAGAATCAGAGATCCACTTGTTCCTACACTCAAGAATCCAACAAAAACACCAAACTGAAAGCTATAAAATATACTCAGGAGCTCCCATCACGTCCAGAGCTCCCATCCAAACCAAAGGTGAGTATCTGGGGTCATACCCAGGGAGGCCTGCCCCTAGGTCCCATCTCTGGACATCAGCCATTCACAAGGAAGACCTGCCCAACTTGGCCCCAGTTGTTGGCCATCGGGAAGGGATCCCCTTCTACAAGACACCCCAGCAGACCCCACAATCTACATGCCCTGCCCCCACACCCATCTGCCTGAGACCCCCACCACTTCCTGTGACTTAGAGACCAGTCCCCAGCACCCATCTGGCCTGGAGCTCCCATATGAACCAGAGGTGAGTGTCTGGGGTCATACCCAGGGAAGCCTGCCCCTAGGTCCCGTCCCTGGGCACCAGCAGTTCCCTGGGGAAGATCCAACCAACTTGACCTCAGTTGCCGGTCATCAGTCTGAACTAACATGGGAAGGTTCCCCTTCTCCAAGTCCCCCGGCAGACCCTACAATCTACACGCCCTGCCCCACACCCATCCACCCAAGACCCCTGCCAATTACTGAGAATTAGTGACCAGCCCCCAGCTCCCATCTGGCCCAGAGCTCCCATCTGGCTCAGAGGGTTCCCATCTGGCCCAGAGAGCTCCTATGTGGCACAGAGAGCTCTCATCAGTCCCAGAGAGCTCCAACCTGGCCCAGAGAAAGAGAGAGCTCTCATTGGACAAAGAGCCATCATTGGATCAAGAGTAAACTCAGGAGACAAGGAATGTGCCAGCCCTGATTAGACCAAGAGTGGCTTTCTGAGAAGCAGAATCCGCCACTTCTCATTGGACCAAGAGGGGCTTCCTGAAACACCAAATCTACTAGCTCTGACTGGACCAAGAGCACTGATAAGACCAAGAATGAATCCACAAGGACATGAGCAGAAGTCGAGGCAGAATTATATACAATAAAATAAAGAGCAATACAACATCACCAGAACCTAGCCCTCTTCCAACAGCAAGACCTGAACATCACAAAGTGGAAAAAGTAGAAGAAAGCAACCTTAAGAATAACATCATGAAGATGCTAGAGGCTATTAAAGAAGAAATTAAAAATGAAATTGAGAAAAAGATTTCAAAAAAAGTGAAGGAAATCAATAAAGAAAATGAAAAGTCAAACAAAAATTGGGAAGAACGATATAAAAATACTAGAGGAAAGGAAAAATAAAGAAGAAGAAAACAATATATCCCTAAAAGGAAACCATAAAAAAGCAAGGAAACAGATGAGGGAAACAGTCTAAGACCTGAAAGGGAAATAGAAACAATGAAGAAGACAAAAACAGAGAGAATGTTGGAAATAAAAATAATCTGAGTAAATGAACAGGAAACACAGATGCAAGCATAGCCAACAGAATACAAGAGATGGAAGAGAGGATCTCTGGTGTAGAGGATACATTAGAAGAAATGGATTCATCAGTCAAAGAAAACATCAAAGCCAAAAAAATTATAACACAAAATGTCCAAGAAATTTGGGACACAATGAAAAGACCAAACCTACAAATAATAGGGATAGAAGAAGTAGAAGAATACCAACTCAAAGGCACAGAAAATATATTCAACAAGATCATAAAAGAAAACTTCCCCAACATAAAGAAGGAAATGCCTATGAAGATACAAATAGCCTATAGAACACCAAACAGACTAGACCCCCCAAAAAAGTCCCCTCACTACATAATAATTAAACAACTAAACATACAGAATAAAGAAAGAACATTAAGAGCAGCAAAGGAAAAAGGTCAAGTAACTAATAAAGGCAAACCCATCAGAATAGCACCCAATTTCTCAATGGAGACTTTGAAAGCCAGAAGGACCTGGACAGATGTAATGCAGACACAAAGAGACCATGGATGCCAGCCTAGACTAATATACACAGCAAAACTTTCAAACACCATAGATGGAGTGAACAATACATTCCAAGACAAAGCCAGATTTAAACAATACTTATCCACAAACCCAGCCCTACAGAAAGCACTAGATAGAAAATTCCAACCTAAGGAAGTCAGATACACCCTCAAAAACATAGGCAATAGGTAATGCCACAGCAGTAAACCCCAAAGAAGAGAAGTACACACACACTACCACCAAAAAACAACAGGAAAGAACAATCACTGGTCATTAATATCAATGAACTTAATTCACCTATAAAAAGATACAGGCTAACAGAATGGATATGAAAGTAGGACCTATCTTTCTGATGCATAGAAGAAACACACCTCAGATTCAAAGATAGACACTACCTAAGAATAAAAAGCTGGGAAAAGATTTTCCAATCAACTGGTCTTAAGAAGCAAGCAGGTGTAGTCATCTTAATATCCAGCAAAATAGACTTCAAAATAAAATCAATCAAAAGAGATCAAGAGGGACATTACATACTCATCACAGGAAAGATCCACCAAGATTAAGTTTCAATTCTGAACATTTATGCCCCAAACACAAGGGCATCCACATATGTAAAAGAAACATTACTAAAGCTGAAATCACATAGAAAAACCCCACATATTAATAGAGGGATTCTTCAATACCCCACTCTCACCACTGGGCAGATCTGCCAAATCAAAACTTAACAGAGAAATAAGGGACTTACCTGACATGATGACTCAAATGGACTTACTCAATATCTACAGAACATTCCATCTTAACAAAAAAGAATATACTTTCTTCTTAGCACCCCATGGAACCTTTTAAAAAATCGATCACATATGTGGCCACAAAACAAACCTCAACAGATACAAAACAATTGGAATAATCTCCTGCGTTCTATCAGACCACCATGGTTTAAAGTTAGATTTCAACAACAAAAACTACAGAAAACCTACAATCTCATGGAAACTGAATAATGCTCAATTGAATCACCAATGGGTAAGGAAGAAATAAAGAAAGAAATCAAATACTTCCTAGAGATCAATGAAAATGAATATACCACATACCCAAACTTATGGGACACTAAGAAAGCAGTGCTAAGAGGAAAATTCATAGCACTAAATGCCCACATAAAGAAGTTGGAGAAATCTCACACTAGTGAATTAACAGCACACCTGAAAGCTCTAGAACAAGAAGAAGCAAAGTCACCCAGGAAGAACAGACACCAGGAAATAATCAAATTGAGAGGTGAAATCAATAAAATAGACACAAAGAGAAGAATACCAAAAATTAATGAAACAAAGAGTTGGTTGTTGGAGATAATCAACAAGATAGACAAGTCCTTATCCAAACTAACCAAACGGCAGAGAGAGAGCATCCAAATTAACAAAATCAGAAATGAAAAGGGAGAAATGACAACTAACACTGAGGAAATCCAGGTAACCATCAGGTCATACTTCAAAAACTTCTACTCCACAAAACTGGAAAATCTAAAAGAAATGGATAATTTTCTGGATAGGTACCACATACCTAAGTTAAATCAAGATCAGATAAACTATTTAAATAGTCAAATAATCCCTAAGGAAATAGAA